>NW_027203937.1:10610000-11810000 GCF_024711535.1 Dipodomys merriami | reverse complement strand
ATCGAATCCAAGTTTAAGACAGTTGATTGATAGGGTATTAGAACTTTCTCAACAAATTGTGTGTGTGCGTGTGCATGTGTGTGTGTGTGTGTGTGTGTGTGTGTGTGTGTGTGTGTGTGTGCGTGTATTCACATGAGATGAGATTCATTTGTGTGGTCAAATAAAACAGGTTGATGGCCAGAGACACAGGAGTGTTGACATTCCAATTTGAGCCCAAATATAGAAAAGAAACACATTTCAGCTCAAACAAATCAGAAAAGTGGCCTCTTACCCATTATTGTCCATTTATATCTTCAACTGACTAGAGAAAGTTCATTCACATTAAGGAGGGCAATCTACTCAGTTTACCAATTCAGCTCAGAAGCACCCTCACAGATACATCCAAAATAATTTTGGCCAAGTATCTTGGCTGTGTGGCTTAGTCAAGCTGACATATAAAACTAATGAACACAAGTAGCATTGTACTACTTATTGTTATAGTTATTTCCATTGGATTGTAAATCCCTCAAATTATCTATTTTTCTTAGAACTTAGAACTAAATAAATGGTGAATAAATATCTACTGGCACTAACCAAACCATACCAGCTACCTGCACAGCATTGTCAGTTGCTGATGCTGATGAAGCCACAGAGAGCCAGCTATCAGTAAGTACACAATCATGCCAGAAGTATTGTCTTTTCTTTGTATATGGTTGCACTTTTTAAAGGAGAAATGCCCTGCGAGAATTGTAAAATCCAGATCACTTTTTCCCTTTACTTCATATACTTACTTTGAACTGAACAAATGTTTATTTGGGATGTTGCTGGAGCAGAACAAGACAACACTGAATACAGCAGAACTCATTCAGACTAAAATGTATAAGAGAGAGTGATCTAGTGAGGAAAGAAATGTTTCATGGGCTGAATCAAATTAGAGTGATGACTGCATTACACAGAAGCTCTAGATTTAGGAATTGGCATATAATAAGAACACATCCTGATGAAGGAACACTGTATTCAATGGAAAGAACTCTGTGTACAGTACTAGAAAGATCAAGAAGAGTCCTGAATGATCAAGAACACAAGACTCACCCATCTTGGGCCAACATAGAATCACCAATACCAAAGATAGATTTATGAGGATGAACAGTAGGTGATACCTGAAGAATGTAACATGTCAGATTTCACAGAAGCCACATTATAGGCATTATTAGGTCTATACCATGCTAATATTGGCTATTCTTAGCTTACAGATGAAAAAGTAGAAGTTTAACCTATTTACTGTGGACTATACAGAAAGTAGCAAATATGTTTGTAATCAATGTTATATGGGTACTAACTCTAGACTATTTGCATTATAATCAGTGGCATCTCACTCAAATGAAGAGAGACTTTTTGTGCACAGGACTGTGGCCATGTGGGAGAAGAGTTGAGGAAGGGGTACCCTGTGATTCACCAGGTTTCACCCAACATCTACCCCATCCTGCTGTCCCAAGGTACATCCACCACACTCTTGGGGGGTTAATATTCAGCTGTCATAAATGGCAGGAACTATCCCTGTCAATTAGGAGACATCTCTCTCTGCCTGGATCTTAGCAGTATAAAAATTTGCAAGCTTTTAAAGAATCTAGTTTCAGGAATGAATTACCATTACCACAGCCAAGAATCCTAGGCAGGGGAACATTGGGACTAAGCTGTAACTATGTCTGATGAACAAATTTAGCTTCAGACTATCAACACTGTCATTATCTAGAGGTCATTTTTGGAGCTGCTCTTATGGGCTGGTCAGGAGCTTTCTAGGCAAACAAATGAATTACTTGTTGAATTATCGCAATAGCAGGAGGGGTTCATCACTGCCAGTATTTTTTCAGATGAGGAAAGAGATGTTTAGTGGAAGGAGAAAACATTACATAGTCTAATATTTCTCATTGGTGACAAGCAATGGATGTTTACTATCTTCTGGTATCAAGACAGTATCAGCCTTAAAAAATTTCCCCAGGGCAAGGGGAATTCAAGCTCTCCAATCCTCTGAAATCCAGGCTTGTGTGCTCTTTGCCAGCAATGACGGAGGAACTTGCTTCAGTGAGCTTTGTCACCTCTTTGCCTTTCACCTGCCACATTCTCAAATTCTTAGAGCTGAGATTTGCTTTCATCTTCTGTCATTTAATCTCCTTTAATAAAGATGAAGAAGTTGAAGCTCAGATCAGTTAGCTAGCTGGCCCTAGATGGATCAGTTAAGTACTTAAGATTCAGCATTTGAATTTATTATATTTTTGTCTGCCACAGGGCTTGGACAGAGGGCCTGCACACTGTCCCTGAGCCTTTGAGGTCAAGGCTATCATTCTACCACTTCAAGTCATAGTGCCACTTTTTGTTTTCTGATGGTTAATTTGAGATAAGAATCTCATGTGCTTTCCTGCCCAAGATGGCTTTGAACATGATCTTCAGATCTCAGCCTCTTGAATAGCTAGTATTTGAATTTTGGTTCAATTTTTTTTTTGTGTATGTATGCCAAGACTGGGGCTTGAACTCAGGGTCTGAACATTGTCCCTTACCTTTTTAGCTCAAGTGTAGCACGCTTCAGCTTGAGCTCTACTTTTCCCTTGTTGGTGGTTAATTGAAGATAAGAATCTCGGTGTACTTTCCTGTCTGGGTTGGCTTTGAACCTGGTTCCTAAGATCTGAGCCATCTGAGTAGTTAGGAAGCTTTGCTCAGTGGCAGTATCATAGCCAATGAGGTTTATTTGAGGCACAATTATTGGTAATTGAAAATTGAGTAGTTAGGATTACAGTCATGAGTCAATGACATCATCTAGGGCCAATTTTAAATTTCAGTTCCACTTATCACACACCATGATGCATCAGGTAGGCTGCAAAGGCAGACTGGGACTATGTGTTGGGTCATAGCAGGTGCTGGTACATAAAGCATTTAACCATTATCCTGCATGTCATGCACAGAAGTGGTCTGGTGTTTGTCTTAATAAAGCCATGGTGGTTGCCATATGAAAAGTTAGACTGCAGACAGAGCTAACAGAAGTTGTAATATTTGCTTTAGCAAGTGAGAATGAAAATTAAGTCTGGGGAAGCAGCCAGGAACAAGCTGTACAATAAAAGACATTGACTGGCTCCCCTGTACCCATGATGATGTAAGCAAATTAAGGCAGGATGCCACTGCACCAAGAATCAGAAAATTCTACGAAACAGTAAATGTGCTGGCTGCCATCTCCTCTGGCTAATGCCATTAGAACTATTGTCAAGGTGATGTCTTCTGTTGAGGTGTGTCATGCATTTCTCGAGCTCCAAGAATTTTATCACTGTCTTCCTTAGCCAGCCATTCCTTCCACTTTCTTTTAGTTTTACCTTTCTTAAAACCTAGATCATCTCTTGTAGCCACTAAAACTCAGAGTTCTCAACATTGACAAGAAACTTATGGTTCACACAGACTTTTCCTCAAGTCTCTCTTTTACTGAGAAGAGAATTGAAGTTCCACAGGCTAGAGAGACAGTGTCTCTGACTTTTGAGGACTGATGACAGTTTCCATAATTCTATCACACTTCCTAATTTGGACCAGATAATCTTTTCTCTGGATTCTCAGGTGTTACTTTGGTTATTTAGTATGTTTTTCACTTTTTTGGGTGTATGCCAGTATTGGAGCTTGAACTCAGGCCCTTATGGTTTTGCTTGGCATTTTTACTCAAGGTTGGTGCTCTACCACTTGAGCCATACCTCCACAACTAGGCTTTTTGCTGGTTAATTGGGGTTAAGTGTACCATGGACTTTCTGCTTGGACTTGTTTTGAACGAGGATCACAGATCTTAGCCTCATGAGTAGCTAGGATTAGAAGGATGGGCCACAAGTGTCCTACTCTTTATTATTTTATATATTTATGATTTTATTTTGATTTATTATGATTATTATTCCAATTTCTATTATACATTTATGATTCTATTTTTCTGGCTGTGACTACTTCAATGTAACATCTGTATTGCTCAGATTATATTATCTAATAAAAGTGATTTACATTCTGGGTGCTAGTGGCTCATGCCTAAAATCCTAGCTACTCAGGAGGCTGAGATTTGAAGATTACTTTTTGAAGTCATCCCAGGAAGAAACTCCCTGTGAGCCTCTTATCTCTAATAAACTACTCCAAAAAGTTGGAAGTGACACTGTGGCTCACGTGGTAGAGTGATAGCCTTGAGCACAAAGAGATTCAGGGACAGTACCTAGGCCGTGAGTTCAAGCCTGAAGACAGGCAAAGAAAAAAAAGGGACTTACAAAATCTACGATATTTTTTTACCCATCTCATTTCATGCATATTCTTATTTTTTCCAAACAAATATAGTCTATTAAACAGGAAAAGTTTACAGAGAAGTTTTTAACTTTTATTCCCTTTCTACCTAGTGTGCAGAGTAAAATCAGGAAGGTGGGTCTCCAACGCCCCAGATGTATCTGTGATGGTTCTGAACAAGTGGACAATAGTTCCCTTTAATTTTGGTCCTTTTCATGAATGCAGCACCTGCCAGCAAATGTTCAATATGTTTAATTAGCAAAGGCATACCACTTATTAATGTCATTTTTTTACACACTAGTGTCTATATAGTGTCTTAATACTAGTTGAAGAGTCCAAAGTGTATGAATCCTGAATGATTAACCCTATTTCAGGGAGAAAAGTCCCATAGTCTAAAACTGGCCTTAAATTTGATCATTAATATTAGAACCTTGCTTCCTTATCATCTGCAAGATCTTCCCTTTTGATAACTATGGTATGTGACACAAGTTACGTTAGATTACTTAGCGGTATGATGGGAATGGATTTGTAATCTGAAAAGAATACCTCTTTGACATGTTTTGTGGACATTCAGATGTAATTATTAAGCTTCTTATGTAGAGTGGTATGACTTACACCTGTTCAAATGGATGAATATGATTTAAAAATATCCAATAATCACATGGATAACTGTAATTATGATTATTGTTACTCTTATTATTCTTTTCTCTTTTACACATGCCTCTTTGGTTGGGGGTATAGCATGACAAAGACTGGGACTTTTAAGGCAATTTCATGTCTTCTGCAAATGTCTATAGAAAAATGAAGAATGAAGAACATATGATTTGTATCTGGTTGGACACAGGCTTGTGATTCAGCAGAGCTGCTGCTGCTTTTGTTAAATCAGTTCAACACAGGTTCATACACAAGTGATCATACCTCTCCAGCCAGTTGAGGTTGGCTATCTAATTTTCAGGGCCTAATGCAAAGTGAAAAGGTAGGAACCCTTTGGGGGAAAATTAATAAGAATCTTAAGAAGTGTCAAGGGAACATTAGTCCGAACATGGGGCACTTTTAAGTCTTGAGACTGACAGCTGGTACCACCCACAGAGACTCAATTGAACTTCTGTTACATGGTTGACACCTTATTTAACTCATACGAGTATTTAATAAGTTTGGGTTTCTCCATACCTGTTTTCAAGATCCTCTTTTAAAAGCCCCATCATATCTAATGCATTTACTTATTGCTGTCAAAAATAAGAGATCACAATGTTCCAAATGTACCCATTTAGTTTTCTCCTTAAGGATAAAATGGAAAAACTAGAAAGCTCAAAGAGGATGGGAAGGGATGGGAAGGGGAAACAAAGGAGGAGGCTACAATGCTTGATAAGAAATGTACTCATTATCTTGACCATGTAATTGTAACCCCTCTGTACAGTATTTTCACAATAAAAAAGAAAGCTCAAAGTATGAAGAATAAAGAAACCCAATGTTAGAGAGTAGGCCTTGTCCCATTGGAAAACTCATACTGTGGAACCACCTGCTACCTGGAATTCTAGATAGTCAATTTACAACAGGGTTCACAGATGTGCAAAGGATAACTAAAAGCAGAATAGAACCTTGACATCTGTCTTCATTTTGTATCTGTGCCTTTAGTTCTGAGCTATTTTCTCCTGCAGTAACTTATAGGCTCCTTGGAGTCTAGGAAGCAGAGTACTGATGGATAAATATTCTGTGAGAAGAGACAATGCTACCCCTTGACAGGCAAGAATGACTTTCTTATTATAGAAATGGCCTGACTCAGCAAGATAAATCCCAAAATAAGGAGCTATAGGACCCTGCTTCTGAACAGCAGACCACACCTGGCACAAGAACCATTTAATCATTATGGATGCCTCATGTCCTCAATCCCAGTTCTTTCTTTCTTTAAACTTAAAACTCATGTCTGTACTCCTGAGATGTATTTCCTTTTCCTTTTTCAATGGCATTCCCATCCATGCACTCAATCTCTGTTCTCTGTCCTTCTATGCTTCCTTTTGGCCCATGGAATTGAAGTTGAGCCTGCTGTTTGGAACTCATGGTGTTGGGCCTTTAGCCTAGAACATTTGGGTGCTAAATTAAGAGCCAAATGTTTAAATAGGAGGTCTAGAATTCTCTCTCTCCCTCTCTCTATTCCTATTTGGGCTTGAACTCAAGCCCTGGACACTATCCTTTAGCTTTGTTCCTCAATACTGGCACCTGACTACATGAGCCATAGTTCCATTTCTGGATTTTTGTTGGTTAACTGGAGATAATAGCCTCATAGACTTTTCTGCCCAGATTGAGTTCAAGGCATGCTCCTCAGATCTCAGACTTCTGGCTAGCTACAATCACAGGCTCTTATGTAGCCATTGTGATTCACAGCTTTTCTAATCTTGACCGTGTCAGGGAGGAGATGTGAAATAGCAATTTTCTAAGGAAGGTGGGAAAATCCCAGAACTGAATTTGTCCCCCATGACCACAAAAATGAGCTCTCCTCACCCCTCAGTTCCAGTAGAGCATGAAGAATGTTTGATTCACATAATCTTATCACCATGGAATTTATAGGAAACAAACACAAAAACAAAACCCTCATTGATAATGTATAGGATAGCTGGAATTAAAGAGGTATTCTCTTTTAATCACTATTACATATTTTGCATGGATAAATGAGTCCACAGGTAGCTTCCAGCTGCCCAAACTGATTTAGTTAAATAATGTAATCTATTTATACACAGATGCAGAATAAATGTCAGTGAAGTTCCTTAGTGTGCAGTTATAATGAGTTATCCTTTCTTGAGGTGATTAGGAGAGTTTAGTTTTGCTTGTTTGTTTGTTTTATTTTTTCAAAAGCATATCAGCCTGATGATTGCCAAGGAGCCGGGGCCAATCTAAATTAGTGTCCCACAGTTGCTGACTTCCACGGCCACAGCCAAACCTTCCTCAGGATTAATTCTCCTCTAAAGAGGGAATTGAAGCTAATTCTCTCCATTCCCTATAAAGTGCAATGTTCTAATACAGCCTCCACAGACTCAGCCTCCTTGGAGTTACTCAGGGAGAGTCAGTCAGAATTTTAATCTAAATAAGTGCTTAGAACTCATTTAGTTTAAGCACTATATTATAAATAGGGGGAGTCGAAGGCCTAGAGAAGTTAATAAATTGTATAAAAACATACCATGACGCAGCACAAGACTTTACACTGAAACCCTGTCTTCTTGCTTTTCTTTAAACACAGGCTGCTTTGGTCTTTTCAGTCTACTAAAACAAAAAAGAGTAAGCAAAATTGTTTAGAAATAAATAAAATTTCATTTATGGCTAGAGAGGTTAAGCATTTCTTCATATGTCTATTGGCCATCCTTCTTTCCTCTTCAGAGAAGTTTCTCTTTAAGTCTTTAGCCCACTTATTTATTAGGCAGTTGTTTCTTTGAGGATTTGTTGTTGGGGGATTTAATTTTTTGAGTTCCAAGTATATTTTAGATATGAGACCCTTGTCTGTTGAATGGCTAGTGAAGATCTTCTCCCAATCCATGGGATTTCTATTGATCTTGCTAGCTATGTACTTTGTCATGCAGAAGTTCTGCAAATTTCATGCAATCCCATTTATCCAAACTTTCTTTGATTTGTTGTGTTTCTGGGTCTCTATTAAGAAAATTTTGACCTTTGCCAAGGAGACCTAGAGTTTCTCCTATTCCATCTTGTAATGTTTTCAGAGTGTCTGCTTTGACTCTGAGGTCTTTGATCCATTTGGAGTTGATTCTGGTGCAGGGTGATATATATGGATCTAGCTTTAGTTTTCTACAAGTAGTTAACTAATTTTGCCAGCACCATTTACTGAAGAGGCTGTCTTTCTTCCATTCTACTTTTTTAGCTCCCTTATTGAAGATTAGATGGCTGTATGTCTGTAGGTTCACTTCTAGGTTTTCAATTCTATTCCATTGGTCCTGAGGTCTGTTCTTGTGCCAGTACCAAGCTGTTTTGATTACTATGGCTTTTTAATAGAGTTTGAAATTTGGTATTGATATTCCTCCAGCACTATTCTTTCTGTTAAGGATCATTTTTGCTATTTGGGGTCTTTTACTGTTCCATATGAATTTTTGGATTGTCTCTTCTATTTCCTTGAAGAATGAGGTTGGAATATTGATAGGTTTCACATTGAATTTCTAGATTGCTTGGGAAGTATTGCCATTTTCACAATGTTGATCCTTCCAATCCAGGAGCATGGGAAGTTTTCCCACTTTCTAAGTTCTGTTTTGATTTCCTTTTTCAGGCTTTTGAAGTTTTCATCATAGAGGTCCTTCACTTCTTTGGTTAATTTAATTCCTAGGTATTTTATTTTTGTGGGGCTATTACGAATGCAACAACATTGAGATACCATCTCACCACAGTTAGAATGGCTACAAGCAAGAACTCTAATAACAACAGATGCTGGAGGGGATCTGGTGGTGGGAATTTTTGGTGGGAATGTAAACTTGTCAACCACTTTGGAAATTAGTATGGAGGTTCCTCAAAAGACTCCACATAGAACTCCACTATGACCCAGCAATCCCACTTTTGGGCATTTACCCAAATGATCACAAACAAGACTATACTAAAGCTACTAGCACAATTATGTTTATTGCAGCATTATTTACTATAGCTAAGATATGGAACCAACCCAGATGCCCCTCAGTAGATGATTGAACCCAAGAATATATGATATATATGCACAATGGAATTCTATGCCTCCATCAGAAAGAATGACATTGTCCCATTTGTTAGGAAATGGAAAGACTTGGGGGGAAATGATGAGGTCATAATTGTAGAAAGACTTGGAAGTAATTATATTAAGTGAAATAAGCCAGGCCCAAAAAAACATAGGCCCCATGGTTTCCCTTATTTGCAATAACTAGTATATGTCTGAGACAAGCAGAAAAAGTCAGATAAGTTGATGTTAGGTGAAATGAACCCCAAGATAAGGATTCAAATGTTTTTTCTTTCTTGCAATTGTTTCTAACATATTTACAAGTTGATTTTGTTGTTGCTTTGTATGACCCTCCCCCACGGTATAACCCCTGCTTTCATAGTATTTGATGTTGGTATAATTTGTGGAGGGGAAGGGCAAAAACAAACCATTTAAATAGGAATACAGGTGGACCCATTGCAACAATGAGATGTACAAGTCATTATGTCGAAAAACGAACTTTACATCTTTGGCTGGGGGGAGAAGTGTGGGAAGGGATGGGAAGGGGAAAAAAAGGAGGAGGCAACAATGCTGGATAAGAAATGTACTCATTAGGGGCTGGGAAGGTGGCTCAGTGGTAGAATGCTTGCCTTGCATGCAAGAGGCCCTGGGTTCCATTCCTCAGCTCCACATAAGCAAAAAGAAAAAAGCCGGAAGTGGTGCTGTGGCTCAACTGGTAGAGTGCTAGCCTTGAGCTGAAGAGCTGAGGGACAGCCCCCAGGCCCAGAGTTGAGCCCCCTCTGAAAAAAAGAAATGTACTCATTACCTTGCCCATGTAATTGTAACCCCTCTGTACGGTATTTTCACAATAAAAAAAAATTAGAAAAAAAGAAATAAACAAAATTTATCTCTCACTATTTTGGTACCTGGGAAATCCTAAGGTCAAGGCACTGGTAGATTTAGTGTTCAGTTCTTCATTAGACAGCACATTGTAACTTTATCCTTTTACTGTGGAAGGGGCTATTTAGCTTCTTGAAGTCTCTTATAAGACACTTATCACATTGATGAGGGCTTCTATAATTTTTTTAATTTTTTTATATTTTATTTTTTTATTGGGAAAATACTGTACAGAGGAGTTACAATTACATGGGCAAAATAACGAGTACATTTCTTATCAAGCATTGTTGCCTCCTCCTTTATTTCCCTTCCTATCCCTTCCCATCTTCCCCCAACCCCACCCCTGTCCCCCCAGCCCTACGCCCAAGTTGTAAAGTTCGTTTTTCAACATAATGACTTGTACATTTCTTTGTTGCTATGGGTCCACCTGTATCCTTATTTAAATGATTTGGTTTTTTTTTTCCTTCCCTTCCACAACTTATACCAACATCAAATACAGTGAAAGCAGGGGTTATATCATGGGGGAGGGACATACAAAGCAACAAAGAAATCATCTTATAAATATGTTAGAAACAATCACATGAAAGAAAAAAACCATTTGAATATTTATCTTGGGGTTCATTTCACCTAACATCAACTTATCTGACCTTTTCTGCTTGTCTCAGACATATACTAGTTATTGCAAATAAGGGAAACGATGGGTCCTATGTTTCTTTGGGCCTGGCTTACTTCACTTAATATAATTTTTTCCAAGTCTTTCTATAATTATGACCTCATCATTTCCCCCCAAAGCCCCATCTCTTTAACACCATCACCCTAGGAGTTAAGATACTGATGTACAAATTTCAGAGGTGCCAAAAGTATCTATGCCATATATAACCCTTCTTGTCTTTCAAACTCTGAAGATGAAAAATGACTGAGCAAAAAGAAGCACAGGCTATGGAACAGAAGTGTGGTCCTGTCCTGTGACAGGTAAAGTGTGTTCTGTAGGCTCTCTATTCCTTTCTAGGAAAGTGAGAGTTAGACTTCTTTCTTAGGACTTCTCTTATAATATGGGAGACGTTTTGTTAGCATTTACTTCTTTGAAAATTTTGACCCTTTTAGTGAAGGCTTCACTTCCTGTTCTCGCATAAATCCTTCCAAGGACCCATTCTAGTTTGCTAAATCACCAAAAATTCTAAAAACCTACTAAAATATGAAAGCTAAGTGAAGAATGATTTCACACACTGTCTCTTCTAAAGCGGCAAAGCTTGCAAGGGACAGGTGGTCACCAAGTCACCATAATGAGATTTTGCTTTTTGCCAATGAATATCCATCTTCCTGTCTTGGTCAGATAACTGTGAAAGAAGTAGTTGTATCACCTTGTACACAGCTGATGGCCCTGCAGCTACTCCTGGCTTCGAAGACAAAAAGTAATCATTGTGTGCTATTTGAATGTCTTCATAAATACAATTTATAGCTCCGATACTGATCAGTCCTGCACAGTCTTAAAAGATCAATAGGGCGATGTTCATTAGTCCTGAATTGAATAGCTCTCAACTCTGGCCAGATGATGGTAACTGTTTTTAATGATTTTTTTTGGCCAGTTGGCATCAAAAATGGATCCTATATCACTGGTAATTTCTTTAGTTATCTAGGGGATTTTCATTCTCTCACCCAACCATGAAGGTCAAGGGAAATGCTTTGCAAAGACTACTACCACTGCACTCCTAGATTCTTCAGATAAAGAGCAAGATGATCTGCTGGGTAGCAGCTGTTTTGACTCAAGCCATGTGGTGATGGGGTAGGTCATGTTCTGTGACTGGAGATACTGTGATGCTGTTGACAGAAAGGAATAGCCGTGAATTCTAGTCCCAGAAGTACCACTTGCTGACTGGTAATCTTGGGAAGTGACTTGTTGAGCTATATGCCCCTAAATATCCATGCTCCTATGTAGGCAGGTGCCCTAAAATTTGGGTAGTTCTTATTCTTGTTTGTTTCTTTATTTGTGGTCTTAAACTCAGGGGACAAGGGTTATGTCCCTGAGCTTTTCTTTTTCTCAAGGTTAGGGCTTTACTACTTGAGCCACATCTCTACTGCTAGCTTCTTAATATTTAACTAGAGACAAGAATTTCATAGATTTTCCTGCCTGGGGTGGCTTCAAACCATGATCTTCAGAGTTCAGCCTCCTGATTAGCTAGGATTAACTAGGAGTAGCCACTTGCACCTGACAGCTTGGATGTTTTAACCAGAAGACTTAGTTAACCTTGGACTGCTTTAACCAATAGAATATGGGGGTGAGAAATTCCTGAACATGTTACTCACTTTGAAAAATCGCTGTATGCACCCCTTAAATGATTCATGTACTCTAATTTTATGTATAATAATATGGGGGTGAGGAAATTCCTCTGGTTGTTAAACTTAATTTCAAAAAGACTTGGCAGCTTTTACTTTTGTATTCTAATGGAAGATGGTAAATTATCTCTGGTTAGTAAGATGTCTACCCAGACCTCCAGAAGCTTCCATGCTGTGAGGAAGCCCAAATAGGCACGTTGGCACATCGTTTATAAAAACATGCTGAGGTTGTCACTCCAAAATAATAAATTATTGTTTTACATCACTATATTTAAAACATTTATTTTCATGTTGTTTCAGTAAAGCAGTATAAAACAGTTAAACTCTGAAGGAGCTCCCTCTGAACTCATTTTTTTCTCCATCTGGAACATGAGGTGAGTGGTTAGGTAACCTGAAAACTATGCCAAATTATAATGGCATTCAAGGCCTTCTTCTGCTTATCTTCCTCTTCTCTATCTCTAGAAGTGACTCCTCCACTATCTTGTATGACTTGCCACTTCACAGCTGACAACTTTGCACTTCCTTTCCACTTCCTACTTATCTACCACTATATATACCTTTGTTGTATAGGTAAAATCTCACCTCTTTGGCAAAGCTGTTCCCAGTGACCCTTGCCTGTTTGCTCCCTATACTTCCTGAGTAATCCTCTGGCTTCTAAAAGCCTTATATGAAAACAGACTTCATGAGACAATGATAGCTGGGGATGAATTGAAAATTCCCTCAAGAAGCAGATCAAAAGAAAGTTTGTCATTTCCCTATCAGTGGTCTCTTTGGCTTGATCGGGAGTTTTGTTTTATTTTCCAATGTATAATTATAAACCTTAAAATCATGACTCTCTCTCTCTCCATAAATACTTATATATATATATATATATATATATATATATATATATATACAAATATTAAATGATAAGTATGCACTAGTTTTAAACATTTTATTTAGATAATTTCTTTAAATCTTTGTACTAATACACATTAGCCAAACTCTATTAACATCATCATATTAGAGGTAAAACTAAGTCTCAGAGGGTTTCTAAAATCTTCCTAGGGCAGTCAGACCCAGGCTATCTGAATCTAGAGACAAAGCATTTCTCTTGATACTTAGAATTCCTCCAGCTTTAATTTTCTGCCCCCTAGGTGGATTTGGAGCACTGTGCACAGAATAATCACTCAATAAATATTTGTTGAATAAACAAGTTAATGTGTGAGGGCGCACAGAGTTCAAATGCATATATAACATTGTGGATTTTATACATAAGGAAAAATGTTTATATTTCCCAGAACTACTGCTGAAACTAAGTCACCGTTCCACAGAGACTCGTGCTCTCACATTCAGTTAGGGGCAATTAGACATTCTCCTCAGAGAGAAAGTCTTGCTTGCTTCTTAACTTCTGAGAAAAGAGATCTGATCCCCAATGACCTAATTCCCCACTTGTTTAACTAGATGAGCAGCAGTTTTGATGCAATAAATAGGTTCATGTGGTTCTCAACGTGTTCCAACACTTCCTTGTGTATTTCATGAGTCTAACCACAAATATGTGAATGAGGCAAGAACAAGACTGTGTAAATCTGCCTTCATGGAGGGGCTATGTGCCTGATGTAGGCTAGGTAGTCTCAGCCTGACTTTTTAATGTTAATAAAGTTTGCAGAAAGTAAGCTTTCTATTCCTAATCACCAATATGCAGAAAGTTATGATACTTCAAATGCAAATTTGATACCAAACTGTTGTCCTTTTTCTCTCTGTCTCTGTCTCTCTGTCTGTCTCTGTCTCTCTGTCTTTCTGTTTTTTCCTCTCTCTATGTAGAAATTGAACTCAGCACCCTACCACTTGAACCATGTCCTCAGACCTTTAGTAGGTTTTATATTCAACATATAGGACCACTAACTTCTTTCTGCTTCTGCTCTCTGAGTAGCTTACATCACAAGCATGCCACCACATCAAGCTACAAGCTTTTATTTGAGTCTCTCATATTGCTTCTTGTGAACTCCATCCTTGGGGAGTCCATAGGGCACCACATAAAAATTGATCAAATATTCAAGATACCTTACAGTTCAATGTCACCTGAGTTATAGATGTGTGTTATTTCAGGGAGAAGAAGTCACTAGGCACAACTAAAATCTAAGAAATCTTCCTGATTGAGATGGCAAGTAATAAAGAAGTTGAGAGAAACTTGGAGTAGGAGTCGGGGGTGGGGTAGACTGGTGGATGGTTAGGTGGAGAACATTCCTAGATTGTTACATTCTTCACTCAGGCACACAAAAAGCCTGCAGCATACTCACCACTCTCCTAGGGGGTCACAAATCACAGCTAAAGAGAAAGACTAGGCTGCATCATGCCGCCATGTCTATTGATGCCCTGGCTGTTCCTTCCAGCTACAATGCTCTCTCTAACAATGTCAGTCACCTGAATCCTTCCTTTCCCAAGATCCAGCTGTATTTTCTCCTTTCGTTTTCCAGGGGTGCTACCTGGTAGTTGTTGAATCAGATTACCTGGATTCAAATCCTGCTTCTATTTCTGAGCCTTGAATGACTAACTTCTGCATTGATATAAACTAAAGATACACACTCCATATCATGATGAAGACTAAGTTGCCTAATAAAGAAATCCAAAAGAAAGAAGAGATATAAGCACATGGACTGACAGTTATCTGGGTTAACTGATGTTAGCTGAAATAACGGTGGTGATTATAGTGAAGAATGAGGAGGAGAGAAAGGGGAGGGGAAGGGAAAGGAAAACAAAGGGAGGAAGAAGAAAAGAAATTGTTTTTCTGATTACTACATGACTCCCCCCAAATGGATTACTCTGTTTTTGAGTCACTACTGGCAAAGATCCAGGCAATTCATAGGGCCTCTACTTCCTTTCCACCCCATAGTTAGTTAGCTTTGTAAGTGAAAAACTGTTATGTACACATCTAATCTTTTAAGCTGTTGGTACCAATTAGGTGTTTAGCAAATTCTGAATAAAAGAATGTTGAATAAATCACATTCTACTGTGCATATATACTCTATTTGCTTATTCCACTCATTGGCCAATAGACAGCTTGGTTGACTCATTATTTTGGCTAAAATAAGTTGACTTACAATAAACATGACATCTCTTTGATGTATTTATGTCATTTCTTCTGGGTAGATGTCTCGTACAGTAGACTAGTTTTTGTTTGTTGAGGAACTCTTTTACTGTTTTCTATAATACCCATACTAATTTAACTTTCCAACAATCGTAGATAAAATATTCAAATATTCTGTTTCTGTGTGGTATATATATATATATATATAGCAACATTAGTCAGCCCTGAGAAATCATGTTGTTTGGGACAAAATAGGTGGTACCATAAAACATTATGTTAAGTTAAATAAGCCAGATGTACAAAAGACAAACACAACATGTTCTTGTTCACACATGGAAGGTAAACATGTTGATCTCAAAGAATAACTGGCTACTAATCACTAGAGCCTAGAAGGTATAGGGGGAGAGGTGTTCAGGAGAGCTTGGGTAATGGGTACCAAAATAGAGTCAAGTGGAAGGAATGAGTTCTTGTGTTTGACTGCATAGCAGTGTGAATATAACTTACAAGTGTATAATAGATCTTGGGTAATGGGTACACTTTAAGAAATTCTACACTTTAAGAAATTCTAGAAGAAGTGAGTTTGATATCTCCAAACAGGAAGAAATGATAAGTATATGAGAATAATCAATACCCTGATTGATTATTACATATATCCAGCTGCATATATTGAAGTGGCACATTCTACCATACAAATCTGTATAATTATTTTGTGTTAACTAAAAAAAGTGACCTATAATAAACAGGGGACATGGTACCTCAATGAACCCTTTAATGTTGAACAAAATGGGTAGATGTCTACCAGGAAGACAGAATTTTCTCATACAAATAGAAATACAAATCTCCTAGGAGGAAATGAAATTGTCAGAGAAACTAAGTAAACAGAGGAAACCAGTACCTGTTGCATTTCTAGCATTTGCTAACTACCATCCTTAATCAGAGGAAAAGTTGACTTTCTGAGAACTGCTTCAAGGATCCATTAAGGAATGCTTATTACATGAGTGATGATCACCTGAGTTAGTAAGAATAACAACAATAACAAATTTGGTTTATTAAATTCATGAACTTTAGTTTTCTGAATGGTGATTGGCAATTCCGTGGTTATTACACACTGTGTTTGACTCTTAGAAGATTTATTTGTGGTAGCTATTATGGTGTCCATTTTATAAAACAGGGGAGCAGTTTAGTGAATTTGGAGAACGTGTCCAAAGTTAGACAGCTAGGCATGAGCCAGGATGAATTCTACAAAACCTAGGGCAAATAGTCATACCATAACCAGATGTTAGAACTCCTTGGATTACACACAGCTGAATATGGGGTTAAATCCATCATCCAAGAGTCAAATTAATTTGTTGTGTTGTGGAGCTGGCTGATTTCCTTTTCATCAATCTTTGTGTTATTGAAATCTCATTTGAAAGAAAAAAAATAAGCTGCAAGTTTTGAAACAGATTTATAGAAATAAACATTTCTAAAGCAGTGTGTGTTTTCCTGGGCAAGATTTCCTGGCCATCTTGGGAGGGAAAGCATAGATAAGCCGTGACAATTGTGCTTTGAGATCTAACCATTACTGGGCAAGGATTTACTGCTCTTTCAAATCCATGATGGTTTAGCTCCACAATCATGCCTCCATAGGCTCTTGCAAGCCAAGGACTGAGCTGACCAGGGACAAGAAGATAGATCAGATCCAGGGAAATCGGGACTCCTCAGAGCTCACTTTGTCTAGAAGATCCTCGTGGCTTCACAGAATATCATTTAGACATCTACAATATTTCTAACCTAGGTTCTCTGTCCCTCTACTTGAGGCTGCAGACAGGTCTTTCAATCTGTTGCCTCCCAGTTTCTTTTTTTCTTTTTCTTTTGTCAGTTATGGGGCTTGAACTGGGCCTGAATGCTGACCCTCAGCTCTTCAGCTACAGCGCCACTTCCGGTTTTCTGGTGGTTTTTATTTATTTTTTATTCATGGACTTTCTTGCCTGGGCTGGCTTTGAACCTTGATACTCAGATCTCAGCCTCCTGAGTAGCTAGGATTACAGGCGTGAGCCACCGCGCCTGGCTTTTGCCTCCTACTTTCTTTGGTAACTTTCTATTTTTTCCCACATGGTTTACCCTTAATAAAATTCTTGTGTGCTTAATTGGGTTTGAGAATCTGTTTTTTTTGCTAACACAAAGCAGAAGATCCATGTTTCAGCAAATTGCCTCACAGATGATAATTCTTATGCAGAATGAAGAGATAATCATAAAGCTTTAATATATCCCTTTATAAGGGATATCAAACTCCTTTCAAATATGAAAACAAATTATAAAATCTATGAAGTGTTTTATATAGCATAGGGTATATTGTTGCGGACTACAGTTCTACAGCATAACTACATCATTGTCATTGTCCAGATAAAAAATTTGGGACTGAATTAATCTACAAAGCTTTCTCAAGGTCACATGATGATGTAGTATAGTGGTGAGTTAAGGTTCCCAATGGCTCTTCATATGTTCCTATTGTTTGATATCCAAAAACTAAAGTCGAGAGTATCTGTAGCATCAGCTGTTGCTCATATCAATGTCAGATACATGTTACAGTAAAAACAAGTAAAAACTTAAGTAGGACTTGATAGTAGGACTTGGGGAGATACAGGTGCCCAGTCCAGGTCTACAGGTAAGTATTCAATTGTGGTTAATTGAATTAAACTGAAAATCAGTAAGCATGAAAAAGACCTGTGATTTTTACCAAACATCTAATAACTTAGGAGCTATGCATTTTTAATACATCTATTAGGTTTTACAACTTTAAAATATCATGTTTGCATTTTAACACGCAAAACAAGATACATAGCATGAGGTGTTAGTAAAGAGTGGAAGCCAAAAACAGAAGGCTTTGTAACACCACAAACTACAGAGCTAACATTTGTACTGTGTGCTGTAGCTTGCTGAGCCTTTCATACTCAGCATCAAATAAAATAATCCTTCAACATCCCAGGAAGAGAGGTATGACCCATTCCATTCTAAACAATGTTAGCACAGTTCTAAAAGCTATGAACTCTGTTTTTTTTTTTTTTTTTTTTTTTTTTGGTCTAAAGCTAGGTGCAGTTACAATCACCCTCACTGACCTTGTGGCCAGAGAAGATCAGTTATACAAAGTCACACAGATTGGGGGAGAAATATTATGTAATGTTACCATGTGGTAACTAACCAGCAAAAAGTTTTGGAACACATGTAAGATCCTTTCTGCTTAGGACTTGAAGATGTAACTAGGTCGTCTTGTACTATGCAGTGGATATGTTGGGTGTGTGGGTTTGAATGAGAGTCAGTAAATTCTGGAGGCTTATGGTTAGGATTCTCTTCTCACTTTCTGTTGACTAAGAAAAATTTAATAAGTTTATCCTACTATATTACTTTTGAAGAGACTTTAGTTGCAAAGTAGCACTAGACTAGAATTAGCTTGCATTATAGAACCAGTATCCTAACTGGGTTAGGTTTGTAACCTTTACCTGACTGGTTGTCCAAGGTGGGGGGCGGCTAAAATTAAAGCTCAAATGACATAGAGCCACATACACAATATGTTTTGTGTGATAATAAGGAGTGGTAGGTGTCTGTGAATTGAGGGGCATGGATACCACCTGCCTGTGCTTAAATATTAAGGTTTTAAATTTCAATGTTAGAAAGAAATCTTTAGTCCAATTTTGGTTCATGGATCATCACTTAAAAAAATCTCTGAACTGGTTGTTTGCTAGTTTAAAACTTAATTACTCTAAAGAGGAAAATTAACAATATTGATCCCCTTTAAAGGAAAAGTAGTCATTGTTAGACATTTGCAATTGTGTGGTAAATATAGTCTTCGTATGAAATAAGATTTTTTCCACTTTTTTTCTTTTTTTTACTTCTACTCATTATTAAAGCAACTGGGGCAAGTGTTTCTTATGCAGTGAACACAGAGTGATAGAAATTGTTCAGAAATAAATAATAAATCATAATCTAGGGCTTTGAGTTTGCAAGTAGACTTTTGTCAGCAGCAGGAGATCCACAGAAAAAATGAAAGGAAGGAAAGTTGTAAACCTAGTGAGCTTGGAGCAAGAGCTTTACTCTGTGATCTTTGGCGGATGGACCAACTGGTGCTAATGGAAGACTGGAATACAAATGAGAACTCAGATGTTTGTAAGAAACTGAAAGAAGTTTCTAGATCATTCTAGAACTGAACAGACATTGTTTTCTTTTGGTATACCCAAGAGATTAAATGGAAAGTCTTATGACCCCATAGCATATGACCAGTAGGCTCAAAATGGATTTTAGCTAAGTGGGCTTGATAGAGTCCCATTGACCCTAGTTCAGATGAAAAAAAGCTCATCCTCATTCCTCACTCAAGGTAAGAGAAGGGAAAGTATACAGAGTGCTCAAGTGCCAAGAAGATGGCTGATTGAAGAGGCCTGGTATGAGTAAAATCTACAAGTTGGAAGACAGTGTTGCTAGGAGCCACAGCAACACTCAAGCATAAATCATGGTGCAACATAGACACTTATTAATGGTAGTTCTCTTAATCAATCTCATTAGGTTCTACCCCCTGATTTGAGAAATGCACTAGACACTAAGTAAATAAACACTGATGGGGACCTGATGTGTGAGTCTGGGCTTATTGTTAATAGTAAAAGGTGAGCATGCCAGTCTTGTGCATAGAGGAAAGTATACCAAGACAGACAGGAGAAAGGACTTCTCAGAGTGAATAGTAGTGAGAGGGGAGGCCTGTTAGGTAGAGGTCAGGAAAATATGCCAAAAAAGACAGTCTGCTCTGGAGGTGGAATCAACCGTGAAGTGCACTGCCCTGAAGGTGAGTGGGTGCTGGACCACTTCTGTGTGGAACATCGAGAAGGTTCACTGTGGAAGTGCAATGAAAGTCACTCGAGGTCAGTGACGGAAGGGATTCCTCAGGGAACGCAAAAGAACACAGTCAGTCTAAATTACCCCAATGAAGAACTGGCCACATTTTAGAGTTCTTTTCCTCATGGCTTAATAAGACCATGGGGCCCTTTGTATATTCTGAAATCAGAAATGTGCTGAAGCCAACACATAGGGAATAGATAGATTCCTTATTCCCAATATGGTAACTTTCAATATTTTTTAAATGTTCAAAGTTAGGATGAAATATGAAGGTGTGTAGAAAGTAGTAACACTCCTGACACAGCTACCTTTGGAAATGGTCCACAGGTCTTCTTATTCTCTGATTGTTCTTCATTCTGTGAGCTTGGGGTCGAAGGCGGCAGGAGGAAATAGAAGAGGGCCATGCCATGCCACATTGTCTGAAAACAACCTTGCTAATTATCCATGTGGATGGAGAAGATGCAGAAAAAAGCTAGGCCTCTTTACTAGCTGCTCCCAAAACAGCCCACAGCCATTGCCTACATGACATTAGACAGTCTGTCAAATCATTCTCTCTACAGACACCTTCCCTCCCTAGACACTTAGGTTCTAGCCAGAAACAAATTGAACACACCTGGCTCCAAAATGCTTCCTGAGCAGAGTTAAAAGCCCAGAAGAATTTCCCCAAGGATTGACACATATGCTTAGGTTTTTTTTCTTTGGACATCAACTAAGTAAATGGTTTAAAATTTTTAAATAAAACCAGAGGCCCCATACATGTGCTAAAAGAATGTCTCTTTAGGGGCTGGGAAGGTGGCTCAGTGGTAGAGCACTTGCCTTGCATGCATGAGGCTTTGGGTTTGATTCCTCAGCACCACATAAGCAGGAAAAAAAAAGCTGGAAGTGGCGCTGTGGATCAAGTGGTAGAGCATTAGCCTTGAGCTGAAGAGCTGAGGGACAGTACCCAGGCCCAGAGTTCAGGCCCCACGACAGGAACCGCCGCCCCCCCCCCAAAAAAAAGAAATAATACTAGTTTATTACTAGAGGTGGTTTTGCTGTTGTTGTTACTTTGTTTTGCTTTTGTTTTTCCCATAGGTCCTTGACCAGGACTGGAACTGGGTACTGCAGCTGCTTTCCCTCATTGGCTAGGAGTCTATCAACTGAGCCATACCTCCAGTCCCACTGTAGGTATTTGTAAATATGTTGTTCACAGTGTGTGTGTGTGTGTGTGTGTGTGTGTCTGTGTGTGTGTGTGTGTGTCTGTGTGTGTGCCAATACTAGAGCTTGCACTCAGGGCCTTGAACCCCCATATGGTTTTTTTGCTCAAGGCTGGAGCTCTACCATTTGAGCCACAGTTCCACTTCCAGCTTTTTGGTGGGATTGGAAGTAAGAATCTTATGGACTTTGTTGCTCAGGCTGGCTTTGAACTGCAATCCTCAGCACTTACTCTCCTGAATAGTGAGGATGACATGCCTGCACCTTGGGTACCCAACTAATAATTATTTTTTAATCATATAAATGAAAGTTTGAATCCTTTCTTTAAAAATAACACTGAGATATTATTAATTTATGGTATGGCTCTAATAGTTTAATACATTTTCTGGTTGAATAATCTTTGGGAAATCATATTGTCAATTAAACAAGCATAAACAAGTTTTACAAAGGAAAGAAAGGAGCTAGATTCATAGTAAAAAGAACTTTATCATCTGGCTTCTACTCTGCCTGCCCTGTTCCTGTTCTATGAGATCTTTTTCTCTAGGAATCCTGTCATCCAAAGTCCTGGTCCTTGGTAATTTCTTTTCTTTTGTTTTAAATAAGTTTTTTTATTGTGAAAATACTGTACAGAGGGGTTAAAATCACATGAGCAAGATAATGAGTACATTTTTTATCAAGCATTGTTGCCTCCTCCTTTGTGTTTCCCCTACCATCCCTTCCTTCCCATTTAGACTGGTTCATTTCTCCCTTTGTTGGTGATCATCCAAAACTTCAATCCAGATTTACCACTTCTCTTGTATTTGCTTCTCTAACATTCCACTGTGGCATATAATTATCATATTATTGAAATGTTGTTTATTTGTGTATCTCCCTTGCTTGATTGTCTGTGTATTTCTCATGAGACATTATTTCTCTGTTCTGTCTTTGTGCTTCCAGAGTCTAACATAATGCTCAGGACATAGTAGATTCTTAATAAAAATTGAAGCAATCCTCATTCTCCCAAGTATCCATTCTTTTACTATTTCAACTGTGAAGCACTTTATGCCTCCTATCCATTCACTCCACGTTGGAAGATAAAGATTCATCTTGTTTCCCTTACTCAGTATGGCCTGCTTGCCCATTTCTGGAAAATCTCATCCATCAGTCAAGATGCAACTGACATAAAAATCTCCGAATCTCATCCTTGAAGTGACAGTTCTTATTATCCTCTTTGGGAATGGACTACATCGTTCTTACTTTATACTTTTTGCCATCCAATATATGATTTCCAACCTCTTTGCTTTTATATGTAAGTACCTGGGTAAGACTAGAGAAAAATTATACATCTGTGGATTTCAAAATTGGATTTACTTGGATTACTGAAAACTACATTTGGACTTTTCTGCTGAATGCTATTATACTAGTTTGCCAGACAAATACGATAGACTCTGTGTAGCAAAAACAAATGCTCTAGAAATTTATTTTCTCCAGTTTGGAGGCTACACGTCCAAGGCTAAGCTCTCTGCAGGTTGGTTGCTTCTCAGGTCTCTCTCTCTCTCTCTCTCTGCCTTGCACTTATACAGAGTTTCCTCAGGGAACTCAGGTTACAGCTGTCTCTTTTTATGAACTAATTACTTTTACTTAGAAGGACACTAGTGAGGTTGGATTATGGCTTACCCTAAAGGACCTCCTTTTAATGTAGCTACCTCTTTTAAAACCTAGCTCCAAATATAGTTACACTTTGAGATATGGAGTGCTAAGGTTTAAACATAAGAATTTTGTGAGGAAACAATTCAGTCCATAACACTATTAATTTACAGCTCAATGCTTAGGTCAAGGATCTGGAAAAATCAAGCTCTTTTGACCTTAGGAATCCTAGACTCACTGCAGCAAGTTCTGTCAAACCTGAAATACACATAGTGTAAGCCTTTCAAAATCTGGTTGCCCTTTAACCTCAGAGGGCCTTCAAAAAGACATAGGTCCCTGGAAAGGATAGGGAATTAGGATAGGGGTCTAGCCAACTCTGTGCCAAAATCTGGATAGGATGCAATTTATTATTCCTTGCAAAACATAGTAACACTTCATATGGTAGATAGGCATATTGCTTAACTTGAAAGAGAGTGGAAATCAGAGGAGGGATCTTGAGTGCTGTGCGTCTTATATTCAGGTAGAGAATGGTCATCACTGCATGAGAAGGGACAGGTATATAACTTCATGAACATTTATGTACTGGCTGCTTTTTGAGCATAAGCAAAGTAAGAAGAACTTGTCTGTCCCATAACTTATAGCACCTGTTGTATGTGATGTTATTTGTTCAGTTGAGATTTTTCAAGAGTATGAGCATGGAGAGGTGAAAAGTAAATGAGATGCACTTCGCAGGAGATTAATTTTAGTAAAATAGTCTGCTGTAAATTAGATCAGATGAATTTAATCCTTGGCAGCCTTGTGGGAAGTGTAGATTCCTGCACAAAGGTGAATTTTCTTATCAATTATTGGGTCACAATATTCAGTGCAAAATTCAACAACAGATGAGTAGGTGCCTTCGTTCCTAATAGAATTGTACATGAATTGGGGCTAAGTAACACCAATAAATTTACATTGACAGGGGCTGGGAAGGTGGCTCAGTGGTAGAGCGCTTGCCTTGCATGCCTGAGGCCCTGGGTTCGATTCCTCAGTACCACATAAGCAAAAAGAAAAAACCCAGAAGTGGTGGTGTGGCTCAAGTGGTAGAGCACTAGCCTTGAGCTGAAGAACTGAGGGACAGCGCCCAGGCCCAGAGTTCAGGTCCCACGACCGGACCCCCCCAAAAAAGTTACATTGACAGACACCATTAGGCCAGGAATATCTTTTCTTTTGTCTTTCTCAACTCTAAGGATTTCATGGTTTTCCCTCTTATTTTAGATGATTTCTATAATATAATGCCAGAAGTATCTTGAAGTAGTACAGCTCTACCACTTACAAAATACATTAGCAGGGTACTGCCTCTAGTTTCCTTTTTCTCAGGTGTGAATGGGGTTAGTATTTTCTACCTTGTAATATACATGTACATTATCTGAAATCATGCATAGCACAGAGAACAGTTCTCAGAGTAGTGAGTTATTTCTTCTGGCTTCCTCTCAGTTTTCAGAACAATTCAGAAGATGTGGTAGAGAATTCTTTGTACATTACACATTTGCTTTCTCCCTCACTGCCCACCCTCCTCACAATGAGTTTAACTTGGTAACCATAGAAAAGATAGCAGTGAGGGTTGTAAAGCCAAAGAGAGAAAAAGGTTCACTAGCTTTTCACCTTACTTTGTATGTGCTTGTGTGTGGTGTGCAAATAAGAGTCAGGTATTCTTAAACACCCTCTAGCTTTTGACCTCCTTCCTTCTTATCCTCGGTAGCTTGTCTTTGACACAGTTCATTGAAGCCACCTAATGGATCATCTACTTTGAAAGATCTGGGGTAAGCCCTAGTTTACAAGAGAGATGATTCTGATCAAATCTGACCTCAGTCACTTGAAAAACTTAATCAAACTTCTCTGAGCCTCATTTTCTTCATGCGTATGTACAGGTACAAACAGAATGAATCATATAATTCTGGTGTAGGAACCAAATTAAAAGATTAGATAATTAAACAGTTCTTATTATCTTCATTACTGCTAGTCCTTTAATGACTGGGTAGTGATCACATGAAATGTTAAAACTGAGTTCTAAAACTACTGGCTTACTACGTTTAAGAGAACAACAACAAAGTTTACTTTATGTGTCCATTTTCATCTCTAATTTAAACGGATCAGATTTTATGAATTAAAGAAAGATATTGACATAGTAGGAGGGTAATATTTTGGTTATTAGTCATAGGCCTAAAATGTGTTGGATTATTTAAGTTGGTTTAATTCATTTGGTAATAGCAAATAAAGCTAGGGATAGGGAATTGCTTTTTAATGATTTTTATAGTGAAACTACTGTACAGAGGGGTAACATTATATGAGCAAGGTAATGAGTGCATTTCTTATCAAGCATTGTTGCCTCCTCCTTGTTTTTCACCTACCATCCCTTCCCTCCCACCTCCACAACTACACTCCCCATCCTATCTAAATTGTAAAGTCATTTTCAACATGGTGTTTTATATATCTCCTTGTTACAATGGGTCTACCTGTATCCCTGTTTCAACATTTTGTTTTTTTCCTTTCCCCTCCCCAAATTATATCTACATCTAATACAGTGAAAACAGGGGTTAGATTTTTGACTCATCTTTTACTATATCCTGACATTTTTCTTTAAATCATAGGAAATAAGAGATCTGCAAAGAATGAGTACATTGGTAAAAATAAGTTAGGTTTTTGCCTATTCATATACTTATTTACCCAATACTTAAGTTTTTGCTCTGGGTGATACATTCTCTGAGACAGGATTCTCTTGGTAATTATAATAGTTATAATTTCTTCTTTCCCATAGCTTATATAAATAAAATACAACATAATTAAGGGACTAATCTCAACATATACTAATATGGAAAGCATGGAGAACTGCTAGATCATATTGCCTATCTATTTGTGGGAATCTATTTACCAAAGAGGAAAATATCCAAATTAAATTCTGAATGAGTAATGAGTCAAACTATTTGAATATTGCACTTTTCAACTTCTAGGTGAATTTATAAAGCTAAATTCTTTTAGATGACAGAATTTATGCCATGTAGGAATCTCCAGGTATGTTCTATTGTAATTTTAAAAATACCACAAATACCAATTCATATAGAAATAAGCCAGTTACTACAGCTAAAGGACATGTACTCTCAGCAAAATGGCAAGTAAGATTTTCTAAAATCTCTAAAAATACCAAACTCCAGAATAAAAAGAAATGTTGTTTAATTCATAGCTGAGCTCACTGGCATTCCCTGTCAATATGTCTACAAGGGAATTTCCAAAGGCCACAGACATAGAGGAAGAAACCTTAGTATAAAATAAATATTGAGGAGTGAGTTGGAAATATTTTTCAAGACTGTTAATGGCTTCAGAGGCATTAAAGATGAATGCTTCGAACTGAGGAATGCTATTCATAGCTGAGGGCCTCAAAGGCTGCATCCACATTTTAAACACAGTGTAGGTGTGAGGTGCCAAAGCAGGACAGCCATGAGGAGGACTGTTTACTCTTGTTAACCCTCGGGGTCAGGAAAATATCTCAGTGAGGATTGGTAGACCATACCCTAAAGATTTCCAGAATTTGAAACCTTAAGCACCAAAGCATCACCATTCATTTTGAATTCATGATGCAAATTACTTCTCAATAACTTCATGTTGTGGGATTATATGTACTATAATAATATGTAAAACGCTCATAGAAAGTATAATTAAAAGCATGTGATTGGAATTCTCTTGTCAGAAATAACTGAAAGTATTTTAAAAGGGCCATAAAAGTAGATCTAGAAATAAAAAAGAACAACACCATTAACAAGAAAATCTACTTGGCCAAAACAAGGAAAGCAAAGAAACCTAGATGTCAAACATGAAAAACATGTTTTAAGAAGTCATATAGAATGCAGTATAAAGAAAGAGTAAATAAATAGAGTTGAAAGTGTTAATAGATGAGGAAAACAGTAAGATTACTAACATAGAGTTAAAAGGGTGAGGAAGGGGGGAATGGTGGAGGGGGAGAGATGGAAAGGGATGGTAAGGGGAAACAAAGGAGGAGGCAACAATGCTTGATAAGAAATGTATTCATTACCTTGCTCATGTAATTGTAACCACTCTGTAAGGTATTTTCACACACACACACACAATAGTTCAGCTGTCCTTGACTTATGATGGGGCTCTACCGTAATAAACTGTAACTAAAGGACTATTTAGGAGGATAAGGGGAAATAGGAAAGAATAAAAAAGATAGTGAGTAATTTTGAACTATATGAAAATAGTACAAAGAGTCACAATGAAAGATGTTAAGGTACAGGGGCTGAGGGTACTGGGGACCAGAGTGGGGGAAATGGGAACATTGGAAGTAAAGGATGGGAGAATGGTGGTAGAGTTAATGTACATATAAATGGATGTGAAAAAATTAATCTGTTTGTATAACAATTAAAAAATACAATTATCTGATTAAAAAATAAAATCAGATGTCTGTTGCCTCAGGCTAACATCTATAATTCTTGCTAATCAGGAGCCTGAGATTGGAGGATTGTGGTTCAAAGCCAGTCTGGGCAGAAAAATGAATACGATTCTTATTTCCAGTTAATTCTGGGGGAAAAAAGAAAAGAAAAGACCACAAAACTCTAGAAATGAAGTTGTGGCTTAAGTGATAGAGTGCTAGCCTTGAGTGGGAAAAGATTGGGGACTCCACCCAGACTGTGAGTTCAAGCCCACCACATGCTCAGAAGAATAAAGTAAAACTAAACAAAATCATAAATGAAAAACAATCAAGCGAAAAATCATCTCAAATATTCAGGAAATATAACATGGATGATTGAGGTCTAGATCAGCAACAGAATAAATGCAAGACTCCATCTGAAAAATACCAACAGTAAAAAGGAATGAATATGAGAGCTTGATTGGCTGAGCGTTTGCCCAGAAACTGAGAGTCCCTGAGTTCAAACCACAATGTCTTTAAACAAATTAGAAAGGATGCATATTTTGCCTAAAGAAACCAAACAACTATCTACTATAATAAAGTAACAGTAAACGCTTTCTGGAAAAACTTAAAATTATATAGAATGAGAACAATTTTAGAAGGAATATTTGACTTGGAAGATATAATGGTAAGTAAATTACTATAGCTATGTATAAATATAAGGAAGTATTGACTTGTGATATAAAATGTCATTTTGAGTCAGGTATTCATGGCTCAAGCCTGTAATCCTACCTATTAGGAAGCTGAAATCTAAGTATTCATTTCAAAGCAGAAAAGTCTATGACATTCTATCTCCTGTTGAAGACTTTAAAAAAGCTGGACTGGAGGTATGACTCAAGTGAGAAAGCACTCATAACTTGAAATAGCCTAGCAAGAGATTGAGACCCTGAGTTCAAGTTCCAGTATGAGTAAAAACAAGTAAATAATATAATTTTAATGGATGTAAAAGTCAAAAGATAATACAGTTATACATGAGTCTTCCTGAAATGTTCAAAAAGTAATACTCATATGTTATGTCATACTCAGGATTCCTTCCTTCCTTCCTTCCTTCCTTCCTTCCTTCCTTCCTTCCTTCCTTCCTTCCTTCCTTCCTTCCTTCCTTCCTTCTTTTCCTTTCTTTCTTTCTCTTTCTTTCTTTCTTTCTTTCTTTCTTTCTTTCTTTCTTTCTTTCTTTCTTTCTTTCTTTCTTTCTTTCTTTCTTTCTTTCTTTCTTTCTTTCTTTCTTTCTTTCTTTCTTTCTTTCTTTCTTTCTTTCTTTCCTTTCGTCTGTCTATCATAGGGCTTGAACTCTGGGCCTGGGTGCTATCCTTGAGCTCTTTAGCTCAAGGCAAGCACTCTTCCTCTTGGACCACAGGGCCACTTCCAATTTTCTTGTGGTTTATTAGAGATAAGAGTCTCATGGACATTCCTACCTAGGCTGGCTTTGGTTTTGTGATCTCAGCCTCCTGAGTAGCTATGATTACAGGTGAGCCACTGGTGCCAGGCCTCAGGTTTCTTATTGATAAAGAATTTCATTATAAAAATTATTAGGCAAAACATTTGAAGGGCAGAAACAAGATATAAAGATGCCAAAAAGAACAAAAAGAAAAGTACAATTAAAAAGTTGAGCCTCGTGGCGCATTCCTGTAATTACATGTTCTAGGGAATTAGAGGCAGAGGATATTGTGTTTGAGTCTAGCTCTGGCAATGGTTGGAAATAGCCTTTCTCAAAAACAAAATAAAAACAAGGGATAGAGGAAAAAAAGCATTATGCTTTCCATAATAGAAGGGTATTGCTTACCACTGGTACCACCCTGGGTTTAATCCTCAGTACCAAAGCAAACAAAAAATAAATAAGAAAAAAAAAAGAAAACTTATGAACAATACAAAAGGAGAAAGAATTAGAAAAATGACAAAATAAAAGATAAAATACCCCTACTCATAATAATATAAATATCAGTAATCAAAATAAATATTAAACTTACCAGTTCATTTAAATTGTCAGTATGAATTCATAAAAGTAAAACTGAGGATGATGAGACTGTTTATTTCACAGACATTTGTACTAACAAGAAAAAGAATTTTGCAAAGGGAAAGGTAGAAAATACTAATTAGGTAAATAATAAAAAACATCCCTATCTATCTATCCATCTACCATCCATCCATCTATCTTTTATCATATATTCATTACCTATCACCATCCATCCATCTTAGTATTGATATTACTTACAGATAAGACAACAAATCAGTATGCTTTTATTAAGGATCAAGATCACTATATATGATAAAGCATTCCAATCAGTAGGAAGTTAGAACAGAAGAAAAGCATGAAGACTAATGTTCTATTATTTAAATACAATACTTGAGACTTTCAAAATAAGAACTAAAAATAGAAAGTGAACTAGAAAAGAAAATGAATCAACCAAATCAAACTGATTTTAGTGGTGGCTCTGTGAGTAAGATAAGTAAATATCAAAGAAAAATTAACAATAAAAGAATGAAAACCTAGAAAGCATTTAGAATTAAATAAAATATAAAAAGGCAAAGGTAAAATAGGTGGACTTTACAAAGAGTTCAAGGACAAGAAACTGGAAACTTATTTCAGATAAAATTAAAAATCAAAATTGGCCTGTCACAGTTAAATATATTTCATTAATAGCTTGATTATCTACTAGCCCTCAGAAACACCACACCAACTCAGCTACAGATTTACTCTCATTTTTTTATAATTCTAATGCTAAAAGCGATTTCAGGGTATAGTCAAAGGGATTGTTCCCTAGCTTATGTGATTGGTCTTGTGTCTTTGAAAATTACTTTGTATCAAAGGAAAAATGATGGTTTGCTAATAGATTGAAACAAAAGAAAACAAAAGTTAAAGTTCATGAATAATTTATAACCAAAGCTGTACAATAATGCCAAATAAACAGGCATCTTAGATTGACAAGACATATTCATGCTACTGACCATATTAAAATTCTCAAAAGAATCTCAATTGATCATTGATTAGTTAATTTAGAAAAAAATAAAACCTTCTCAAATATAGAAAGGATACTACTTGGAGCCTACAAGCCCATACTTAATCATCAAACTATTGAAATAGTCTTCTTAAAAATTAGAAATAAAATGACAACAATCAAATTTCACTTTGGAAAGCAATACAAAAATTAAAATTAGGATAGAAGAATTATAAAATAAAACTAAGGATCCCATCATTTGTAGATGATATAGATTTTAGGAAAAATATGAAACATCTACAATTTATTAAAATGTGGGAGCAAAATAAATTTTGGGGAAAGTTTTTTTGGTAATGTTATATTATTAGTATATATTAGTCATATCAAGGGAGGGTTTTGTTTTGGCATTCATGCATACAATTTACAAACCTATTTTTATTATTCAGTATAATAATTATATGTGTATATATACATATATATACACATATGGATATATACATTTTAGAACATAGATTTTAATAGTCTTATAAATCCCATGAAAATATTCTACAATTTAATTGAAAATACTAAAGATAATACAAATTAGAGCGAGGATGGGCAATCATTTTTTTCTACCAAGGGCCCTATGCATGTTTATAATTTCATGTCAAGGTGGCACAAATATACTAATATAAATGAGCAGTCTAGAAGAAGGACATGTGTCTATCCTGTCATCTACTAAATTATTATGTGGACCCTATATAACCTGTAAAAATAGGCACCCCCATCAATTACATGTGATATAGTATATTTGTGAATAAAAGGAGTGTTTAAATAGTTGTTTTGATCTACTAACTCAATAAGATTCCCATGAACAGCTAACACACACACACACACACACACACACACACACACACACACACACACACACACACACACACACACACACACACCTTCCCTTTGGAATTTTACTAAAATGTGTCAATATCAAGGCAACCAGTACAATGGTGAAGAAGTAAAGCAAAACAAGCAGAGCTACCACAATATATCAAGACTATTTGAACTCATAATAAAGAGAATATGGAACTGATATAAACAAACAGACTAATGAAGAAAATACTCCCTCCAGAGTCAGACTTGTAGGTTCTATGAGGCTGCACACTGGTAGATATGACTACAGGATGGAGAAATCAAGGGAGTGTTAATTGCTCAGTGGCAAAGTGTATGGGACAAAATGAAATAGGATCCCTACCTCACCTGCAATGCAGGTAAATGGAAAAAAAGTCCAAATGCAAAAATTAAATTGTGTACCTTTCAGACAAAATGAAATTGTCTCAATCTAAACATAATCTTTTTTGTACATTTATATTGTAAAAATGCTGTACAGAGGGGTTACATTTACATGAGCAAGGTAATGAGTACATTTCCTATTGAACTCATGGCAGCATTATTTACCATAGCTAAGATAATAGAACCAACCCAGATGCCTCTCAGTAGATGAATGGATCAAGAAAATGTGATATATATATATATATATATATATATATATATATATATATATATATGAAACATGTGATATATATATATGTGATATATAAATGTGATATATATAACATTGTGTGTATATATAGATAACATTTTGTGTATATATACATATGTATGTACCTATATGTGTATATATGTATATGCATGTATACATATATATATACATATATATACATTATATATATACACACACACAATGGAATTCTATACCTACATCAGAAAGAATGGCATTGCCCCATTTGTTAGGAAGTGGAAAGAATTGGAAAAAATTATTAAGTAAGCCAGACCCAAAGAAACATAGGTCCCATGGTTTCACTTATTTGCAATACCTAGTATATGTCTGGGACAAGAAGAAAAGGTCAAAAGCTATGTATATATGACCAGATAAGATGAAGTTAAGTGAAATGAACTCAAAGATAGGGACACAGTGGTTTTTCTTTCTTTCTTGCTATTGTTTCTAACGGATTTGTAAGGTACCATGTGAATTTTTTGTTGCTTTGTATGTTCCTCCCCTACAGTATAACCCCTGTTTTCACTGTATTCGATGTTGGTATAATCTGGGGAGGGGAAGGGGAAAACAAAATGTTTTAATAGGGATACAGGTTGACCCCTTGTAACAATGAAATGTACAAGACAATATTGAATAACAAACTACAATTTAGGTTGGTGGAGAAGGGGGGTTTAGTTGTGGAGGTGGGAGGGAAGGGATGGTAGGGGTAAAACAAAGAAGGAGGCAACAATGCTTGATAAGAATTGTACTCAATACTTTGCTCATGTAACTGTAACCCCTCTGTACCGTATTTTCACAATAAAAATTTATTAATAAAAGATTTCTTTTTTTAATTATGAAAATTCCATACAGAGGGGTTACAATTACATGGGCAAGATAACGAGTACATTTCTTATCAAGCATTGTTGCCTCCTTCTTTGTTTCCACTTCCCATCCCTTCCCATACCCTTCCTCCACACTCCCCACCCGATCCTCCCCCCCCCACCAAAGTTGTAAAGTTCGTTTTTAGACATAACAACTTGTACATCTCATTGTTGCAATGGGTCCACCTGTATCCCTAGTTAAACGATTTGTTTTTGCCCTTCCCCTCCACAAATTATACCAACATCAAATACAGTGAAAGCAGGGGTTATACCGTGGGGGAGGGACATACAAAGCAACAAAGAAACCATCTTATAAATATGTTAGAAACAATTGCATGAAAGAAAAAAAAAAACATTTGAATACTTATCTTGGGGTTCATTTCCCTAACATCAACTTATCTGACCTTTTCTGCTTGACTCAGACATACACTGGTTATTGCAAATAAGGGAAACCATGGGATCTATGTTTCTTTGGGCCTGGCTTACTTCACTTAATATAATTTTTTCCAAGTCTTTCCATTTCCTAACAAATGAGGCAATGTCATTCTTTCTGATGGAGGTGCATTGTGTATATATGTCCCACATTTTCTTGATCCATTCATCTACTCAGGGGCATCTGGGTTGGTTGCATATCTTAGCTATGGTAAATAATGCTGCAATAAGTAACGTTATTACATTAACATAACCTTCACTGAAGAGAATACCAACAACTACATTTATAAAAAAACACCCAGACTATAAAAGGTTATTTGTAAATCAGTAATCAATATATGGTAAAAATAAAAGAGCCACCAGGTTTTGGAAGCCATATGAAGAAAAAAATATAAAAAGATGGTTAGCCTCAGTGGCATACAGGAAGAGGTGCTTAGAGACATGATAGGAAATCTGTCACATGGGTCAGAATTGAAAAGTCTGCTAAGGCCAAGTGTTGGTGAAAATAATAAGTCAGCCAGACTCACTATGCACCAACTGAGTCCTCAGCACTCAAACCCCAGACTGAGAAATTGTCTCAGGTACACATTGAATCATAGTGAAGGTGTTCAGCACTAAACAAAACTCATCTCTTCAAAAGAAACCAAGTAAGTTGTATCTAATTTAAAAGATCTTTATAATAAGAACTAACAAATTGTAAGGATGGTATTGGTGGGGCAAAGACAGAAGGATCAAGATTTCTAAGTCAGCCTGAGCTACAACCAAGAGTCTGTCTTAAACACATGCACACACACACACACACACAAACACACACACACGTGTACACACACATACACACACAATCTCTCTCTAATTACTGTTCATTTATTGAATGAAAACCTCCCTATACATAATACCAATAACATGGATATGGACTAGAGTCACATTCATCTACAACAATGATTCTTACAAACACTGATTTTAAAATGCCTGAAGTAGAATATAGTGCGAAATTATGTATAAATAAATACGCACAAATTATTAGGCAATATATAAGAGTACCTACAAATAAATTATAAGAATAAGAGAATGGTGTTTCTGAATGTCAGATCAATTTGTAAAACCAGTTTATTCTTCTATACCAAAAGTAAAGAATTAAGGTATGTAATTTCCACTTTACTATAAATGTATAAAGTTCCTTCACTCTAATATGTGAATAGGTATTATAAATATTAAATATATGATAGCACCTTCCTCTGAAGTGGGAAGAGGGTGAACAAACAGATAACTTCACCAGCAATAAATATTTTTTAAACTTTTCTAAAACTCTACAAGACTCTCTCTGTCTCTCATACCTAAGTTAGGAGCCAGCCGTTTATGGCCCTTTTCTGAGTCCTAGATCCCTATGGTGCTAGAGAAGGTGGTGAAACTTTTGTAAATAATATATGTTCTAGAGAAGGGAAAAAATCTAGGCTTTATGTAATAGCATACTGAATTCCTGAAGTTTCTTCTGTAAAATCATAATTCAAAATGTCTTAAATCTCCCAAGACTTTTTTTCCCCTTTAGGAAATCATTCCTAAAATGAAGTAAAATTTCTTTTCCTTGAATAAGACCTTGTAGGTTCCTATTGCTCTTCATTGTTCCACAACTTACCATTAGGAACAGCATTATTTATACAACTGCCTTTTCTCTCCTCCTTCCCTCAGTGTGGAGTTTGTACTCATTATAGAGAATGCAAACTATACCATACTGTGTTCCTCTGCAAACATCAGCTGAAATTGGGGGCCAGCATGGGGCAGGAAGAATGCTGGCTAAAAAAATCTAATAAAACTCACACATGCCATCCCTGGCATGAAACTTTGCTTCTTTATTTCCTCTACTGAAAAGTAAAGCTAGCAATTTGTAAACTCTCAAGAAGTTGTGTTGTCTGGAGTAAACATATAAACTATGGCACCTATCCCAAAGAACATACCCTTCATGCTATTAGCTTGGAAGCCCTGGAAGTATCTTTAGTAATGAGAGTTGCATCAATGCCAATGTTTCAGAAAATACAGGTTTAATGATTGTCTATATGGCGAGTCTAATTGCTTTTGAACAAAGCAGTCCTTTCCCTCAGAGCCTAATGAAGGATGATGACTGTACTGAGCAGTCTCACTTAGCAGCAGAGAGAACTCTGGCAAGGGCTAATGTTCAACAATTGGTAAAATTCAGGCTGTGAAAGTTCCCAAGGACACTGGGGGCACTTCCCTGGTCTCTATTCTACTGTATAAGTCAAACACATCCTTTCAGTATGGGGCCAATTTCCTGCTTCTCTAGTATCACTCATTCTTGAAGGAAGCTTGAATTTAAATGAAAGTATAACTTTCTTCCATCTCCAACATATGCAACTAAATTTTTTAAATCAAAAGACTTCCCTACATTTCACTGAAGATGGAAAATAGCTCATCTTTTAAGTCACATATTTAAGATTCTGGTAAATATAGATTTTTTTGCTACAGGGTTCCTAGTATATTATATAAAGCATAAATTTACATCTATACTATACTAGCATATAGTAAATATATACTATATACTAGTATATGTACATACTATATACATAGTATATAATATACATATACAAATATATACTGATATATAATATATTATGTATATAGTATACATATATATATATACATATACTATACACATATATAAATATATATTAGAATATGTATAGATATACTAGTATATGCTAGTGTATATTTACTAGTATATAAACAAATGTATAAATATAAATATATATATATATATGCAGATGTTATCTGCTACCTACTAATCAATTAGTACAATTTGTCCCTTTCCTATCCAGGATAGTTATCCAATATTTGTAAGATGCAGGCTTCAGGTTTGTCTTCGCTGGTCAAAATGGCCTTCTTTACTTAAATAATGATCAGAAGAGTTTTGGATGATCATGAGAGAATATGTTCCAAGATTTTAACATAAAATGAACAATTTTCCAGCTGTATTCAGAAAAGATACTTATGGAGCAGAATTATCATCTTATTTTGTATCCTGAACTTCTGATAACACAGCTTTTCAGATTGCTCTAAAGTGTTTGATGTCATTCATCATTTCACTTGGGCACCTACTAAGCTGAGTGGAGACTAACAATCTAAGAGGTTTCCTGTGACAGGCTGATTGTGTCTGCTTGTCCTGTGCTTTGTGATTTGTGACCATGACCAGCATTTGTGAAGTGCTCACCTGTGCCAGATCCTGTGTTAGCCATAACAGATGTAGTCAGGACAGGGTTCCAACTTTCATGGTGCCTGGTATACTAAGTGCAATCAAAAATCAATGTATGATAATATTTTGCTGAAGTCCATAAGAGGTTCCCACAGGAGAACAAAACCCAATCTGGAAAATTGAGGAGGGCTTCTCACATGAGGTGTTATGGAAGAATAAATAGAAACTATTTCAGGCCAGGAAGGCAGAGTCAACATTCCCTCATAGAACATGGTCTAGGATTTGGGGGTAAATTTCCTAAAAGAGAGAAATTATATAGCATTGCCTCAGCTATAATTTGTTCAAAGAAAAACTCACCAAGGCCCACATAAGTATAAGAAGGACCATAGATGTGGCTTCTTCATGAGAGAGGTTCTACAAGAGCTGGTATTTGGAAAATGTCATCTGCCGATTAAGCAATACAATAGGGTAAACATATATATATATATATATATATATATATATATATATATATATATATATATATATATATATATATATATATGTATATTACCTACCTGAGATTTGGAGGAGGCCAAAAATGGCATCAGGAAGATAAATAGGTTCCAGCTTGTCACATCTTTTATGTGTGCTCCAATTTTCACATTAGTCAGCTCCTAAATGGAACTATCCCTTTTCTCTCTGTGTTTTCTGCCAAGGCATTAGAGGAAATCTAGTAAAACAAGCTCTTGAACAAATCAGGAAATGTACTTCTCTGTACAAGTAACAAAACACCTTAATCTTTTCAAGTATTTCCTTTTAGATGCATGATGATGGATTGAGGGGCACTGATAACCCCATGGAGTATGGATGCTCAGATTTCAGCTCTGGAATTTGAGCAGGTTCTGAATGTTCTTTATAACTTCATCTCTTTAAACTATGAAGGATGCATAGTAATAGCACTGAAAACATCTGATTACCGCAGAATATAATCTCTATGAGTGCTGGTATTTTTTTTCTAAAATCTAATGTTGGAATACCCAGAACCTTTAATAATACTTAACTTATTGAAAAGTACTTATCAAATGATTACTGCCTCAATTGAAAAACTGAATGGATTCCTCATTCAATTGTGCATAAGTGTGTGTGTGTGTGTGTGTGTGTGTGTGTGTGTGTGTGTGTGTGTGTGTGTGTGTGTGTGTGTAGTGAGGGTATTTGTAAGGGGGAGAGGAAAGAGGACAAAGGGAAAAAGAAAAAACAGAAGAGTTTATAAGGTATTTCTGTAGTGAATGATGACAGGATGAATGACTAGAAGTAAATTAAAGTCCAAGCTCCATCAAATGAGGCTCTCAGAAACTGGAATCAAACCTGTATAATTGCATTTTAGAAAGTGTGAGAAGCTGGAGTCCATTAGATTGCAGACACAGCACAGTAGAACTGGAAGTAGATCATCTGATTTTTCTTTAGTCCGTGTGTGTGTGTGTGTGTGTGTGTGTGTGTGTGTGTGTGTGTGTGTGTGTGTGTGTGTGTGTGTGTGTGTGTTGCATTTCCCTGTCTCCCTACTGGGAGAGCTATCATTCTGGATGGTATCTCATCATATTTCATTTTGGAGATACTGATTTAGGTTGTCCACGATCTAAACATAGAAATATAGCTTGTAAGGAAATCTTTATAAGGTAGAATCATATTATTATATAAGAGTCTACTGATTTACATATGAAGCAGTCCTTTTGAATATTCATTGCCTTCTGCCACCTGGAGGCACTTTTGCGGTCCCCATCTGTGTCCCCTCCTCAATGCAGCAGGGTTATTGTAGGGACTGTCTATTGAGGATCCTGACAAAGCCTTGGAAAACCTTCATGTAAGAGAAATAGCTGACAGCAGGTGATAGAGAGCCTGTCAGCACTTATTAGGGGCTTTATATGCTACGGTAATGAAAAATTTTTAAAAAATGGTGAAAAAGAGACATTAACTAAGGAAGATAATTGCCTAGGGCTCTAGTTTGTTCCCTGTCTTCTAAAATGAGAGATGGACTGGGTTTAGTAAATAACCTCATAGGTAGTAACTCTGAATACCACTTGGAAAATCAAAGGATCACAGGCCTTTCTACTAGACTAGTATTCAGATTCTGGGACTACATGGGCTTCTCTAAAACAGTGGTTCTCAACCTTGTCCACATATTGAAAGGATCCAAGAAACTGAGACACAACTGCCCTTCTCCAAACACTGGTAAAGATCTGTGTGCTGGGGTATTTTATTAATTGAAATAGAATCTCATTGTGTAGCCTAGGCTCGCCTTGACCAGGTGATTCTGTTGTTTTAGCCACTAAAGGGGGTGCTGGGATTAAAGGCATATGCCACTATGGTATGCCTGAAATTAAACAAACAAAAAACTCTCCATAGGCTGGGTACTGGCAACTGGCATCTACAGTCCCAGCTACTTAGAAGGTAGAGATCTGAGGGTTGCAAATGGAAGCCAGTCTGAGAAGACAAATCCAAGAGACTTTTATCTCCAATTAATCAGGAAAAAAGTGGAATTGGGGGCATGGCTCAAGTGGTACAACACTGGCTGTGAGCAAAACAGTTAAGCAAGAGCGCAAAGGCTTAAATTCAAGACCCAGACGCAATACAAAAAGAAAATAATAAAAGCTCTCCATGGGATTCTAATATAATCAATTAGATGTCCACTGCAATCCTCATCTTACTCTGTTAATGATTAAAGATTTTAAAATGTAGGCTTTGTTGTCTATATAATCTCTATCTTTGTTCAACAGCACTGTTTCACAAATTAATCACAGTGTAAACAAATAACCACACCTATACTCCCAATGTCAGATATGGATCAGATAAGTGCCACATGAGCCAACCTATGGTCCTAACACTAGAACCATCAATCATTAATTCAAAGGATGAAGCCAAGTAATGTTATTTGGAGGAAGAAAGATTGGGTTGGAGAACCATTAAAATTGAAGAAATTTTCTTAAAAGCCAATATCTAAAAGTATGAATCCTGTGAAGCATTAATTTTTGGTGGGTGAGTTAATATCTTTTCAAAAGCCCTTTGTGACTAATATTAAGATTTTGACACACATCAGTGATGCCATCTATTCAATTACTTTTGAAGAGATGTGTAAACATACATCCACTTTTATAGCTGGTGTCTCAAGAGCATTGTATCCAAAAGGTTCATGGACTGAATCCTATCACTGCTCATGTATTTGGAGTTAATCCTAGGGTGTGCATACTCCTAATCATTTACTATAATTTTTCTGACTGTGACCTTCAATGGAAAGGAATACTGCAGAAGCAGCTAGGGTTTTAGTCTTCATGGAAAAGGGAAATGCTCAGTATTCAAAAGTCTAATTTTGGAGTTTCCCATTTGTCTTAGCTGGTTACTTGCCTCTGAAGCAAGGAAGGTAGCTTTGGCTCCATCAGGATTGGGACATAGCTCCTGTTTTAATATTTAGTTATTTATTTATTTAGCCATTACTTGAGTTTGGGGCTTGGGCACTGTCCTTTGGCCCTCAGCATTTTTTTTGCTCAAGTCTGAGCCACACCTCCAATTCCAGCTTTGTGCCAGATAATTGGAGATAGGAGTCTCTTAGCTTTGTCTGCCTAGGCTAGGTTTGAATTGTGATCCTCAAATCTCAGCATCATGCATAACTAAGACTATAGTTGTGAGCCACCAGTCTCCAGCTCCCCATATTATCGCCTAAACTAAATGAAAGAAGTTAAGACTTTTAAGTAACAATGAGCTGTTGAGTTCTGTATCAAGGGGAAAAGGATCTTGTCCAATACCTATCCCCTGTAAACTGAAACTGAAATTGAGCTATTGAAGGATCCTTTCACACAGACACTGTCACAGGTTAATGAATGACAGAAAGGTGTGTTCATTCACATTGTATAAGCCTTATATTTAATAAACATCTGATACTTTTATACATATAAACTATATTCAAGGACAAGCATGGTAGCCCATACCTATCATCTCAGCTACACAGATGCATAGGTAGGAAGACTATGATCCAAGGATAGCCCTAGACATAAAACCACAAAACTTACCAAAAAAATGAAAAGTCAGAAAAAATTAAAGCCCAAAAGGATTGAAGGCACAGCTCAAGTGGGAGGTCAAGAACAACAAAATACTGCAAAGCCATGAGTTCGGACAAGCAGGAAAGGTCAAAAGCTATGCACATAATGACCAGATAAGATGATGTTAAGCAAAATGAACCCCAAGATAGGGACACAAATAGTTTTTTCATTCTTTCTATTGTTTCTAACATATTTATAAGGTACCATGTGATTTTTTTTGTTGCTATGTATGTCCCTCCCCTACGGTATAACCCTTGCTTTCACTGTATTTGATGTAGGCATAATTTGGGAAGGGGAAGGGAAAAAACAAATTGTTTAACTAGGGATACAGGTGGGCCCATTGCAACAATGAAATGTACAAGACACTGTTGAACAAGGAACTTTACAATTTAGGGTGGGGGGGGGACTGTAGTTGTGGAAGTGGGAGGGAAGGGATGGTAGGGGAAAAACAAAGGAAGAGGCACAAAATAAATAAAAATAAAAAAGAAGAAAAATAATTATATTGACTAAAATCTACCTTTATTTTTCCCAACACATTCCTCTCATCATTTCATAGAAATGTGGCAAAATGAGGATCAAAATTTCTCAAATATATATGTCTCCCTCCCATACCAATATCCCTTGACTTTATTTCATGAGTATTTGAATTATAGAAGATTGCCAACTTCATTAAAGCTAAATACTAAGTACAGGCTAATGGTCTCAAGAGGGAAGATGATGGTTATTTTTTAAATTATCCAGCTGTTTGTACTTCAATTTCTGTATGTCAATAATGGTCTATTTAAAATTTTGTAGCTTTTAACACTTTTCATGATCATTTTCATATGAATAATATGGATTTCATACCCTCTTCATATGAATAATATAGATTTCATATCCTCTTCAATTATAACATTATAATGTTCAAAAACTGTGGAGGTCAAGGGGACAGAGGTAGATGAATGAAGAGAAGAAGGAGGGAGAACATAGTAATAATATTCAATGTATACACTATAAAATTAAGAAGATTGGGGGGAGCGAATGGATTGGGAGGAATGTAGGAGAAGGATGAAAGGGGTGACACTGATCAAGATTCATTGTATATATAACTGATTTGCTAAATAGTAACCCCTTGGACAACTGATTAAAGAAAATAAAATATAATTAAAAAATCCTCATCTATTACCATGCTACACTCTTCCATTCGATTGGGGGAGTACGCATAAATACTTCTACCTCCTATGCTTAATAGGAGGTACTGATTTGGTTCAAATGAATTGAACCAGAGTTTTCCTTGACTTTTCCCTTAAATATATATTAGATTCAGTTCTGGATCACAGAACACTGTCACTAATCATGGCTTTGTTAACAGATCACTTTCATATTGGTATGCAAAGGCAGTTGGATTATTGAACAATTTTGTGAATGACCAATGAGCCTTAATGGGCTTAAAGTTAGATTGGTTGTCACTAACTGACTTGTAGGAAATATAAACCTTCCCACTTGTGTAGTTCTGTGGCTACTTTTCAATTTATACTGGTTGCTGGAAATGTGCTATGGGCTGATAGACAACAGTGAATGAGATACCTCTTGTCTCTTCCTTCCCTGTGCTTTCGGGGAAGCACACCTGGTTGGTAGATGCAGGTATATGATCCCAGGAATGCAATGTATATGCAGGTGATGGGAGCACAGGGGTCTAGGGTCAGCTAGTAGGATCATGCACCTACCTATGATGGACAGAACAAGATGGGTCAAGACATAAAAAAAAATTAACTTCAGGTGTGGGTGAAGACAGCAGGACCAGGAAAAGGAATCAGGACAGACAAGCAAAGGGACAGAGAAGAAAGGTTTTATGGACTAGCAGAGACCTTCTGGGTCTTCCCCCTCAAAAGTAACTGCTAAGAAAGAGACACGGTTACAGTCTCATTCCTATAAGAAATCCAGTCTTTGTCAGAAGCTACCATGGTGAGTGTGACAATCACCATCTTCACGTTGAATCATGAACCTGCTTCATCTTTGAAGAAGGAAATCACAAAGTATAAACAGAGAAGGAAGGAGAGGAGCATGCTGTACATAGAAACCATTTCAGGTTTATTTTCATCCTATCCTGGTGAGAAAACTAGGGTCCAGCCACAATAACAACTAAAACCACCTACCCTGTAAGTGTCAAAGCGTGAGGCAGAATCATGGATTCAAAAATCTTAACCACAATGAGTCTTTTTCTTTGCAGACTAAGAAGAGATGTAGTTCAATTAGGGCATCTCATTTGAACTTAGCTCTTAAGGGAGATATGTCTAATCACAATGAATTATCAAGAGAATCAGACAATCATAATTGTGACCAGTAGTTTGTTCTGCTCCTTCATATCTTACCTGTGGAAAGTTTTCTGTAATGAGCAGGTAGAAGAAAGGGGTCAAAGTCTCAGCTTTGATAAGAAGGTGCTTGATATGTTACTATTATAGCTCCCAAAGGCAGATAACAGACCCTGGTTGTACAGGTGAGGAAATAGCCAATCAAGCTCAAATACCTTACCTGAGTTTAAATAGTGAAAATAGTGAACAGGCTCCAGTTTAAGATTTGGAGTTACCCAGTTCTAGCCAAATGAATAGTCTTTCTCTGGGTTGTTCCAAAACCCTAAGATGACTCAAAACACATTCATGAACTGTGTAATTGTGGAATAATGTAATACTACTTAATATACCATCTTTCAGAGATAGTATTTATAGAACAAAACTTCTAAAAACCATACAACAAAGAAACCAGATTAAATTTCAGGGAAAATTTTACAAATGTATTTCCCTTCTTTCTCCTAATGTGAAGAATATAAAAATTATTTCACGGAGTTGGATAAAGATTAACTAAGAGAGAAGAAAATAAATCTGTGGCTACATACTGCACTAAACAAGTCAGGTGATTTTGGTACATCAAGCCTCCTAGCTAAAACTAACTCAGCCTCTTCTTTGCCTAAGATGGATACTAGTTATCTGTATACTGAATTGTTTTGAGTTGTCAAAATATTCTCAGAAGCTCCTGGTGCATTGCAGTTGCTCAACACATCCAGTTTCCTTTCATTCATCTTACTGTGGCTGCTATTGTTTTCTACTGTTTCTCCCCAATAGTTTGGCCTTTCCATCTGTCAGTTAGTGGTCATGTGAGCAGAGAGAAGAAGATAACTGAAGATGGAATTCTTCTAAAGTGATGTTGGTACTCTAACTTCACTGAAAAGCAAATTGAAAAGAAGGGAAGGCAAATCTTTATTCTTTGCCTCTTTCTTTTTTTAATTATATTTTTTTACTGTGAAGATAGTGTACAGAGGGGTTACAGTTACATGAGCAAGAACATTGTTACACCCTCCTTTAGATTTCCCCTACCATCCCTTTCCTCCTCACCTCCCCAACTCCTCCCTCCCCTTTTCCACCCCCTCCTATTGTAACAATGAGATGTAGGAGACAATATGTTGAAACTCTATTCCTGAAATAAAGAGAAGGGTTAACACAGCACCACCTAGCTGTTGGCATGTTCTGAGACAGAGCATAGAAATCCTGCTATCCTTTTGGAACAAATCTTAGGGTACCGTGATGAACTAAGTATTAGTGGAAGGCCTGGCCATTAGGTAAAATAGCAAGGTTTAAAATAATACAGCTGGATTACTGGGCAATGAAGGTCAACTAATGAATAAAGTTTTTTGGGGGGCGGTCTGGTTGTGGGGCCTGAGCTCTGGGCCTGGGTGCTGTCCCTCAGCTCTTCAGCTCAAGGCTAGCACTCTACCACTTGAGCCACAGCGCCACTTCTGGGTTTTTTCTCTGTGCTTATGTGGTGCTGAGGAATCGAACCCAGGGCCTCATGCATGCAAGGCAAGCGTTCTACCACTGAGCCACCTTCCAAGCCCCATGAATAAAGTTCTTGAAAGGAATCAGATAAATCTTTTTTGAGAAGGTCAACTAATGAAAGGAAAACTCTTGGGACACACTGATGATTTTGATCAACTTATGTCTATCCTTAAGTGAGGAGCTCTCCTTTTGTATTTCGTACACTCAGGCCCACATACACCCAGCCCATTTTATGCATACAGATACACATACAATATGGATGGAAAAATAGAGTAATTGTGTGTAGAAGAGGTCACATGAGATCATAATACTATGATAATGATGGCATATCAACCCATCCTACAAGTTACCAATGGTCACTAGAGTCTGGTAGCCTTCATAAGAAGTAGAACTGTGTTTCTGTTCTAATAACAGAGTGGCCACATGGGTCACAAATACAAGATTCCAGGACATGGACATCCCACCTTGATGTTATTCAGGATTTCATTTTAATGCTGGGTCTATAGTTTGGCCAGTGAATTGCTTCAAACATCATTTTTTTTTCATCTGCCAAAGCTGAGCATAGAGCATTTTGAACATACAGATGTTCAAAATACATACATATATGTGTGTGTGTGTGTGAGTGTGTGTGTGTGGTCAGTGGACTAGTTAAAACACTTGAACTGGAATGAAGAGTTGCATTGATCTGAAGAGAATTTAAAGGCTATCCAGAGAGCATCCCTGACTGCTGATCCCTGCCTCCATATCTCTTGGAAGGGATCTCATGCTTCCTATTATAGTTCCCCTGCAACATTACTTGACTACATCAACAAAGAAAGTGAAGTCACAATTATTCAGATCGCCCAAAGCAAGATGGCTTAAAGCATAGATTCTTGATCATCATTTGTTCTATACTTGTTACATTAAAATGTGTTCTGAACAAAATTTTTATGCAGAAGTTTGCTAAAAAAAAACCAAAACCAGTATGTGAATGCATCAGCTCTTGGATGGGAGAGGCAATTTTAGTGGTACCACTGTTATTATTAATAACAATGAAGGCCTACAGTACGCTGGGAAATACACTAGGTATGAAATGAAATATTGATTTCAACTTAGTCTAAACAACATTCCCATGGAGTAAATATCATGTGTACTCTACAAATAAAGAACTTGTAACTCAACATAATAAGTGGTTAAATTCATACATCTAGGAAAAGCCAAGCATAGATATATGAAACCAGACATGTTCTAACTCTTTCCTTTCCACAATGCTTCCTCCTGTTCTCTTTTTACTTCCACTTCTCACCAGCATCAATCTCAACTTGTGAACTTGACTTTCAGGGGAAGATATTCCAGGGTGGGTCTTCTCAGAAAGCCATGTTAATCCTTACTTCAAGAAGAAAAGTTTAGTAGGGGCATCTGATTTTTAAGAGCAGTTCTAGTTAATGATCGTCACAAAATCACCACTAATGAAAGCTACTGTTTTATTTGCTTTTATGGATGAAAAGAAATAAGGTTAAGGATTTCAAAGTGATTTTCATGATCTGCTTTTGGGATAAAAGTCCGGATAAAGTTATCCAGTAGCCCTGAAAAGATCCAATGAAGTGACCAAGCAGAATGCATGTGCTGGGCTTTCCTTCACACTGACTGCTGCAAGAAGAGTAATACAGTGGTTCTTGTTTAGTCACTCACTCAAACAGCATTTGCTTACAGGGCTAGTGGGAGGAAAACTAACATTTATTCGTTCCTTCATTCCTTTCTCAAATACTTGTGGAGAATTTATCCTTGCCTGGTAGTGTCTGAGGACCTGAGACAAAACAATTAACAAAAATCAAAAAGTTCCTGCCCCTTGTGGGGTTGAAATTCTAGCAAAAAAAGGATTGTCAACTGGAGAAAGAAATAGAAAATGAAATAATCACCTACAGATAATGGGTAGTGAAGAATTCAAATGGGTTCATGTGAAACTACATGTGAGGGAAGGAAGGTGTTCATGGAAAGAGCCATCTGTGTGAATGTTGGAAGAAGCGCCTCCTAATCAGAGGAATAACCCCATGAAGTTCCTTTGGCAGAAGGGAGCAAGCATAGGGATTCAAGAATTTAAGCAATAAGAAGGCATTGTGATCTGAGCATAATGAACAATGGAGAGATGATTGGTTGATATCAGAAATGGGATCTTACTTTCTCCTAAACCATGTTTTGTAGTTGATCTTATTCTGAGGCTGGTGATATGGGTGTGTTAATCCATAGCCTTAACAAACACAGGACTGGAAAACAGAATAGATTCAGATAAAAGGGGCAAGGTGAGTTCACAGGAAAAAAGCTAGATGACTTCACCTGTCTGAGCCAGCAAAAGACAGTGAGTAGAGTGGCATCCAGATGGGAGGAAAAGCAACAGCCTGATCTTCATGAAACTAAGAGAAGAATGTACATCATTATGTAAAGAGAAGTCAGCCCTATTGAGCAGGGATGACAAAAAGTGACCAATAGAGATGATGCACTTTCTATACATCATGGAGGTGAAAATTTGCATGAAACAGAATTGGGTAGGCAAAAGCTATAAATCTTTCTCTTTTTTTTAAATTTATTTTTTATTGTGAAAATACTGTACAGAGGGGTTACAATTACATGGGCAAGATAATGAGTACATTTCTTATCAAGCATTGTAGCCTCCTCCTTTCTTTCCCCTTCCCATCCCTTCCAATCCTCTCCCCGCCTACCCACCCAATCCTCCCCCCCCCACCAAAGTGGTAAAGTTCGTTTTCGACATGACAACTTCTCATTGTTGCAACGGGTCCACCTGTATCCTTATTTAAATGACTTGTTTTTCCCCTTCCCCTCCACAAATTATACCGACATCAAATACAGTGAAAGCAGGGGTTATACTGTGGGGGAGGGACATACAAAGCAACTGAGAAATAATCTTATAAATGCGTTAGAAACAAATGCATGAAAGAAAAAAACATTTAAATACATATCTTAGGGTTCATTTTCCTAACATCATCTTATCTGACCTTTTCTGCTTGACTCATACATATACTAGATATTGCAAATAAGGGTAACCATGGGACCTATGTTTCTTTGGGCCTGGCTTACTTCACTTAATATAATTTTTACAAGTCTTTCCACTTCCTAACAAATGGGACAATGTCATTCTTTCTGATGGAGGCATAGAATTCCATTGTGTATATATACCACATTTTCTTGATCCATTCATCTACTGAGGAGCATCTGGGTTGGTTCCATAACTTAGCTATAGTAAATAATGCTGCAATAAACATAGTTGTGCTGGTAGCTTTAGTGTGGTCTTGTTTGTAAACATTTGGGTAAATGCCCAAAAGTGGGATTGCTGGGTCATAGGGGAGAAAGCTATAAATCTTTCTACCAAGAAATTTTCTTGGGAATGGAAAAATTGGGACATTGTTGAAAAACAAAAGTAGAGATGATAAACTCCTTTTTCCTACCAAACAAACTACTGAATGCATTTCTATTATGGTGTGTTTGTTGACTGAAAATGTCCAGAAGGGTAAAAGAAACAAATGACCCTGGAAGGGAAGAAAAAAATTAGGGAGAACAGACATGGTGGTGAAGAGAAATGAAGACATGTGAGGAAAAAAAACTGCACAAGGCTGCCCTTCAGTACCTTGCTCCCTGTATAGCATTTTGCAAACACTCAAACTGCTAAGCTACGTCATGCAAAGAACAGTAGTACTGTCAAAGGCCCATATCACTTTAGATGTGTAAATGATACTTTGTATGAGAAAAAAAATTAATCTCATATGACCTGTTGAATCACAATGTTATGATTTGCAACTCATCTGCCCTTTCTACTGTTCCAAGACACGAAACACCTTTCCTCTCATTTTCAAAATGTATCATGATTTTAGTAGTGTACATTGTCTGGACACTTTTATCCCTTCATGGCAAGCATGTTGCTCTAACTCTCCATGGTCTGCTTAGTTTGTAAAGACAATTCACCTATCTCCCCCTCAACCATAAGAGACTATAACATTTGCTCTTTTAGTCTGTGTTTCTGCCTCTTAAAACACAAATTTATCTCTCACTATTCTGTTAAGGTTTGTATGCCTGTGTCCTCAATTAAGCTTCAAAAGTCATGATAACAGACCTTGTGACCAGTATAGGACTTGACAAGAAATATGAGACATTTGGCAAATACATTGGAGAATAGCAAAGAAAAGATCAATTTTTAGCACTGTGATTGACATATTTACTTCTGGAGTGATGCAAGTATTTGAGAAACCAACTGGTCAGATATTTTCATCATACTATTGCCATGAAGAACTGGAGACTCTTACTTTTGAATTCTGTTATATTTGAATTTGTAGGACTGATTTCTAATCAGGGTAAGAAACTGGAAAAAAAAAGGACATTAGGAATGACTTTTGGAATACAGATGCATTTAGACTTTAAGACTAGGTACAAATTACATTAATGTATACAGCCTCAATCCTTTGGAGAATACTGGTCATGCTATCCTATTATATATACTAGAATGACCTAAATGCAATTTCTAACTTTATTTCCCAAGCATAACAGCATTTATTTAAAAACTAAAATAACTGTAGCCTTGGTGGGTCTTCAATTACTTATTTTAGTAGCACTGGGATATGAAATCAGGAACTCATACTTGTTAGGCAAGCAGATTATCACTTCAGCTACATTCAAGTCCATTTGCTTCAGGCTATTTTGCAAGTAGGATCTCAAATTTTTGCCTGGGCTGGCCTCAGAATGTGATACTTCCACATATGTGTCCGATATAGCTGGTCTTACAGGCATGTCCCACCATGCCTGACTTTCATTTTTTCAAGATAAAAGGAATTAAGTATGTTGCATAGGAAATGATTGGAATCATAATCTTGCTTGCTTATTTCTTCCTTTGCAATTAGAAATGTATTAATGTTCTTCTTTTTTGTACGTTTATTGTAAAAATGCTATACAGAGGGGTTACAGTTACATGAGCAAGATAATGAGTACATTTCCTATTGAGCATTGTTGCCTCCTCCTTTGTTTCAATTGCTTGGAAATGAGAGTGAAATAGTCTCATGTCCTCACTTCCATGAGGCTATTGACATGTCCTTGCTCTTTTTACACGCCCTTGCTCTCTTTACAGGTCAAAGGAGGCTGAGGTTTTTACACACAATTAGAATATAAGCTTTCCAGTTTCTGGCACAGAGCCTTCTTCCCAAAGACACCTTTGTCACTATGAATAAAGAAAGTCATTGACAAACCTTTCATAAGTGAAAGTTAGTGACTAAAGATCAGTTCACATTTGAGTTACCATTGCATAAAGTAGAAAATTTTCATCTACTAATGCTTAATATTATAGGATATATCTACCAGAAAATAAAATCTAGAACTTACCCAAAGGTCATTGTTCATGACAGTAGAAAGAAAGGACTATTGAAATCAATGCAATTGTGTGATCTTCAGCAAGAACAATTGGGACTGTCTTGTACCACTTCTAACTCCATAAATCTATATTGCTCCATTAATACATTGTAGACTCAGAAGCAAAGATAGAATCCCAAGGAATGCAGCAACCCTTTTATGTCAGAATCAATTAGGCATGTGTGGTGATTTTCAAATGCACCACTTCATATTAAGGAGCTTAAGGGGTGAATAACCACCTCATAAAATGTTAATAACTGTAGTAACTATAGTTCTGGCAACACCTTTAATAGTGTGAAACTGACATGGGACCAGAGATAGCAAAATGCCCTTGGGATAATGATGAACATTGGGAGCCTTGTGTGGCCTAAAGATGAATACTTTCCCCCTAAACTTTACCTTCATCACCTTGAACTTGACGGCATCTAGACTTTGCCATGGTGCTTTGGAATCAGTCTTGTGTGCCCTGTTATTCATCAGAAAGCACATGGGGTTGCTTATATAAAGCCATGAGCTGCAAGTGAAAGAATCTGAGCATGGTTCTTTCCTGCTATTAGCTCACCAGGTGGATTTCAGAAGTGGTCTCTCAGCCACACACTGATTACTCTCACCTATTATCCTAGCTATTCTCAGGAGGCTGAGATCTGAAGATCACAGTTTGAAGCCAGCCTGGCAGAAAAGAAAAAAAAAGTTAAGATTCTTATCTTCAATAAGCCAGCAAAAATCTGGAACTAGAGGCATGGCTCAAATGGTAGAGAACCAGTTGTGAATGAAAATCCCAAGTCAAAGCACAAAAGTTTCAGTTCAAGTATCAGCAGTGGCAAACAAAAGTTACATAATGTAGACAATATCATATAAGTAGAATCAGAGATTCAGTGTTTGCTGCTCCTGATGGTGATTTCCTGTTTTCTGGGAGACATCAAGCTAGAATCAGTCTTCCCAATGCTTAAAAAACCTAAAAAATACCTTTCATGAAACAATTCTTCTTCACTATCTTTCCTAACCAAAGTACTGGAACTTTACACACAGCTTCTTCCACTTTTCCCTAGAGATTCCACCTCAGTACTGATATTCCAAAATCAAAATATGATTCTATAAAGAATGTACTTTACTAGTTCTGTGCTACTTTGAGTAGTAATATAAATCGATTCTTAAAATGAAAAAAATGCATGACAATGCAATTGCTATTTAAGGGTTTTCTTATTAGGATGGAAAAAAATAAAATATACAGCTGAATAAATTGATAGCTATGGCTTTTTTTGGGGGGGGGGTCCGGTTGTGGGGCTTGAACTCTGCCTGGGCACTGTCCCTCAGCTCTTCAGCTGAAAACTAGTGCTCTACCACTTGAACCACAGTGCCACTTCCAGCTTTTTTCTGCTTATGTGGTGCTGAGGAATCGAACCCAGGGCCTCATGCATGTGAGGCAAGCACTCTACCACTGAGCCAACTTCCCAGCCCCAACTATGGCTTTTTTTTTGTATGAGAAACACCTAGGTACCTTGATTTATTTGTATTACTCTTAGCCCAAAATGTCCACTCTGAAGAGCCATTCCTGAATCTGAAGTGCCTGATTTTGACCTCCCTACTTCCTTGAGTAATAGCTGTATCCTGTCTTTGTAAAAGTTTCTGGTGGTGTCCATGAAAAGGAGCTTGGTTCAGGTTAGGAACAGGGCTCAGGAATTTCACAGTCTGCCCTGGGAACTTAGCTACATATTAACCCCAAGGCTTCCCAAATAACTTGACCATCCTGTGTCTCATTTTCCCTTATTGGCCTCACTAACTAGGAGGTTTGTGGTATTTACTTTTGAAAGTTTTTAGGATTAAGTGACTTAATCCACCTAGATGAGTGTCTCATGTGGAACAAACACTTTGATGTGAAGTATTTTTATAGGAAGTGTCTGGACCTGGGCTTAGTAGCTATAGACAATTCCTTTTACTCTTCTGAATCTTCATTCCCTCATTTGCAAATTAGAGTCTCTATGACATCTATGGAGGGTTATTGTAAGTTTTATACAGAATACAGGCAAATACCTACCACCAGAGAAATAAGAACTGTGCAGTGGTGGTCAGTTGGCAGCACTGACTGAGTGTGGCTGAGCTGGGACAGCACTGATGATGGATTGGTGATGTCTGGGTGGAGGCTGGAAGAATAATGGCACATTTTGTGTTGGGGGTAGTGTTTCTGGATTTGCTGGCTCTGGGAACAAGGGGGTAGTGGTGGCAGTGACCATAGTCATGAAGAGAAATGACAAAACTTGGCACATTTGTCTGCCAGCTTAGAGTATAAGCTCATCTATGGTGGTAATTGACTCTCAGTATCCTTCTGCAGAGATGAGAAGGCACAAGGCTGAGGCATGTTATGGACCTCAAGGGAGTTGATGAGAAGCTAAAAGACCTGGTCATGTCTGGATCATCAATAGTTCTCGCTCTGTGTTATGAATATCCTGAGAAAAGGAACTTTTAGCCACTATCTAAATGTGAGTGGGAAACTGGATTTTATTTGGTTCAATCAATTCAGAACACATGGAATCAAATCTAGTATGTTTATTCTGACTGATATTGTCAATGTGCATGAGAAGCTACAGGAAAATGTCATGGGAATTTCAGACAAGGTTTTGGGAAGGGGTCAGGACTTCAGGGGATGCTTATAACAGATGTTAAGGTGTTTGATAATAGTTCTATTATTAATAAAAATATTTTATCATCTTGTAAGGACCAGATAGTTGGGTTGGTTTTAGAGCCAGATATAATCTGAGTTTCATCAGAAACGAGGCAGGGGCTAACGCATCATACAGCTGTGAAGAATTGCATCATATAGATATGGAGGTAGAAACATCCAGACCCTCAAGTCATGGGTGATGTTAAGCTGAGTTTCTCTGAGCACATAAATTTCTAGATCTTCCCTTCCCTTCTGCATTCCTGAAGATACACGGCAACCCAAACAATTCCAACCAGCCCTGCCCAGATATAAATCTTCTTTTCTATTCCTTGCCCCAAACAGGACTGGAATGTCATACTCTAGAATTAAGCGAGGCTAGGAAAGGATTTTGTCATAACTTTACCACCATGAGAACAGAAGTTATTGCCAGGTGCTAGTGGTTCATACTTAGCTACTCAGGTGGCTGAAATCTGTATATCTAGTGTGGGGTAAATTACAGTAGCATATTTCTTGTAATTTTTTCAAACATAAACAGAGATAAACAACTAGAAATGACAACAAACTAGATTGCAGTTACATTTTTCTCAGTCAGAGTAGATATCAAGAAAACATAAAGTGCTATTAAGAATATGGAACAAACAAACCCTCACGTAGTATCACTGGGGATGCACATTAATGCAGCCACATCAAAATAATGATTTATGATTTATTATAATCCTTATCTAATGAAAAATAAAACTACTATGGTACTATACTACTTACAGATATACACTGTAAAGACTCAAAGTCAGCATACAAAGAGATATCTGCATACCCTTGCATTCCATGTTTATTGTAGCACTATTCAGCCAAGTCAAAGGTGTTAAATTAAGGATATGTCCGCTGCTATTCTCAAAGTTGCTTTTCAAATGCACTTTTTTTTGATGATAAAGTTCCAGCCAATTTGGCTAAATTACTTAAGGAAGAGAAAGATTGCCTTGGCCCAGGGACTTAGTTCTCCAGGGTGGTGGCCCATTAGCCACACCAATAAAAGAAAAGTAAATGAATGGAAAGATACCATATAACAATGAGTGTTAAAGGCTGAAAAGATAGTATCCAATGTCATATAAGGTGGATCAAGCAAAGAGTTCTGTTGCATGTAAACTTGGTTATTTTATAATGATAAAAATGTTGGTTTCCCCTGAGGACGTAACAAATATGCAACTTCAAATTACAGGAACTTCAAATTACAGGAACAAAGTTAAATGGAAAGATGAATGATTTCATGACAATCTCTGGAGATTTCAATACTTGTATCCTAACATTTGTTACCATAAAACAAAAAAAAAAAGAAGAAAACAAGAACAGCAATATAAACTCCCTGAAGTAATTGACATAGCTAAATATTTTATTCCAAAACTAAAGAACATATATTTTTCTGGTGACCATGTTGTAGTCACTAAGATGGACCCATATTGAAATTTAAATATATCCAAAGTATGAAACTATATACAACATGTTAAATGCCCATAATAGACTAATAAAATTAATAGATTATATTTGCAAGTTAAGTACCATACTTATTTTTCTTGTATTTTATTTTATTTTTATTTATTTATTATTTTTTTATTGTGAAAATACTGTACAGAGAGGTTACAATTACATGGGCAAGATAATGAGTACATTTTATGGGAGGGGGGGAAGGAGGGGTGGTCCGGTTGTGGGGCCTGAACTCTGGGCCTGGGCGCTGTCCCTCAGCTCTTCAGCTCAAGGCTAGCGCTCTACCACTTGAGCCACAGTGCCACTTCCGGCTTTTATCGTTTTGCTTATGTGGTGCTGAGGAATCAAACCCAGGGCCTCAGGCATGTAAGGCAAGCACTCTACCACGGAGCCACCTTCCCAGCCCCAATGAGTATATTTCTTATCAAGCATTGTTGCCTCCTCCTTTGTTTCCCCTTCCCATCCCTTCCCATCTCCCCCTCCCACCCCCTCGCCTCCCCCCACTCCCTCGCCGTACCCCCTTCCCCCCACCGCACTCCCCTCTCCACCAAAGTTGTAAAGTTCCGTTTTGCGACATAACTGACGTGTCCATCTCATTGTTGCAATGGCTCCACCTGTATCCCTATTTGAATGATTTGTTTTAGGGATGCAAAGCTGGTTCAATATATGCAAATCAATTAATATTATTCATCACATCAACAAGAGCAAGGAGAAGAACCACATGGTTATCTCAATAGATGCAGAAAAAGTATTTGACAAGATCAAACACCCCTTTATGATGAAGGTTCTAGAAAAATTAGGAATCCAGGGAACATTCCTCAATACAATAAAGGCTATATATGACAAACCTACAGCCAGCATTATACTTAATGGTGAAAAGCTAAAGTCATTTCCTCTTAACTCAGGAACTAGACAAGGATGTCCACTCTCTCCACTTCTCTTCAATCTAGTATTAGAATGCCTAGCAACAGCAATAAGACAAGATGCAAACATAAAAGGGACCCAAATAGGGAAAGATGAAGTAAAATTCTCCCTCTGTGAAGATGACATGATCTTGTATTTAAAGAATCCCATGGACTCCACTCCCAAATTATTCAAGCTGATTCAAAACTTTGGCAAAGTAGCAGGGTATAAAATTAACCCTCAAAAATCAATGGCTTTTCTGCATGCCATACTTATAATATTGATATGTACATCAGGATTACAAAAGATCCACAGTCTAAACAATGAAAGAAAATTCAGGGGAAATCAAAAACATTTGAATCAAATATTATCAAACAAAACATTTCAAAATTATGTCCTTCATTTACAGCAATGATTTGGGGAAATTTTATGCTAAAATGTTTACAGTTTAAAAAAAAACATAGATAAAAGGTCAATAACCTAAGTTTCCAGTTTATAAGAGAAGAAACAGAAAACAGATAAATCATAGAAACAACATTTAATTCTTTGGAGGCATGTATAAATTGATAAAGTTCTAGTTATAAAAGCATCTATAAAATGTATAAACCTCTAGTTATCACCTCTAATCAATAAGAGAGAGAACATATACTGCCAATTTTAGGAGTGACATTTCAAAAGTAATGTCATTTGGTGAATAAAATTAAGCCAAGCAATTAGACACTTTAAATGAATCAGAAAAAATCTTGAAAAATAAAGCTAACCAAATACAATTCAAAAGGAAATAAAAAATGGAATAGCTGAATCTATTAGATAAATTGAACTTGTGTCTAAAAACCTTTCCACCATGTAAATTCAAGGCTCACATAATTTGACTATGAATCATTTAAGGATGAAGTAATACAAAATGTTTACAAATTCCTCAACAAATAAAGAAGATAAATATCCCAATTGAATTTATGAGGTCATCATAACCCTAATGCCATAAATAAACAAATACAATGTAAGAATAGTATCTTTTAAACAATAGGCACAAAATACTTAGCAAATTATCAGCAAATCTAAGTTAAATTCTTCATGACCAAGAGTTTATTCCAGTAATGTGAGATTTAATAGTTATAATCAACAAACATTTATCAAGCTAAAAACAGATGTATGATCATTATAATAATTTCAAAGCATTTGTCAACATCCAATAGACATTTTTGTTAAAAACTGTTGAATAATAGAATAGTAGTTCATGTTGGATATCGGACCATTTAGAAAACACCTATCATTAAGACGTACTTAATTATATACTTGTTATATATTGAGCACTTTCCTTTAAGATCATTGTAATAAAGTCTGACTTCTGTTACTATTGATGCAAGAAAAACTATCAACAGGCTAAAGACATAAAGGTAACTTGAAAGTGACCTCCTTACTTGTACATAACATCCAAAGAAATCCACTAACTACTAAAACCCATGATTGAATTTAGCAAGTCTGTAGGATTAGACTATATATAAAAAATCAATTCTAATTTTTATATTATAGTATTAAGCAAGTGGAGAATTAGAACAATCCAATTTAAAGGGCAAAACAGCTCAAGATATTTACAATAAAATTTAACAGAAGTATTTGAAAGACTCAATACTCAAAGCTATAAATACTGTGTAGAGTAATTTAACAAACTCTCAGTTCTGCCACTATTCCTGTAGGCTTTCTGAGGAGGGAATTACATACCTACAAATAATATGCACATGCCAATCTTAAAAAAGATGAAAATGTTGGCTGGCTTATCCCACCTGACTTTAAGACTTACTACAATGGAAATTGTCAATAATTGGTGTCAGATTCACTGCTCGCTAATGTAGCAAACAAAATAAAATAAAATTTGTTCAACAACCATATTTAAGAAGTTTCACAAACTAGCATATGTAAGAGATGAAATTGGAAAGCTTTTTAGTAGAAAACAGAATATTTTCATGATTTGGAGATAGGTGGGGTTTTTTTGGGGGGGGTTGTTTGTTTGTTTAGGTCTGGTCATAAAGGCTTGAAATCAGGGTTTAGACAGTGGCCCTGAGCTTTTGTGCTGTACCACTTTGAGCCACTGAGCCACAGCTCCACTTCTGGTTTTGGGGTGCTTAATTGGAGATAAGAGTCTCCGGGACTTTTCTGCCTGGACTGGCTGGCTTTGAAATGTGATCCTCATATTTCAGCCTTCTGAGTAGCTAGGATTGCAGGCATGAGCCACTGGAACATGATTGGTCACTAACAGTGGCTATCGTAAAACAAAAAAATAATAAAATTCACCCAAATATAAAAGATGTTGCTTATAAAATGGGGGCCATCATGTTAAGCAAAATAAGTCAGTATGAAGAAGTCAAATATATCATTTGTCTCTCATAGGTATCATCCATCCATAAAAAGGGAAGGACAGGTTTCTTTTGAAAGATTAGTTCCAGGGGAGGGGAGAAAGATGATGGGGAAAGGAGAAAAGATGGGTTTGATCAGGCCATGTAGTATGCAAAAACATCACAGAAAAAATCTAATTTCTGTGTACAACTTATATATTATAAAAATAGAGAAAAATGATACTCTAGAGATAATGAATAATAAGGTCCAACAGGGGAAAACTATTTGTGCATAGCTCATAAAATGAAATGACCAAGATACCTATATTTATATCTATATCTAGATCTATACAGATAGCTCTCTCTATATCTATAAATCTATATAGATATAGCTATCTTGGTTATTATATCATATATATACATATATGTATACACACACTATTCATAGGAATTTTCTGAGAGCAAACAAAAACATATATTAGTTCAAGGAAGTTGATAGCAGCTTTATTCACTGTAGCTCAATACTGGCAGCATTTCTGTTTTTGTTCTTGTTTTTTGTTTTTGGGTCCGGTCGTGGGCCTGAACTCTGGGCCTGGGCGCTGTCCCTCAGCTATTCAGCTCAAGGCTAGTGCTCTACCACTTGAGCCACAGAGCCACTTCCGGCTTTTTTTTTTTTTTTTTGCTTATGTGGTGCTGAGGAATTGAACCCAGGGCCTCATGCATGCAAGGCAAGTGCTCTACCACTGAGCCACCTTCCCAGCCCACTGGCAGCATTTCTGGTAACCTTCAATAGGACAATGGATAAACAAACTAATATATTCCTTTCACTGAATACTGCTCACGAATAAAATAACTTAATTCCTTCAATAGCATGAATGAATTGCAAAAAAGAAAAACATTTTGCTTACTAATGAAGCTTTACCCAGCAGAGAACATACCATTTGTTTCTATTTCTATGAAATTCCCACACAACAGAAACTTCATGACTGTTTTCTCTGACAAGGTTGGGAGAGGTGAGAGAAATATTTTTTCACATTTGGATGAGATTTGGTATTACTCAAACTCATGCATTTGTCAATACTCAGTGAATATAAACTTCATAATTATACATTTTATTGCATGCAAATTGTACATTAACAAATGGAAATAAATACTGAACCCTAGTTAATGATAGGCAACATGAATTATTTAGGAAGGACTGTGTTCATGTCTGCAATTAATTTTGAAATATACTGAAAGGCAAATGGAAGGAAAGTAGATACATAGATAAGTGATAAATCAAGTAAGTGAAATATTAATGGAAGAATGCAGGTAGCACACAGATCAGCATTCACCATAAAATTTTTTCAACGATGGTGTGTACCTGGACGTTTTCACTGTAACATCTTTTTGAAAAATGACTTTTGTTGTTGTTTTAAATACTAGCAACTCATAGCTCTGAATAAGACAACAGTTTATGTTCGGAAATACTAGGAAAAAAATAAAATTGAATGCCATGAGCAAACAGCATCAGGTTTGCTCACCTGTTTGCAGATAATTTTTGGCATTTTTCTGATTTTCTCTCCCCTCAGTTTGTTGATATTCTGTAGTTTGCTGAAATTTCTTCTCAAAAATCTGCTCCATATTACTTTTTCTTTCTCAGATCCAGGCCAACCTCAGTGTTTTCTGCCTTGGTTTCCTTCCTATCTCACTAAAAATATTTTTCCTCAAAGTTATGCTATTAGCTCCTTCTATTTACTCAATATTTCCTAAAATTGGTGTTAAGACAACTTAGTTAGCAACCCATTGCTTACTTGTAAAAGTCCAGACTTGAGCACCCATTAGAAAGCTCCTGATCTAGACTCTCTGGGATAAAAAAGTAGTAAACATATTCAACAGGTGATCATTATAAGCCCTATGAGCAGCCTCAAAGCAGGACATCAGTAAGCAAGCCTGTCAGCATGCAAGGTTTTCAATGGGGGAGCCCATCAGCTGCAAGTCTATCTGCTATATGCCCATCAGTGTATGTATGGTGTATTTACTACAAGCCCATCAGCTGTATGCCCGTCAATGTACTGGGCCATCAGCTGTAAGCACCATAGCCTGAAAGCCCAGAAATGTGCAACCCATCAATTATAATTTCATCAGCTATACATGTGTCTCCATTCTGGCGCTTCCCTTTCTATTGTATAATTCAAATTGCTCTTTGTTTCCTTGTGTTAATTTTTCTTTCCATTAGATCAATATCTCACATAATGCTTTATTAACCTTACATTCTACGACAGCCTCTGTTTACCTTTGACTAAGACATTATTAGCTCCCAAGCAAAGAAGAAACATTTAATCCATTCAGAGTAGCTAGAGCTATCCAGCTTGAAACAACAAAATTATTTGTAGCTATGTAACATTGCTATGCTCTTCAAAACTAACTCTGCCATTATATATTGCAAACTTAAGAAAAAATTAACCCTCTTTCCATGTCAAGAGAATTTTTTTCTGCTAGCATGATCTTGAAAGCACAGAAACTTTCTTAGAAATAAAGCTATGGGAGAACCATTTAGACTACAAGAACTGCGATGTCAGGAACAGTATTTTTGAGTCCCTAGTGCATGCCCAGCATCATTCTCTACCTTATATTCTCTAAATACACTCTGCATAATACATCCCTCCATTTGTAAGACAATACATTCCTAACAACACAGGAATTTGTAGAACACTTTTACTAGATTGATATAATGTTGCTGATATAGACCTTGTATGTAGGATATTACATAAGTATAGTAGTTATCCTCTTCTAACCAGAGGCATAGCTTGACTCTGCCATCAAAACAAACAATTATGAAAATAGGGCCAGGTGGGGTTAGTGTATTGTAAATGGTCAGGGATGAGTAAGGAAGATAAAAATGGTTGTGACTCCACAGACAGTGTTTCCTTTAACTCTTTTACATCAGTTTGAAGGCCATGTAGTTGTAATGCACTATGTGATATTTTTGTTTCTTTGGTATGTTCCTCCCTAACGGTATAACCCCTGTTTTCACTGTATTTGATTCCAGTGCCCTGCATGGGGAGGGGAAGGGAAAAAAAACAGAATGCTTAAATAGCCTTAGTATGGCCTTGTTTGTGATCTTTCACTAAATGCCCTGAAGTGGGATTGCTAGGTTATAGGGGAGCTCTATGGGGAGTCTTTTGAGGAACTTCCATACTGCTTTCCAAAGTGGTTGAACAACTTTGCACTCCCACCAACAATGCAGTAGGGTTCCCTTCTGGCCACATCCCCTCCAGCATCTGTTGTTATTAGAGTTCTTGATTATAGCCATTCTAACTGGGGTGAGGTAGAATCTCAATGTTTTGATTTGCATTTCTTTTATGGCTAAAGAGGTTGAGCATTTCTTCATGTGTCATTTTAAGGCTACCAGCACAACTATGTTTATTGGAGCATTATTTACCATAGCTAAGATATGGAACCAACCCAGATGCCCCTCAGTAGATGAATGGATCAAGAAAATGTGGTATATATACACAATGGAATTCTATGACACTGCATTTGCTAGGAAATGGAAAGACTTGGAAAAAGTTATATTAAGTGAAGTAAGCCAGGCCCAAAGAAACATAGGTCCCATGGTTTCCCTTATTTGCAAAAACTAGTTACATGTGTAGGGCAAGCAGAAAAGGCCAAAAGCCATGTATATATGACCATATAAGATGATGTTAAGCAAAATGAACCCTAAGATAGGGACACAAATATCTTTTTTCTTTCTTGCTATTGTTTCTAACATATTTATAATATACCATGTGATTTTTTTTGTTGCTTTTTATGTTCCTCCCCCATGGTATAACCCCTGTTTTCACTGTATTTGATGTCGGTGCCCTGCATCTTGTATATACACTTCTCTAATTCGGGGAGGGGAAAGGAAAAAACAAAATACAAAACAAAACAAAACAGAAACACAACAAAAACAAAAAAATAAAATAAGGATACAGATTGACCCATTGTAACAATGAGATGTACAAAACATTATATTGAAAACACACTTTACAACTTTGGCAGGGCGGGGGCAGGCGCGTACAATGGGAGAGGGGAAATGGGTAGCTGGGAAGGAAGGGGTGGTAGGGAAAAAACAAAAGGAGGCAACAATGTTTGATAGGAAATGTACTCATTACCCTACTCATGTAACTGTGCAGTATTTTTACAATAAAAAGTGTATTTTAAAAAAGCCACCCAAGCCAATGTTTCCCCTGCAAATGTCTTGCTGGCTAGTGAGTGTACTGGAGGAAGAAATCACTGCCCTGCTAGCCATCTGCCTCAGGCTAGACATTTGTCTCTAATTTAAGCAAGAATAAGTTTTCAGAGCAGGCCAATGCACTTAATCCCTGTTATTCTTTGAATCTATGGGGATCAGGGGTCAAGCACTAAGCTGGCCAGAAAAATGATGATGACAGAAAGATTTGCATTGATTCTTCAAATGCCAATAATGGGGAACAAGCTCTCCACTGAGGGCTTTGTTTGAAAGAACCCAGCTTAAAAGATACCTATTAAGGCTCTTTGGTAATTCCTGGCTTAAACAAACAGCATCTATAAACCAATACCTGTCAATTATTAGTTGTTTCAGTCTGTTGTTGATAAGTGTAGCCATAATGCTAGAAGAAAGCCAAAGTTGACCTCAGCCTACCTTGCTTATATCTTCAGTTCAATTCAATCTGTATTTACTAAGCACTTCTATGTACAAAGTGCTGGGCTGAAGGTCAAGTTGCAAAAGCAAGAGAAACATCTGTCCTTAACTTAGCAGAGGAGCAGACTTCACGTGACTAATCAGGCTACCAAATAGTCTGTGACAAGTATAACCAAGATAACAATGATGACTTTCATTTTCAGGAAACTTACAATGTGTTAGACACTGTTCTATGGTGTTTGAGCCCAAATCCTCCAAAAATCTCACTATCTTATTTTGCTGATTGGGACACTGTGGTATCAAGTGGTTAAGTAACCTGACATGATCCTTCAGGGCTAGTATCTCCATCCACTCTGTCTCCAGTATGGAATGAACATAACATACAGGATTCACTTGATGAATTCTAATGGGAAGCTTTCAATGGATGTGAGATGAGAATGGAAGCATTGTACTATTTGGTACTGGGTGTGAACTTCTGACTTTATAAAGTAATGGGTAAGGAAAGTAAGAACATGTGAATGTGTGTTTGGTTCAGGAAAAAAGAACTGATAAATACTTTATTATAATAATAAAATATTATTATTATTATTAACCTAAGAAAGATAGCTCAGCTCTTCAAATATTGCAATGACTAGTTAAAGCAATCTGCTTTAAGATCTGAGTGAGAGAATCAGTCAGGCATGTCAGCTCAAGCCTGTAGTCTTAGTTACTTGATAGAGATGGAAAAATTGTGGTTTCAGGTGCCCCAAGCATAAAAAAAATATATACAAGAGATGCCATCTTCCTCAATGTCTGGCTAGTCATGGAGGCAGGTACCTGTTATCCCAGCTATGGGGAAAGCAGAATGCTGGATGAAATGGTGCATGTTTGTGGTCCCCAGCAACATGGGGAAGAACAAATAGGAGGATCATAACCTAGGTTGGCCAGCGTATAAACTGAGACTTTACCTTGAAAATGACCAAGGCAAAAAGGAGTTGGGATATGGCTCAAGTGGTAGAAAGCCTCCCTGGCAAGCATAAGATCCTGGGTTCAATTCTTAGACACCCAATAGGAAAAACAAAAGTTAACAACAAAAGAAGCAAATATGTCCAGATAATTATTTGCTTCCAAGAGCTATGTTAGGATATTGACTTTACTTTTAAACTTAAAGTCTAGGGGTAGCATTGCTATCCCCAAACAGTTACATGGAGTTTCCTTGATTCACTTGTTCATTAATTAATGAAACAAGCAAAGAAATAAAGAAAAACAAATAATGTGACAAAGAGATACTAACATATTCTGTGATAAAATATCATAATGGTAAAAATGGAAATCTTATAACCAATTTAAGATTTCTATGATGCATAGATTTCTAGAACTGTTGTAAGCTGATATTCACTCTGAATCTTCAGAGTAGAAGCTGCTTATGTAGTGTTCTCTAAATATATTTGTCCCAAGAACACTTGTTTTATAGGATATAGTTTATGAAATGCTAAGCAGATACTTTTCTGGATCCCGGGTGACTAATTTTTTAGTACAGAATAGAAGTAGAGTTGATGTTTAATACCTGGTGAACTATTCCTTTGTGTCAAGTAATGTGTGGGTATATTTGCACATAATCATTAATTCTTGCTAAAACTCCTTAAAGTAGATATCACTGGCCCCAGTTTGTAGATGAAGATACCAGAGCTCTAAGCACAAGGTCAGACAACTAGCAAATTGAAAGAGCCAGAAATGGGAGGAAGTTTTCTCTGTAAAGGCCTTCCTCTTTCTAGGACCTCAGAGTTGTTTTATCTTGATATTTACAGAGCATGGTTGGAACCCTCAATTTCTTCTTCCGTAATGTGTGTGTGTGTGTGTGTGTGTGTGTGTGTGTGTGTGTGTGTGTGTGTGTGTGTGTGTGTGTGTGTGTACATGTGTATGCATGTGCGTGCCAATAGCAGGGCTTGAAGTCAGGGCCTGGTGCTATCCCCTAGCTTTCCCGGTGTTCTACCACTTGAGCTACATACCTCTACTTCCCGTTGTTTGGGTGTTAATTGGAAATAAGGGTCTCATAGACTTTCCTGCCCAGGCTGAACTCAAAACAGCAATCCTCAGATCTCAGCCTCCTGAATAACTAGGATTTCAAGCAGGAATCAACAGCATCTGATTCAGTATTCTTACAAATAAAGATGTCATATCATTTAAGGTAGTAGATTTTCTTGCTCCATCCAAGCCTTGTATCTAATATATGACTTTTTTTTCCTGGTCTGTCGTAGGGTTTGAACTCTGTGCCTGTGCACTGTCCCTGGGCTCTTCAGCTCAAAGTGAGCACTCTGCCACTTGAGCCAGAGATCAACTTCCAGTTTCCTGGTGGTTAACAGTCGCACAGACTGGGCTGGATTTGAACCATGATCCTCAGATCTCAGCCTCCTGAGTAGCTAGGATTACAGGAGTGAGCCACCAGTGCCTGGATTGTGTCTAACATAATTGGGAGTTACCACTTGGAGAGAGATACCCCGCAAGTCAGCCTTCTTTTATACCTCCTTCTTTACATGACAATGTCTCACTGTGAGCTCCTTGGACTCAGGGGATGGGTCAGTTTTCCTTGAAGCTTTAACATTAATAGAGTGCTTGGTGCTACTAATGAAACAAATTCCCAGATTTTGTAGGTCATGGCTCAGGGCCAGGCACTGTTTCTCTTATTTACCAATTTTTTTTCTGCTGCTTTTCATAGCCTCTTTTTGTTTTCTAAGAGTCCTATAATGGTTGGCCACTTGTTCCCTATGGTGTCCATTTATAGAAGCAAAGGGCTTTATTATTCTTGCCCTATCATTTCTATATAAGCAATACACAAGACTTCATTCAGTTCAATTCAATTCATTGCAAATATAAAGCCATCCAATCCAATCCATTGTAACACATCTCAACCCAATATCACCTGTGACTTATTTTGAATCCATGCAAATCTTCAAGTTACTAGAAGGCAGGTAAGTATATAACTGTTGCTACTTCCCCACCTCCTAACTCCCTGTATGGCTCTTAATATACTCTGCTGTTGTTGGAGAAATGAGGGACATTCATGGATCAGTTCATCTATGTGCTTAATTAATGTGCAACCACTAAGGAAAGACAAACATGATTCTACTTCGGGATCTGCCAGTTATTAGAGGTCTGATCTCAGGCAATCTATTCATTTCTGAGCTTTCGTTTCTTCATCTGTCTAACAAAATTTACAGTCATCTGCTTCAGGGAATCCCTGCTTGAATTAAAGGACATCATTGAATGGAGGATAATTATGGTGGCTGGCACACAGATATTCACTGTCATTGCTACTCCTGATATTGTTAGTGTTAAATATACCTGCGTGAGAGAATAAGTAAGTGAACAAGAGATTGTACTGGTTGTTAAGTGTCTGGATATAGTGACTCAGACAGCCATATACTTCAGAGCTGACTCTGTCCTTTGTGTCATGTGGACTTGGGAAAACAGCATGGTCTGTTGGAGCTGTTTTCTTATCTCTGAATCTGTTTATTACTGGTGCCATTTTATGGTCACTTCTAGCTCAAGGAGATTAATGTTAGCCTTCCATCAATGGCTCATACCTGTAATCCTCGCCACTGAGGAAACTGATAGCTGATGATTCCAGTTTGAGTTCTAGTCCAGACAAGAAGGTACATAGATTCTTATCTCCAATTAACCAGCTGAAGTGGAGCTGTGGCTCAAGTGGTAAAGCGCTAGCCTCGAATGAAAAAGCTAGGGACAATGCCCAGGCTTTGAGTTCAAGCTTCAGTACTGGCGCGCACACGCGCGCGCGCGCGCACACACACACACACACACACACTCACAAGATAATGTAAGGACAATCATGTAATCAGTATATGATCAGTGATAAAGGTAGAGAGAGCTACAGGGGCTGCTGATACACTCTAGTCCCAAGTACCAGCTATTAATATGCTGGCAAGCGCTGCTTTCTATAAAAGGAAAAGGAAGCTCACTATGTGGCTAGAGTGCAGAGGTAAGGAAAATGCTACTAAATTACTATTTTGAAAGCAATATAAAAAAGCTTGCCTACTGTTTTTGACATTTGCATAGCTCAAACAACCCTGGCTAATGACTAAAATAAATGAAATATTGAAAAGCTGTATGTAATACAAATTCTGTGCCCTTGTTACTGATACTTCCTAGTTTTAGTCTGGTGCCGGACAACTAGCTACCTATAAGGCATTATATTTGCAAAGCAAGTTCTCTGCCCTTGAGCCAAGCCCCTGGTGCTTTTTACTTTTGCTTTTCCTATAAGGAGTTGTACTAATTTTGCTCAGGCTGACCTTGAACCACCATCCTCCTACCTCTACCTTGGCAGTAGTTACAATTACAAATAAAATCTACCATATCTAGTTTTGTTGAGAGGAGTTCTTCTTAGCGTTTTGATCAAGATGATTTTGAAATGTGATCCTCTTGATCTTTACCCAATCAGTAGCTGAGCCACTGTGCCCTCAAATATTGATTTCTTTTGAAATACAAGTTTTAAAAATAAAATTGAGGAACTGGATGGATCTAGAACAAATCACGTTAAGTGATGTTAAGCCAACAAATCATGTTAAGCCAAGCTCAGGGAGACAAATGATACATGTTTTCTCTCATATGAAGAACCTAGATCTAAATACACCAGGACACAATAAATTATACAATTATACTGGTCTCTATGCATTCACTCACAGTGACACCAAAGGAGGATACGTTTAGGAGAAGAACAGAAAGGCACAATGCCCATATGCATCTGATCATACAAACTAATATTAATCAAAATGAACTCCAGTAAATGGAAACAAGAGGGTTTTGCATTTTTTGTTATTTTGTTTTCTTTTCCTTTTGCTCTATTTGTTTATATATAGTAAGGGATGTAAGGGGACCCACAGAAATGGAGGAACAAAGAGTGAACAAATGCAGCAATGTAGTCACTGGACAGGATGTTGAAAGTAGATGGGGAAAGGAGGGAATCAAAAGAGAGAGGGAAGAGGTGACATTGGAGGAGGCAACAATACTTGATAAGAAATGTACTCATTACCTTGTTCATGTAACTGTAACCCCTCTGTATAGTATTTTCACAATAAAAAATTATAAAAAGAAAGAATTATACTCTTTACCTGACTTTTGTAAACCCTCTGTCATCTTTATAATAACAATTTAAAAATTAAAAAATAAATTTGATAATGAATGCTCTTACACCATTTCAACATTACAATTAGAGAAGGGAAAGATGGTTAACTTTTATAGGAACTTATATTTTAAATGATGTTCAAAGTGTAGATGATTTGATATTAATGACAGCTTGATTGTTTTGTATGTAAAAACATGTCATTTCCTTTGTGCCAAATTCTTTTCTTTCAATATAAATCTTTTACCTTTTCCTTTGTACCAAGAATTTCCCTGACAAAATAGTAATATTTAATATTATGAATTATTGTGAAAATGGATTTTTTACTTATCTAAAACTTCTATAGCTCTAAAAGGCCTAGCAAACATTAATATTAGCTCCCTAATAATCTTATGAGACAGATAGTATTTATGGATGAAAAAATTGACTCATGAGACTAATTTACTCAAGTTCAATACCCAGCAGGAATAAGACAAACTTACCGCCAGGCGCCAGTGGATCATGCCTATAATCCTGGCTATTCAGGAGGCTGAGATCTGAGGATCTTGGTTCAAAGCCAGCCCAGGAAGGAAAGTCCATGAGACTCTTATCTCCAATTAACCACCAGAAAACCAGAAGTGGCACTGTGGCTCAGGTGGTAGAGTGCTAGCCTTGAGCTAGAGAGCTGAGAGACAGTGCCCTGGCCCAGAGTTCAAGCCTCATGACTGACAAAACAAAAAATACTCACATCACTCTCTCGCATTCTCCTGCCAGCCCGATACTAGGGTTTGAACCCAGGGCCTTAGCCCTTACCAGGCAGATGCTCTACCACTTGAGCCATACCCTGAGCCCAAGAACTGTGTTCTTCCTGTGCCTATAGCTATTGCTCTAAAGACTCAAACTCCCCATAGTCACCTTCCTACTTAAATAGGCAAAGAGTGTAAGTGCCATGGAGATGACAATAACAACAATGTTTCCTCCATTGGCTCAGCAGCTTCTCAACTGTGGCTGATTGGAGCATCGGCAGCCCATAGACTGTTGCCTGCCCAATGCCAACTGCCCCACAGTCCAGCATGCAGGCATTCAGGAGAAGAAAGCCCCGGGAGGCTAATAATAGTGACCAAGACTTAAACTCATGCATTCTTGACTAGCCTTTCCATTAAAACACAATGAATTCTGAAAGTACTCAAGTGGACCATTTGGATTTCTGCAATTCTCACTTGACCAATCGCGTGAAGCCACTTGTTCCAGAGTTTTGTTATTGGTTCTAAGGACACGAAGGTGAATGCAAGTCCTTCAGAGAAGAAGTTGCAAGTTACACTGTTTGGGGGATGTATAGAGTTTGTCAGACAGTGACTTTCTCAATCCTCTCCAAGCTTTAGTCCTGAGGCTATTATAGAGTCAGCCAAAATTAGTCCTGGTCCAGTAGGAAGGGTCAAGTTCCGTGTCTCCATTGGAGGAGTTCTGTCTTTAGTCTGGCTGAAATAACTTGACTTTTATGTGTATAGTCCTAGGAGCTGGGCCTTTATGGCTTATGTGTGTAATCCTAGCAACTCGGAAAGTTGAGAATTGGGAAGACTGAGGTATGATGTCAGTCAAGTCAAAACAGTTTATGAGATCCCCTTTCCACAACAGCTGGGTGCAATAGTGCATGCCTGTCATCCCAAACTATATGGGAAATTGAGAGGATCATGGTTCTGGGTCAGTCCAGGTAGATCAAGATTTCATCTCCATGAATGAAAGTTGGATGCAGTAGCATCCATAGCAATAAAGACAAGCCTGGTGAAAGGGGTTGGCATTGACCAAGATACATTATACTCATCAACTGTAGTTAAATAGCAGCTTATTTGTACAACTACTTAAAATAGTAAAAATAACTACATTGAAAAAACTAAAAGAAAAACATGACAAGCCTAATGTATATGTATCAGGTGTGCAGGCAGGAAGCAAAACCTTATCGCAAAATAATCAGTGAACAATAGGGCCAGAAGCATGGCTCAGCAGTATAACGCCAGCGTAGCAAGAATAAAGCCCTGTGTTCAATTCCCTGTACCACAACACCTCCCTAAGTAATGGTAGGTATTAATACTAAGTGAAACAATGCCCATTCATTCATCTTTATTTCTTCAACTGCCATCCAGTTTTCATTAGTAGAGCACATCTTGAGTCTTACAATGGAGCTCAGGCTAGCCAGAGCTCCTGTTCTAGAGGCCAATTGCACTCTACCTTGTAATGTATTGTTTTCTGGACTCTCAATAGCTATCTCAGGATTAAACCAATCTAGAAAAATTCCTAAAGTACTAAAAATTGACAAAACTACTAATGAGCTAGATTATACAATGTCAAGTACACAGCCAGGTAATGGAGTGATATAAGACAAGTTTTATTTAAATAAAGCCTTGCTGTATACAGTACATGCAGGGAACAAGAGAAGTTTTCAGAGGGCTCAGAGTGGCCATGGACTTGATGCAGAAGCATAGTTTTGTTAGGAAAGACTTTCCATGGAAGAGTCCGGATGGTCCCAAAGTATAGAAAATGGTAAGTCAAGGTTAGTCTAGAGTCACCAGAAGAGTGTTTGGGTTTAGTAATCAGACAAAGCAAGGGTCTAACATACCTTATAAGTTAAGCTAGAATTGAACTCACAAGTCAAATGCGATCATTGAAGGTTCTCAGGTAGAGATGACATCTGAGGAAGTGTTTGACAGTAATCATCCTGGAGTAGGATTTGGCTGACTTTAGATGGGATCAATAAATGGATGGGAGGGAGAATACTGAATGAAGGATTAGAGAGGAGACTGGTGATGAGCATACTCACTTAGGAGAGGAAATTGAGATGGAATATGGAGGCTTCCTGTGGAGAGGCTTGAAGTTGTACTAACCCACTGCCCAATTTCGTCTGCCACATCAAATAAATCTACTCATATTCCTCCTTAATCTTTGCATCTGTCTGACTGCTTTCTTTAATAATCTACATGAATCTCCAGACTTTTACTCTTAAGATGTCAAATCCAATATTTCTCCAATGCTGGGCTCATTTCCACATGGATTCATTGGGAAGTGAAAACAGTTTCTCCCTCACAGCTCTGTTACCTCTTCTCTCTCTGCCAAAATTTACCAAGATGACTTGAGAAGCATCTCATATGTCATGTATTGCAGGTATTTTTTCCAAGCTTTCTAAGGAGGGCATTATTTAAGAAGCATCTGCTTACACCTTACTGATATTTTCCTCCCTCTCTATGATAAGAATAATTTTGTTATCCATCTAAAACATGCTAAACCTCCCAATCACTGGTGGAAGACATCAAATGATTGCTGGCTATGGGAGTTTCTGATAGGAAGTGAACAGGACAGAGCCCTTTGAAGTGATGGACATGTTTGGTTTCTAACTGGATGGCAGTTCTCTAGATTCTCTTTGTGTTTGAAAATCCACCAAGATCTGTCCTTAACATCTGTACTCTTTACTACATGTTAATTATGCTTCAATTAAACAAATAATGGAAAGACAGAAAAACTAATCATGTGGCAATTGTAAAATTTGTGTATTGTGCCTAGAAGGTGAGCTATATGATTAAAAATTCAGAGATTCAAGCTTATGAATTGGTTTTCCCAAATTGACATGGATATACAAAGGCAGGATCAAAATTCAAACCCAAGTTGCTATTTTTCTGAAGTCTTTACTCTTTCAACTACAAGACTGTGTTTTCAAAGCTTATTTATACTTTAAATGTTTTTTCCCTCCATATGTGTCACTCTAGTAAGCATGATATATTTGATCAGGTTTATTGTAGTCTAATATGGTTGGATTAATAAAATCACACTAAGGTCACATACCATGTGGAAGGAAAACCTATATCCTTTGTATTAGCTATCCAAGGGGAAAGTCAAGTTTCCAGAGAAGAGCCAAGAATCAGGATCCTGGCCAGAAACAACTTTCTCTGACAAAAAGGTAGAGGAAGCTGACTGCAATACACATGGTTAGAAGAACATTCTATAGAGGCTACAAGGTTCAAATTATTGTACACAGGTCCATAAATGAGAATATTTTCTATACTTCCCCTTTGTGTTCATTAAGTAATGCTTCTCCATGTACAATAAAATCTGTTCCACTTTTTTTCAAAATACACAGATTTCTGGGTTTTACTTCAGACCCCCTATTACCAAACTCTCTGAGATCAGGGCTAGGTTAACAAGATCCCTCAAGAACTTTTTCTAAACTACCACAAATTATGAAGACTGCTACCTGGAGTTTAATATATTAGTTGACATAAGCAAGGTTCAAATCACCTCTGCAATGATGATCTCTGCTAAGATCTCATCTTATAAGGAAATTATTTCTTATGTGAGTTCAAAAATGGGTATAACCACCATAAGGAAATAGTAGAGTCTTTGAGTTCAGTTTCCTGATCTTATTATCATGGTGCTCTTTTAACATATACCAAGCTTAAGAATCGGCATTTTACTTTTCCATCATTCTGTCAGGCTCAGTTTTGCAAAATCACACGGACACATATGTAACTACATAAGCCCATTTTTATCACCTCATAAATCTTCCTGCATCTTATCCTCATTTCTCTGATAATTTTTCTCTTTATCCCTTTAGATTAGTTTCTGCTTTTTTCCAAAATGATGACATTCTGTGTGAATGGACTCATTTATTCTTTGAACACAGACTCTTTTACTTGCTTACCATAACATATTTGCTATATGGCACACTAATATATTCCTTTTTACTACTGAGTGCTATTCCATTTTCTACTAAGCATGATCATTTTTTCTCAGCTTAAATGTGCATGGAGCAGGAGGTTGGGTAGATACCCAGTTGGCAAGACCTGTGACTCAGGTCCTCCAGTTTGAATGTGACATTGTAACACTAAGCTCCTCTATGGTACCATCCTTGTAGCCTCTATAGGAATGTTCTCTTGACCCATTAGACATCTATAAACTAAAAGACAGTCTTAGAAACAGTGGCCATAAAGTACCAAGATATATCTGATTTGAACACAATGGGGAAGAAACTTCTGAATATTGTTGCAGAGTAAAGATAACCAACTGTAGTTGTAGTGGTAAGTAAAGGCTTTGCCCTTTCTACCTGTGAGAACCTGGGTATGGTCCCTGACATGCCAAAGTCCGGGTACCTCATCTAACTCCTGCCTGCTCTGTGTCCTAATTAAGTCCTAGAGATTGAGATGAGATAATAAGGGTCAGGCATCATTAAAACTTAGAACTGATTTCCACATGGGAATTGCTTTTAGAGGTCCTTGTCCATGTGTTGTAACTTTACTATAAATCTGGGCAGCTCACAGGGAGTATAACTACTCTAGGTTCTGGCCTAGATAGGAACTCACATTTTGAATGGAGGGATGAAAAGAAATCTGTCATCCACTTGAAATCCAGGCAGTTAAATTTGTGAATTAATATTTTCCAACATTATTTCAGGTATTACTTCAGAAATGATTGTTTTAAATATCATGATTTTAGACAAGTTAAAGTCCTTTAATTTTTTTCCCTCTTGCTGAAAACATTCACATTTTATAGTCATGCTAAAAGTTACCAAGTTCAATTGTTAATTAGAAAGATAAGCTCTAAACCAACTTACATGGTAAGCATAAAATATCACTGTATTATTATTAAAGGTTTCATATTATATTTCTTCATTTGATAGAGTGGGTATTACATTCTTCAAATGCTGTAGTATATTAAATATCAGACCTTCTAGAATACTGATGAGTTTGAAATAAAATTAACCCCTTTTGTAATGGAACGTTAGCCTGCTTATGTTGGAACCACAGTGTTTCTTAGTGAGATAAGAATAGCTACATGGGTGATATGAGGTCACAATGCATGTCATATACACAATGGTTAGCAGGAGCTGGTACACTGACCAGGCTTACGATGCACAGTGAAAATAATAACCTGCCTTCAGGTATCTTATTTTAACACCTCTTCAAAGGAGGTGTTGGTGATAGTTGAAGGAGAGAGACACGTGAAAGGATCATTCTGAGATTAATCCAGTAAAACTCCCAAATATGTGGGAAAGAAACTTTTAGAAATTAAGCATCACTGAGTCAAACAGCAGCAATAGTTACAAGAGAAATGGGCTCTGAGGCAGATCGAGTGAGTTCCACATCTTGATTCTTATATTCACTAGATGAATAATCTTGGGCAAGATAGTTTCTACTCTACCCAGTCTCCTCAGAAATACTTCATAGAATAGTCATGAGTATTGAATGAATGTGTGAAACATCTCATTCATAGTACATATTACTGTTGAATTGGTTTACCATTTGTCCCTTCATTTCTCTGATTCTTACTAAACACTATGTTGGAAATGAACTTACATTTAAAACTAGGCTCAGTGGTTTATGGGGTAACAACATTTAGAGGAGGAGTGCTACTGTTTTTGTAGGCATATTTTGGTTCTCTTCCACAAGAACAGAAAGTGTTCAAGCAGCGGTTGGAGAGCTCAATGGTAAGGAACATGGTAGACCATTCTAAGGTCTTACCTCGAAGGACATGAGAAGCAATGGACAGGTTTCAGTTAGGTAGTGGCATGGGAAGGCTGGAACCTAGGAAACTAGTGAAGACCCCTCATGACATTACTACTTCTGGTGCTTGAACTAGAGAAATGAATGTATATCAAGGAAAGAGAATCAACTGATCCTTGTGGCAGGAATGAAGGGTTGCTTTTAAGTGTCAGTCTTCTTTGACTGAGAGCTGCAGCCAAGTTGAATGGAGAAAAGGAAGGAGAGCCTGAGGTCTGACAGGATAAGAGGTTTTGGGCTGTGGTATGTAGTTCCCACTGCTCTTTTGCTTGCTTCTTTCTGGTGGATTACTGCCATTGGGGTCATGAGTCTCAAACAAACCAAACTGAAGATCTGCCATACGTTGATTATGCCAAGGTGTGACACATCAACCAAAGATGAGGAATCTGGAAACAAGGAGTTAATTGCTGCTTTCCCTTCTTCAAGAAAACATGTCTGTCAGAACATAGTACTAGCCAATCACAATGTAGTCAACATTTCCTCTATAGGGAACCAAGAGGTATTTTGCTAAACTTCTTAGGAGTGGGTCTTGCTCTCAATGAAAGGGATGATTTTGTCTGGCTTCTTGTCCACTTACATACTTGTAATCAATCCCATTAACATCTAGTTTTGTCAGAGGAGGAAACTGAGGCTGGGCATTTGACTTGATTGTAACACCAAGCAAACATTCACTGAACAGCTAGTAGTCACAGCCTGAGACTAAGCTGGTTATTTTCCTTCTTCTAAAATTGCCTTGCCAATACTTTGATAAATTTAATTCAATCAGTAGTCTATGAGAAGTTTTATTAAAATGTCAAGAGGCTTAGCAGCAAGAATGAAAACACAGGAGAAAAAAAATATGTGTGGGTTTTACTAAACCCCACACGGCTGGAATATAATTCCCACTGTTCAACAAATCCAGGCTCACTCATCTCTCTTCTTTTGTGCTAAGAACACAAAGCAATGGGAGGAATAATGTTTTCCTTTCTCTCTGCTCAAGCTTTGAGTTTAAAACTGGACACAGCATGCTACTTGGGGCTCCAAAGCTGGGAATCCAATGGCTGCCACACAAATGCATTTTACTTCACCCAAATTTTTATTCCTCACATTTAGAACACATACCTGTCTATGAATTTAAAGTGTATTTGCTTTTCTTTCTTTTCCTTCTTTCTTTTCCTTCCTTCTTTCTTTCTGCTTTTCAAAAGCTCACAAATTATAATAAATACTTTTTTTAAGTGGAAACACAGTAACTCCTAATCTGTGGTAAAAGAAACAGGCTCTTGTGTTATCTGGTTTTATCCCACACCAAGGCTTCTAGAGGGGTTGGAAAATGGAGTGATCTGAAGTCACAAAGGCACACCAGTGGCAGGGAGGGATATCAAGGAACAAAGGGAAATCTTCCCTGAACAAATGATTATCAAATTACATACCTGTCCCCAATGCTTCCTTGGAAAAAGGTCAGCACCTTCCCTTGTTCCCAACAGACAAAAGAGTGTGTGACAGGTGGATCAATACTTGAGGGCACTACACAGCTGGCTAATCACACACAGCAAGCAATGAAGACAATGAAATAAAAGTGTCTTCTTAGAGAATTGTTTTTGAAATAATTATTTTTGTCCCTTTCAACATTCAACAACTTGGTGCACACTCCTTTTTTAAATTGTTTCACTTTTTTCCTTGTTTCTCCTGTTCATTTATTTTTCTACAGTGGCTGAGGCCAAGTTCCACTTTAAAGAATGCCTGACATTCCTCCCAGCTTACAATGGTGCATTTCGGTGAGATGGGGTATGAATGAGGGTAACCAGGCAGGGAGGGGACCACAGCCTCCTGTGGATGATGGAGGAGACCCAAATCAATTGTCATTAACTAATTATTCTTCTCCCTTTTGTCAAGATAAATTGGTTCATCCAATGTGTTTTCTAAGTGTGTCAGGTGAATTGCATTAAAAAGGATAAACAGCTCTCCTTTCCAGTACACTCTGTCGAAAGTCTTAACAGCTTAATTGTTGTGCTGCTGATTAGAGAGGCAGCACTGTGTAGTAATTAAGAATGAGGTCTGAGGTACCTCTGATTTCAAATCTCTGCTATGCAATTCTAGTGTTGGGTCTGTGAGCAAGTTACTCAACCTCTTCATGCTTTGGTATCCTTCACTATAAGGATAGGTTGGCATGGCAATTTACTAATGGTGATGAAGTCATATCCTTCATGTGTACAAGGTACATTCCAAGTTCTACAAAGAATACCTGTGACCACTTAGTACTCACCCCTGATCCCCTGTGCCTTGAGTGTGCAAATGTCCATAAACTCAATATGGCATTCCTTTTGACTTAGCACTGAGCACTTTCAATCAAGACAACTTTTGTTATTTGAGATAGAACAGTAAAATGAGTGCAAATTTCACTCTTCACAATTTCAGCGATGAACAGACTCATCTTACAATAGATTGACACAACCTCAGTTTCTTCCCTTAAGTCAACAACTTGTACTTTTTCATTTAAAGGCATCACCTGACAGCATCCAGGTTCCTATGTCTAGGAAGGACAGTGACATTTATGTGATAGAAAGTAGTTTGTTTTGGACATGGAGACGAGGAGATGAAAGATATTCTAGGTGGCAGCCCATCAGAGCCTTTCCTGCAGAGAGGACATCCTTGGTCCACCTACTAGGACAAGGAAGGACTAGCAGTCAGGGCCATTAAGACAAACTCTCCTCAAGTTATGGGGTATCAGAGACTCGCAAGGTCTGAGACTACAAATCACAAATTGGAATTTTTCTTTAAAATCACTAAGTTAGAATCACGTTGTGGAACAGATCATTGACACTCAGAAAGGTTGAATGACTTATACTGCTAGATAGTAATGCAGGAGAGTTTATCCAATGTGCCCCCATCAACCTTCCCAGAAACAAGAGAGGAGCCTATCACACCTATTAATTAATCACTCATGGGAGGTAACTGGCATTTTCCATCATTCTGATACTTTCACTCTAAGAACAATAAAAACATTTAATTTAGATTGATCATATGACTGTGTCATATAAGTCAGTATGTTCTAGAGGAAGTCTTACTGTGTACAAGTCTGACATTTTTGTTGCTGAGCCAAAAGTAAAGAAACCTGAGCAGAACAATTTATTTTGACTCTGGGTTTCAAACGTTCTAGTCCATCATGGCGGAGTACGTGAAACAGAGTAGAAGAGAATGGCTCACATCATGGCTATCAAGAAAGGGAAGAGGAGAGAGGAGAAGGAGGAGAGGGAGAAAGAATGAGATGGAGGAGAAGGAGGGGGAAGGAAGAGGCAGAGAAGGTAGAGCAGGAGAGGAGAGAGAAGGGGAGAGAATGAGAAAGAGAGAGACAAAGAGAGAGAGGAAAAAGGGGGAGAAGAGTAGGAGCGAAGAGATAGGGAATGAGTGCTGAAAGGGAAAAAAAGAGGGCTGGCGAGAGGGAAATTTCTGTTTTACACCTTTATTCCATCTGGGTACCTAACCTATGACAAACTGCTACCCATATTCAAGGTAGGTGTCTTCATCTTAAGTAATCCTCTCAGCATGGTCCTACAGATTCTCACAGGGATGTGCTGTAATAATGTTTTTTCAACCCAATCAAGTTCACAGTGAAGATTAGCCATCACAGTATATAAGCAACAGTACACATTTTGGGGATCGATGGACATGGATACCTATCTCTGCTTTTACCTCTACTCCTATGTGACTTTGGGACATTTATTCAAACTTCTATTTCTTTTTGGACTCTGATAATGTTCTTAGGATGGGCATGTCAGGGTGAATAAAGGTGAATGGGTGAAGGCTGAGATTGGTCAAGAGGCAGCAACGAACACGGGTCATCAGGGAACGTGAAATCTACTCTGTAGCAGAGCATCTTCATATGGGATGACAGAGTAAGAGCAGGCTGGCAAGAAACCTGGGCCTGAGGTTGTGTTCCAGCAGGGAAGCTTTTACTTGGGCAAAGAGGGCAGTAAGTATGCAGAGCAATGCAGTCAGCAGGGCTGTGATAACATGAGTACTTACCCCAAGTGTGTCAGAGTCAGAAAGGACTGTCCCTTGAAGCCTTTATCACCAAGGCTGTGGGAATTTGGGTAGGTAATGGAACCTTTATGAAGTGAGTCCCAGAGTAAGGAAGTTAACCTTCTCAACGATTTTGCCATAGCAACAACAAATACATTACGGTTTAGGATCATCAAGCTTTAGGGGGTAGCTAAATCAACAATAGGGAAGCATGTGCAAATTGTTAACAGATTTTAGTAAAGAGTTTGTCACAGAAAGGTGCTACAGGCTCTCCCTTTCCTGTAGGGTAGCTAAGAATCAGTTTCAAAGATGCTGAGAGTAAAAGGGTCACTAGAGCTAGGAAGAATCAGAGGATAACAGAATCCAGACAGGAAGCCTATGTCCCAGTGAATCAGATCTCACTGTAATAACTAAAATACATAACAATTTATTACAGAATTCATAAAGAATTCTAAGGAAAGAGTTTGAAGGCTTTCACTACAAAAGAATGTGGAATGTTTTAAGATTGAATGTAAATTATCTAATTGGATCATTACCGTCATTTTACCATGCCGTATCCCTTAACTCTGTACAATCATTATGTATCAAAGAGTGGTAAGTTTTGGAAAGTTACAGAATGAAGGATGAAAATCATGTGGCCATTTTTAATAGATGCAAAAGATGCATTGAACCAAATTCAACATCCCTTCAACAAATTAGGAACAAAAGGAATATTCTTGACACAGTAATATCATTTTGAGGGGATCAATGGTGAAAAATGGAGCATCTCCTTTGAGATCAGGAATAAAACAAGGATGTCTACTCTCACCATAGTCTTACGATGCCTAATTGTATGCCACACTCAGAGCAATTAGACAAGAAAAAATATAAAAGTCATCTAAACAAGAAGGAAAGTAGTGAAATTACTTCTGTTTGCTGATGAAAAACGAGAGAAAACTTCTAAAAATTGCACCAGAAAATTGTTAGAACTAAGAAGCAAACTCAATATAGTCGCAGAACACAAAAACAAGCATAAAATCAGATATGTTTCCTTACAAAAGTATGCTCTATATAAAATATGAATTAAGCAAGCTGGGCCCTGGTGGCTCACATAGGTAATTCTAGTTACTAAGGAGGCTGAAATCTGAGAACTTCCACTCAAAACCAGCACCAGCAAGCAGGGAAGACTCTGAGACTCATATTGCCAATCAGTCACCTTAAAGTCAGCAGTAGAGGTATGCCGGTGGATTTGAGCAAAAAATAGCTCAAGAAAATTACCCAAGCACCAAATTCAAGCCCCAGGGCCAGCAAAAAATGAAATAATATAAATAAATAAGTAAACAAATAAGTAAATAAAGTCAAGGGCTCTCACCTAAATAGACATGTCTTCAAAGAAGGCACAAATGATCAACAGATTTGTGAAAAGAAAATGTTCCACAGCATCAATAATCAGGAAAATGAGAACCAAACCATAATGAGATGGTGTTTGATGAAAAGTCTTCCATCAAAGGATGGGAGATAAAACATGCTGACAAGAACCTGCCACAAAAGGAACACTAGCACACTGTTGATGGTATGTAAATTATCACAGCCATGTGGTAAACAGCATGGATGTACCTCCAACACTTAAAACAGAATTAGTATATCATACAACAATCTAATTATTTATGGAAGGTGTTGCAATCCCTAATACCAAAGAGAATTGCTGTGCCATGTTTATTGTAAGCATTATTTATAATAACCAAGACAGCAGACAGCAGATTAATTTAAGGATCTGTCAAGACATGAAAATGTGATAATACATACACAGTGGAATAGTATTAAGCTTTGAAAAGGAGGAAATTTTTTCATTTCTTTTCTTTTTCTTTTTCTTTTTCTTTTTTGTCAGTCATGGGGCTTGAACTCTAGGCCTGGGCGCTCTCCCTTGGCTCTTCAGCTCAAGGCTAGTGCTATACCATTTGAGCCATAGAGCCACTTCCAGTTTTCTGGTGGATTATTGGAGATAAGAGTCTCATGGACTTTCCTGCCTGGCTGGCTTTGAACTGTGATCCTCAGATCTCAGCCTCCTGAAAAACTGGGATTACAGGTGTGAGCCACCAGCATCTGGCAAATTTTTTCATTTCTGACAATAAGAGTGGTGAAGGAAATAAGCTAGAAAGACAAAAATAGCATGATTTCACAATCGTGGAATCAAAATATTCAGTTTGTAGAAGTAAACAGTAGAATTCTGGTTTATTTTGTTTGTTTTTTGTTGGTGGTGGGGCTTGAACTCTGGGCCTGGGCACTGTCCTCAGCTCTTCAGATCAAGGCTAGCACTCTACCATTTGAACTATAGCACCACTTCTGGCTTTTAGAATAGTGTTTTTTATTGCCTAATATAAAGGAGAGAATAAAGAGAAACTGAATAAAGTGTACAAAATTTCACTTAGGAAGAATAAGTTTGCAAAATGTATTGCTCAGCAAGATGACAGTTGTGTTATGTATTAAATACGGAAAGATAGAGTTTAAATATTCTCATTAAAATGTTAGGTATATAATATGATATTAATTAGCTTTTCAATCACTCCTAAATATATGTATATATCAAAAACATCACATTATATTCTACAAATATATTATGTTATAAATTATATATGTAATTATTTCTACTTAAAATTCAAAAAATATTTTTTATGTGGTACTGAGGATTCTAACTCAGGACCTCATGCGTGTTAGGCAAGCACTCTACCATGAAACCACATTCCCAGCCCAAAATCTAAATAATAAAAAACTAATTTATATATATGAATATAGAGCCAAAAACTCACATTCCCAAAGATTATCACATCATTCATTTTTAAAATATAATTTTATTGTTATTTTAAGGAGTTGTAAGGGAGGCAACCATTCCAAAAGTTGGTAATAAGCACAATTCTCTTAGACAATATCACCCCTTCCTTCATTTTTTCTCAGTTTCTCTTTCTCTTCTGCCCACAAGTTAAAGTTTTTACATTAAAAACTTTGAGAACCAAAGCATGCCAGTTGGTCACCAGGAATACTACTAGTCAGAAGGATGAGGTCTGGAAGTACATGGTTTGAAACCAATGTGAGAAAAAAGTCAACTAGGTTCCTTCTCCAAAATAACCAGCCAAAGACCAGACTGGAGGCATTGTTCAAGTGGTAGAGTACCAGTCAAACAAGTTCAATGTCCTGTGTTCAAACCTCAATACCAATACAAACTATCAACCAATCACTCAAATTAAATCAAACCACTGGTCTCACTGAATGGCTGGCCAGTTGAATCGCAGTAAATGTAGGACCCTCTGGCCTTCAGGGATTCTATGTAAAGGGGGACTTACAGGAGGGCTCTCTGAGATTTATTTATTTATTTTTTATTGTGAAAATACTGTACAGAGGGGTTACAATTACATGGGCAAGAAAATGAGTACATTTCTTATCAAGCATTGTTGCCTCCTCCTTTGTTTACCCTTCCCATCCCTTCTCATTACCCGCACACACACCCCCCACTGGAACCCCCCCATTATTCACTTACTGACCCTAATTGCCTAGGCTTCCACGTCATTTTGAATTTAAGCAGTGTTTGTTTTGTTTTGTTTTTGGCTAGGAGTTCTGGTGCAGAGTCTAGCCATGGTCTCCCAAAGCTGGCAAAGTTCCTGATGGACAGAGAACCTAGTGAAAGGCAGAGAACCAAAGCAATTGTGTTTTCCTCCTGAGGATGGTGACAGAATCTGACAACAAAATTCATGATCATTTCTCATAATGTTTATGCCTTTATCAATTTCAAGGGGAAATGAAATAGCTAGGATATCTCATTTTTTACCTTAGCAGTCCTCTTGTGTCAATTGTACCTACTTCTCTCTTGCTGGGCTTACATGTGTGCATTACCACGCCTGGCTCATTTTGCTGAATAGGTCTTGCCTGTAAGCCCAGAGGTGTGACTCAGAATCCCTACCTCCCCAGGCTTCAGGGAGGATTATGGGAAATAACTGAGGACAGCCGCAGGCACATACTAGATGCTCCCAGTGCTTGACAATCCCCTCCCCTTCCAACCTGATCCGCTCTCAGAGCACAAGCCTAGCAAGTTCATAGTTCCTATGGCTGCTTCCAGCCCATCAAGTATTCTGAAAACGATTAGACTGCAGATTCTGCCTTCTGTATAGTCAAAACATTTAAAATACCATTCAACCTCTGCTTTCCCTGCGCCATGGGTTTCTGCAATCTACAGCTCACAAAATTTTTCTGTCTGCAGGGGTTCATCATATACTCCAGGCTCGATGTGGCACTGTGCATGTTTCCAAGATGTGATTATGGAGAAGAATGTGGTGTGGTTCGCCTTTTATTTTGAATTGGCAATTTTGCATGACATTTATCTCTCCCCTTGCTTATGTATTTTTGTTCCCTATGATCATTTTTCATGGGGATAAAAGAGGTCTGCTATTCTGTAATCTAGTTTATTTAGATTTGATCTTTTTTTTTCTTTTTCTTTATAGCCTATAGACATCAAGTACAGCAGGAAAAACTCCCACAAGATTTCACTGCTTCAAGGGGGCAAAGAGAAAAAGAGGAAATCCTTAGCAGACACCATTTAGAGTAAGTGTCATGGCCTAGAGAATAGGGACTTTGCCTAGAGGTTGGTACTGTGCCAATGACCCGCTTGCCAGGCAGAGAGAGCATTGACGCTTAGGAGGGGTGAAAGTTAGGCTTTAATCTACCTTGAACAGTTCCTCAATCTATGATCACTACTCTAGTCCCTTATCCAAGGGACTCTAGTTCCTTATCCAAGATGTGACTTGGTTCTTGGAGTTTGCATTCCAGACAGAACTTGCTATTCTGTTGCATCTGACCATATCTCCAGGGAGAAATAATTTCCGCTGGACAGTGTTCTGAGAGCCAGGAGCAGGCACATCTTCTGGGCTACTTGGAAAAAAATAGTTTTAAGAGGTTAACCAAGAAAACATTCTAGCAAAAGTTACTTGATCAAATACACAGAGGTGAGAAAATGTCAAATGGGAGAGTTGAGACTGAAGATAGAGGTTCTCATAAAAGCAGGCGTGACAATCTGTCACTGGTGGCTCATACATGCGATCCTAGCTACCCAAGAGGCTGAGATCTGAGATCTGAAGTTCAAAGATAATACAGTTAGGAAAGTCTGTGAGACTCTTATTGCCACTAAATTACCTCCCAAAAAATGCCAGAAGGGGAGCTGTGGCTCAAGTGGTAGAGCAAAGGAACTCAGGTACAGAGCAGGCCCTGAGTTCAAACTCTAGGACTGACACACACACACAAAAAGGTGAAGACCTTTGCCTATGCTTTACTTTATCTGAAAGACAGGTGTCTGAGCATCTGGATTGAATACAGTTACTGTTTTTGAGGCTGAGATTCTTGTCTTGACTGGCTGCTCTCCAAGGTGTGCACTCTGGGTTGATGGGAGGAGGAGGAATGCCAGCTAAAACAAGATGATTAGGAAGGGGAGGGGGGAAGCAGGGGGGAGGGGAATGTATTCCCAGGAAGTTTCAAGGAGTTTAGGCTTCTAGTGCTGACATGAAGTTGGAAGTTACTTTCACAAAACCCCCCACCCCTGGCTGCCATTCAGGTTTACTTGCTATTCATACTGTAAGCAGACAGTAATTCCCAATGACTCCAATCTCCTTTCAATTCATGCAAGCACACCAATTCTCTTTCTAACTGCAAAAGGGCAGCTGCCATTCCTTCCTGCACACTGACTGAGGAATCCCCGACATGTAATACTAGCTGTTTCCCCACAAACGCTCCGATATCCATACTGGCTACTTTTGCAGAGTCTTAGAAAATGGTATAGTGAACTGGAGTATCACTCACATGGTAAAGCACCTGTTTAGTGAGCTCAAGTCCCTAAGTTTAAATCACAATATAGACAAAAATTTAATGCAATGTATTAGCATATTTGTCTGTATGTGTTTGCCTACTTCACTAGTGTATATCTCTGAGGTTTAGGAAGTATTGATCAAATAAATGAGGGAATGATATAGGAGGAATGGAATGAATGAAGGATTCTGCCATGTCCACAGTTTGTTTGCTATGGCATCTGTACAACATCAGTGGACAAATGCATAAAGTGAGAGGCCCATGTGCTTAGCAAATAGGAAGAAAAGAAGAGAGTTAATAGCAGAGTGAACACTGATTCCTTCACTGAATTCTGTATCCACAGGCAAACTTGGGGGAGTGACAGACTTGGGGACACCTTCCTGAGACAGCTGTGGTAGACCTGCAACATAACCCAGAAAGTGACAGATGGTATTCAGGCAGCTTCTCAGGGGGGGAAAAATCAAATCAGTTGGCCTAGAAAAAGCACCTGAAAGAGGATTAAGCTCTGAAAAAGACAGTGTGTGCCTGTACAATTCTGTTAGTGAGGCTTTTAGTGTCTATCTAGTTGAAATCTCTGGTATATACATTTCCCTATTTTCAATTTCATGTAAAGCAGCATCTTCCAGAGCAGAATCCCCTGACCCAGAAAATCCAGTCCCCTTCCACATCTGTCCCTTAGGTGTGCAGATAAATACCAACTCTTTGTATTATGCTAAAGACAGCTGGGAGGAGTGGACCTTTTTGGGGTATAAATCTATAGTAAAATGAAGGGTCCTGTGCAAAAATATCTGCATGGCAAATATGAGCACTTCTTCCCATCACTGTGTGAGATGAGCAGCTTTGAGTAACTGATCCATGAATGTCACTCCTGACTTCCTTCCTCAAAGGAGGCCGAGCCAGCAAAGTAAAGGCAGAGGGAAAGCAGAATTTGAGTTGCTGTTGTCATAGCTCTACAACTGTTAAACATTCTCCTAACTAGGTTCCTCAAAAGACTTCACATAGAACTCCCCTATGACCCAGCAATCCCACTTTTGGGCATTTACCCAAATGTTTACAAACAAGACCACACTAAAGCTACCAGCACAACTATGTTTATCTAGGCATTATTTACCATAGCTAAGATATGGAACCAACCCAGATGCCCCTCAGTAGATGAATGGATCAAGAAAATGTGGTATATACACAATGGAATTCTATGCCTCCATCAGAAAGAATGACATTGCCCCATTTGTTAGGAAATGGAAAGACTTGGAAAAAATTATATTAAGTGAAGTAAGCCAGGCCCAAAGAAACATAGGTCCCATGGTTTCCCTTATTTGTAATATCTAGTATATGTATGAGTCAAGCGGAAAAGGTCAGATAATGTGATGTCAGGAAAATGAACCCTTAGATATGTATTTTAATGTTTTTTTCTTTCATGCATGTGTTTCTAATGCATTTATAAGATTATCTCTTTGTTGCTTTGTATGTCCCTCCCCCACAGTATAACCCCTGCTTTCACTATATTTGATGTCAGTATAACTTGTGGAGGAGATGGGGAAAAACCAGTTGTTTAAGGATACAGGTGGACCTGTTGCAACAATGGGAAGTACAAGTTGTCATGTCCAAAATGAGCTTTACAACGTCGTCGGTGCGGGGGTGGAGGGGGAAGGAGGGCAGAAGGAGAAGGATTGGGATTGGGGGGGAGGGGGGAAGCTGGGAAGGGATGTGAAGGGTAAACAAAGGAGGAGGCTGCAATGCTTGGTAAGAAATGTACGCATTATCCTGCCCATGTAATTGTAACTCCTCTGTACAGTATGTTCACAAATAAAATAAAATTAAGTTAAAAAAAACATTCTCCTAACTTCTTTTAAATTAATACTGGGATTTTAACTCTGGCCTTTGCGCTAGCTCACTTGGTTGGTATACTCTTGGTGTCCTACCACTCGTGAGTCATAATTCTAGACTATCTTTTCTATGTTTATTTTGGAAGTGGAATCCTTTGGACTTTTCTGTCTGGGCTGGTCTTGAACTATGATCCTCCAGGGTATTTCATTGAAGGTCTAAGGGTATCAGCTTCTCCAGTTATTCTGTTAAACCACTGACAACCAGCTAGAGTTTTTTTTTTTAACTTCCAAACTTCCCATCTGTTCTTTTAAATAAACCTGCAAGTGGGATTTTCAAGCCTAAGCACCAACAATCTAAGTTTTGGAAGCTTGTTGTTGTGAATTGTAAGGCCTCCCTGTGCTCTTCTCATTTACAGTTTCATTTCCTTCCTTGCGCTTTAGTCATGCCGTCTTCAATCTAGTCACTAATCAACAAGTGTGTCACTCCTCGGCCATCGTTTGCTAACCTTTCCTTCATGTGATAATTACCTAATGCATATCTGTTCGGAGGCAAGTCCTATGCTAGGCACCTGGTATAGAGACATAATCCAATCCTTCCAGGGGTTTTGTCTCCACTGATTGCTGAGAAGTGCTAACATAAGAATGCATAGATGCATAATTGTAAATGGTTCTGCATACCACAGCAGGAGCAAAGACAAGAATTTGTGGTGGCCTGGATTCTGCGTGATCATATACTGTCTTTGATTAAATACTGTCTGGCTTCAGGGAGGAGCTAGTATTTGAGCTCTATTTTCATTTTTTGAATCTAGTACCAGCAGTCTTTAAGAAGAGCTCTTTGCTGCTAGCTTCCCTTAGTTATGCAATCAGAAGACTGGGGGATTCTCAAGGCTCAGTAATCCTGACTGAGTGTCCTGTTTGTGTAACCATAAAGGGGTGACAACATGAGAAATGAAAGGTAATGTCTTGGAACTGAGACAGTCCTAACAGGGATCCAACAAATTTTAACAGTCAGGGACCTACCAGAAAAGCAGAAATCAAGTCCAGTATTTATAACAAGGGTAATATTATGTGGAGAATTTACTATGTAGACAATGGTGATTCTCAAGAGTCAGATAGATGATTGTGAGAAGACTTCCCTCTTCTACCCTCTCTAATCTCCCAATATCACCTCCTATTGAGCTTCCTCATGATCTTATCCACTGGGCAGAATGAATCTTCCACAGCCAGGCCTTTGGGCAGCAAGAAGTCAGAGGGTTCAGATCCAATTCCAACTTTCTTGGGTTTTTTTTTGTACATTACAAAATTCCTGGGCAATTCAAGGGATTCTTGGAGAAAAGCTCAAATACAATGTCAGATTTTATGGTCAGAAGACATGCATGGGATTCCTCAATTAATTAACAGCGTAAATTGTATTGACTATAACTGAAACCTAAGTGGGGATATTATACTAGTAATAACGTACTGACATTGACCTGTTACCATGTTCAAGGCACTAGGTTTAACACCTTACATGAAGTAGTGACACTTAATTCCTACTACAAGCCTGGGAGGGTATTTATCATTACCCTATTTTATATATAAAGAAGTGAAAGAACTTTGACAATTGGTAGAAGGTGGCATAACTAAAACACTAGAGGTAGATTGCAAACTCAAATCCTTTGTTCTTAATCACAATAGAATGTGGTCACAAAGGCACAAAAGTGTCCTTCCTGTCACAGCCAGAGGACAGCCTGTAATTCCACCGTACATGACAGGGAAAATCAGGTGCCACACAGGGGAGAAAAGACTGATCTCACTAACGCAATGTGATGTTTCATAACCCTGTATCACGCCCCTGATCAAAATATTTTTGCCCTCTGTGTAACAGTGATAGCATTCTTTGCTTCTTTGCTTCTATAAATGGATAATCTAGCACCTCTCTTGCCTCTCCTCTTCCCTCCCCATCTCCCCACCGTTAGAAACAGAAGTTTGGTCCCAAGGAATGTAGCAAAAGGAAATGGGCTGAAACCAGCTGGAAGAGAATTTGAGCTGATTACCTTGCAAAATATGTCTGAGCTTTGAGCTGTTACACAGTGAGCACCCCCTCCTCCAGGGAGGGTGCAGAAGAGAAGCCTCATTGCCTTCAGCTTCTCTAAGTGGGAACTGTATAAACACAAAATACGCACATGATGGCTATGACAGTGTCCCATCCACTGAAGACTAGTGAGAGAGCTCTGGAGCAGAGGACCAGGGACCACTGCGGAAACAGATGGAGACAGTAATGACAACCACCAAAGTCATACTATATACATTATCTCTGTTGAGCCACAAAAGATGAAGAACAGTTGTTATTGTCCCTGTTTACTAAGTGGGGAAACTGGGATCCAGAGAAAGCTGGTGACTTACTAAAAAAAAAGTCACAGGTGATTTGTAGAAGAGTTAGGAATAGGACTCTAGCTTTAGGGTAGGGCTTTAGACCTCATTGATATGCATTAGACTGAAGAGGTATAGTAGCTTTATTCTTTCTTCAGTACCTATACAGGTCTTGGGAAGCTGGAATGGCAGACCTTCAGGCAATTTTTTAAAATACAAATGTTTGAAATACAAATCAACTTTGCTGCAGCAGGAATATCTGACTTAACTTTAGAGAACAAAATTATTCCATATCAGAGCCACTCATCCATCAGGCCCATAGAACACCAGGAAGGAAGAGATAGAATGTACTGAAAAGGTTTATGTGTCATGATCCTTGATTCTTGCCTAAGATTCAGAGCATTCATAGGTTCCAGCTTTCAAATTACATCTGCAATGTAAGTGAGGGCTAACAGACACAATAGCCACTTCTGTAACCTTCCTTAATATCAGACTATTTATGGTCATGAGTCCTTTAAAAGTCCATGAGCTTGCAAAAAGGGGCTTTCCAGCCTGGGGCAGTCAGAATTCCAGTCAGCTAAGGTGTGGTCAATGTGTGGCCTTATTGGGGGCTGTGGGGAGAGCTTAGTTTATCACTGCTATTTCTCAGATCCAAGTCAATGTAATTCATCAAACCTTCATCATCTATCAACTTTATCAGTCAAGAAACACTGACCCAGGCAAGTCAAGGTTTTTTGCAGTCATTCAGTGTGCTCCCAACAGAACTAGGCTTACAAGTCAGGTCTCCTGGTCCTAAGGGCAACTCCCTGCCTGGTATGCCCCTATATGCCAGCCTTCCCCATTGCTCTTCCAATGGGCAAAGGAGCACGGAGACACCTTAATTGTCTTTTGCTGTTTTTACTACTGCTTGTGAAAATGCCTGACAGGGCTTTGTTATATTTCATGCTCATGCAAAGTAGTGACTAATAGCCTACATAAAATCATTGAGATTTAACAAAAAAAAATTAGCTGATCAGATTTGTCAGATTTGATGATCGTTTTGTGATCCACCGAGAAACTACTATTTCATTTGACATGAATGAATACAGAACAGCTACTTAACCCCAGGCAAGGTCAGTCCATCTAATCTTGATGCAAAGGGCTTGATTTCTTGGAGTTTCACCAGCAGGATCTCTAAATTTAAGCACCAATTATACACCAAGCATTGCTTGTTCCCTTGCATTTCACCCAATATGAGACTTACAACAAAAAGAGGATTGTATTTCTTACAGGGGAGACAGCTATTGCATAAAAATGCTGTTGAATAACTTTGCCAGGGGTACAAAGCCAGTTGTTACAATTCATGACGTTTCTCCAAGTTTTTCTTCTCCCTTCACTAGACTTCAGAGAAGGAAAGTTTGTTTTGGGGGAAAGGTAATATTGCAGATTTGGAAGGAATTTTATGTCACAGCTCCATCCGGAGTGCCCATGGGTTCTTTAATCTCAGGGTCTGTCAGGGATACAAGCAGCTGGAAATGAGCTGGAAAAGATCTGGAACCAGGAAATCTTTCAGACTCACTCATAAATCCTGAAGTTTTGCTGTTGAGGGTCAGTTAGGGCAGTTAATGCAATCACTGTTATCAAAGCCACAGAGATATACAAATATTTACCCATGTCGTTGTGAAACTGATGACTTTTGGTAGTACAATTAGTTATAAGGAGGCTATGGATCAATGAGATCTTTCAGACTTCCATAAAAATGTAAACTGGCATGACAACTTTGGAAAACAATATGACATTATTTTGCTACACTAAGTATTCCCAGATAAATACAAACTAAACACTTGGATATGTATAGTAAAAGACACTTTTATAAATGTTCATGGTAATACTGTTCACATTAGAAATGTGAATACAATCCAGCCATCCAGGTGAAAGACAAGATGAAATACTCAATAGTCATGTGCAGTATAAAAGTATTTCAGTCAGCAACAAACAGCATGTCCAACAACAGTCCCAAAAGAATAGATCAGTCACTAAAAACATAGCTATCTTAGGTAGTGGAAGTATATGCTATGATTTTGACAAATTACACACTTATCAGAATGCATCAGTATGGTTAGGCAATGTTTGAATATCTGCTTATGCAATAGATATGTCGATATGTTCAGCTAAATGAATGATTTATGATTATATAGAATAATGTGATATTTCAGCAATGTTATCGAAAATATACAAATATTATATCTCACACAGTCACCTCTACTATCAAATTAGAGCCCAGGAAAACAATCTATATACATATGTGCATAGATTACATATATGGGTATGTATGAAAATACATGGGGTTCATGAGCACTGTGATGTCTGGGGCACAGGAAGCAGTGAGTAAGACAGGGAGAACCTTGTAAGTCAATGTGGGATTTCCTCTGTGGTAGATTGCTGTATTGATGGCCTTCAAGTATTCATGTCTCTCTGTATCCACACCCTTAGGTAACTTTCTCCTGTACTGACTGTTGGGTTCGTAAAGACTTGCTGTGATCACTGGGATAAATGTAAATGTGATGGTTGCTGCCTTGCTGTGTGTTTCTTTCCACGCTGAGCTTATCCTCTCTTGCTGCTGCTGGGGATACTCTAGCCTCTTCCATGTAAATACACTTGAGTTGATCTCATAAAGAAACATTTCCCAATCACCGCAGCTGACAATCACATGGACTCCAAAAGTCAGAACTAGCCTACAGATGACTGTGAAGACAGCCATCTTACACCATCCAGCCACACCCACCAGAATAGAAGAATTACTCCTATATCATGGCAGGCAAATTGCTGAGCCATAGAACTTTAGGCACAAATTAATAGAACAGTATGATTTTTTAAATTTAAATTTATTTTATTGTAATGGTGATATACAGAGGGGTTATAGTTATATCCTTTTGGTATTGAATATATTTCCTTTTGAACAGCATCACACCCTCCTTCATTCCCTCCCTTTTTTCTATCTCCCAGCTTCCCCCCCTTTCCACAAGTTGTAAAGTTCATTTCCAATATAGTATCTAGTGATTATCACTGCTGAATTAGTTTGCCCTTTGTTCCACCATTTAAGTGATTCCCTTTCTCCACAAATCAGATAAACTGATATATAAGACAAAGGGTAAGAAGTCAAAAAAGTGACAAAAGGAAATAAACCAAAGGGAAAAAAGAAAGAAAAGAGAAACAATTGAAAACAGTAAATTAAAACCTCTTGTTTCCATTTCTTGGAGTTCATTTCCATAAGCACCGTTTTATATGATCATATGCCCATAGCTATTGAGTCATTAAGCATTCACACAGTGAGAAAAAAAGGAGGATACTCTTAGGACATGATCACAATGGCTACATAGTATGATCTTTAAGCCAATGAATTCTGAGCTAATTATGTGACAAAAATTAACCAGCTTTGAGATGATTTTTGCTGGTGACTCATGACTGAGCATTTTGGTTCAAAGCCAGTTTAAGCAGAAAAACCCATGAGAATCTCAGGGTCTGTCAGGTCCAATTAACTAGAAAATGAGATGTGTTGGAGGCATGGCTCAAGTGGTAGAGCGCCAGTTATAAGCAGGCAAGCTCAGCAAATGAGGGGCCCTAAATTCAAGTTCTGGTTCCAGTACACTCTCCCTTTCTCCCACACACAAATTTTGTTTCCACAGAGGGACTAGTGATTTATTGTGTATTAAACAGACAATCACAAATGAGGTCCTTACATGAAGTACTGATGAGAGTATATGTGGTGAATCAAGGATTGCAATTAATTTCGTTCTATGCACCTGAGGCTCACTGAAAAGTAAACAATAACCACAAAGGCAAAAACTCATCTTTAGCTTGATGATCATATTAGTTTGTAAAGCAATTTTCTCATCTCAAATTCTTGGCTCTTGTGGCAGACTGTTAACTGACAACCCTTCCTACAGCCTTCAGTTAATTTTATAACTAAATCCTCGCTAATGAGACATATGAAGAAGTGATGTGTGCAGCTTACAACTCATCTTAATAAAGACTGTTGTCATGGACTTGCTTCCCTTTTCTCCCACTTCCTGGAAATAGCAAGGGCTGCAATATTGGAGATACTAATTTGTGAGGAGAGCACACCTGTCCTACAAGCTGGGTCCCTGGTGGTTTGGTAGATGCAGAGCCTGATTACCTGACTACTTGAGTTGCCAAGGAGAGGGAAATCAACTTATGGCTTCCTGGAATAACTGTGATTTTGGTTTCTTTATTACAGTACACTTTAGGTTTTACTCCAACTTATAAACTCTCCCTTAGCAAGTACTACAATGTACTACAAGTTCTGCAAGTACTACCATGACATAAAGCATTTCTTTTCCAAAGGAGAAAAGCTTTTAGTATACTTCCTAAATTTCTACAAACAGAAATGCATTAACATATATAAATCCCATGGATGTTAAATGATCTCAAAATTATTATTCCATAGGTTAAATACAAAGAAGACAGGCATTTATATATGTATATGAATGTGTACTCTTCCTACTAGTCCACATTTGGCATTGCTTATTTAATGATTTATTATGAACATCTTTCCATGTCAACACAAAAACTACCTAGTATCCATCCAATGGATTTACTATACTTTCTTTAAAAAAGAATACCAGTAGGCCTGGACCACTCCTGTGTGTCAGAAAACCAGCATCTACACTATGTGCTACTCTGCCTTTTATGCCTCTTATTCTTCCTCTTTATTGTGGCATAACAATTAAGCTGAACTAATGGGCCAGGACTTCAGTAGTAAGGTTACTCAGGGCACAGATGGCCAAGATTGAAGGCAGCTTTGAAAATTGTTAGACCATTTTGCAGGAAGAAACTGAAGCCTAAAAAGCAGCTTTGCTCAGGGATACATAGTGAAGAACATAGACTCAAATTTATATAACTGGTATTTTTCAATTTCTCTCCTACGATACTTTCTGATATGACAAAAATTGTGGCTACATTTTTTTCTAAGAGACTAAGTTAAATTTATTTAAAAATACACCATTTTGCTTTGGCTATAATTATTATGATCAGAATGGAGAGAAAGTAGTTTTAGGAAAATGAGAATCTGGAATAAGTAAATAATGTTATCTACATCAATTGCATAAATAGCAACCAGGCATTTCCTAGACATCAAATTCTTTGAAATATAGTTACTTCAAAAATTATCAAGACAATCACTGAAACTTCTTTGAGGATCCAGAGAGATTAGTAACAGCTACTCAAAACAACAACAACAACAACAACAACAACAACCAATATGGAACACTTAGTTCTCTCAAAGTTTTCCCGTTAAATAGTAATTAGGGTTCAATCACTGCTGAAGACAAATCTTGTCAAAATGGATGTTCTTACTGTGATTATTCTGAGGATATTTATGAAGGTTATATTAGAACAACTTAAATTACCTTGCTAAAGTAAGCCATAGAAGATATAACTTGTGAGCAAATATATTAATTGGGGTAAGTTAAAATTATTGGAATCAAAATTCAGTCATTGATGTGAGGCAAATCTTGTACCTTTCCTGTGATTCCAGGAAAGATTCATATTACAAATTGGTTGGATCTCTGAGGATGAACTCAAGTACCCATACAACAGAAAAATAAATTAAGCCCACACAACAGGAATATATCCCAACTCCTGAGTGTTATTTGGTATGAGCGTCCATGCGGAGTCCCATATTATATAAACTCTCACCAATTCTCTGTGTCACACTATGTCAGTTCTTGGGAGTGGACAGAAAATGATATCCTATTCTCCTTCTCCTCCTCCTCCAGCTGCTTTCATCTTTTTTTTTTTTTTTTTTGGTAATCTTTCCCCTTCAGAGAACACAGCTTCTGAATAAGTTACATTAGGCTATAACTTACTATAGATCACTTGTGTTTGTGCTGATAACTGTGAATTTGAAACAGATTCTTGCTTATCCAAGTCTCCAGACAGTTACTGTATCGAGTGGTTCTGAGAATCATTAAGATAGTTTATGTAAAAGTACACAGATGGGTTCTGGGCTTTTTATCAAATGATTTAAAAATGCATAATTCATAATCAGTAATTCTGAAAGCAACAAGTTATCCCTCAGTAGATGAATGGACATAAATGGTGGGACATCCAGATAATGCAGTACTGTGGAGTGAACAAGAGAACAAATGAACAAGAGAAATAAGCTATTATATCATGAAAGTACATGGAAGATACATAGATAATAAGTAATCAGAGGCCATCTGAAAGAGGACAATCTGGAAGAAAGAAAAATTATCTATGGCTGACAAATTTGAAGATGAAGTATGAACAGTCAGAACACTTTAAGGCAATGGGATTACTCAGTATCATAATACAGTTGTGATTATATAGTGTGTATTTGTGCAAAACAATAGAATATAGACCACTGAGAGTGAACCCTGCTGTAAACTGGTAAAATTTGGGTGTAGGTTCATTGATCATAGTAAATGCACTCCCATGGTGTAAATATTCATAGAAGGGAGGTTGTGTGTGTGACCAAACTCTGTATCCTCCACTTCATTTTGCTATGACCTTAAATATTTCTACAAAATAGTTTTAATGTGTTAAAATGTTTAATATTTTAACACTTTGAATGGGTTGAGCAGGTAGATGAAGAAATTTTAAGAGAATAGGAATGAAAAGTGGACTTCACTAGATTTCAGTAGACTAGGATAAAAATAATTTTAGTGATTAAATTGCAGTACGAGTTCAGAAGGAAAAGAGAATGATATGAGAAACATAGATGTGTCAGAAATAGCCCAAGTGCCACATGTCAGAAATGGGCAGAAATTTAGATGGCTAAAAATCCTTGGGGAAGGAAACAATACTGAAGCTACTTGTGGAATGAGATTCACATCTCTAAGCATGGCTTGTGTCAAGAGCTGCTTGCTACCAGAACACTTCCACCAGTGTCACCAGCAGTAAAAGCAGCATGGGTAATTCTGTAGGTCTATTCTTAATGTAATGGAGAGCAGGGACAGCTATGTACAAATGGAGTTGACAAGGCAGCAAAGATTCTTTTTACTTCTGCTGAGAGGCAGGACAATTTAGGAAAGGGAAGCAGTTTGGAAATAGGCATCTAACTCAGAACCGTGAGCTGATGCTTAGGAATAAGAAGGAATGACTAGAAAAGTTCAGATTCCCTACTGCCTGCTGAAAGTAGAGACACTATCTGCTTTGGGCTGGTTACCATCTTTAGGCTGGAAAGAGAATTTCTGAAATGCTGTGTAAAATCCTGTGTGGGCCACACACTAGTAGCTCACACGGGTAATCCTAACTGCTTAGGAATTTGAGCATTGAGGATCAAGGTTGAAAGCCAGCTTAGGCAGAAAACTCCACGACTCTTTTCTCCAATTAATCACTGCAAAGCTGGAAGTGGAGCTGTGACTCAACTGGTAGAGCGCTAGCCTTGAGCAAAAAGTTCAGGGACAGGATCCAGGATCCATTTCCTCAATTGAAGTCCCAGAATCAGCCCCCAAATTAATTAATTAGTTAATTAATTAATTAAAGCCATAAACAAAATAAAGCAAAGACTGTGTTGGAAACACAACACAATGATAATCTACTTGCCTTCCAAGAAACTCAAACCCAAAGAAGAGACACAAACAGTTATATAAGTATACTCATAACTCGGCTCATTATGGTTGCATCCCTTTCCTAAATTGCCCTGCCTTTCAGTACAACTTAAGTAAAAAGAATCTTTGCTGCCTTGTCAACTCCATTTGTACATAGCTGTCCCTACTCCCCATCACTTTAAGAATGTATTGTCTCCAGAGTAGCTAGGATTACAGATATGAGTCACTGGCTCCTGGTTCTGCCACTTTTAACATAACAATGTGATACATAAAATACTCAATACCAAATATAAAGTCTGCTCATTAAGTCTTGGTCAGAAAATTGATCCTCTCCACCCGCATGACCTCACCGAGATCAATGGGGCTTCACAGGTTGAGGACTGTTGAGATGCAGGTATGAGCTATTTCTATGTCACATTTTAATATATAGTAACAAGTCAATATTCCTGGTCAAGGGAAGAAAATGATTACTTTCTATGCCTAGGATAAAGACTTGTTATGAACATATAACTTACATTTTTATAGACATATGTATATGTGTGTGCATGTATATTTCTGCTGCCTTCTGTACAATGTTATATCATTGCTGGGATCAATCCAAGCTATAATAAAGTCAGTGTAGTCCCAATAAGAGTCAACTATGGAACTCAGCAACTACCTAAAATTGCACCCATTGGTATGAATCTCTTTTATTATATTTATTTCTGTGAATTTATGTCTTCATATTATATGCAGGGAATGTATTTCTTAATTTGCCAGTCAATTAAAATATGCTTTGATAAAGAACAAAAAAGATTCATCCTTATCTCTGAGGACAAATGAGATTTCCTTAATGTAACAGTCTATTTAAAATGTGGTTTGATTAATGCCAAATTCTCAGAAGGTACATTGAGGGGGAAAAGAGGCAGGGTTATCAGACTAGAAATTCTTGTAGAAAAAGATCAGTTCCTGTTTTATTTCAACCATCGATCTTTGTAGTTGGCAATGTTGTCGTACCTTTACAAGATTTCATAAATGAGGCTCTTTTGATATCCTTTCAAAAGATGCTTAATAAAGTACTGGAACCAACATCTTTTTCTCCTCTCTGTGTGTTCACGGTAACTGGAAACAGCTTGTAGAGAATAGGAAAATTGCTTCCCTTCAAACTTGCTCAGTAGGGATGAATTCTCCAATTCAGTCTCTTCTTAACAGTGCTTCATTTGAACTCTAATCCCTCCCTTCCTTCATACTTGCTTTTCATAAGCCTGACCAAGGCAGATTCTTCCAAAGGAAACCGGCAAGTTCTTTGATGCCGAAAGACCAGCAAACCAAAGGAAAAATAGTGGGACATTATTTTAGGTTGTAGTGAATCTGCTAAGTAGAAAGAAACTGAAACCAGAATCTGAAACCTGGAATTAGGTCTTTATCTTCCTATTGCACCTGAATCACTGGGAAACTAACAGGAGGCCAGAAATTTAATAACTCAGGCTTAATATTTTTCTAGGTGTACAACAAAGATTAAGAAAATACCCTCTTTTATACAGCTAATATTTAAAAGTCATAAAAGATAATCCCATCACGATGAACATTTTAGTGTGCTTACTGTGAATAAAAGTAAATTCAACTTAAAGGTATTATAGACACTAAATGGTTTGATTTGAACTTTATTCATTCTATATATAAAAGTCAAAGCATCACCTTGTACTTCCTGAAGATATAACAAATAAATCAAATCAATAGAAGTTCTTAAAAAATAAATCCAATAGGCTATGCATAACAGAGTCACTAACATGTCCTATAAGGTATATAATATCCCTATTTTGTGCTCAAGGAAACTGTGTAAGTGAAATTAATAGTCTTACCCAAGGTGGCAAGTAAACAAATATTACAGCCACGATTAGAATCCAAGAACATACTGAAGATTATGTTGCTAACATATACTACCAGCTACCATAATCACTGATATACATAAAGTTATAAAACATTTAAAAATACACAAGGATTCCTGTTTTTGATTTAATCAGGAACCTAGAATGAGATAAAACTGACCAGGAATGTAATAGCTATTTAATATAATCTTGGTACATGATGTTTAGAATGATAACAGAGTTCTTCCTGATATTTTAATATGCTAAAATACCATAAAAAAGAAAACTACTTTGTCAATCTCAACTCTATAATCTACAGATAGGTATACCATGCAATCTTAGTTCTGAATCATCATTACATGCCAATTGTTACTTTACTACCTTGGATTGGTAACTAACTTTTAAAAAGTCCCTACTTAATTTCACAAATATTTATTAAATAATATTGTGACTCAGTTCAACCACTAATTTGCATATTCAAGCTTGTAAAAACTCAAGACAGAATAAGCCAAAACCTTTATGAAGTTAGAAGCTGAGCATCATTGAGAATTCAGATGAAGGACCAATGTCTGAAGGATATTTTCATAAAGGATATCATAGAGATGTCCTTTGTACAATCAATTACTGATTGTAAAAAAGCCAGTGTTTTTCTATTTATTTATTTATTTATTTAGGGTGCTGGTCCTGGACTGGAACTCTGCCTGCATACTGTCTCTGAGCTTTTTTTTTCCCCTAAGGCTAGAAGTCTACCACTTGAGCCACAGCTCTACTTCTGACTTTTTTTTTTTTTTTTGAGTAATTTATTGATGATAAGTCTCATGGAATTTTCTGCCCAGGCTGACTTCAAACTGCAATCTTTTTCTTTCTTTTTCTATATATTTTTTAATTGTAAAGATACTGTGCAGAGGGATTATGGTTACATAAGTAAGGTAATGAGTACATTTCTTATCGAGCATTGTTAATTCCTCCTTTGTTGTTTTCCCCCTACAGTCCCTTCCTGCCCCATCTCCCCAACTCTCTCCCCTCCCAGATTATTAAGTTCGTTTTCAGCCTAGTGTCTTGTACATCTCATTGTTACAAGGGGTCAACCTGTGTCCTTGTTTAAGCATTTTGTTATATCCCTTCCCCTCCCCAAATTATAAAAACATGTTTACGAGATAAAGCCAGTGTTTTAAATCAGAGATAGAGTCTTTTTCTTGATGACCTTTAACCTTTTATTCCAGTGACTGTTCTTCCAAATCTTATACTGACATGCCTAAACTCTAGGCAAGGGCTTTTGCCCAAGGCTGTTCTTGAGGGCTGCAGAAGCACTCAAACACAGGAACTTCTGCTATCTACCTGGCTGACAGAGACAGTATGACACAATTGCTCAGCACTATTACCTTATTCTTTGTATATAAAATAATTTTATAAATGTTCTACATTTTGAGGCAAGTTGCTGTTTAAGCCAAAGGGGAGGAAAAAAAAGGAGGAGAAAGTTTCAACCATCCTGTATCAAGTATTATAAAGGAGCTTTGCCATGAAAGATGTCATTAGATCCTGATACATTAGTGAGATATTTTAATTCCTCTTTACAAACGAGATGATGTGACTCTCTGTGTGGCTGAGGGACTCTCTTCTGCTCACATAGACATAGTTAGTAGGTGGTGAGGTCTCCAAGTTCACCATATTGTATGTCATATCGTACATGAAATCATCTTCTGGTCTGGAAGCCTTTCAGCAGTTAAGTGTGGATAGCTATATTAATAAGGCATAGTAGAATTATGTAATAATAAGTTTATGAGTACCATTATGTAGTAAGTGTCATACTATATGACAGGCACAAAATGATGTATAGTTACATAGTGTTTTGGGCTAAATTTTGTACCTTCTGCCCCAACATCATGGATTGACATAACTTTCAATGTGACAATGGAAGGGATCTGAAGTCCTGGCTGATGATTACATCATGATGGTAGAGCTCTCACAAATGGAATCAGTGATCACAGAGAGTTTATGCAACTTTTCTCCCATCTAAGGACACAGAAGGAGAGTTCCTTGGACTAAGAAATGGCTCCTCATCAGGCACTGGACCTCCTGGACCTTTTCTAATATGCCTAGTCTCTAGTAGTCACTCCCTGTGAACTTTAGCCACTGTTTCTGCTAAGGTTTCTGGAAATGTCATTGAGAAAATAGGCTCAGGGTAATAAAGAGATAATCCAGAATCAATTTTAATAATTTTTAAAAAGCTACCAGTGGCAGAGCACAGCATATAATGAAGCCTATATTTAGGGAGGAACATTGAATGTAAGGGTGGAAGACAGCTCTTTATGTAAACAGACATTATGTTTATTTCATGAGCATGTGTTGTGTATGTTTCCCCCTAGGAAACTATATATTTGACATCCAGGAATTACCCTTAGCTGAGTAGAGAAATAATTATGGATAAGTACCTTTAAAGCAATGTGTTCCAGGAAATTTGTCTAAGAAGGAAAGACTGAGGTGAAGTTCACAAGGTTACTTTCAGAGACTGATGTTAAATCTCCAAGTGTCTGCTTGCTATAAACAATACTAGAAATTGTTTCCTTGGCCTTTTAGAATTACTGAGCCATTAAAAGGAAAGGCAGTGAACATAGGTGTGTTGACTGACAAGGAGCAAGTGAACTTTCTAGTGGGAGAGAAATTTCCTATCTTGACTGGGCTCAAAGTTACATGTATGCATGTGTTGAACTAGCATATAACTTCAGTTCATTTCACTCCTGTTCATTTTACAACTCAATAAAAATATAAATAAAAAAGCAAAGCAAAGCAAAGAAATACCCAATGGGGCTGGAGGCATGGATTCAATGGTGAAGCGCCAGTCAGTGAGTGAAATCATCAGGTTTGATTTCTGGTCTCAGACAAAAAAAAATGAAGAAACAAGAAATATAAGTAAAAATTTTTAAATGAAAACTAATAAATGGAAGGAGCTCTTGCTTATTTCTCAGGATCTTTTCTTGTAACTTGTTTAAATCCTCTCACATTCTGTGGAGGTAGATCAAGACAATTAAATATCAATTTGTTACTTAGTCTGAACAGGAGCTCAATATTTTATGCCATGACCATAGACCATAATTTACTCTTGAGTAGAAGAATAAAGGATTTTCTGAGTTTACATATGTTCACATGAATTCATGTGTGAACTTCAACATTTTGTATATTCAACTGTGTATATTCCATTGCTTCTGTGAGCCCTAGTTTCTCTAGCTTTTTCATTATTGAAAAAGGCCCATGATTTGGTTCAGTGAAACCACAGGTTCAAAAAGAATTCAAACACACTAAGCTCTGATAATCTGTGTTCAAATCAATCTTATTATGATTCAATAGGATGTGTTATGGAAAGATACAGATAACAAGAGATGTATCCCTGGGTTATCTATACGCTCTCTTCCTTTCAAAATTCCTGGGGTTCATATTTCTCAATCAATGCCTGGACAGATAAAGTCACTCCAGGGAGCTGCTTCTTTCTTTAGAGTCAGTTAGTTTTCAGGTGTTCTGTTGTCTTGTGCATTGGTATTTACTTGGGGGCAAGGATGTGCTATTCCTCACCTGTGTGTTGGGAAGGTGGATTTTATTATCTGGGTCAGTGATATAGCATCCTTCTTCAGAGAACTAGACTAATGGTAAACTATCTGGAGGAGCTTTGTGGCCTCTTTTCTCTGACCCTGGGTATGCTCTGTCCCAAATATGTGCCTTCAATCTTAGAAAGTTGCATGAGCTTCTTACGTGTGGATAATGAAAGAATTTCCAAAGCCTTTGTCTTCCTATCCTGGTATCAGTTTACTAAAAGGGGCGGAGCAGTGGGTTTTCAAGCAAATGAAGCACCAGGACTCCTGTTGTAGTGCTCCAGAAGTGTGAGATTTGCAAGATAGTATTTGAGGCTGGAATCCTTTCCAATAACAACTTTCCTTCCATGAAACTTCTCTATGGAGGGTTGATTTTTATAAAGCTTTGCAACAACCCAAAGCATTTTACTTTGCAGCTCAGAAATTTAGTCAACTTACTCTTGGGGAGTAATTACAAAATAAGGTTGGTAATACAAAGGGAAATCCACACGGAGCACAAGTAGAAGTGTTTTGGTTTGTTCATTTGGTTTTTTTTTTTTTTTTTTTTGTATTTAAGTGGAAAGAGATAAAGGAAGTAGAAGCCTCTGAATGCTGGAAGGGAGCCTAAAGGCAAGAATCCAGAGTGTAGACTTGAGCTTCTCACTAGCTGAGCTCAACACTCAGCCCTGGTTTTCTGAAGAATGTGTAGCTACTTAACAGTCGCCCAGCACTTTTGCCACAGGTCCTAGGAGCTTTGGGGGCAATCCTGAGAAGTAATTCTAGACATAAAAGAGAAAGATATTGACATTTGGTGTGGAGGAAAGACAAAGTACCTTATGCTTGTCTTTACCCTGTATCATGTTTTTGCCCTGCCCAGTGTTATCCTAGAAACTACAAGAGGAACAAAATCCCTGAATACTTTCAAGAAGTAGCAAATGAAAATTAATTGCATGGAGACCATTCTTTCCAATTAAGGATGCATAAAATATCATTAGTGCTATGTATATTGAGTGTTCTGCCTTTACTGTTTTATTTTACTAAACATAAAAATAAAGCCTTTCAAAGGTTTTACTTCTGGTCGCCTTCCCATTAAAGTTTTATTTTTCCTAGTATCATAAGTTCTTGAAATAGGAAGCATTCTTTTATGGCATTTTTCAGAAACATAATCCTAATGGTTGGAAAGTAAAGATTGTATTGCATTATAAAGTACACTATTACTGTCTTGTTGTTCTCTTGTGGGCAAAAGTAAGAAATATGAGGCATGATGAATGTGAGAGGAAAGACAAGGTACAAAGTTCCTGGGCCCCAGTTTTCCTATTTGTGAATCTGGGAAATGAGGGGAGGTAACAGGCCATTTCTTAGTCTATTCATATTGCTTGGGGCTACAAGAAGGAGGTGATTTCAAAGGAAGATTTCTAGACTTTTTTTTTTTTTTGTCGGCAGTGGGGCTTGAACTGTGTGCTTGGGCACTGTCCCTGTGCTCTTCAGCTCGAGGCAAGTGCTCTACTGCTTGAACTACAGTGCCACTTCCAGTTTTCTAGTGCTTTATTGGAGATAAGAGTCTCACAGACTTTCCTGCCCAGGCTAGCTTTGAACCATGATCCTCAGATCTCAGCCTCCTGAGTAGTTAGGATTATAGGCATGAGCCACTGGTGCTCAGCTTTAGACTTTTTTTTTTTAATGAGGCCAAGTTTACATCTGAAAAATATGCAATTATTTGAGAAGAAAAGATTTCACAGAAAAAAAGAAAAAAATAAATATGTGACTTTTTGCTTCCTTTTTATAATATCACACTTCAAAATCTTTTATAAGCTACTTTTCTAAACTCATCTGCCTCCTAATCCTGTGTCTGACCACTGGCTCACCAGTTCAGGTAACATACTAGGATTCCCCATCATGAACTTGTTTATATTTTCCTTTCTTCAGGCAAATCCTTACATCTCTTTATAGAGAAATTGTATTTCTTTCATTTCTTTCCATTTCAAAGATCTTTCTCATTGGACTCAGTCTTCCTTTTGATAAAATTCTTTTGACTTTTAAGTCAAATGGCTGCAGAATAGGGAAGAGAGGAAAAGAGAGGGAGAGAGAAGGAAGGAGGGAGGGAAGGAGAAAGAGAGGGAGAAAGAGCAAGAGAGAGGGAGAGAGGGGGGAGAGAAGAGAGAAAGAGAGAGAGAAAGAGAGAGAGAGAGAGAGAGAGAGAGAGAGAGAGAGAGAGAGAGAGAGAGAGAGAGAGAGAAAGAGAGAGAGAGAGAGAGAGAGAGAGAGAGATCCTGCTCGAGCTGGAGATTTTTGTAGGCTGGGATTATGTTGCCACACAAACATTACCTTGGGAGTTGAATCTGCCAGAATGACTAAGTTTCTGGGATTGAATTCGACTTTGCAAGTTTTGAGAAATACTAGAGTGGCCAGTTTGCCTTCTGAACAGGACATTCCAATGAAATTATAAAATTACCAGCCCCCTAGTTTCTGTTAGCTAGCTACTGGAATTACTTCAGACTGCTTATTTCCCTCCAACAATGCTAAGCTGCATATACCTATTTTTTTGCTTATTACCAAAGCCCAAGCCCAGTTTCCCTCACCAAAATAGGTTACCTTCCAATGAAATCTCTGTTTGCTCATTTGCAAATCAATTCTGCATCCAAACAAAAGTCTTTGCTTTTATCTTAACCTTCCTTGTGATTTTCTGGTTTATATTCTCTTTCATTCTCAAAGAACAACTCATTAATTTTTTTTAATATTAAAGCTAAAATATCATATAGTTTTCTTTCCCTTAGATCAAGAGTTCTCTGAGGGAAAAAAATTAAGCTTCATTCCCAGTCACATCTCTTCAAGTGTTTAGCAAAATACTTCTATAATGTCCTGAAAATAGTTGCAGAATAAGGTCAGGGCTTTTGGGTTCCAACTACAGGTCTTTTTCAATGAACTCTGTGGCTATAGAGGTAATATTAAACTCTATTAACCTCAATTATCTTGCATAATGTGAGGATAAAAACACTCACTCCACATGGAGGATTAAATGCTAAAGAGCTTTAAAAATTCTAAAATACCATATTACTTCAAGAATAGAAGTTATTACTATTCCTTTTTACAACTTTATTATTATACTAGTCAGTGGCTATTCAATGTGTCTTAAAGAATGAAAAAAGCAAAAATAAGTAGATAATAAATGTCATATCTGAGTTCAATTGTAGAAGACTAAAATGACTATACACATTTATATTCTCTCTCTCCCAAAAACTCTATTAAAATAAAATTAAAGGCATTTTTAGTAGTTCAAAAAGCAACATTACAAAGAGAATACAGAGGAGACAAGAGCTGACAAGGGATTTCTACAAACCTTTTGAAATTTGGAAGGTGAAATTTGGAAGTCAGTTATTATAGGAACAGCAAGTAGAATGTCAGTCTCGCCTCTTATACCTACAGAAAGATGAAACCAGAGTATCTTCCTAGGATCTAGGAAACACCTACACCCAACAACAAACAGGAATGAGACAAAGCAGAGAGAGACGGGACTAATAGTGCTGGTTAAAATTCATGCACAAAGCATTTATTCTTTTATCTCATCTGATCTTTGTTTCCCTGTGGTTGGGGATCATTTCCCAATCTCTCCTCTTCTCTCTCCATCTCTCAACTCCAGGCTTATTCATCCTTAGGAAATTCAACATTGGCAGCTGTGAGGCTGGCAGAGGAGAGGATGAAGATGTGATGTGGAATCAAAACAATATGGAGTCTGTATTTAGAATTGTAAGACTAGATCTGTTGTCTTTCTCTTTCTTCCCCTAACCCCAAGGAACAAGGTGTGCGCTTCCAAAGAATTCTCTATTTCTGGAGAACTCTTCTCCAGAAAAAAAAATGAAGGGAAAAGCCCAGAGACAAAACTCACAGAAAATAACAAATGGAAAGTTTCCAGGATTGGAGGTGGGGGGTGGGGATGAGGGGTAGGTACTGTTGGCATGTTAAAAATGAACACAATCTTCAAAAAGTGAGACCGTGAAGAACAACAAAATCTGTTTTCTACCCCATTTCCCTAAAGTGAAGCCCAGGAGTCAAGATTGAGTCTTCTTCACCCTCCTCCACCCTTCCCAGAAAAATCTTCAGTCTCCTCTGAGCATTCAGTTAGCATGAAGTACACAAAAGTCTTTCTTTAAGAAGACTGGAAGAAAGGCAACCCAATGAAGCAGAAGTTAGGGAAAATATTAAGTAGGATTATAATTAACAGTCTCCCGGAGCAAAAAGGAGAAGTGAATTCTTCAGATAAGTACAGGTCATCATGATGAAAAGGTATAACTAGAGGGGAGAGTGTTTTAGAAAATTAAGATTTTGATGGCTTCAATTTTTTTTAAAAAAAAATGAAAAGGATTTAAAAATAAAGCTTCTTTAAACTGAATTAAAAATCTAATTCAAGAAATTAGCCTGGGAAATAAGAAAATGAGATTACTTGAGATGACCTAATATGTGTTTAGTTGATATTAGAAGTTTATTTTTCTAATTGTAAGGAGACACAGAGATCAATACATTTGGTTCAACTGACCCAGAGTTCTGTTGATTTTAAGACAACCCCGACTGAAAATTCATACACTGCAATATTTGTACTCCTTCTTACAAGCAGTTAAAGCACAATCTCCCTGCCAAATCTCTCGTCTTAGCATCTACAGTATTTTTCCTATATAATAAGAAAAAATCCTTACTTGTTTATTATTTAATCAGTAGAGATAAGAAATATGCTCACTATCTTATGTATATAACTGCAACACTTGGTACATCACCTTGACAATAAAATCAAATTAAAAAAAAGAAATTAAAATTTTATCAAATGACTGGATAAATCAACCAATAATAATGTAAGCAATTTATTCTGACATATAGAGATGGAAGCTTCTGAAACAACATAGCTTGTTAATGGTTTAAGTATCTACAAGTCCAAAAACTGTGGAAAAAAACAGAGCCAAGGGCATAATACTTTTTCTTCCCTTTTTATCATCTCGGTATTATTTAACTTCTTAAATCATGTTCATGTGGTGATTTTTGTGATAATAAAAAATGAATTTAGAAAAAATAAAATAAAAATGTTCTGTATTTGAGTAAGAAAAATATATATTGCTATAAAATCTGGTCATTAAACTAGGGTTTCCTTCAGCCCATTCATACTCCATGAGCCATGGATTATGTGCACAGAAGCAAGGAATGGATTGGCCATTGAGCATTTTCAAGTTTATATAAATCTTCCACAACTGGAGCTTCTGAACAGGGCAAAGTTGGTAAAAGTTATTGAACTGAAAACCTTGAAGTTTATAACTATTTTTTCATACTGGATATAACATACTGGACAGTAACGTTTTGATTATTTTGAGTTTTAGACAATATAAAGAAAATGATATGCTCCCAAATAATATTAGTATCATATTGTGAGAGTCCAGAAGTAAGAGATGTTTAGCTATGCTTATATCTGGTAGAGGAGAAAAGAGAAAGAACTGACCATTTGGTGAGCAATTGCTATGCTCTCTACTTGCTCATGCAACATATTCTGTCCTTAACACAGCTTTCCAAAACAAGGTGTCACTTTCTGTTTAAAGATGAAGACACTGAGTACCAGAGAAGATATGTTCCCTACTCCAATTAACAGAAAGTGGGACTGAGCACTGGTGATTCACACCTGGGATCCTAGCTATTCAGAAGGCTGGGATCTGAGGATCATGGTTTGAAGACTGTCTGGCAGAAAAGTCCAGACTCTTATCTCCAAATAATCAACAAGAAATGGAAGTGGAAGTATGGCTCAAGTGTTAGCTAACAGAGAATGCCCTAGCCCCCCTCCCTCATAAGTTCCAGTCCCAGTCCCAGTACACACACATACACACACACAGACACAGACACAGACACACACAGACACACACACACACACACACACACACACACAGTTGGGAGTTCACTTTGGATTCCACACCTGTTCTTTTTTTTTATTGTGAGAATACCATCCAGAGGAGTTACAATTACATGCGCAAGATAACGAATACATTTCTTATTAAGTATTGTTGCCTCCTCTTTGTTTCCCCTTCCCATCCCTTCCCATACTCCCCCATCTCCCCTCACCCAATCCTCAACCCCAACCAAAGTTGTAATGTTCGTTTTTCGACATAACGACTTGTATATCTCATTGTTGCAATGGGTCCACCTGTATGCCTAGTTAAACGATTTGTTTTTGCCCTTCTCCTCCACAAATTATACCAACATCAAATACAGTGAAAGCAGGGGTTATATCATGGAGGAGGGACATACAAAGCAACATAGAAATCATCTTATAAATATGTTAGAAACAATTGCATGAAAGAAAAAAAACATTTGAATACTTATCTTGAGGCTCATTCCCCTAACATCAACTTATCTGACATATACTAGTTATTGCAAATAAGGGAAACCATGGGACCTATGTTTCTTTGGGCCTGGTTTACTTCACTTAATATAATTTTTTCCACATCTTTCCATTTCCTAACAAATGGGGCAAAAACTCCCATGCTCCTGGATTGGAAAGATCAACATTGTGAAAATGGCAATACTTCCCAAGGCTATCTACAAATTCAATGCGATACCTATCAATATTCCAACCTCATTCTTCAAGGAAATAGAAGAGGCAATCCAAAAATTCATATGGAACAATAAAAGACGACAAATAGCAAAATGATCCTTAGCAGAAAGGAGGAATATCAGTACCAAATTTCAAACTCTACTACAAAGCCATAATAATCAAAACAGCTTGGTACTGGCACAAGAACAGACCTCAGGACCAATGGAATAGAATTGAAAACCCAGAAATGAACCCACACACCTATAGCCATCTAATCTTCGATAAGGGAGCTAAAAAATAGAATGGAAGAAAAAAAGCCTCTTCAGTAAATGGTGCTGGCAAAATTGGTTAACTACTTGTAGAAAACTAAAGCTAGATCCTTATATATCACCCTATACCAGAATCAACTCCAAATGGATCAAAGACCTTGGAGTCAAAGCAGACACTCTGAAAACATTACAGGATAGAATAAGAGAAACCCTAGGTCTCCTTGGCACAGGCCGACATTTTCTTAATAGAGACCCAGAAACACAACAAATCAAAGAAAGTTTGGACAAATGGGACTGCATGAAATTGCAGGGCTTCTGCAGGGCAAAGGACATCGCTAGCAAGATCAATAGAAAGCCCACGGATTAGGAGAAGATCTTCACTAGTCATACAATGGACAAGGGTTTCATGTCTAAAATATACTTGGAATTCAAAAAATTAAATCCCCCAACAACAAATCCTCAAAGAAACAATTGCCTGATAAATAAGAAACTTCTCTGAAGAGGAAATAAGACTAGCCAATAGACATATGAAGAAATGCTCAACCTCTCTAGCCATAAAAGAAATGCAAATCAAAACAACATTGAGATTCCACCTCACCCCAGTTAGAATGGCTGTATTCAAGAACTCCAATTAAACAACTGATGCTGGAGGGGATGTGGCCAGAAGGGAACCCTACTGCATTGTTGGTGGGAGTGTAAACTTGTTCAACCACTTTGGAAAGCAGTATGGAGGTTCCTCAAAAGATTCCACGTAGAGCTTCCCTATGACCCAGCAATCCCACTTTTGGGCATTAACCCAAATAATCATAAACAAGACCATACTAAAGCTACCAGCACAACTATGTTTATTGCAGCATTATTTACCATAGCTAAGATATGGAACCAATCCAGATGCCCTTCAGTAGATGAATGGATCAAGAAAATGTAGTTTATATACACAATGGAATTCTATGCCTCCATCAGAAAGAATGACATTGCCCTATACCTGTTCATTACAGGGCTCACATGCTCTCAGTCACCTGCTGATAATGTGCCCCAAGATGCTTTCCATCCCATTATTCTTTTAACCCACACCCTTTAAGTGGGATGCAGTGACCACGTAGTGTGCCCCAAGGGAATACTGATATGAAAAGACATTGGGGTCTTTGGTTCTCGAAGGTCTTAGCCAAAGAAGCCTGGTTCTCCTGCTCAAGTATTTATAAGTGTCATCATCTATTTACATCATGAGTTCAGAAGAAACAGTACATCAACCTCTTACACTTCAGTTTTCAAGATAATACTACTTGAAAGTTTTCAGAGATGCTATGTTGTAATGGGCATGCATCTCATTATAGAAGTAGAAAATTGTGTTTCAAGGTGGGCCTTATATGGCAAGTGTTTCAATATCCTGCGATATGCATATTGAAATGGAATCAGACAAGCAAGATAACCTAACCAAGATAATTAGTTCTAATCCATCCTGGGGAGCAGGAAGACAGGGGTGTGATGACCATGCTTGACATGCTCTTCTCTGATTTGGACTAGATAGCATCACAGTTGATGTAGCTGGTCCATCCTTTCTCTTGAATAGAAGTCTCTTAGAAGTACTAGGATTTATTCATCTTTGTGTATGGAGCATAGTAGGAACTCAATATTGGTTAAATAAATGAGTAGCTAGGTAACAAGTCTATTTCCAATGCTTTAACTTAAGCTTTATCTCTATAAGTTACTAGCTCTGTGATTGCAGAAAAATCGTTTATATAAGAAATTCAAAAATATGGGAAGGGATGGGAAGAGGAAACAATGAGGAGGCAACAATGCTTGATAAGAAATGTACTCGTTATCTTGCCCATGTAATTGTAACTCCTCTGTACGGTATTCTCACAATAAAAAAAAGAAATTCAAAAAATAATCGTAACTAATATTTTGAACATCTACTTAGTTCCAGGAAAAGATATAACCCTTTACAAATATTAGTGTATTGAGTTACAATTTTAGGAATACTGTCATGTAAATAATCGCTGTATGTGGCTAAAGATTAGAAATTCTTGTCCTCTGTATTTCCCATTGCATTAGGTCATAATCTGTGGCAATTTTGGTTTCTATTTTTGGGGCTAAATTTGGAGCAAATGTAAAAGTGCAGATGACAACCATAACTAGAAATTGCAGGTCTCATGCTGCCATTCATGAAAATGGCACAGTAGGGTAAGGCCCAGAATGAGGGGGTCGTACTTTGTGTAATGGGTGGCTCTGTCTTCCTTATGAAGCTGAAATATTAGTATTTTACTAATAGACAGAATGTCACAGAAAAGTTCAATCTTCTTCATAATACCATAATTAGTATTTCATATACTATAATTTTAGTCTTGATGAGATAAGCATTTTCTGAAGAAATTTCAATATCTATATTGCTACTGCTAGCAAAAAGAAAGCAATTTAAAATGACACATTTTAATACATAATAGCTGCCCCAACCTTTTGATGTAGCAGTGTGAATATCAAATTCTCTGGAACAGAATGAGGTTTCAGGTGCCTTCAAGGGGTTGGAGCCTTTATAAGGAATCAGACCCACGTGGCTGCTGGAACCAACCTTGCCTCCCCTCCTCCCACCTGTCTTTTGCTGATCAGATGGGGGTGGGGGACAAAGTTCCCTTAAGCTAATTTTGTCATAATTCTAGCACAGGCTACATACCCATATGTGCTACATACCCATAGCCATCACTGGTAGGTAAGCAGAATGAAGAGCACTAATAATTCTGACCGGCCTACTGAATGTCATACATTGTGATTTATGAGCATTATGTCAATACTATTCATTTTATAGATAAAAAATACAAATGTTGGAAAGAGTGAATTCAGTAATGACTAGTAAGCCTACTAGGTATTTAATGTAGATATACCTGATTGGAAGATTCATTATCTGAACATTACAATAAGCTACTTTCCTAAAACAAGTTGGTTATCAAAGAATTCCTTGTTAGGTGATCTGATCCCCTAGTTTACATTCATGATGAGTGTGGGGGGGATGAATTACAGTAAGGGAAATTTATGAATGTCAAACTTTTCTAGTTTATGTAAATAACACTGGCAGGCATAAACATTCCTTGAAAATAACCTGGCAGATCAAGAAGCTCGAGATTTCTCTTTGTCCTTTTTCAATGTCAATGCTGACTACCTAATCTCTTGGGGAGGACACTAGATTGAGAACATTTGCAATGACCATAGTAGAAATGGTTGGCGATTACAGATCCTCATGACCACTTTCCACACATAGGTTTTTTTCTGAAAAGAAAACTACAAAGACAATATTCTTTGGGATTGTATTATCCTCTTCTGAGTTGGATATTTCAACAGTTCACTTTGATCATTTTTCTAATAGCTATAAGAGAGGTTTAGACTGGGACTACAGGTTGGGGATAATTAAATTAGATTTTCTCTAACTGGATGGTGCTCCTTACCAGTACTAATGATACCATCATGCAGGGTTGGCACAAACACCACCATTGTTATCACTATCAGTATGGAGAGGAGGAAGAGGCATGAGAAAAGAAAGAACAGAGAAAGAAGAAGGTGGTGCAGGACAAAAACAAGTTAGATATTATATCCTCTAGTGTTTCCCAGCATGTAACATACTTGCTGGGAAATTCTTCTCCAATGAAGAATTAATGACTTGAAGGACTTATTTATTAAATAGGACTCAAACTTTGAAACTATACACATATCTGAATTTACCAGGGCTGGCAGAACAAAAATGTCATTGAATCGAGTGGCAAAAGCAAAACTAATGTATTTTTTTCTCACAATTCCAGGGTGACAGACTTGCTTTTTTCCTGAGGCCACTCACTTTGGCGTTCAGATGGCCATTTCTCATGATGTCTTTCTATGACCTTTCCCTTCCAGTGCATGCATCTGTACTATCTCTGTCTCTTATAAGGACACCAGTCCCACTCTAGCTTAGGGCTATATCTTTAGGACCTTATATAACCTTATTTACCTTCTTCAATAACTTTATTTACCTTCTTCAGTATTCCATCTCCAAAGAATCACAATATGATTTCAATTTATGGAACTTTTGGAGGGTATGATTCATTTTATAACAATATGTTGTTCAAATATACTTTAAATGTTATATTTATCTTTCCTGATTTTTTTCCAAGTTAGAATCAACATGTCTATCCTTTGGGATCTCACAGCAAACCATTTATATCTATGTTAGAACAAATCAGTTTGACTATTTGGGGAGGGTAAGTATAGTAGAAATCTTCTGACTTGTTTCCTTTCCTTTGGTCTAAGTCTTTCCCTTATTCTTAACTTTCATGTGAACGGACCAAAATGTTCATGAAATCCTATTACCTTAAATCAGCTTTAAAAATCAATGAATTTATGAATTTAAGTAAAACCTTCAGAGAGGTGCATGACATGTACAGGAGGCCATGCTGGCTTGAGTGGTTTGGGCTTGCTTTCCAGACTTTATGGCCAATGAAATGGATCTCACTTACTCTTGCATGTCTTTCCATATCTGTATGATTTCAGTAATTTGCTACGCCAACAGTTCCCTCAGGACAATGCCAACAGAGTGAACCAACTTTTTCTTCCTATAAGCTTTTCACACACCTGCACATTCTTGAGCGATGAGGAACCTGGGCATGACTATGAGGTCACTTGAACTTCTCATTTCATGTACTAATTCAGAGGAACTTTTCTTTGTCATATGGCTTCATTTATGGGCTTATGGCACTTTCTATCACTGGTTTATCTGTTACCACTCTCTAACTACTTCAGAAGGCTTTTTATTCTAAAATTAGTCTCTTCCTCCATGACTCCCTTTCTTGCTCTTACAACAAACACCATGAAAGCCTTTAACAAGAAGAAAGCAATATAGATTAGGGTGACTTCAGTTAGGTAGATGTGGATGTTAAAGGTAAAATGGGTTTTGTTTCTGGCTACATTAGGGATTATTGTCTCAGATATACTTTTAGTTGTCTCATTTACAATAAATACAAAATGCTATTCTAGTACATTAGCATTTTTTTGTCTTGCTTTAGTTTGTTTTAAGAATGGTACACAATTATACAATATCATACTTAAAAATACAGCATGGATATATTGTTCAAATGATTTCTTCTTCCACTTTATTCTGGCAGGGACAAAAGTATATGTTAATATTTGAATTGACTTCTCTGTGTGAAAATATAACACACATTTTATTTTTTTATTCTAAGAAGAATTTAGAAATCTAAAGCTTTTCTGTTTCTGTCTTATCTTCAATTTTAATATCTATTAATATTTATCTTTCCTTCTGTGCTGTATGTAAGTATAAGAAATGGCAGTCTATGAGTCAGAGAAGACAGAACATGTTTAGAAAGAGATTGTACTTGACAATGACTCAGGATGGGTTCTGGTAAAGGCTTCAATTTCTTCTACCTGGCTCAGTGCCAAAGGGTCAAAGCACCAAAGGATCCTGATTTTACTGTTAGATGCAGTGTCTACTTTCCAGACTGGTGAGTTAAATTATTTTTCACTATGGATTTGTCACCATATAATATAGCAATTCTACCCATTCCTACCCAAGTAAACAGAAATATCTTGTTCTTTGACTACCATTATTCTTTTGTATATTGGGTACATTCTATTCCTCATAAAGAGATGCATTTCCAGTGGTGGCTTTGCCACCTAAGTTGCTCCTCTTTGGTGGTTGACACAGAGCCAGCCAGAACCCAACTTCAAGGTACAACGAGAGAGCAAACTGTGGCTGCCTGTCTATCAGGAGGTGATGCATAGACCTAGAGGCTGGCTCTCAGGACTATACTGAATTTTATTCTTCTCATTGTGAATCACTTCTTTTATTTCTACAGGCCTAAGGACTTAGCATGAGAAGACTTAGCACTGAGTCTCAGATGTATTTCTGTAGGTTCCTTCAAATTTCTATAAGGGAAATTAGAGCTGTGGCAATGGAGTTGGTATATGAGATCAGAACTGTCTGGACTTGAGAAAACTTGGAAGCCTGGAAATCTGTACTTAACTCTTCCCAGTGCTCCCTGGCGGTTGGCCCTACAGGGATGAGAGGTAGAGGAACTCAACATTGACCACAACACAGGGATCTCTATATTACATCACTACCCTCTGCCTTTCAAAACTTTTCCTGCTGTGTTTGGGGGGGAGCTGAGGAAACAGGGTGAAAGAGAGAGAGAGAGAGAGAGAGAGAGAGAGAGAGAGAGAGAGAGAGAGAGAGAGAGAGAGAGAGAGAGAGAGAGAGAGAGAGAGAGAGAGAGAGGATAAGGGAGAAGAAGAGGAAGGAGTAACAAAAAAAAGAAAGAGTAGATGATTTGGGGGAGATGCCATTGGTGGAATGTCCCCTAGTTACTTTAAAGTACCCATAATACCCAGTAACTGTAATCTAATGTGTATGGAAGTACACATAGATGGCTATTCCAAATTTCTGACTTACTACAGGCAAAAGAAGAGAAAACATAATCAGTACATATAGAGCTAGAAATGAAAAAGTAGTTATCTATAAAACCTAATTTGCAACAGACACACACTTGCAGGACACTTGTATTAACTCACTTATGAGTTATATTACACTATAAAGTTGTTATTATCCACATTTAATTGATGATAATAATTATGTAGAGTGATCAAAGCAATTTTCTGAAAGCCTCCTAATTAAGAAATGATATAGCTGGGAGTCAAGCCCATATGCATCCAAGTAAAATTTTAAAATCTTTAAAAAATACTACTGTAATTTTTGGTGTTGTTTTTATTTAAGTTAAATGTTTTAATAATATTCTTATAATATCTCTAATACATTTACAGTACTTGGAAAACTTGGGACAAAAATTCCCTAGTCATAATGCAATGTATGAGTCTCATAGAGAGCTGGTGCTAAATGGATTCAGAAGGCAAAACTACCAGTGGATGGCCCACAGGGCATTCTTGTAACACTCAAAAGTCTTTAAGGTAGCACTTCGCTACTTCTCAGTTATTCCAAAGGCTAATTTTACTCAGACAAAAATCAGTAATTTCTCTTCTTATCCATCTCCACCCTTTTTTCCTTTTTTCTTTCTGTCTTTTATCATCTGATAGTTCATTGAATGGAGGAAAGCAGAAATGGCTCACTAAATTCTTATTATGCTGAGGAAATGCATAAACAATCAACTTATTTTTTATTATAGAAAAGAGTTCCATTTAAATAATTTAATTTGTAGAGAAATAACATGATGATTTAAGTTTAGAAGAAGTTCCAAAGTTCCTCTTGCATCTTCCATCTTTTTTCCCTAGTGTGTCCTTTCTGTCTCTTTACCGGCTGTGAGGAGGAAGAAGATATTGGCCGGGCATTTGAAAAATTCTGGTGATAGCAGGTATTATCTAACTAACTAACTTACATGGTTCTTACATATTCCTCTTGCTTTTTATAAGACTGATTTCCTATGTTCTTGTGCCTTCATTTTACAAACAAACAAACAAAAACCTACTTAAGGAAAGACTATTACTACTAATTTCACCCCTTTTTAAAAGCAGTTATGATCACTTTACCTTGATTAGAAGACAAGAAAACCAAAAGTAGGCAAGCAAAATGGTAACATTAACCTGTCTGGTATTGGTGAAGCATAGTTGAGGTGTAGCCATTGAGATAAACAGAGTTCCTTTGACATGGAAATTTATTCCATAAATAAAGGGCCTTTGGACTCAATAAAATTGGAATCTCAGCCAAACTCATGCAAGTGATGCTTTATGGGAAATTCTTTTAGTTTGTAGCTTTTATATGTTAATATATGTATTTATAGTCCAAACATTTTGATCATCAATCTTTTATATTTTTATTTGGCTATATATTTTTGGTATGCATGACAAGGAGAGCATACTTGGTGTCTTCAGAACATACACTGCCTCAAGTCTTCTAAACTTCCATCTCTGTTCAGCAGACTTTGTCCTTGCTATGAATTGGCAAACCTCAGGGTGAGGAAAGCAAGGATTTTATTTATTTCAGGGAAATATTGCAAAATACAGGAATTGAATATCTGGCACATTGTGGGTGTTTGACATTTTTGGAACACTTCTATTATCATTATATTTCATCTTCACAATTATGCAATGATATAGACAAGAAGAGTAGCTATTGTTCTGCCACCTGCAATAACAATTTATTGAATATTTATTTAGTTACATAAATTAAAAAACAGAACAAAACAAAATCATAAACCTTCAGTAACTATCACGTTTCAATCTTGTAAATTAATAAACAAAAGCTAAAAAAGCTTAGTGAGGACCCTAGTTTTGTTACTCAACGTAAATTTGTCCCTACATTCTTATCATATGCAATAGCTGGTGAATTTGAAAGAAAGCTCCTGGACTTGTTCAAAGTCAAGGACATGTACACAGTAAACACAGAGAATTATTTCTGGTGACTGAGGCTCCAATTCTGTGAATATAGGTACATCTTATTATGTGACTATCTTTCCCTTCTCCTCAATAGCAAGTTGAGTGAGACTAGATCCAGGCCAACATTTAATGCAATTGGCACCTGTAAGAATAGGTCTCATGGTTAAAAAATAACTCCATGTAGATCTCACTTTAAAGTGCTTGCTCATGTAATTGTAACCCCTCTGTATGGTATTTTCACAATTAACAAAATGGCATCATAGAAGGTGGAAGTCTAGGATTGAAAGATGTAAGTTTGTTCAAGTCTGATTTTGCTGCTTGATATATAGATATAATCACAGATTTCTTAGAAAATCTAGCTTTTCCTCGTTTCTTTTGTTCTTTCTCTTTTTTCTCTTTCTTTCCCCCCTCTACTTCCTTCCCTTCCTATTTCCTTCCCTCCATTCCACTCCTTTTCCTTTCTTACTTTCTAGAAAATAGCATGTTTCTAGCAAGGCAGTACTATCTGAGTGAGATTTAAGAGTGAGGTTTAGAATTATGGGGCCCTATGAATTCAGGTCAACTCAAAATATTTGTCTAAAAAGGGGTTCTGAAAAAATAATTTGCCTGAAGCTCTTGCCTACCCCAGGAGTGGTCCTGTCTAAACAATAACAAGAGTATTATCCTAAGCTTTGGCAAGGCAGCAGTCAGTGCTTCTGAGAAGTCTTGCTTTTGTTTTCCTTTTGTAAATGAGCTAGAGGTACCTAGTCATACTTTAAGATATAAGTGATATATATATATATATATATATATATATATATATGAAAAAGGAATAGGATTTTTTTTCTATTTTCATTCCCCTCATTTTCATCACACTATATATTTCTCATTCCTGAAACCTTTGAAAAACAAGCTTACTATGCAGAGATATATTTTTAAGATAGTAAAACTAGACCTATAGACTGAGTATCTGGGCCAGAGACTCTAGAAATTGTAGCTGGTATTTGAGTTGGGTCTGATTGATGTCAAAGCCTGAATTCATCCTGTCACCTGCAGTGTTTGATGAATAGTAGGCAAGGAAAAATTTTAAATTCTTTCTCTTTTTTTATCTTTCAGGGAAATTTATTTCCAATGGCCGTTATCTGTCTCCATCTCTGTGTGTAGAAATATTCTCTACATACAGCCAAATCACATGTGCATTTGCCTGTCTAGAACCAGTGGTAGGAGCTCTAAAAACTAAATTATGCCAAGGTGTCTTGTCATACAGACAGTTGTTAAGACAGCCCCAACCAGCCTGTTGAGATTTCCATAACCATCTTATAATTCAACTTTAAATACCTCTAGGAGCCTAGGAATCACATAGAATATGGAAATTAATACTCATGAAAAAATCACACTGCCCTCTATTTTAATGATTTCATTATTGATAATAATGGCAGTTATATGTCCATGAGCTACAGTCAAATCTTGCTGCATTGTGTAGAATTATATGGCTTCTAGCCTGACATGAAATGGCATCTGAAATAGACATAATATATGCCATTCCTCTCTTTTTTCCATCTCTTCCCAATTCAATCTTAGAGTGAAAAAATATATCTGATCATATTGTTCTTGTTTAGTTCTTTTTTTACCTATTTATGTCTGCTTGCCATATGAAATTAACACTGAGGGCAACGAATGATAATCAGCTCTAAGAAAGGTGCCATTTACTGGGTTATCAGAGGAAATCCCCAGTGCTAGGACTTCATGCAGTGAGGACTTTGAGGTATTGCTTTTGATTTTCCCAGCATGCACTGTGTTTCTGTCCCACAGCACTCTCTTAGAAGTCCACAGAAGGATGAGCAATGAAGACAAAATCACACACTGAAAGGATTAGGTTTCCATACTCAATCCTTTTGTGTGCGTGAGGTATTTTTGGAGGGGCAAAGCAAAGCCTATCTTGTAACCCTTCATTGCTTCCTTATGTCAAGGAATGTCAGAGCATCTGTCTCTGCAGCTTCTGCCCATTGATTACCATGGCAAGTGCTAGGTCTTTAACTGAAAAAGTACAATGATGTGCCTACACTTGTTCCAGACTTTGGTCTCTGGAGTTTGAATTAAGAAATTAGTCTGTGCTTAGTTTAAACTTGGCCTTAGCTATGGGGCATGTGGCCAAGATTTTCAGTGCTACAGAACTTCTTCAGCTCTGTTATCTAGCTGCTGGATGCAATTAGACAAGGGCCTAAACTTTTTCTTGACAGCAGTGTATGCATTTATTTGTTAAATGGATATGCCTGATATGTCTTGAAATAATTCTCAATATTGAATAAGGAGATGCAGGCAAAGTGCTTCTATCTGACAGCTTATAGTGTCCAATGCTCGGTAATTCCCTTTCATTCTTTGCGCAGAAATATTGACAAATGCTCTTTTATCTCTATATTTTTAATTTTTTTATTTCAATTTAGAAGTATCTATAATGCTATAATTAGAATCTAAGCTGCGGGAAATAGAAGCCAGGGCTTCCCACACATGCGCACTTTGAGGTAGAAGGGTACTCGGCTGTGTTTAGACTGAAACCAGCCCAGGAGCTACATTTACAGGAAACTTGAGAGTTAGGTTTGATGGAAACAGCAGTGATGTGATCTTTCGGAGAAAAGCAATATTAATACAGGGAGATCCTGATAGAACATGATGTGAAATTGCTAACGTAATAAAGTTATATGACATGTCTGCCTTCTTGTGAATTTTGTCTGGGAGCCAAACTGGGAAGGGAAGAATGCAGGAAAATGAACAGCGAGGCTGTCCTTTTCTCTGAGAGAGGAATCCCGGACATTCAGGACAGACAGTGACAATATGCCTTGCAAAATCTGGCTCTATTCCTTCTCTGCCAAGAGGCTAGCCACGATAGGGGAAAGCACGATCTACCAACTGAGGATGTCCCCAGAGGCTTGTGATTAGCAAAAATTGTCAGTGACCAAATCTTGACTCCACCATTTAAGGAGCCTAGGACATTGGGCTACTATTTAATCTTTACTTTTTTGTTCTAAGTTTCCACATCTATAAATTTAGGAGGGGGAAACCAAATATCTCATCTTTATGGCTTCTGCTAAGTTAATACTACAAAGTGCTTTAAAGAGTTTTAGAATTTTGGTGCTTTGAAAGTGTGGCACATTGCAAGTGCTCAGAAAATATAAACAATGAAACCTACACATTACAGACTGTTAGTTTTACATGCAATGATAATTTTGAGCTTTGCAAATTGGGCATAATTATTTTTTAGTTAACTCAAATATGAATACATGATTAGTCCATTGAAACTGTGAAGAAATGCTGTTTGTATTATAGCACATAATTGTAGTGAGTTTTTTCTGCATGTGTTTCTTCGTTGCAGGACTGAAAACCTTGAGAAAGGGTGACTACTCAGTTTTCCCTTACATTCAGAAGGCTTCCTATCATGTTTGGATTCCAATAAGTCATCTGTAAAACTTAGTTGGAGTGAATTAGAGAGTTCTTAGGAAAAGGACTAGAAATGGCCAATAAACATGTGAAGAAATGCTCAACATCTTTAGCCATAATAAAATGGAACTAAAAATAACATTGATATTTCATCTCACCCATTGCAACAGACATCATGAAGAATATAAACAATAACAAATGCTGGGGGGAATGTGGGGGAAAAAAAGAAACCCATATTACATTGTTAGTGGGAATGCACACTAGTGTAACCAATATGTTAAGTGAAGTAAGTCAGGCTCAGAGAGACAAAGTCAATATGTTTTCTCTTATATGTGAAAGTGAGTTCTAAATTATAAACATGTGAACATGTACATAAATTGACTAATGCATGGTACATGCAGGGGATTAATCTAATGGTGTAACTCCTTTGAATAACAAAATGAACACCAGAAAGTGAAAATATGTTTTGTCCAAGGGTAGGAGGCCAAGAGGAAGAAGGGCAGAGGAATACAGAGAAGAAAGTTGGGCAAATACTGTCTTAATATTTAATGTTCATATGTGAAAATGGAGCCAGGTAACTTGAGGGCTTGGGAAAGATGGGCGAGAATGATGAAAGGGGTAATACTGATCAAAAGACATTGTACTCATGAACTGACATGTTGAATTGAAATCTTTTTGTACAACTACTTAAATATAATACTAATAGCAACAAAAACAACAACAATAATAACAGTAACTTGGACAAAAGGTTGGATAAAGAGTTGTCTGGGTAATTTAGTGAACTATTCAAAGAATGTCTGGAAACTTCACACCGTTTATTATGCTTTCATACCTTTCCTCTTCCCCTGTATCTCCATGTTTTTTGTTTTTCAGAGTTAACTCCGTATGTGTTGGGGTTACTGATAAAAGATACCACGGTGACAAAGGCACCCCTGTGCATTTCATGCACCCTTTTTCTTTGTATCAGCTAGCATTTATGTAAGCAAAAGAAAAAAAAAGAAAGAAGACATGCATTATATTTTTATGAGCCTTGCGATTTATTCTGTTTTGTTGTCAGACCTTTGGGAATGCCTTCTATAAACTTTATTGAGACAAGATATCTAGAGACGTTTGCATATGTCTGAACTCAGCACAATATTACTTTTTAATGCACTTTTGACTTTGCAGGCAGAGGATACAGTAAAAAAATGTAAAGCAGCCGTAGTTGGGGTTGTTTTATTACCTACATTTTCCCTTCCTGGTTTCAAAGCAAACAAGAATCCTGTTCCAATGAGATAAACTAATAAGCATTAGTTTGGCACACTTACAAATGGACAATTTCAGTTGTAGAATCAGAAGTGGAATTTTGCTCCATGACAACAGAGATGCAGGGTCCACAGCAGATGACAATCTCATCAGGTGAGGAGGTCAGTTCCCAGGGTAATGTGAATTAAGAAAATGACCAGTTAAGGTCTGGAAACTTGGAAGATAATAGAAATTTGCAATCACAATCTTAAGATATATTAGAAACTTAAATGTATTTTGGGGAATGAGAAGCTTCCCAGCGAAGTCTAAGGGTATGCCCAGGTCTCACCTTATATGTCCCTTATAATATGGTACAAAAGAAGCAGACATAGGACTGAAGTTGAAGGATGAAGCCTAAGCAATGGAGACAAGGCTGAGATAATGAGACAGGACCGCAATGGACTCTAGTGTCATCAAGGCCAAAGACAATGCCTAAGTGATGACACATTCACACAACATCAGTTAGGATGAGAGCTAAAGACTGACCTGAGAATAGCAGTGTCTAGTCAAGCAATTCCAGTGGAGAGAAGGAGATGGGAGGAAAGTTAGCTAAGAGAAACGCAGGGGAAACAATTGGCTGGGTTGACTTTCTAAACAATATCTTCATTTCTCTCTGTGTCTTTCTATTCACAGCACTGGGATTTGAAATCAGAGCCTCATGCTTGCTAGCCACCCATATACCTCTCCTTGGGAAAGAGGCTGTCCCAGGTCAAGACAAGCAGTAGTAACCCTAGATTCCTAGGGAGACCTGACACGGATAACAAAACAGTATGATTTTAGATGATTCTTGTAACCTCTGAGATCCTCAGTGTCTTTGTCTGAAAGAAAAGGTTGACACTCATGTGCATTTTAATTCTCTGCTTATTAGGGAAAGAATCCAGCAAATAAATGTACATTGGAAATCATAAGTGATGAAAAAGACAACTGTAAAGTGCCTGTCAAAGTATTTGGAGTGTTACACATGGTATGATTTCCTACTGATAGGACTTTATTTCTCATTTTTCCTCTCCTAATAAGAAATAGAAAGATCAACTTCTCCCTCCATCCACCCTTGTTTCTTTGTCTCTTTCAGCTTTTTATGGGAACAAGTGTATGGAAACCCCACATGTGTGTAACAGGATACCGAAACAACAAAGGCATATCACACAAAGAGGAGCCTAACTTGAAGAAATTCCACTGCATGGGGAGAAAGAAGATCATGCAATGGCATTCTGTGAGATATCGTAAAGAGTTCTCCACAATGGCTAAGAAAGGCTTTGCTTGGGAAGCAGCATGTGTGTGCCTTTTGAATGTTGGATCTGATGTCAATTCTGTCCTCAAAGTGTGCTATTCATGACGGTTCTTTATGTTGGAAGAAGGATCCTTCTAAGGATCTTTAGATGAATTCTGGGCAAAAAAAACAAAAAACATTTTCTTCTCAGAAGATGAGAAAGTCTACCTAGAGGTAGATCTTTGGAGATTTGTTCTCAACTTGGCAAAGGAAGATCTGGATGGTCCTCTGTAGAAAGCTGATGACTTGGCCCTGTCTCAGCCTACATGAGCCTGCCAAGGTCCTGTGGAAGGTCAGAGATTGCTGGAAGGAAGCTCATTCTCTCCTTTGGCTATCTCTTGTTACATTCAGTGTTTGCTTTGCAGTCAGAGTGGAAGTTAGCTCTGAAGATACTGCAATCTGCAATATTTGAGAAGTGATTAGATCATTGTTGTGTGTTAGAACTGCTTCTCCCTCCCATATAAGCCATTGTGATGTAATCTGGATAATGAAATTCTACTGCTTGCATTTACACATCTATTCAAAAGAGTCCTTTCCAGACACTGGTATTTTGAAAAGATGGCTTATATTACATTTTAACATCTTTATTTACACTGGTATTGAGTGGCTAAGAAATGGATAGTCAATAAGTCTGCATTTTAGTTTCACTCTTTCTGGGGCTTTTTCAAGCAAAAGATTTCCTTTTTCCTTTTCTTTTTCTTCATCTTTATCTTTTCCTTTTGTGTGCCTTGGTGTCACTACTGGGACTTGACATGAAGACCTTGCATTCTTATTTGGTGTTTTTGCTCAAGGCTGGCAGTCTACCATGTGAGCTACAACTCAACTCTGACTATTTGTTGGTTAATCAGAGATGAGAATTTCTCTCACATTTGTTTTTGGGTCTGGTCTCAGCCTCCAGAGTGGTTAGGATTGTAGGAATGCGTCATTGGCACCCAACTTCTCAAGCAAATATTCAAGACTGCTAAATACAAATTATGTAGAAATAGAAATTATCTCTCTTGATATCTATTCACATATATGCCTCAGTTACTCTTCAGTCTTCCAATAGTAGCATCCCCCTTCTTGAGACCATCTTTCTTCTGCCTATTAAGCTACATGGTCCTAGTGAAACTCAATCAATTCCATAGAACTTTGTCTACTCCACACAAGTGCTGTGTGAGCCTGTCATCCTGACTGCTCTGGGATGCCCCAAATATTTTAAAAATATTTTCATTGTAAAGATACTATACAGAGGGGTTACAGTTACATGAGCAAGGTGATGAGTTAATTTCCCATCAAGCATTGTTATCCCCTCCTTTGTTTTTCCCCTACCATCCCTTCCCTCCCACCTCCCCAACTCCCCCCCCCCCACCCAAAGTTGTAACATTTGTTGTCTTGTGTGTCTCATTGTTATAATGGGTCAGCCTGTATCCTTGTTTCCACAGTTTGTTATATCTCTTTCCCTCTCCAAATTAGAAAAATGTATATACAAGATGCAGGGCACTGGAATCAAATACAGAGACAACAGGGGTTATACCATGGGGAAAGAATATACAAAAGAAACAAAATTTCATATAGTACATTAAAAACAATAGCAACAAAGAAAAAATCCTCCTGTGTCCCTATCTTGACAATCATTTTAAAAGCTTAGCATCATCTTATATGGTCTTATGTACATAATTTTTGACCTTTTCTGCTTGATTATCCTAGGGGCATACTAGTTATAAGAACCACATGATTATCTCAATAGATGCAGAAAACACATTTAACAAGATCCAACACTCCTTTATGATTAAAGTTCTAGAGAAACTAGGAATCCATGGAACATTCCTGAATATAATAAAGGCTGTGTATGACAAACCTACTGCCAGCATTATGCTTAATGGTGAAAAGCTAAAGACATTTCCTCTAAATTCAGGAATGAGACAAGGATGTCCACTCTCTCCACTCCTCTTCAATTTAGTATTAGAATGTCTAGCTAGAGCAATGAGACAAGATGCAAACATAAAAGGGACCCAAATAGGGAAAGAAGAAGTAAAATTCTCCCTCTTTGCAGATGACATGATCTTTATTTAAAGAACTCCCCAGATATTTTAAAGTGGGAAATAAGGAAAACATCTCTTTCTTCACAGTGTTCTAACTTAATACCTTCTGGGACTCAGGTGCTGCTGATCTCTCAGTAGGTCTAAGAGATAAAGGAAATCTGCAGAGAAAAGTAGATATGGCAGCTCAAAAAAGGAACTCAGTGGCATTTCAAACTCTGGCTAACATCCAGCAAGGAAAAAAATCCTCACATATCTGCTTTCCTTTCTTTTCACAAGTGTATCTTTCAAATATTCCCCTTCCCTATCAAGAGACAGGTGGACATTTTACAATGAACATTCAGAAATAATAATAAAAGATGAATGGTATACTTTCTCTAAGTGAGAGAGTGTGTACTCTAGTTTTTCTGTTATTACCACAAGTAGATAGTGAGTTGTGTCTTGGGGATTGGAGCTGTGGATGCTTGTCAGTGTCCTCAATGATGGTATGTAGTATTCACACATAAAGAAGAGTGACAAAACTGTGTTAAGCACTACTCACCATATGAAAAACAGCCAACAGGTAATCTTGGTTGATGTACGGGCACATTAATGTTTACTCATGATTCTGCTGAGAATCTACAGGTTCAAAATACTGCCAGGAAAATAGATCTTCTTGTTTCACATTTATAACCTGCCCTCTGCAGATGACAATACAACTGATACACAGATTGTATTTCTGCTCATCATTTCTGAAGGTGTCTCTGGAATATGAAAAATGACTGTGCATTCTTGCTACTGCTCTCTTTAAAAGGTGGAGTCTGATGTTTTTTTCTTCCCTTTTAATCTTTTGGGGCTTTAATAATGTGTGTGTGTGTGTGTGTGTGTGTGTGTGTGTGTGTGTGTGTGTGTTTCTGTGTCTATATCTGTGTGTCAGTATGTACTTGCTCATGTGAACACACACAAGTACTGGGGTTTCAATTTAAGGCCTCATACTCTTGTTTAGTTTTCTTCACTCCAAAACTGACAGTCTACCATTTGACCTACACTTCTTCTTCCAGCTTTTTGCTCAATTGGATATAAGAGTCTTATGGGCTTATCTCCTTAAGCTGGCCTTGAACCACAAACCTCATATCTCAGCCTCCCAAGTAGCTAGTTTTAAAGACCTGAGTTACCAGGATCCAGCAACTTGTTTGATGAATAGAGTGTGCCATGAATAACGTGGTGAAATTTCTCAGCTTAATTTTTAATTTTTTACACTTACCACTGCTGGCACTTTAGGGAAGTATTTGTATAAAGTCTTTTCCCTAGTCTACATTATAAGCTACATGAAGAGAGATATTTTGCCTGAGTACCCACGGCTGTATCCCCAGTGCTTAGAAGAGGTTTTTGAAATGTAGTGGGCACTCAATAAATATCTGTTGAATAAATGAATCAAATTGGACTTACAAAATTGGGTTGTTAACACCATCCCAGTGACAAGGTAGTACTCTAAAATGTTTCCCTTCCCTGGCAGGAGATTGGGCTGATCAACTTAATTGTTATTGCCTCTGCTTGAATTTCTGTGATTTAACTTAATCTCCAAACCATGCCCTTCAAACCTATGTGCTCTTTATTTAATCAGCAGGATCTGAACTACTGCATTTCTCTTTGCCCTTAAGCCATTCACAAGAAAATGATTGACAGTTAATCATGTCTGAAGGGGATCTCTTCTGTTCTGTTGCCTTTCTTTTAAAGTAGAGTTGGAACAGGCTATTTACTGGAATAAATTACCTCATATTATATATGTCTATATATATATTTTTTTCTTAACATCCTTGTGTGTGTTATTTTTCTCTCTCAGCTCCATAACTTTATGGAAGAAAACAAACCATGAAATAGTGAAAAATAGAGGATGGGTAAGTTGACATTGATTGAATATGCAGTATATGTTGGCCCTATGCTTGAACTTTCATCTTGAAAAATATCTGGCACTTATTGTTTATCTCTGAGGACACAGATCTTTCTGAAATTTTAGTCTGCAGCACTTTCATACTGGTGATGGGTCTGTTTAGTTGGTTTATGGTTTCCTGGCTCAGTATAGGTATATTTATTTTGTCTAGGAATGTATCCATTTCTGACAGATCCTCCAATTCGTTGCCATCGAGGTTAGTAAACTACTCCCTTGCAATATTCTGAATTTTGTTTGAGTCTATGATGATGTTTTCTTCTTCGTTTCTGATTTTATTTATTTGGGTGATTGCTCTTGCTTTTTAGTTAAATTTGCTAGTGGTCTGTCAATTTTTGTTCAAAGAACCTTCGGCTTTCTTCATTCTCCGAATTTTTTAAAACTCCAATTCATTTATTTCTGCTCTAATTTTTATTATTTCTTTTTGTCTACTGGTTTGGAGTTTGTCTTGTTCCTGTTTTACGAGGAGTTTGAGGCACATCATTAGAATATTGCTTTGAGATTTTTCTTATTTTTTGATGTAAACTTACATATAGCTATAAACTTTCCTTTTAGTACTATGAAAACTGTGTGAATCCCTTTAAGCTTGAAATTTGCACTACATTACAAGGTAAAGTCTTGGCTGACATCACACATACAAACATGACAATTGCAGATGGAATTTCAAGAATACACCTCAGGTTACCAAGACTAAGCTAGGAGCTACCCTTCAAAGGTTTGACACTGCACCCAGATACTGGCATGTCATTATATATTTATATGTTTCATGTAAAATGCAATAGGTATTTTTATGATTCTCAGGGTTATAAACTTTCTTATTCAGATTTTCATTCCAGATATATATCACATTTAGGAAAGGTTCAGCTATAACATTTATTCACCCACACCTATTTCCATGTTAAGATGAACCTAAAGAGACTTTAATAGATGCCTTTATTCCAAACTTTCCTGATGCAAAAAACACCCTCTAAATTTTATAAATTTAGTAAACTGAGACCAAAATTAGAAGCAATAAAACTGCCCTTGTAACCTTTAGAAACAAAGTATATAGTCTTCCATGTAAACTTAGTATAATAGAATAGGCTTTGAATAAGCATTGTAGAACACAAGAAGAATATAGAATACACCTCTTGTTACTAGTTAAAATCTCTACTAGGGAGGAGCAGAAATGGAAGAACAGAAGGTGAACAAATGCAGCAGTGGTACTCACTAGATACTATGTTGAAAATGAACTATACAACTTGTGTGTGGGGATGGGAGGGAAAACCTGGGAGAGAAGGAGGGAAGAGGTAACACTGTTTAAAAAAGAAATGTACTCTTAATAACTTATATAACCATAACCCCACTGTATATCAACTTTACAATAACAATAAATAAAAGTTAAAAATAAGAAGAGCTGGAAAGGTGGCTCAGTGGTAGAACCCTTGCCTTGCATGCCTAAGGCCCTGAGTTCAATTCCTCAGCACCACATAAGCAAAAAGAAAAAAGCTGGAAGTGGTGCTGTGGCTCAAGTGGTAGAGTGCTATCCTTGAGCTGAAGAGCTAAGGGACAGCGTCCAGGCCCAGAGTTGAGACCCCATGACCGGACCCCCCCCACACACCAAAAAAGAAAAGAAAGCAAAAAAATCTCTACTGTTGCTATACTTCAAATAGTGTTATAATAATGTTCTGAGTATTGTTTAATTATCTAAATACAATTGCTCACCATCTTGTACTTTATTTTAGCATTTTAATATTTATTATATATATAACAATATCCTAATATCCATATCTTTTTACAATGTGTTATAGAAATTGATGAATAAAATTGATGATGCATAGATCATTTTAAATAAATTGAAAATTAAAAAAAATCTGCAGCCCTCTTATATCACACAAAACTTCAGACTTCATCAGCAGATGCCTTTATCACTATTACACAGAAAATATCAAATATTTATTTGTGCATATATAAAACAATACGTCTAACTAGTTACCACAGGCTCATGGACTATAATACTAGCTACTCACCAGGCTGATCTGAGGACTGTGTTTCCAAGTCAGCCCAAATCAGTCATATACAAGGGACTCTTATCTCCAATTAATCAGCAAATTTTTTGGAAATGTAGGTGTGACCCAAGCAATAGTGTGGCAGCCTTCAAAACAAAATAAAACAAAAAACCCAAGCAAGAGCTCAAGATTCTGAGTTCAAGCCCAGTCCTGGTGTAAATATACAAATAAAACAAATATGCTTGTTTTGCTTCTTGTATAAGTTGGATAGCCTGGGAGTTCCTTATGTCTATCAAATCACCAGTTGCCTAGAATGGAAATTCTATGAGTACAAGGTATTTTGCTTTGTTCATACAATACCATCCCCTTTATCAGGGCAGTGCTGAGTACAGAATGTTTCCTTAGTAAATGTTGATGTTGAATGATCACTGCCAATTTTTGAGATTTCCGTGTATTATCAGTGGTCAATGAAAAACATTGCAACCACTGTCCAACATAATTTTTATTAACAAACAGAGGAAATTCTCACTAACAACTTGAGATGTCTAATAGAGTGAATCAACTTTGGAAATCACCCTTTCCCAGAGTTCATACAAATCAAATTCCAAGTACATTACTGTTCAGACGATGCCATGGGTAAATGTTTATTTCTCTTTGTCTGGCTCTTTAGTACAAGGATATTCCCCTAGAAGCCTTCAAGAGCCAATGATGGAAAAACAACTATCAGCTGCTGAGCTCATTTCTAGATTTCTTCCTTTCCTCTTACTTTCCCCCTGTTGTGCTCTTTTCCTCTTAATTTCATTCAGGTACAATTTACGAATAAAAATGTGTACCTTCTTCAAGTACACATTGATGCTTTGTATGTACACGTTGTGAATGGAGTAAATTGAAAAATTGACATCACTATCATCTTGTAGAATTACTTTTTCATGAGGTGAGAATATTTATTATCTAGTTTGCCAACAACTTTTAAGCATACAAATGTATCACTAGTAATTACAATAAAAACACTGCACAACAGACTTCCTTATTTCTCATGTCTAACTGAAGCTTTGGACCTTTTGATTAACATCTTCTAGCTCTATCTCTCTCTTACCTCATTGTTTTTTAAACTTTGTTCATGGGGCTTGAACTCTGGGCCTGGGCGCTGTTCCTCAGCTCTTCAGCTCTAGGCGAGCGCTCTACCACACGTGAGCCACAGTGCCACTTCTGGTTTTGTGGTGGTTTATTGGAGAGAAAAGGCTCACAGACTTCCTGCCCTGGCTGGCTTTGAACCTCGATCCTCAGGTCTCAGTCTCCTGAGTAGTTAGGATTACAGGCTTGAGCCACTAGCTCCTGGCTTACACAATCTTTTGCAACCACTGATCAATTCTCTGTTCCTATCAGTTCAAGCAACTGTTTTAGATTCATATAAATCAGATGATGCAGGATTCCTCTTTCTGGTTTATTTTACTAAGTAAAATATCCTTCAACTTCATCTCTAATTTTGAAAATAACCAGAGTTCCTTTTTTTTCCTTTTGTTTCCAAGGTACTTGCCTTTAAATCAGGAAATCATGTATTCTAGGATATTCCTTTACCACTTGAGCTATGGCTCCAACCCTGTTGTTTGCTAATTAATTTTCATATAGGCACCCAAAAACTTTCCTGCCTTCATTAGCCTCCAACTCTAATCCTCCCAATATCAGCCTCCTAACTAAGGTTACAGACATATGCCATTGTCATTGTCTTGTATTCTTGTTTAAGTAGTACTAAAAAGTGTGAGATAGCATATCAACCCAGTTTATCAAAAAACTTTAATCACCTGCTAGTGACACAAGAAGATATAATATATAATATTTGTTGTCAGACAACTAATAGGAAGAGCTATCTGCAGCAGATGAGAAATAATATATTTATTTATTAGAAGATGATAGAATAACATTCATAAAAAAGTTCAAAAACTTTATATAACATATGTGAACTAATATAATTAGTAAGCTGGAGGATGCAAAACCATCATGCAAAAATCAGTAGCATTTCTATACACCAACAATTAACTCTCTAAAAAAATAAAAAAAATCTTATTCATAACTTTATAAAAAATAAAACATTTATGATTAAATTTAATCATGTAGGTTAAAAATACTATAAACTGAAGCTGGGTGCTGGTGACTCGCGCCTGTAATCCTAGCTACTCAGGGGGCGCTGAGATCTGAGGATCCCAGTTCAAAGCCAGTTGGAACAGGAAAGTCTGTGAGAAACTTATCTCCAGTAAATCACCAGAAAACTGGAAGTGGCACTGTGGTTCAAGTGGTAGAGTGCTAGCCTTGAGCTGAAGAACTGAGGGACAGCACCCAGTCCCAGAGTTCAAGTCCCACCACCGAAAAAAAAATACTATAAACTGAAAGCTGTATGCTGGGGCTCATGCTTATAATCCTTGTTCCTCAGGGGGCTGAGATTTTAAAGTCATGGTGTAAAGCCAGCCTGGACAGGAAAGTCAAAGTCTTATATACAATTACACACACACACACACACACACACACACACACACACACACACACACACACACACACACGCATGCATGCATGCACGTGTGCGTGATGCAAAAAAGCTCACAGACAGTGTCCAGGCCCTCAATTCAAATCCAAGACCTGTCTGACCCCCCCTTAAAAAATTTAAACAAACCAAAGAGCAATACAAGCTGACATCTATATAGCACTGATTAAAGGAATTGAATTATAAAAATGTTGCAAAAGATCCTATATTCATGGAATGGAAAAAGTTACACGGTTAAAATGTATGTACTTCCCAAAGGTATCTATGCATCCAATGCAATCTTCAACAATTCCAACAGCACTTTTCTTGACACAATATGACAAAAACATCTTAAGAGTTATATGAGCCCAAATGACCAAAGAAATCTTGAGCAAAATGAACAAAACTAGTGTGAATAGGTATTAACTTGTTTGATTTATAAACCATGTTACCAAGATAGAGTAATCAAGATACTATTATATTAGTGTGCAATAGGAGGTTGAGGCCAAGAAAACAGAATAGAGAATATAAAAATAAATTCACACATTTATGTTCAACTGTCTTTTTTTCAATTTATCAAGAACATGTTAGAAAGGATAGGCTTTCTAATAAATTTTGTGAGAAAAACCCATGGATTATTCTATGCTGAGGAATGAAAGTGAACTTTTACCTCACATATGCAAAAAACCAACAAAAAATAAATTAGACTTGAGTGAACAACCTGAAACTGTAAAATTTCTGAAAGAAACAGAAGAAAAATGGTACCAGCCCTTGATATAAGCAATGATGTCTAAGGTATGATCCCAAAGGAATAGACAACTAAACCAAACTTGGTACAACAGAACTGCATTCAGTGAAAAGAGTTTTGTACAACGAAGAAGACATTTCATAGAGTGAAGCTAATACCTTAATACATAAGGGTCTCAAACAGTAACAGGAAAATGAATAACTGGATTTTAAAATGGGTAGATAACATGAATAGACAATTCTCAGATGAAAACAGTTTTACTGGAAAAAGCTCAATATATAAGTCACTAATCATCAGGTTCATTTAAATTAAAATGAAGATCAGTTATAACTTCTCTCCTGCTAAAATAGCTACTATAAAAACGTTAGACGATAAAAAGTGCTGGAAAAATTATGGAGGAAGTGGAACATGGTTACATTGGTAATGAGGATGTAAATGAGCATATCCACAATGGTAAATAGTATGGATGATTCTCAAAAATGGAGACATAGAATTTCCATATGTTCCATCCATACAACTTCCAGGTATATATCCAAAGGAAATGGAATTAGCATGCCAAGGATATGTCTGTATTGAAATGATTAAATATGGTTTCACTGGAGATAATGATACACCAAGGAGGAAATAACACACCACTGAAGGATATGAGACTATACAGGAAGTGACATGTCTACTTAGGAAGTAACATCTATGCAAGCCAGGTCTACACAGGAAGCAGCATATTACCACAGGACTTAGAATTATTGTCCAGCTAGGACTTCAATGAAGAAGTTATTCTTCTTGCAAAGAGGAGTTTGCCATTGTCTCTTCCTTGAGAAGTCATAGATGTTGTCTGAAGAACTTGGCAGATGACAACAGGAAATTAGACCAAGAGATGGTTGTGGGGGGTGGAAGCCTTTGTGATAGTATGAGTAATAAGTATTAGGCACAAATCTCTAATTTCTCTTTCAGGGACAAAACTTCACGAACTGGCAAATAGTAATCTGTAGTTGAAGTAAATATTGTTGTGTTCAAGCTGATTGAGAAAAAAGGAAAGCTGCAAAAGGAAGCATCTTAGAGTAGAAGTGCATGACAGCACATCCTCTGATTACCACCATAATTTTAAGGTCACATTTTAATATACATCCTTCCTTCCAGCAAGGTTTTTTATTTTTATTTATTTATTTTTATTGTGAAAATACTGTGCAGAGGGGTTACAATTACGTGGGCAAGATAATGAGTACATTTCTTATCAAGCATTGTAGCAATGGACCCATTGTAGTTCTTGGATGGTGTGGTAAAAGTTGAAGAGCTGGGTGTACTAGGAGACACTTAGTGTTGTCCAGATGAGAAATGGGTCCTTGAATGAGTGGTTGCAGTGCAGTAGGGGAGAAATAACTGATTGAGGAATGAGATTGGAAGGTAGATAAATGTAAGTTTAGTAACTTAATTGACTGGGGGTGGGGGAAGGAAGGATTAGAATGATTCCACACTGGTACATGGTGATAGAAGTTTTTCAGATTAAGGAGACCAGGGAAGAAGTAAATTTTAGAAAGTACATATCAGAAAGTAGTTTTGTCTGTGCTAATGTCGATCTGCCTACTTAGGACAACCAAGGATAGCTTTAAGCCAGCAACTGAACATAATTATTTTGCAATAAAGGTTGGGTCTAGAGATACGAATGTAGAAGCATCATGAACATGTAAGTGTTGTATAAAGTAATGAAGGTAGGTGAGATCACTCTGGTGATGAACATAGGGACAAAGAAGGTTCCAAGTGTGAATCCTAGACACAATCCCAGGCTACATGTCTTCTCTATCTCAAGCTAAACTGAGAGAGAGGGAAAGGGAGACATGGTTGAAAAGGACACCACCCCATTTGTTAGGAAATGGAAGGACTTGGAAAAAAATCATATTAAGTGAAGTAAGCCAGGCTCAAAGAAACATATGTCCAATGGATTCCCTTATTTGCAATAACTAGTATATATCTACGACAAGCATAAAAGGTCAAAAGCTTTGTACATATGACCTTAGAAGATGATGCTAAGCGAAATGAACCCCAAGACAGGACACAAGAGGTTTTATCTTTCTTGCTGTTGTTTTTAATGTACTTATAATGTACAGTGTGATTTTTTGTTTATTTTATATGTTCTTCCCCCATGGTATAACCTGTTTACACTATATTTAATTCTGATGTCCTGCATCTTGTATACACATTTTTCAAATTTGGGGAGGGGAAGGGAAATAACAAAATGCTGAAATAAGAATACAGGTTGACCCATTGTAACAATGATATATACAAGATACTATGTTGAAAATGAACTTTACAGCTTTGGGGATGGGGGCAAAAAAATGGGGAGATGGGGAGGGAAGGGATGGTAGGGGATAAACAAAGAAGGTAACAATGCTTGATAGGAAGTGTACTCATTACCTTACTCATGTAACTGTAACCCCTTCGTACAGTGTTTTTACAATAAAAATATATATTAAAAAAGGATTGTGCTCATTACCTCACTCATGTAACTGTAAACCTTCTGTATGTTACTCTACAATAACAATAAGATGTCTGTGTATATGTGTGTGTGTGTGTGAAATACAATAAAACGCATATGCCGTTGGCCACATTTACAACCCTCTCCCCAAGCTCTGATGGGGCCAGAGCCTCCTTATCTTCCATTGTTTTTCTTCTTTCTCTTTCCTTCTTTCTTTTCTCTTCTCTCCTTTTATTCCTTTCTGTGCCCGTACTAAGGCTTAATCCCAAGGCTTTGAGGTCTTACTCTATTTTCTTGTTTGGTTGGCACTCTATTGTTTAAGCCAAACCTGAAGCACAGCTTTTGCTGGTTAATGGGAGATGGAGTCTTGTAGGCACTTCTTTGTGGGCTGGCTTAGAACTGTGATCCTCTAAGTCTCGTCTTTTTAGTATCTAGTATTATAGCAGTTATAGCTAGTATTGTAACTCCTGGTAACTAGTACTATAGCCATAAGCACCTGGTTCAGGGCTTTTCTTAAAAGTAATCTTCCTGTAAATTTTATCTCTGGCTATTCCCATGAGTATTTATCTATGACTCAGTTTCTCCCTCTCACAGTGTGCTCTCTTCTTTCACAGTATGCCTCATATCCTCTAGTTTAATAATGTGGTTACTGATTTCTTCTCTGTTATATTACTAACCTTTAAGTCTCAAAAGACTTTTCTTAATATGTATTTTGTTTCCAGTGCTCAGAATTATGCCTAATAAATAGAGCTTTTTAAATTTATTGTGAAAATACTGTACAGAGGGGTTACAATTACATGGGCAAGATAATGAGTACATTTCTTATCAAGCATTTTAGCCTCCTCCTTTCTTTCCCTTCCCATCCCTTCCCATTAATTAGAGATTTTTATAAGTGAAGATGTCTATTTGTTGGATGAATGAACACTCATTTTGGAGAAGGTCTGGGTCAAAGAATAACTGTAAATACTGAAATATGTATTTTCATGTAGTAAACATTCTCTGAAATTCTGTTTCAGACATGTGTACTTACAAGCAGCTCATTTTACACAGTTCTATTATAACAAGTTTATTTGTAAAGATTAATGTTTCACATTACCCTAAGGATATGAAAGTTATTGAGTAACTCAGTTTCTAATGTTCTGTTAGTGGATAAAGAGGCCTTTCAATACATTTCACATCAAATGTGGAGGAAAAGTTCAAGGCCTTGGTGTTTTTGAGGCAGAAAACTACAATGTAAGTCCCAGATTTAACCTCTCTCCAATGCTGTGACTTTTGACAAAGCCCCTTATGTTTTTCAGCACGAATTTCTCCTCTGTGAAAAGAAAGCAGAAATATCTAATGCCACAGGGGGTCCTGGAATTCAGGGAGATATGGAGTGGACCGGAACAGCAGGTAGGAATTTGTCAATCAATATATGCTCATTTGCCTTGTTGAATTGGCTCTTGTCCTGTATCCTGTCGAGTATCCAGAACAGAGACATTGAATGCTGTTTAATTAATCATGTCCAAGTGTAATTATTTGTATTTTACTATCCATTGGATTAACTTCTAGACTTATAGACATGTTCTAATTATTACAAATGAGGGAAACTATGCAGTGTATGTTTCTTTGGGTCTGACTTATTTCACTTAATATATTCCTTTCCAAGCCCTTTCATTTCCTTATGAATAGGGCAATGTCATTCTTTCTGATGAAACATAGAATTCCATTGTGTACATATATCACATGTTTTTTATCCATTCATCTACTGAAGGGCATCTAGGTTGATCCCATGTCTTGGCTATGGTAAGCAATGCTGCAATGAACATATTTGTGCTTGCAAGCTGGTTTGTGGTCATACACAGGAGTGGGATTGCTGGGTCATAGGGAAGTTCTATGTTTAGTCTTTTGAGGAACCTCCATACTGCTTTCCAGAGTGGTTGAACAAGCGTACATTCCTACCAACAATGTAGTAGAGTTCCCTTTTGGCCACATCCCTACCAGCATCTGTTAGTGTTACTTTTCTTGATAATGGCTGTTCTAACTGGGGTGAGATGGAATGGCAATGTTGTTTTAATTTGCATTTCTTTTATGGGGAGAGGTGTTAAGCATTTCTTCAAGTGTCTTTTGGCCATTCCTATTTCTTCGTCAGAGAAGTCTCTCCTTAAGTTTTTGAGATAGATACCAGTCTGCAAGGGACATTTTAAGAAATCCTCTTAGTTGGAATCAATCTATATGAAAATGATAAAACAGAAGGCATTACCAGGAATGAGGGTAGGGTTGCAATGCTCTACAACAAAGCCTCAGGTAGTCCATCCAAAGTTAGGAGGCTGGGAAAACCATTTAGAATTATCTCTGTCACAAGAAGAGGCTCAGTACTACACCCTTCACAAACTATACTCAAGTTATGGCTGCATGGATCAGGTTCTAAGGACTTGGAAGATAAGGCTGTTTATCTCAGGTAATCCCCATTGCTGCTTGGCAGCAGAGAGTCACAATAGTTCCTCAGTCCTGAAGAGGTGTTTGGATAATAAAGCAGAGTTCAATGTCCTGAGATCTAAATGGATTCTCTAAATGAGTCTTTTTTTAATTTTAATTTTTAATTGAAACGATGATGAGCTGGTGGTTACAGTTACATAAGTAAGGCAATGAGTACATTTGTTGTTAATCACTGTAACCCCATCTCTCTTTATCTCCCACTTACCCCTCCCTACCCCCCTGCCCCAGCTTGTAATGTTCATATCCAACATAGTGTCAAGTGAGTATCAGTGTTGCTCTGGTTCATCTGTTGGGGTCTTTGATTCACCCCATAGCTATTGAAGGCTTATTATAAACTAGATATGCTGTTGCACATTGAATGGACTAGGATGACTCCAGTTCCATTCCTATCTCTAGTGGGTTGACAGTGAATCATGGAAAACAGACATATACAAGGAATGCTGTCTGTATTCTCCATACCCATCTGCTGAACACAGTCAAGAAAGGCAAAGTGGCAATCACTACAACTTCAGGTAGAAGTTCTACACTTATTTTCAAACTTCTAACAAAGATTTTCCATGTCCCATGGTCAATCTGAAATGTTATTTCTGCTTTTACTTTTCTCTAATAGTTACACATCAGAAATAATATTGAGTGACCATATAGGTAACACATGATTTATTTTGTAGAAATAATTTACCACACCCCATTGTTAGTCCAGTGATTTTTGTTGGATCCTGATATTATTATTATTATTATTATTATTATTATTATTATTATTGTTGTTGTTGTTGTTATTATTATTATTTTTCTGTGGTGGTAGTGGTGGTGGTGACTGTTTTGGGTCTTGAACTCAGGCCTGGGTGCTATCCCTGAATCTCTTTGTGCTCAAGGCTAGGGCTTAAGCACTTGAGCTGCAGTATCACTTCTGGATTTTTGTAGTAGTTTTTTGTAGATAAGAGTCTCACCAGGACCTTTCTTCCCTGGCTGGCTTCAAACCACAATCCTCAGATCTTAACCTCCTGAGTAACTAGGATTATAATAGTGAGCCACTGGTGCCTGGCTGATCCTGGTTTTTGATCAGAAAACTAAAGACTAAAAAGCAATGATCTAAATACTTTTCTCAGTTGCTAAAGAAATACAAAAGGATTTAGGGAAAATGAGATGATTAACCTTATATCAAAATCAGCAAATAATTTCAACTTGAGAATTTCCTGTCATTGCTGCAACTAACCCTTTTCCATAATCATCAACTGAACACAGTCAAGAAAGGCAAAGTGGAAATAAATCCCACTTGTAACAAAGATTTCCATGTCCTGTGGTCAATCTGAAATTTTATTCTGCTAGTACTTTTCTTTAACAGTTACACATCTTTGGTTGTGGGAAGATTATGCCCAAAGAGGTGGGGTTCAGGATGTGGAAGAAGTGAACAGATTAATGGTCATTTGTCAAAATATCATCTTAGCTTTTGTGGGCTTTTCCTTCCAACCATAACAAATATGGTTAACTACTGAAAAGTGTGTGTTTATGGGGGTCATTTTATGCTTTTGATATCTGATTGGATATAAAAATAGGAAGCAATTAATATTGGATGGAGTGCTTAAGTTTTAAGTTAACCATGAATCAAATTGTTAATGATATATCAACAGTTTGTTGAAGGATTTAATGACTGAGGTCAATTAGAAAGTAACTAGATTTTCTGTTATATTAGCCAGCTCACTTAACATAGCAAATATAGTAATAAATTTTAGCCAGTCTTCCACTCTTTCCTTTATTTTTTTTTCTTTTTTTTTTTTTTTTTTGTCGGTCGTGGGGCTTGAACTCTGGGCCTGGGCGCTGTCCCTCAGCTCTTCAGCTCAAGGCGAGCGCTCTACCACTTAAGCTACAGAGCCACTTCCAGTTTTCTGGTGGTTTATTGGAGATAGGAGTCTCACGGTCTCTCCTGCCCGGGCTGGCTTTGAACCGCGATCCTCAGATCTCAGCCTCCTGAGTAGCTAGGATTACAGGCGTGAGCCACCAGCGCCCGTCTCTTTCCTTTATTCTTAAGTAAGGACATGTGACCTTCTACTGTGGTCACACAAGACTCTGTATATACCTCATTTCATGCTTTCACCTTGTGGAGGGGAGTTCTATGTAAATAGAAAAGCATTTCTAAGTCTCCATGAGGTCCTAATTCATAGGATGAGTATAGCAATTGTATTAAGTTTGCTGGGGATCCTTTCATCTCATATAACTATAATAAAGATAACAGTGATAGTAAATTTTAGAAGTCTAATAAGTATTAGAGACTTTTAGTCCTATTAATATGTTATTCCCTTCAAACTATGTAATGGACCCCCAAGGGAAATATTGAACATTTTTAAATATTTGAAATCATTTCACAAGAAAACTGAGGATCAGAAAAATGAAGTATGTTTCCAAGGCCATATAAACAGAATGCCACAAGCATTCAAATTGAGGCCTGTCTGTATAGAAATTAGTGTCCAGACTTCCACATGTAGTCTGAACCTTTGAAATTATAAGGTAAATTAGTGAAAGTTTGGTCACTGATTTTCTTGAGAGGTAGTCCATACATTGCATAAGAAGCAATGTTAGGTAGAAGACACTGTTCAAACAGAAAATTACTTGGTACTTGACCTATGTAGCTGTAATACCTCTGCACATCACCTTTACAATAAATTTCTTTTAGAAAAAGGATATTCTTTTTATAACAAGACTTCTCAACTTTAGTGTTACTGATATCTGGTTCTGGAGAGTGCTTTATTATAGAAAACACTCTTTGCTGGGTGCCAGTGGTTCACACCTATAATCTCGGCCCCTCAAGAGATTGAGATCTGAGGATTGTACTTCAAAGCCAGCTCAGGAAGATAAATTCAAGAAAGTCTTATCTCCAATTAATAAGCAAAATGCTGGTAGTTGAGCTGTGGCTCAAACAGTACTTTGCCAGCATTGAGCAAAAGAGTTAAGAAACAGAGAAAAGACCTGAGTACAAGCCACACACACCCACACACACACCCACACACACACATACACACACACACACACACACACACACACACACACACACACACACCCCACACACATACACACATTGAAAACACTTGTGCATTGTAGGTATGTTGCACAATCATTAGTCTACCACTGGTTTGTTATTATATACCAGTGAAATATCTTTGGTTTTAAATGCCTAAAATGATCAGATATTGCTAACTGTCTCTGAGAACCACTGTCTAGAGAGCCACTGTCTAGAGAGCTACTGGTATACAAATGGAATGCAAACTCTTTCTTGTGCCTCTTAGAATAAGAGGGTGACTGTTTATGTGTTTATTATAGAACTTCCTCTAGTTTGATTGTAATGAACTCCACCTGCAGGTGAAGTGGGCAAAGAAGATTTTAATGAGTTGCTAAAATGTTGTAAAGTTAATATTTAAGTCAAATGGAATCAGCACTTTCTGAGAACAAGATGTGAAAATGAAAGACAAAATCAGAAGTCTTTGCAGAGGGATTTCTATGTAGTGTGAATTAGACCCTGGAGTCCCACTCCACTAAACTTTACAGCCCACGTTTTCTTAATGGCAGCCTGGGAACACAGACACTAATACTGTCCCCTGTACACAAAATTCCAGCTCTTTTAACAATGCAGAAAGGAGCCATTGTGTGCTCACACCGGTGCAAATTATACCATAAATATTCATTAAAGCTCAAGTCTGGAAACACATGCTTCTGTTACAGATGATGGAGCAGAAGCAATCAGAGAGCAGTTTAGATGGGATTACAGAGGGTGAAGTGGACCTAGATTTTCTGAAGTGTTCTGAGCCAATGATAGTAAACTCTTCACAGCTCTTTGGTGTGCAAATACTTTCTCTCATTCTGTTGGACACTTCTCCATGAAAAAAATTGTATGTTGATTTCTGTACAGAAGATTTTTCCATTGAATGTAACAATCCTAGGATTTCTTGCCTGAAGTTGGTTGATATAACTAAAATAACATTCCCAGGAACAATATCAAGAGTTTTACTCATGTTTTCCTCAGGGAGTTTGAAGCTTTTAGGATTTAGATCAATAATCAATAATAAATCAATAGTAAATCATAAATCAATAATCCATCTTGAAATTGCATAAAATGAATATGGTGTAAAATGAAAAACTGATTTCATTCTTTAGCACAAGGACTACCACATTTGGCATTTATTAAAGAGACTATGCTTTAAGCATTGTGTGTTGTTGAAAGACTTGTTGAAAATTAGCTGACTATATGTAACTGGGTTGGTTCTAATGGCCTGTGTTCTTACTTTAGCAGGTGCACATGACGCAGATTATTCTGCTCTGTGTGTGTGTGTGTGTGTGTGTGTGTGTGTGTGTGTGTGTGTGTTGGTTCTCTGCTTGAACTCAGAGCCTGAGAGCTATCCCTGGCTTTTTTTTTTTTAGTGAAGGCTAGTGCTGTGCTACTTGAGCCACAGCTCTGGTTCTAGCAGTTTTTGCAATCCTCAGATTTCAGCCTCTTAGGTAGCTAGGATTGCAGGTGTGAGCCACTGAATGTACAGTTAATTATTCCACATTTCTTCTTTTTGCTCAAGACTTCTTAGTTTATTTGCAAACTGAGTTTGGGGATTGCATTTTTTACTTTCTTAAAGTGTCATTGAAGCTGGGTGCTGGTGGTGGCTCATGCCTATAATTGTATCTACTCAGAAGGCTGAGATCTGAGGATCTCAATTCAAAGCCAGCCCAGGCAGCAAAGTTTGTGAGATCTTACCCAAATTAACCACCACAAAACCAAAAGTGGAGCACAATTATAGCTCCTAGTTCCTGAGGTCAAGCCCAAGGACTGTCATAACAACCAAAAACTTGTCATTAAGATTTTAGTAAGGATTGCATTGACTGAAGGTTGCCTTGAATAGTATGTTCATTTTAATAATATTGATTCTTTCTGTCCACAAACAGAGTTATTTTTCCATTTATTGGTGTCTGTTTTAAGTTCTCTTATCAATACTTTTATATGGAAAAGATAGAATGAAACCATTCAACTGAGCAGCAAAATAATAAACAAAACAAAAATAGTTAAAAGATATGAAATTGAAATTTACTAAAAGAAGACATGTAAAAGACAAACAAGTATATGAAGTATTACTGAATATCACTAAATGTCATGGAAACAGAAATCCAAACTATCAAGATGTATTGCCTCTTACACATTAGAATGTCTCATACTAGAAACTGAAAAAAAAGATATTAAGTATTGGTGAAATGCAGAGAGGAGAGAATCATTGACAACATTATCATATCAAAAACATTAGCTGTTACAAAAAAACAGTATGAAGAGTCTTCAAAAACTCAGAGAACAGCCATATGATCTAGCAATTTCATGCCCAGGAATATATGCAAAGGAAAAAGGAATTGAAAAACTGCTTACCTGCCCATACTTGTCCCAGCATTAATGCACAATGTCCAAGATATGGGAACAATCTAAATATTTATGGATAGGTAAATGAAGAGATTGTGGAAAATACATTAGAGATAATTTTGTTTACCCTCATCAAAAAGAAGAAAATACTTCCATTGTCAACAACATAGGTGGATCTAGAAGTTGTTATGTAAAATCAAAACGCTACCCAGTGGCTTTCTAGTTTCCTAGTTTTTTTGTTTCTTGTTTTTTTTTTTTGTTCAACATGACCACTTCTACATTTTATGCTTCTACCATCCACATAGAAACCTTTGCGCAAATCAGCCTTCAAAACCATTAGATAAATAAACCTGTCTCAATTAAGTTAGTCTACCTGAGGCATTTTGATATAGTCACTACAAAAGAAAGACTAATTCAGTGCCCGTGGCTGACACTAATATATTACATACTTAAATTTTGACAAGGGGATATGTATTACAAAAGTGTTCTTACCACAAAAACAAACAATAGAATAAATAAAGCAAGTAAGAAGAGACTTTGAATGGATATGCTTAATATGGTCTTGATGGTAGTGGAGATCAGAGGTACATGTAAATGTATGTGTACACGTATATGAATGCATGTGTGTATCTTCTACCTACCTATCTATATGTATATATATATGTGTGTGTGTGTATATATATATATATATATATATATCCCAAAACTCATTGAGATGTTTATATTTAATATGAATAGAATTCAATTTACCAGCCATGCATTAAAATAGTTTTTATATGAATGGGGTGCATAGAGGTAATGAGTTACATTTATGACATTTTTCCATAGGGGATATATATATATATATATATATATATATATTTCATATCCTCAAGAAATTTTTATTATTACCTTGTTTTATTTTAAGAAATAAAAGCATTCTTTGACTAATTAATTATTGATATTGATCATACAAACACTTTACATGAAAAGAGATAGAATTTAGTCTTTGCTATAAGTGTTCAGCAATGATTTTTGGTCTTATTACATATTTTAATATGATGATCATAACCCTGAAAGTCAGTGTAATTTTTTATTTTACAGATGAGAAGGCAAGGCTGAATGACTTGCCCAGGGCCATAAAATTAATAAAAGGGGCCAACGTTTGAATGTAGGTCTTTGAACTTCCCAGTCAATGTTCTTTTAGCTATATTTTAGTATAAAGAATGTAAAATGTTATATAGTTTATGGCAATTCACATTAATGTTAATTGATGTTCTCTCTTCTTACAGATGAGCATACAGAAGCTGTATTAGTAACCCCAAATCAGTACATGGACATTGCAATGGATGTTATTAAGCTTCAACTCAGATAAGGAGTTGGGAGCTCACATTCATTACCCTCACTCCAGGACACTGAGAGCTGAGGATTGCCCACCTGGGAAGAAAAGTCTTTGAGACACTTCTCTTCAGTAAGCCAGCAAAAAAGCTGTAAGTGGAGCAGTGGCTCAAGTGAAAAGCTAAAGGACAGTACTCAGTTCCTGAATTCAAGTTCCAGTACTCATGCAATATATATATATATATATTTTTTTTTTCTCTCCTCTGTAGATACATATAAAACTAGGATGAGTTTTATTCTGAGATTTATTTTGTATCCCCTTCATTAATGCACTGTCAAAATCAGCATGAACCACAGAGGTCCTCTACATTTATAAATATTATCTAGGTGAGTTTTTGATAGTATAGGAGTTTGCACGTAGGTCCTTATGCTTCTTAAACAAACACTGTCCCACTCTAGCCCACACCACAGCTTTTTATGCTTCTATTATATTTTAGAGTAGGTCTTCCTTTTTTTTTCCATCCTAACCATGCCTTCCTGTAGAGCCAGATGAAAAGCATATAACCCTATGTCCAGCTTGAGGATGTGGTCTATCAGGTGGATATGACTTCCAATGTCAATCAGTCATGTCTCTGATTTTTTATTATAGTACCTGGTATTGCAGGTATTAGCCTGCAGGCTCATAATTCATGCTAGGCTCATAATTCATTCTTAAGTGGAGATTAGTTATAAGTAGCAAAGCTAAAATCTCATAGATAGCTTAGATATAGTCAGGATCCATTCCATTTATCAGTATTTAACAAACATTTATTAAGCATGCACTCTAACGTGAACACAGCCTTTTGTGTTCATTAACTGTGCACCTACTCCATGATTGCAGGAAATTCAGAGACCGTTTTTATAGAAAGTAAAATACCACTCAGTATGACATAAAATATGCAAATATAAGCTGGGAGCTGGTGGCTCACACCTGTAATCCTAGCTATTCAGGAGGCTGAGATCTGAGGATTGCAGTTAAAAGCCAGCTGGGGCAGGAACCAGAAAACTGGAAATGGCTCTGTGGCTCAAGTGGTAGAGCACTAGCCTTGCATGCTCAAGGCCCTGGGTTCGATTCCTCAGCACCACATAAGCAAAAAGAAAAAAAAGCCGGAAATGGTGCTGTGGCTCAAGTGGTAGAGCGCTAGCCTTGAGCTGAAGAGCTGAGGGACAGTGCCCGGGCCGAGTTCAAGCCCCATGACTGAACAAAAAAAAATAACATACAAATATAAAAATATACAGGGTTGGGAAATACTCTCTAATGACTAATTCATTTGAGTGATGGAAAGGGGTTTGGGGAAGGTGTTAGGCCCAGGGAAGTTTAGACATTCGTTTTGAAAAGATTCAAAAGAAATGTACTAAAAGAAAAGTCTAAAAACATACCACAAAATATGAAACAGCATATAGTATTTGAAGACATTCTAGCACATTTTTTTTCATTTTTTCTTTTAATTTTTTGGGGCCTGGTCGTGGGCCTGAACTCTAGGCCTGGGCTGTGTCCCTCAGCTCTTCAGCTCAAGGCTAGCGCTCTACCACTTGAGCCACAGCGCCACTTCCGGCTTTTTTTTCTGCTTATGTGGTGCTGAGGAATCGAACCCAGGGCCTCATGCATGCAAGGCAAGCACTCTACCACTGAGTCGCCTTCCCAGCCCCACATCTTTTTTTCTTGAACCCAAGACCTCACTTTCTCACTTCATTTGTTTGCTAGTCTGGTATTTTACCACCTGAGTAATTCCTCCAGTCTGTTTTTTCTGATTAACTGGAGATGACCCTCTTGTCCTTTTCTTCCCAGGTTGGCTTTGAACCACTACCTTCCAGGTCTCAGTCTCCAGAATAGCTAGGATTATAGGAATGAGCCACCAGTGCCATCCAGTAGCACATTGAATGCTCATTGAAATTACGACTACATACTCCAAATCTTCATCCTGAATTATTGCAACATTGAGTTTGTTTATTAAAAAAACTTTTCCAAATGAATCTGATAGAATCACTTTTTTTTTTCAGTCATGGGGCTTGAACTTGGGGCCTGGACGCAGTCCCTCAGCTCTTTAGCTCAAGGCTAGTGCTCTACCATTTGAGCCACAGCGCCACTTCTGGCTTTCTGGTGGTTTATTGGAGAGAAGAGTCTCACTGACTTTCCTGCCAAGCTGGCTTTGAACCAGGATCCTCAGATTTCAGCTTCCAGGGTAGCTAGGATTACAGGCATGAGCCACTGGCACCTGGCTTTAAAGTCCCTTTTTAAGAGCCAATTATCTGAACTTTCCAGTAGATGGAATATAATTGTGGAGCAGGCCCACAATTTAGAACTCATTGTTGAATAATCAGGTAAACACAGATGTTTAAGATAGGGATCTCAAAATTACTTTTCTGCTTATTGTATGGTTTTATTTACAGTGTGTTAACTATTCTCAAGCGTCCAATGCAGAGATTCCATAAGTAAATGCAGTTTTACATTATTTATTTAAATTTTGTTAAGAACTGCAATGATAGGTTTGTGTGTGTTTGTGTGTGTGTGTGTGTGTGTGTGTGTGTGTGTGTGTAGGTGTAAATTTTAGCCACATTTTACCTTGGAAATTGTACAGCTGTTTGAAAATAACAGCCAGGTACATAAATAATTCCCAGACAATCTCACTGAACTAATAGCTTTCCCTACTTATAAAGTGTTTCTGTCCATATCCTTTTATTACTATTTAGACAATTCACCGCCAGCCTCATGTATTCTTCTTTGAGGGATGGCTCTCAAAAAAATGAGGGTAGGGCTGGGAAAGTGGCTCAGTGGTAGAGCACTTGCCTTGCATGCATGAGGCCCTGGGTTTGATTCCTCAGCACCATATAAGCAAAAAGAAAAAAGCCGGAAGTGGCACTGTGGCTCAAGTGGTAGAGCGCTAGCCTTGAGCTGAAGAGCTAAGGGACAGTGCCCAGGCCCAGAGTTCAGGCCCCACGAACAGACCCCCCCCCATAAAAAATGAGAATAAAGGACAAATGAACATTAAAAGTCTTTGTAAGCCCTTACATCAGACTGGCTTTAAGAATGTGTGGTAAAATAATAGAAATAGACTTTTCAACATCCTTGTTTGGGTACTTAGCATTTTCAAGTTCAAGTTGATGGTTGGAAGAAACTGAAAGTAAGGCCTCTGGCTGTTGGAGGTGACATCATTTTAATAGATATTAAATGTCATATGCAAACAGTTGACAAGCCTAATTGAGTTCTCTCTGATAATAAACAAATGAACTGACATGGAAAGTTCCTAAGCATTATGAACACAGGCTGCTGTCCAAATCAGTTACCGTTTAGATGCATACAATTGTGTTTCAGAATAATGCAAAAGGAGGTTATTTGAAAGGAAGAAATGGGAATTTCTATATTTTAGTTCCCAACTCCAGTGCCTTTCTCTGCGAGGGAATAACGAGTTTCTACACAACAAGGACTTTCCTCACAGATCTCCAAGGCCCTACCCAGGGGCCTGGGAATCCAATCTGCTTGTCAAAGAACACATCCTCAGGGAAGTGCTAAGGAAGAAAACAGGTAAATCACAGTAAATTTTTTAGCCAGTATTAGGGTGAGAATGTCCTCTATAACTTATTTTTCTTCAAACTCTCCAATGACTACTGAAATTCACTTAAGGGTAGTTCTCGCTATTCCATTCCTTTTTATTTCCAGCATTAAGTGTCACTGCTGGATATTTTCCATCTGTCCCTGTAGATCCATCTTCCAGCGCCCGCCTCCCATGACAGAGCTTTGTCTGCCATGTGAACATTTCCTTTCACGCTTTGCTTCTGGTCAGAATGATCCAGAGATGTCCAGAGAAGGGAGGAAGAGCACTATGTTGGTTGTGTGGCTTGCCCAGCCTCAGCCTGCAGCATCACCTCAAATAGGCTTTATCTTGATAACCAATGCCGCTGATCTTCTAAGGAAAACAGCTCCATCTTGATTTCTCCTTCCTGGTTTCAGTACCTCTATCTACTTTCTTAACCTTAAGGATAGGAACATCTGGGAAGAATTCAGCCGTGGCTGGCTGCATAATCCTCTACATTCCACTTTTTATTTTATTTATTATTCTTGGTGCAGGTACTAGGGCTTGAATGCAGGGTATTGTGTTCTCCCTTGCTTTTTTCACTGAGGGCTTGTACTCTCCTACTTGAATTTCACCTCCACTTCTAGCTTTCTGGTGATTAATTGGAGATAACAGTCTCACAGACATTATTGCCTGGGCTAGCTTTGAGGCATGAACCTCACATTTTAGCTTTTTGAATAGCTAGGATTACAGGAGTGAGCCACTGATGCCTGGACCCATTTTATTTTAAATAGTCTTATTACATCCACTCCAACTTGTCTACATTTGATATGCAGCTTTTATCCTGTTGGAATTGACACTAGTATCATAAATTGGTCCTATCTATTGACTATGGTAGGATATGCATTGGAGGGATATGGCTATAAGTAAGAAAGTCAAATATGGTTGATTCCAGAAATCTAGAAAGCAAGATTCATGGAAGATCTTACTCTATGACTTGTTTCTTTGTTTGGTTATAAGTATGTTGTTCACTCTTTGAGTAGCTCCTTTATAAGCAAGAACTTTGTCTATATACTCTGACCCTAGCCCACTTTCATACTCCCCTTCATTTTCCCCAGCACTCAACTTCCCCTACACCTACAAACCTCGGATTAACAAGGAGAATGAAGAAAACCTGCAATAAGGTAAATGTGAATATAATAAGATTAATAGCTCACTCCCATCTTCTGAACTTGTCTTACCCCCAAAGCCTATCATTCATATTGTAATAATACTACTTTGCATTTTGTGAAGCAGACTTCAGTTTGAAAGAATGAAGGAATGACTGACTATTAGTGATAGGCTGGATTAGAGGGATCTTCAAAAAATCTGAATTAGCTCAGCATCAGTGGCCCATGCCTGTAATACTAACTAATCAGAAGGCTTAGGTCTGGAGGATCAGAGCTTGAAGTCAGTCTGGGCAAAACAATTCCATGAGACTCCATCTCAAACAAAACATAACACAACAAAACAAAAAGCGAAAAGCCAAGCTAGTGGTCTGGATAAACTGTAGAGCATCAGTGAAGCAAGTAAGACATGTGAGCAGGAAATCCTTAGTTCTAACCTTAGTACTACTAACATAAATGCAAATGAAATTCTAACAACTGATTAAACAAAGATTTTCACCAGTGGGGAGACTAGGTGATCTATAGATTATGATTTATTTCAATTTTGTTTCTTTTTTTTTTTTTACTTTTGACAGTTCTGGGGATAGAACTCATAAGTGACACAATCACTCAGCTTGTTCAGCTGGCTCTCTGCTCCTCTTGCACTGCTTTATTTTTTCCCAGTCTGGTGGCTTGAACTCAGGGCCTAGGCACTGCCCCTGAGCTTCTTTTGTTCAAGGCTAGCACTCTACCACGTGAGCCACAGCTCCACTTTTGACTTTTGTTGATAATGTGGTACTGAGAAATCAAACCTAGGGCTTCATGCATGCTAGGCAAGCACTCTACCACGATGCCACATTCTTAGCCCCTAGTGCTGCTTTTTGATGGTAATTTTAGAAATGAACTCCAAAGACAAAGACAAGACCAGAATGAAGTTGAGTCCGGATTACACAGCTAGATTTGTCTGTAATTAAACCCCACTGTCCTTGGGAAGTACTTACTACTCATCTAGAAGTAATTGAACATCTCTTAGGGGTTAGAACTTCCAAAGCTTAGAACTCTGAGTTTCATGCAACATTATTTAATTTATCTAAAGTTATTTTGGACCAAATTCTTGATTCAGTGTGGATAAGCTGGGAGACATTTCTGATATTCAGCACTTTTATTTGTGAAATAGAAATGATGTACCCTCAATGAGATGTTGTCAGAATGAAGAATATAATCATATTTGAAGGGCCAGTGTTCTGCTTTGTGGGTTCTGTAGCATAAAACTTAAAACACCTCCATAATGTCTCATATATAGCAATCCTGCCAGTAAGTGATATGCTACAAAAATGGGTGAAGAGGGATCTTTTCTAACATTACCTGAGAATATTCATACCCATTTGCTTACTTCTTTGTACTTAACTCTGTGTGTGTGTGTGTGTGTGTGTGTGTGTGTGTGTGTGTGTGTGTGTGTGTGTGTGTGTGTGTGTGTGTGTGTGTGTGTGTATACTGGGACTTGAAAGTAGGCCCTAATTCTCTCTCTTGCTTTTCCACTTAAGGCTGGCACTCTACCACTTGAACCACACCTCCATGTCCAACTTTTTGCTAATAAATTAGAGATAAGATTCTCAAAGACTTTCTGTTCCAGATGGCTTTAAAGTCTGATCCTCACATCTCAGCCTCCTGAGTAGCTAGGATTAAAGATACAATCTGCCAGCATCTAGCTGAACCTTGTCTTTTATGGATGAGCAAGTATTTTCATTTAGAGCAAGCTCTTAACATCCATTTCCCTGGTTAGGACTCTCTTCCTCTAATTGCTCTAGGTTGACTATCAGTTTTCGAAACTCATTACTCTATGATAATTTTGGATTGTTTTAACTAGACTATTCTTTGGAGATGAGAGGATATTATTATAATGAATACTTCATGATAGATGAATTTGGAAACAGATTTCTTTTTTAAATAGTTACAGATACCTTTAGAATTTGCCAGATGCTTTTGCCAATAATAGTCTCATTTCACTATCTGTGTGGTCTCTGACCTCCTACTGCTCCCCAGTGCATGTTCAGTGTTCAGAATACATATTCCAGTCCAGTCATGGAGGGGAGGTAGGGATGTAAATACATCTCTGTAAAGACCCTTATAGATATTCAATTAAAGAAGGTGCTATTTCACTTCAGGCAAAACGCAGATTTAATACTGTTTGAAGATGGTCTTAATTCTATTGCATGTGAACAACTGTTTAAACTTAAGTTTTTTCATCTACCTGAGAATCTTTTCCTTTATGCACAAATGAGGAAAATAAAATCTACCTCATGAGGTTGTTGTGAAGATTCAGCCAGTCATTCATTCATATGATAAATTTTGTTCCTAGATAATAATATTTCACAAAGTTCTATGTCTGACTCCGAACTCAGTGAAAGAAAATCAGAACGATATCAGTCTGTCAGGATTGGAAAAAAAATCTAGACAAGGAGAAAGTTCCAGGAGCCCTGGACCAAGTCCTGTAATAAGAAGGATTGTGTTAACTGCTCTCAACTCATTTAGTCCCAGGAGTCATGGAGTACTTCCTGAAGGAAAAGCCTCTGAAATTACCCCTGTGGAAGTTTTTCAGGCACAGGAAGCTTGATTCAAGATGCAATAAACCTGACTCAGAAATAAGATGATAGTTTTTAAAGGAAAGTAGAGGGTATGAATGTGACAAATGAGTCCAGGTTTACCATCTCAGCGCACTCCCCCTGATAGGCAAATCCTGGTGTGAGTTTGGAAGCCAGGCTTGGAATTCATGTGCTACTGGTACTCTTTGCACAGCTATTAGCTCCTCTAAGCTGAAGTTCCTCATCTATAAAACTGGTATAACAATACTTCCTGCTTCAAGGGCTACTATAAAATAATCTAGTATGCCGGCTAGCACAGGGTAAGCACTCACCTACACATTGCATTTCTAACTATCACTAACCATTTATAAACAGCCATGTAAATAAAGCTCTCAGGAACATAGTGCTTACTATGTGTCAGACAATATTTGGTGCATTTGATGTAATTCATTTACTTTGTCTTCTCTACTGAGTCTGCAGCACTGTGAAGTTTGAATTACCATTACCACCAAATGAATGAATAATTTTGCAAATGAATGGGTAATTTTACTGCTCATGCAAGGAATAAGTAGTGAAGCTAGGATATACCCCAAGGAAATCTGACTCTAGCATCTTAACTACAATGCTAAGCCATAATAAGCAAAACAGATTAGATATTTCACTAGAAACTTCATAAGTCGTTTGGGCCCAGAAGTCTTATTTCAGTCCATTTCTTGTAGAAAGGGACACAAAGAAGCAAGTAGAAGGCAAGCTCCCTTGAACTAGACATCCTTGTGGTATTTGGGATTTCAGTGGCAATATTTAATGAAAAAGGAAGAAGACCATAAGAACTAAACTAAGTAGATTCTAATTACCAAATAGCATACAATGATCCACTTTCCATTACTGTAACATAATACCTGAGATAAGACACTTCACTTTCAAAGAGGAGTCGGGCGCCAGTGGCTGGCTCACTCTGTAAACTTGGCTACTCAGGAGGCTGAGATCTGAGGATCACAGTTTGAAGTCAGCCTGGCAGGAAAGTCTGTGAGACTCTTATCCCCAACAAACTACTCAGAAAAAGCCAGGTGTGGTGCTATGGCTCAAGTGGTAGAGTGCTAGCCTTGAACAAAAGAAGCTCAAGGACAGGGGCCAGGCCCAGAGTTCAAGACCCAGGAGAGGCAGCAAAAAAATCAAGCAAATGAAAAAACAAAGAAAGTTATAAAGAGGCAAGCTGGCAACTTTTGTTTTTGCTCATGATGGCTTAGCCCATTGCTTTAGGGCCCGTGGGAAGGAAGCACATCAGCACATCAAGGCAGCAGTGAACATAGGGGTCATGCCATTCTCTTCATTGTCAGAAAGTAAAAATATGAGGAAGAAAGGTCCAGAGTATTCCTGCTTCTTTCAAGGACACAGCCTCAATCATCTAAGATCATTGACATAACCAAAAGAGAAACCTACCTCCATTTCTTCCACCACCCAACAATACTGATTTGAGAACTAAGTCTTTTACAGATAGCCCCAATAGCAGAACAATAGCAGAAGTACAGCCTAGAATTATCCAGAAAAAAAAATTTGTAAGAGGGTTGTAGGAAGTAAGAGGCCTGACATTAGCAAGCACTTAGTTATCAACCTTGGCACTTAGTTACTGCAGATGCTGTAACTTTGACTGTCCCTGGTATCAAAAGCCTGACAAGCTCCTAGTTTACTGGTTTCATGGTCACATTTGTATTCATTTATTTATTGGTAACGCTCTGCTGGTTCAGGGCTCTGAGGGAAAGCAACATGGAAGATCCTTTACTCAGCCACCACAGGTCTCCTGGATTCAGATTCAACCATAAAGGTTGTTCATTAAATGAAATTCCAATTAAATGATATCAAAAACCCAAAGAAACATTCAAGTTCATAGCCATGAAACGCTTGTAACAATTGATTAACAGATTCTATGCAGCCTTTATTATTTGATCCTTTAAAAGGCTGTCAGGGAATATTATTTATAATTTGCTCCCCCAATAATTTTATGAAGTTTGGAAATGGCACAAGTCAACTTGTAATGTATGAGCCATATGAAATTAATGTTCATCTTTCAGCTTTTTATGAAGTTGGCTAAAAACCAATCTCATTTCAAAGAAATGATTTTTATATAAATAATGCTTTCTTCTTTTTCAAGCTGAAAGACATGGGGAAATGACTAGATCTTTCTTGGAATTAGGAAAAAACCAAGTGCTGGCCTTCTAGGCTTGGAAACAAATGGAAGCAGAGCTCTATTTTGTTTGATGCTTGAACATTTTTAATATATAATTTTTTATTGTAAAGATACTGTACAGAGGGGTTACAGTTACATGAGCAAGGTGATGAATCCATTTTCTATTGAGCATTGTTATAACCTCTTTTATATTTCCCCTACCATCCCTTCCTCCACACCTCCCCAACTCCTCCCTCCCTTCACCCCCCCACCACAAATTTGTAAAATTCGTTTTCAACATACTGTCTTGTACATCTCATTGTTACAATGTGTCATCCTTTAGCCTTATTTCAGTATTTTGTTAGTTCCCTTCCCCTCCCCAAATTAGGAAAATGTATATACAAGATGTAGGGCACCATAATCAAATGCAGTGACAAGGGTTGTACCATGGGGGAAGAACGTACAGAAGAAACAAAAAAAAATCACATAGTACATTATAAGTACATTAAAAAGAACAGCAACAAAGATAAAAACCTCTTATGTCTCTAATTTGGGATTCATTTCACTTAGCATCAGGTTATACAGTCATGTGTATACAGCTTTTGAACTCTTCTACTTGTTCTAGACATATACTAGTTATTGCAATAAGGGAAAGCATGGGACCTATATTTCTTTGGGCTTGGCTTACTTCACTTAATATAAGAATTTTTTCCAAGTCTTTCCATTTCCTAACAAATGGGGCAGTGCCATTCTTTCTGATGGAGGCATAGAATTTGAATATATATATCTTAGCTATGGTGAATAATACTGCAATAAACATAGTTGTGCTGGTAACTTTAGTATGGTCTTGTTTGTGATCATTTGGGTAAATGCCTAAAAGTGGGATTGCTGGGTCATAGGGGAGCTCTATGTGGAGTTTTTTGAGGAACCTAAATACTGCTTTCCAAAGTGGTTGAACAAGTTTAAGTTCCCACCAACATTGCAGTAGGGTTCCCTTCTGGCCACATCCCCTCCAGTATCTGTTGTTATTAGAATTCTTGATTATAGCCATTCTAACTGGGGTGAGATAGAATCTAAATGTTGATTTGATTTGCATTTCTTTTATGGCTAGAGAAGTAGAGAATTTCTTCATGTGTCTATTGGCCATTCTTATTTCCTCTTCAGAGAAGTCTCTCTTTAAGTCTTTAGCCCACTTATTTATTGGGCAGTTATTTCTTTGAAGATTTGTTGTTGGGGGATTTAATTTTTTGAGTTCTAAGTATATTTTAGATATGAGACCCTTGTCCGTTATATGGCTAGTGAAGATCTTCTCCCAATCTGTGGGCTTTCTATTGATCTTGCTTGCTATGTCTGTTGCCATGCAGAAGCTTTGCAGTTTCATGCAATCCCATTTGTCCAAGCTTTGTTTGATTTGTTGTGTTTCTGGGTCTTTATTGAGAAAATTTGGCCTGTGCCAAGGAGCCCTAAAGTTTCTTCTATTCCTTTCTATAATGTTTTCATGGTGTCTGCTTTGACTTCGAGGTCTTTGATCCATTTGGAGTTGATTGTGGTGCAGCGTGATATATGGGTATCTAGCCATGGGGTGGTTAGCCAATTTTGCCAGCACCATTTACTGAAGAGGCTTTTCTTCCATTTTATTTTCTGGCTCTTTTATTGAAGATTAGGTAGGTATTGGTCTGTGGGTTAATTTCTGGGTCTTCAATTCTATTCCATTGGTCCTGAGGTCTGTTCTTGTGCCAGTACCAAGCTGTTTTGATTAATATAACTTTGTAGTAGAGTTTGAAGTTTGTTATTGATATTCCTCCAGCATTGTTCTTTCTGCTAAGGATTTTTTTTGTTATTCAGGGTCTTTTATTATTCCATATGCATTTTTGGATTGCTTCTTCTATTCCCTTGAATGAGGTTGGGATATTGATAGGTACCACATTGAATCTGTAGATAGCCTTTGGAAGTATTGACATTTTCAGGATGTTGATCTTTCCAATCCAGGAACATGGGAGGTTTTACTACTTCCTTAGTTCTGCTTTAATTTCTTGTTTCAGGATTTTAAAATTTGCTTGAACATTTTTTCTCTTGGCTAGCTCTCTGCTTTCCTGAGTAGCATTTCACTGGGAAAAAGTCTTTTAGAGGAACACATGCTGTCCATCTTGGTTGCTACCTTCTATCTCCATCGTTTCACATTGGGGCAACCTTGCCCTCATCAGCCAATAAAGACTCTGTCCTTATTACAGGTAGACACCATGTTCTAGGGACTTTGCATGTAGCAGCAGACAAAGCTAATATGGTCTGGTCCTTGATCTTGTGGAGATGTTTCAAGTAGACTGTAAGTGAACCATAGACTTCTATATTTCCTTCTCAGAGAAAGGAGTCGAACCTTATGACTTGAAATCATGTAGAGGATCTAGCTATTTCTAGAATTCTGATTCAATCATCCCTCTCCACTCACATTCTCCCACTTACTTGGTCTTCTCTCTTCAGATCCCAATGTATTGATTTACCTACACATTTGATGCATCTCAGGCCCCAGACCCTGATTTAAAATCCATCTCTAGATCAACATTTCTTCTAATCCAAATTTCTCCTTGGCATCTGCCTCCTCTAGCGACCTCAGTCTGCTCCTGTGCTCTCATTTCTCTTTTCTCCTCTTCTTTACTTTTCATTTCCTTTTTTTCTTTTCCTTTCCTTTGTCTTTTCTTTCTTCCCCTTCCTCTTCTTCCCTTCCTCCCTCCCTCCCTCCCTCTATCCCTTCCTCCCTCCCCCTCTCTCTTCTCTCTCCTTCCTTCCTTCCCTCCCTCCCTGCCTCCCTCCTTCCTTCCTTCCTTCCTTCCTTTCTTCCTTCCTTCCTTCCTTCCTTCCTTCCTTCCTTCCTTCCTGTCTCCTGTGCCAATATGCAGTATTGAACTCACAGTCCAGCAATATTATTTGGCTTCTTCATTCAAATCTGGTGCTTGCCATACCAGCTACTTGAGCCATACTTTTGGCTTTTTTTTTTTGATTAACTGAAGATAAAAGCCTTATATAGTCTTTTCTGCTCAAGTTTTCTTTGAACCATAACCCTCAGTTCTCATCCTCCTGAGTAGCAAGGATTAGAGGTATGAGCCACTAGCCTCTGGCTTTTCTTTCTTTCTGATGCTTGCTCTTTGGACTCCTGGTATTATTTTCCAGAAGTTTTAACCCTATTTCTCGCTTTCCTCTTCACCCATCTCAACAAATAGTTACAGGTGTTTCAGTCCCTTCTCATCCTCCTTCTTCCATCTGAGGCTAGAATACCTTGGGCCTTTGACATTTTACATTTGATTCCAGGGGGACCTCAATTCCTAAGGGCACAGGCCTCTGAAGTTTCAAGCTCATGGACGCAAGACACTTTTGTAGCTATAAATCCTCAATTCGGAATCATGAATGATGAGAATCCCAGGAAGCAGTTAAGTGGTTACTTAGGGAGAGCACAGACTATCACTGAGACTCAATGAAACTATTTGGATCTGTGAAATTGCCCAGAAAATTTCAGAACATAAAGGATTTCAGCCTGAATATGTGGTGCTTAATGGTCTGTAGCCAGGGTGAGCTCTCGAAGTCCAAAACTGTAGTAGGAAAGCGAAAGAGCTGTAGCCTCTGGGCTCTGTTGTAAGAGGGAGATTTTCTGTTGTTGCTCTCCATTCTGCATTTATTCATTCATTCATTTGCTCTCAAATATTCATTCAGATTCTGATTGTGTTGCTGTGGTCTGCATTGAGCTAAGAGACAGTATGCATGATCAGGCCTCAATCTAAGTCCTCAGCAGGTTTAAATTCCACTTAAGGGCAGATATTACCCACACCAATAGATTCAATAGACACATACCAAGAAAATACCATTAACTATGTCCATGACATTATGACCAAGAGATTCTATTTAAATTAAGAAAATTTTGCTTTCTTCCTTTCTTTTTGCCAGGAGCCTGGGCCTAGCATAAAGCTAGGATAGATTTGCTCATCCTCAGCATGACTAAGATTTGAGTCTGAATGATTCTTGGTGCTAAGGAATGGTCCTATCTAGTCAATGTTTAGCAACACCTGTTTAGTGCCCTCTGCCCTTCACAGCTGTGACAATCAAAATTGTCTCTAGACATTGACAAAGGACCCCTGAGCTCTGTGGATAGGAATGTACTTTTAGCTGTTTGTTTTTCCATCATTTCAAACATGAAGCAAATAGCAAGTACAAAAACTGAATATCCTTCTGGTTGGATCATCATTATCATGAAATGCAATCCTATTTGCTGCCAGGAGGAGCTAAGCTGCTATATTCTGAGTGTCAAGCACATGTTTGGATTCCCTAACTGATTTGTCAGACAGATGTCAAAATGTTCATGACAATAGATGTGAAATATCTGGATTAGAATAGGTAGTCAACAAATGATTGCTTTACTGTTGTTACTGTCTTATGGATCAGTCACTTAGGTAGGGTCTATATCTGAATCTGAATATTTAAATTTAAATCTCTCTTTTTAATTTAGCTTGAGCTCAGTCTGGTTTCTAGATTTAGCAAAATGAAACTATTCAATAGGTATGGGTGGCTCATGCCTCCCAGCTATCCAGGAGGCTGAGATCTGTGGATTGTGGTTTAAAGCTAGCCCAAGCAGACAAATCCACAAGACTCTTATCTTCGATTAGCTACCCAAAAGTTGGAAGTCAAAGTATGGCTTGAATGATAAAGCTCCACCTCCGAGTGAAAAAGCTAAGTGAAAATTCCATGGACCTGAGTTCAAGCCCCATAACTTGCATATGAAAGTAAAAAGAATGAAATGTTTAAATTACTCAAAATTAAAAGGGTTTGGATTTATGTTGTCTAGCTTAAAACATCCAGAAATAGTTAGGCCCCAGAAAGCATGTGTAGAAATGGTGCATTTTCCTCCTCCTACTTTGTGCCTTGGAATAAATGTATTTAGGTATAAAGCAAGCACATGGCTGGGACCACAGACAGAGCTCAGAAGATTCCAGTGTAGTGACCAGATCTCATGTCAACTTCCTACATCTTTGAGCTCTTGGAATAAAATACAAATGGGAATCCTATCCTGAATTAACCCCAGGAAATCCTGGGCTTGGATCCTCACAGTGCTGTGCACACTCCAGGCGGATAGGGGAAATCACGTTAATCCCAGGCCTCAGTGTTCTAGTCTGGAGAATGGGAATGATGATGCAGATTGTCATAGTCTAAAATTAGTCAAATATGTTGTTGTATACTTTAATTAGCTATTTGAATGTCATGGAGACTGTTAGATGAAAGTGTTTCTATAAACCCAGGCAGATCAAAAGGAAATGTTATAGAATGTAGGCAACTGTTTGCAAAAATTGGGTAATCTTAATTCTATTCTAAGAATTCAAAAGCAGAGATATTATGTGCTTGATTAAAAAAAGCCAGGTGCTGGAGGCTCATGCCTATAATCTTAGCTACTTAGGAGCCCAGATCTCAGTATTGTAGGAAGCCAGCGTGGCAGACAAAACCATGAGATTCCAATAGACAACCACAATCTGGAAGTGGATCTGTGGCTCATGTTGTAGAGCATTAGCTTTGAACAAAAACGCTGAGGGACAGCACCCAAGCCTGGAGTTCTAGCCAGGACCAGCACAGAAAACAGAACACAGCAAAACAAAATTTAAAAAAGACTCTTTATAGAATGCACACAAATGGTTTAACTTATTAAGCTACAGTCTTAGATGCTAAGTACCTCAAAGTTGCTTAGATATGCTCCCATTTAGAAATGTTTTTGGTGTAGAACTTGTCTGCAAGGAGCTTTTGTGTAAGGGATATGGAGACAAAGGGATGGAATGCCCAATCAGGTGGAGGGAAGGTAATCTGTTGGCTGAGTACAAAGCTAAGCATCCGCTAAGCCCTTTTGTGTCCAAAGGGCTGATTCTAATGCTCCTATGGTCTAATAGTGTTATTGTTGTTTAATCTCAGGGGAAAATTACCTACCAAACCCCTTCTGTAAATAACAAACACAACTCCATCTTTAAAGGAGGACCAGAGAGTCTTAACTGAATTCCTTTTACATTCTCAGCTGGCATCAGTGAGCAGAGCTCACTGCGAGAGGAGGAAATAGAAGCCTTTTACCTGGCAGTACCTGTAATATACCTGTAATATGCCTGTAATATACCTTAGTGACTCAGGAGGCTGAGATCTGAAGATCTAGGCTGGAAGCCAATCCAAGCAGACAAATCTCAGTGACTCCTGTCTTCTGTTAACCAGTGAAAAATCCAGAAGTATAGGTGTAACTCAAGTGGTAGAGCACCAGCCTTGGGTAAAAAAAGCTAAGCAAGAGTCTGGAGCCCTGACTTCAAACCCTAGTACAGCCAAAAATTAAATAAATAAATAAAAACAAAAAAGAAAAGAAACCTTCCCAGTTTCCCGAAGAAGCCATTGCATTTACAAATTAGCCTTCTATCCATCAATTGTACTTGAATTCTAAGAAAATTCTCAGAAAAAATAAGCAAATGAATTTTTTCAAACCACCAACCCTTTTTTCATTTTTTATCATCATTATTATTATCATAGTCATCATCTGTTTTATTTAGTGGTATTGGGGTTTCAGGGATTTACACAGGTGCTTTAGCATTTGAGCCATGCTCTAGTTACCTTAGGAATAGGGTCTCACATTTAGTCTCAGTTTAGCCTAGACTGGAGATTTCCTATTTATCCCTTCCCATGTAACTGGGATGATGGGTGCTGAGATGACAGGTGTATGTCATCATGACCAGATTTTTTTATTGGTTGACATAACTTCTCATGAAGTTTTGCCAGTGCTTGCTTCAAACAGCAGTTCTCTTGATCTCAGCCTTCTGAGTAGCTGGGATTATAGGTATAGGTATAAGCTTGGCTTTTCCTACATTTTTCATGTACAATGTGGGAGAGTTTATCGTGATATTTGCATACATACATTTAATGTACTTTGATCTTATTCAACCCTTTTACTACTCTTTTTGGTCCCTTTTCCCTTCACTGTCCTTTAAAAAAAGTTTTCTCTAACAATTCCCTTGGCCATCACTTCCCACTTAAATATTTGGTGGGGGTGGTCAGAGATGTTTTTCTCAGTTAAAGCCCATCATTTACCTTGTAAGTGTTTCCCCCACTATTGTGAGTGCTTTTACACGTTTTACCTCCCCCTCTTCTGAATGCTGTTGCAAAATGCTTATTGAATAAGTACAAATAAGATAATTACCACTTCCATTTGTCAAATACTTGATGGCAGGTGGAGTCAGTAAGACAGAGCACTCATGTTCAATGACTGTAAATATTGTTTTCTCCTTTATGGATGGAGCAACAAATACTTTCCAGTTTTTTTTAATAAATGTTATCCAGAGAACGTTAATTGGCCTGAGAAATCTCTTTTACCCTCCCGATCACAAAGGTTTCAAAAATCCAACTCATGCAAGAGTCTTTTCAAATAGACAAACGTCCTACCAAAGGTGTCATCCTGAACTCAGAATTTCCAGGAACAAAGATGTATCCCAATGCTCACAGACAAGGTAAGACATTGCTTTTGTGAAGAGGAAGGAACCATCTAATCCCCACCTAGCCAGGATCTTTCTCAGAGTCATGCTAGCATCTCTGTGACACTTCTAATTTGCCTGCCTAGAGACTATCACCTGAGCTGCAGTTCTAAGATATCCTACAGGTGACAGTGGGTAGGTGAAGTGTGTATCCAATTGAGAAGTCATGTAATTTCTGATTTTTTAAAAAATTTATTTGTGTGTGTGTGTGTGTGTGTGTGTGTGTGTGTGTGTGTGTGTGTGTGAATTTAGGAGTCTAGGGATAGTCTCTTAGCTTTTTTTCCCCTCAAGGCTAGAACTCTTACCATTTGAGCCATAGCTCCACTTCTAGCATTTTGGTGGTGAAATGGAGATAGTCTCAGACTTTCTTGCCTGGCTTTGAACCATAATCCTCAGATCTCAGTCTCCTGAGTAGCTATGATTACAGGCATGAGCCATTAGTGCCCCAACAGCCTATTCATTTTCTTCCACTAATTTACCAAACAAATATTTATTTTGGCATGAACTACGCACCCAATATTTTCTATATACCCCCTCATTTCTATCATACACCTGATGGGAATACAGTCTTTCAACATAGTTTCCATATGTGACAAGAGATCTAGACAGGGAGAATGACAGGGACACATAGGCACTGGGTGTTCAAGCTGGCTTAACCCAGGTTGCCTTCCCTCCAGGGCCAATGTCTTATCTATCATGCTGTGATGATGTGTCTCCTTATACTCTTTCTTGTTTCTAGGACTAACAGAGAACCACAGAGAACCACAGAATACTTTCAACAGGACAGTAGGGACCAGACCCAGGCATGTGTGACCTTGCTCTCCCTCAGTTCAATCTCATGACCACGGTATTTCTACATTTGGAGCCTTCTGAGAAGCTCCTGAGTCATTTCTAATCAGGTTAAGTTTCAGAGCAATTAGTTGGCTTCTGTTTACTTTATTAATTTGGCATCTGCTTTCCATTGGATAACTTGAGTGTGGCTTGGTGCTTTTGAGTGAGTTTTCATATTAGGATATGTGATTTTATTCTCAAGGTACCTGTTCCTTAAGAGAAAAAAGAAGACAATTGTGAAAGAAAAGAATTGCCTTCTTTGATTCTTCTCCTCTACGTCTGCCATGTTTTCCTTTACTGAATTTAGATCTACCTAAAGCTTAGCATTTAAGTATTGTCTCTTCTGAGATGTGAAAGTCTAATAAGAAAGATGTTAGATTGGCTTTTCCAAGCAAGTAAGTACTGAGTACTTATAGGGGAGAATGGACAAAAAGGAGGAAAGATATGAGGGCTAAAGACTAAATAAGAAAGCCCTGGGTGAATTTGGGAGTTCTGAGTGTCTCAAATAGGGTCTTTGATCTCGTCATTGTTTGTATAACTCTAAGTTTGAGAGTGGTTGTTTTCCTAAGTACAAAGATGACTAATCCAGTTCCTCATCTGTTTGCTGGTCTACATTGCCCACTTTTAAAGTTCAGATGCCTCTAAGGGACAAGGTGAAAGCCTTCTATACCTCAAAATTCTCCTGAATGAATTTTTGTTTATGTCGGTTGTGAGGCCTGAACTCAGGGCCTGGGTGCTGTCCCTGAGCTTTTTAGATCAAGGTGCGCACTCTACTACTTGAGCCACAGCTCAAGTGGTTTAGGAGATAAGAATTTTATGGTCTTGGAAGTGGTGCTGTGGCTCAAGAGGTGCTAGACTTGAGCTGAAGAGCTCAGGTCCAGGACCCAGGCCCAGAGTTCAAACCCCACGACTGACCACAAAAGAAAAAAAAAAGACTTTTATAGCCTTTCCTGCGTGAACTGGCTTTGAACTGTGATCCTCAGATTTCAGCCTCTGGAGTAGCTAGGATTGTAGGCATGAGCCACCAGTGCCTAGATTTTGAATGGTTACTTGGAGATAATGGTTACTTGGGGACTATTCTGCCAGGTCTGGCTTTGAACTAGGATCTGCAGATCTCAGCCTCCTGAATAGCATGGATTACAGCCGTGAGTCACTGACACCTAGCATGTCACTTACTTCTGCTCCAACTTTGGCCTCCCCTCACTACCTTCATCCATATCAATGGACAAGCTTCTATCCTAGGAGACATAGTGATGACCTTGCACAGCCAGGAAGACTTACCCTCTCTTGGTCAATCTATGATCATCCTCTAAGTTTCATCTAGGCATGTGCTTCTTCAGAAAATCTTATGATTCCTTTAGTCTGACTGTAGCATTCTTTCTTTACTAAATCACTACTTTGTATATGTATGTTTCTTCCAGTAAACCCTTCATATCTTATTATCCTTGTTTCTTTGCCTTTCTCCCTACTACATTTTGTGAGAGCCTCATGCAGTCATGAAAGCATAAAGACTAACTTTTCCAAGTAAGAAGAAATCCTGCTAGCAGGTTGCCTTGAGTTCAAATTGTACCTCTTCAGTGGGTCTCCAGATTGCTATCAATCTTGCAGATTTTGGATTAGCTCTTCTACAATTTCCATATTTGTTTGCCTGTTTGTCTGTCTGCCTGTATGTCTGTGTGTTTGCTTATCTATCTATCCATCTATCTATCTATCTATCTATCTATCTATCTATCTATCTATCTATCTATCTATCTATCTATCTATCTATCTATCTACCTATCTATCTATCTATCTACCTATCTACCTATTTATCTGTTCAGTAATGGTGATAGGTTGATTTTTTTTGTCAGTCATGAAGCTTGAACTCTGGGCCTGGGCACTGTCCTTCAGCTTTTTAGCTCAAAGCTAGTGCTCTTCCACTTGAACCACAGTGACAATTCCAGTTTTCTGGTGGTTTATTAGAGGTAAAATAAGCCTTTCCTGCCCAGGCTGGTTTTGAACCATAATCTTCAGATCTCAGCCTCCTGAGTTGCTAGGATTACAGTCAAGTCTATGTAAAATGGTATGACATTTGTACATCACATGTTCACATGCTTACACTCTCTCTCTCTCTCTCTCTCTCTCTCTCTCACACACACACACACACACACACACACACACACACATACACATACACGTCTTTAAACAAAGACAGTATGAGTACCTACCTCATCATGTATTGTCCTAGAGCCACTATGAAGATGAAATGATATGTTATGTGTGAAGTCCTTAGAAGAGTGCCTGGCATGTTGCATACAATAATAAACAAAGCATGCAATCATTTCTTATTGTGGTTGTTTTTGAAATAAAAAGCAGTTCTCTGTAGGAATGAAGGTGAAATGGCAATATGATTTTGTTTTCCAGGGAACATTTAGCCTTGTCTCACCATTTGTTGTCATCCATTCTGGAGAGTAAGGGATGCTAATGTTGTCTAGTGAGTAGAGGCCAGGGACACACTGTGTTCTGTGATACACATGACAACTTCCACTATGAAGAACTATCTTGCCAAAAATAACAACAGCCCCAAGGCTGTGAACCCTTCAAGAATCCTACAAATCAATTAATATTATTCCCAGTTTCTAGATGAAGGGACATGAATCTGAGGGTATGGTCAAGTGCACACATTTAGTAACAGAGAATCATTTTATGTGAAAACATAGCCCTAAGGTGGATGCTGTTTTGTCCTCCTGAGACAGTGCATATGAGAGTAATACACCTGTATTCTCCATGTGGCTGGACTCCTGCTTTACCTCTAGGGCTACAAATGAGCTTTAAGCCTATATTGTTCTTGAATTTCAATTGAAAGTAGAGTTCCAAGGGATGAAATTCAATGGTGAAATGATTCTTTGCAGGGTCCAGTCACACACCTCTCATGGAATTCAAATCTCCCCAGACAAAGCCAAGGAGATCACTGGTTTCTGAGAAAATGGAAATTGGTATATTTTACAGTATGAGTTTCAATGCATGATTCAAGCTTTGCACAAATAAACAACAGGAATTTATTATTATTATTTTTCCAATCGGAGCATGGTGCATATAGCACCTTCTGCAAACAATCTCTCATTTTTCATTTGAAACTATAAATACTTCTACACTTTCCTTTATTCCTCTGAAAAAGCCAGATGGTTAGAAAATATATCGGGATAAAACCCCAAACTTCTCAGACCAGTTAACTCAATTCAAACGAACCAGTCAACCAAACAACAAGATCATAAATACAAATAAACCTATAAGGAAATAAAACTGAAATTTGTTAGCATGATGAAGGAGCCTGAGCATCTTGTTCAGGATAGGTTGGTTCTGCCACTAATAAACCACGTGACTTCCTCTTGAGAAATAGCGTTAATTTAGATAAAATATAGCTGTTAGAACTACAATGGCAAACTGTGAAAGAAAGGATTCAAAACAAATGGGATTTTAGGAAATGTTCGTGAGATTTGAAAACCCAAGCTTTAGTTACATTCTTCCTAAGGACCTGTATGAAGCTTTATGCAGTAACACAAGCAATCATTTACTCTCAATGAGTGCTATTCTCCTGAGAGTTGAGATGATAAAAAGTAGATGCTATTAAGCTGCCTAATAAGAATTAGAATAATGAAATCACAGTATAGATGAGGCCAGGTGACAGTTTTGTTTACTGCTCCAGCAAATGAGTTCATACACTATAATGGGAAGCAAGGTCAACATGGCTGCTAGGGAAACTTGGTTTGCAGACTCACCATGGAAGTGACTAGAAGAGCACGATAGTCCTAAGAATGTATGGCAACCCCAGTCCTGAGCATGAGCTAGACCTCGCAGCTAACTGCCTGCTTCTACTGTCTTGGGTTCTGGTTATACTTATCATGAAAATTTGATTCCAAGTCTTGCCTGTCTGCTCACAGCAATACTTCCACATGGTCAACCTTAGCAAACAAGAAAAATCAATGCAGGGTCTGTTGTGGGACTTTGGAAAGCTGAGGAAGCTAAAGGAGAGAAAGGAGAAGTGTCTGACTTAGCATCACAGAAATTCTGTAGCAGAATCAGGACTTTAACCCTGTATCTGCCATTCAATACTTTTATGACAGATCACTCATGAGGATTTTGCATCATATTTAAAAGCAGGAGACCCAAGTGATTGACTAGAAGGCTGAGTTCTGTTGAACAGTCATGGCATCTTTTCCAGACTACCAGATTGCCAGTTCTTGGGCTCTAATTCCATCATCTGAATGAGAGATAAGACCTTTATATCACAGGATGGTAGAACATCACCGCAAATACATATAACTGTGATAGTCCTATTTATTCCCCAAAGGAACCTAAAGCCATTTGATGGATGATTTTAAACTGAAAAAGATGAATATCTAGATCTTTTGAAGAATACTGAATATCAAGTCCACAGTGATGCTGACATTTGCAGAGTCAAGAGCTATTATGGCTCCTCTTAAGAGTAGAGACGCTGCTAGCCTGGTGCTGGTGGCTCATGCCTATGATCCTGGCTACTCAGGAGGCTGAGAGCTGAAGATTGTAGTTCAAATCCAGCCTAGGAAGAAAATTCCACGAGACTCTTACTCCAACTAACCAGAAAAAATGTAAGTGGAGCTGTGACTCAAGTAGTAGAGTGCTAGCTAGGGAAAAAAGAAAGATAGCCCAGGCCCTGTGTTCAAATCCCAGTACTGGCAAAGGGGGAGGGGAGAGAGAGAGAGAGAGAGAGAGAGAGAGAGAGAGAGAGAGAGAGAGAGAGAGAGAGAGAGAGAGAGAGAGAGAGACAGAGAGACAGAGAGACAGAGAGACAGAGAGACAGAGAGACAGAGAGACAGAGAGACAGAGAGACAGAGAGACAGAGAAAGAGAGAGAGACAGAGAGAGACAGAGAGACAGAGAGACAGAGAGAGAGAGAGAGAGAGAGAGAGGAGAGAGACAGACAGAGAGAGAGAGAGAGAGAGAGAGAGAGGAGAGAGACAGACAGACAGACAGGCAGACAGACAGACACTGACAGACAGTAAGAGACAAAGACACAAAACACAAACACAGAAAGACAGACAGATATATAGAGAGAGAGTTGAGATATTGTGGAATCAAGTTAAAACAGAGCTGAGCTGTGCAGGGCTAGGTCACAGAAGCCCATCTAGCTAGTGGAGCAGTTGGTACCCTGTTCTCTGTATTCTAATTTGATTAAGGGGATCGATCTGTTTTTCTACTGACTTCTGATAGGGCGGTATTTAAAAACCTCAAATGTGATTGTGTACATACCTATATTCATGTCCTATACATAACCATGTATGTTTTGGTGTCATACATTTATATTTATCATTTTATATGTATTCTGGCATATTGACTTTTTATTATTATGGAGTTTTCATGCTTTCCTCTAGTGAACATCTTTGACTTGAAGTCTTTTTGCCTGATATTAATATATTCTCTTGGCTAGTTTATCCTTTCTGTTTGCCTGATGCATCTTTTCTAGTTCTTTATTTCCAGTCTTTTTTGTATTTAAAGCATGTTGTTATAGACACAAGATAATAGTTTCTTGCCTTTTCTTCCCATTTAACAATCTTCCTTTTGAACAGAGTATTCAAATTTACCTACAATACAATGTATTTTACATGTGTTCTAAATTTTGCTAATTTGCATAATCTCTTGTTTTTTTGGTTCCTCCTTCATGTTATCTTTTTCTATGAAGTGGGTTTTTTCATTATTCATATATGTACTCTATCAATTTAAAAAAATTACTGCTTGCTCCAAGAATTACATTCAAATCTTAAATCGAACTAATTAATTTAAAAGATAAGAAATTCACAAGCATATTTCTTTTAATTTGACAGAGAAAGAACAATAGACATAGAAGTTGAGAGAGAAACAGAAAAGACAGGGTGAGAGAAAGAGAGAGGGATGGATGGATGGAGGGAGGGAGGGAGGGAGAGAGTGAGAGAGAAGGATTTGTGTATGGTAGAGCAATAAGAGTGAACCAGTGAAGCAGCAGGAGTCTCAGTGCTGGGCCCAAGTGGAACCTCTCAAGCCACTACCACAGCATAGAAAACCCCGGATCCAGCCTGTGTCTCTTGCCCTATGCTCTGGCTGTACTTGATCATGAAACATATATTTCTAGTCCTGACTGTGTCTGCTCACAGCAATACTTCTACATCTCAACCATAACACATAAGGAAAGTATTCGACTTAGCATCATAAACAATATATTCTGGAGCCTAGACTTAAGCCCTACATATTCCCAGTGACTATTTAGGAAGATCAAATAGGAGTAATGACAAGAAACACAGGGTCAGCCATGAGATCCTCACAGGCAGAATGGTATTCATGTAATAAGTGAAACATTCATTGAGTTACATTTGTTTTCATAATACTGAACTGAAGTGATTCTTGAATTTGATGAACATGCGAGGGATTCAGGACTAAATGAAGTCATCAAAAACTTCACATGAGATCCAGATCTCTAGTGAATTCTGGGTACCTAAAGTTTTGCAATTTTTTTTTTCTGTTCATGGGGCCTGAACTTTGGGCCTGGGCACTGTCCTTGAACTCTTCAGCTCCAGGCAAATACTCTACCACTTGAGCCACAGCGCCACTTACGGTTTTCTGGTGGTTAATTGGAGATAAGAGTCTCATGGCCTTTCCTGCCCTGGCTGGTTTTGAACCATGATCATCAGATCTCAGCCTCCTGAGTAGCTAGGATTACAGGCATTAGCCACCAGCATCCAGCTGAGTTTTGCAATTTTAAATATTTTTTGGGTGGGGGAGGTGTTATAATAAGCTTTTTTATCTCAGTATCCAGAAGAGCATGAAGTTGGAAATTATGAATGTGATAGCATGCCACTGGCATTTGATAAAATTTCCCTTTTTCCAATGCTTTTCTAGCAGCACCTAGCCAAAACTGCTATGTATAGGTGTTCAGGTTGTGTACTTGTGACTCAAGGAGATGCCTTTAACATCACAGTGATTTCTGTGAGTACTGACCCTGGAAGTTGTACATAGCAAATCATGAATGGTTTTGTTCCAAATCTAGCACAATAAGTTAAGTATGATAAAAACAGAGTTAATAGTCCTCAAGTGAGAATTCATTGTTCAGCCAGTATATGACATATAAAGATGTATGTTATTTAATTCTGAAAATCTGACTTATTCTGCAAACATATTTTCGATATAACAGGTACTAATGAAGAGCTTATTCAATAAATCCAAATGAGGCATCAAAGTGAGAGGGAAACTGAGTTAAAAACATGGCTCTAGCCATGAGCCAGTGGCTCACCTCTGTCATCCTAGCTATTCAGAAGGCTTAAGACTCAGAGGATTGCAGTTGAAAACTATCCATGAGATTACATTTCCAATTAACCAGCAAAATATGGGACAGAAGGTAAGGCTCAAGTGGTAGCATATCAGATATAAGAAGTAAATGCTGGGTAAGAGGATGAAGCCTTGAGCTCATGCTCCAGTACCAGCACAAAAATGAAAACAAGAAACAACAACAAAATTCAACTACATGCCAACTTTCATGATGCTGTCCACCAAGGACTTCCAACTCACCACACCCAAATGTCACTTCTCTTCCTGATTTTACTCTTTGAACAGTCTTTCCTTGCCCAAGCCCATTTCTCTTTCTACCTCAACTTTTCTTTTCTGTCTCCTTTGCTGGATATTCCTTCTCTGAAGGGTTGTGGCTAATGGAGTAGTTCAAAGCTCAGTCTTTCAGCTCTTTTCGGTCTGTATTTCCTCCCTATGTCTGTGGTCTACAACCTTGATGAGATATTGAAAACGTACAAGGAGCTTTTAATAGTTCAGAGAATCAGCCTGCACCTGAGACCCATTACAGAGGAACTTCTGAGGGTAGGATGCCAACATCATAGTTGTTTTAGTTATTTATTTATTTAACAGTTCCCACAGGTGGCTCGCATGTGTACAGCTAAAGTGAAGAACTATACCTCCTGCAACACCATTCACTCCCCAGATTTGTACATAATCCATATGCTATAGATTCTAAAATAATGATGGAAACTGCACAACTCCTCACTGTACCACCAGTCCAAAACTGACAGTTGATCCTGGTTCATTCCATGGTTTTCTTTTTCTTTTGTCTTTTTTTTGTATGTCTGATGGTACTTAGCTTGAACTTGGGGCTTGGTCACTATACATTAGATTTTTGCTCAAAGATAGCACTTTATCACTTAAGCAACATTTCCACTTATGGCTTTTTGGTGGTTAATGGGAAATAAGAGTCTCACAGACTTTTTTGCCTGCCTTATCTTTGTACAACAATCCTAGGATCTCAGTCTCCTGAGATCAAGAGTTGGGGCACTGCAACCCTTGATTTTCTGGCTTGCTTTGACAATTTAAGTGCTTTTCAGTCCTAAGTTAGGGTTGGTCACTGCCATTGATATCCACTTCTCATCAGCTCACCATCAACCCCAACAGAGGAAGGATTAGATAATCTATAATTAAGCAACATTCAGTTGAGCTATAGGAGAGACTCTTTTCTCTCTTTTCTTATGTATTCATTTCATTGAGCCCTTAAAACAACTCTTGGAGGAAAGTATTATACATGCTTATAGATGAGAAAATTAAGCTTTAAAAGGAGTGAATGAATTTGTTTAAAACCACATGACAAAATCAGGACTCAAGGCCAGGTTGGTTTTCAAGTTCATTCATAGTCATTAACACCCTGTGCACAAAGTCCATTGACTTTAAGCCAAATGAACCTCATTCGCTTTGAGAACATGCCCTCATTTTCGATCACTATGAAACATACAATCTTTGGGATTCGAGGAGGTTAGCTTTCGATATAGCCCTAAAGTTCCTAGAATTCAATGTTTTCATTTACAAGTTAGCATTCCAAGGTCTTGAGAGCAGGGGACACTATTTCCCAAGGTCAAACAATTAATTATTGGCCATGCAACGATCTAAATCAGGTCTCCTATGAATCATAGCATAATGTCTCCTCCCATTAAAATGGAGTGTTTCTAATCATTTATTTTTCCCTTCAACTTAGTTAAGAGCCCTTCATAAAGCAGACTATGTGTTGTTGAGCAGCAGAAAATAATTATTTGTTACATTTGCTGCACGCTTTTTACCTCTAATTTCAGTCAATTCAAATAGCCATTGCTCGCCAAGCTACTTTAACCACAGAGCTCTTAGGAGCTTTATTTGTCACTGAAGTCTTATTTTCTGAGGTAAATTAATGATGTGTTATTCCCAGAGACTTTATGGTGCTTATCACTATATTAACTCACATCAAAAAAATTATAGTGAGCTATTTTTCAAGTCCTGACAAAAAACAGCCTAGAGAAATTCCTGGTGAATCAGGGGCTTTGAAATACAAATGCACACATGGATTGCATATTTCTAATAAAAAACATTTTCATTTCACATTAGGTAAAAGCTATCTTTAAAAAGTTGTCACTGAGAACAGGCAAAGATTCATTCCTTCTCAGCCTAAATTCCCAGAGCAGAACTCCTTTTTGCAAACAAAAACTATCCAGCAGTGCACAGGACTGGGCCTGAGGTGAGGGACACTTGGGATTGAACTTTGTGTCTGACCCTTACTCGCTCTGTGCTTCTCTGTTTAGACCTTGAACACGCAGTGACTTGGTTCTCAGTCTTTAAAGGGGATGGAAAGATTACTTCCAAGTTGAGAGAATTGTGTGAATTCAGATGACTAGAATATCCTGTGTTCATAGGTCATAATAAAGATGAAATAAATGTCATTTTTCTTCTGGGGGAAGGTGTAGCTTGTTCCTCCTGTAGCTTAACAATTCTTAAGTCACTTTTCAAATTACTCCCAGAAAGTTAAACTCTTACATGCCGTTCATTTATCATCAAACTCTCTGCTGTGTGCCAGCTGAACCAAACACTGGATAAGAACTTCAACCTCCTACCTTCTCCCAGGATTTGGGCTCCAGAGTAGAAAAAAGTCAAGGAAATCGGAGATCCTCCAAGTTCCCCAAAGTTTTCAGGTGCCCCAACTGGTAAGTGACAGGCTCTGTATAGCCCAAGAGCAGTTCTACCCAAGCCTTTGTCTTCACCAAGATTTCCCTGGAGAAGGAACAAGCTAGTGAAGCAACCCATAATACTCCTGGAGCTCTGAGACACACTGACCTTCCCAAATGATTTATTTTTTTTGGTTCTATACACAATGGGAGAGAAATTTTCCATTCAAACCAAAGATACCCCAAGTAAGAGATGGTCTTTTTTTATAAAACATGTAAGTAGGGTGTGTTTGAGCAAACTCTGCTAAGATTGTAACTGAATAGCAGTAAGTGAAAAAGCAGAAAGGGGGGTGTGGTGTGGTGGGGAATCTAACTTCCATGTGGTAGAAGTAAGCAGGTATGGGAAGGTAGAGCAGATACCATGAACTTTTATTTGGAAGTGTCAGGAACTTGACTTCATAGTGACATCTGTTTCTCTCCTTTCTTCCTCTCTCTTTCATCTTCCCCTCTCTACTTCTCTCCTTCTCTCTCTCTCTCACTCTCTCTTTTGTTAGCTTGCTCACTTTCTCCTCTCTATCTCCACGTGTCTGTGTGTTTCTCACCATTTCATCCCTGTAACTGTCTCTCTCTTTCTGTGTCTCTTTCTTTCCGTTTTGGTATCTCTTTGTCTCTCTGTGTCTCTGTCTTTCCCTCCTTCCCTTCCTCATTCCCTCCTCCTACCCTTCCTCTCCTCTCCCTCCCTCCTTCCTTGCCTCCCTCTCATTCAGGCTCTTTCTTTCCCTCTCTTGAAATTCAGCCATCTTGTTAATTATGAAGGTTGTTCATTTTCGCTAATTGTTTCATAGGAAAAAAAAAAGTAGTCACAGTAAGTTCACATTCATTTATCCCAAGGCCACACACCAGCAAGTGGGTTGGATCTGCTCAGGCTGGTCTTTGCACATGGTGAGGCCGCTACCTGAATCAGGGGTTCAGCTAAGCAGGGTGCTTTCAGGACATCAGGTCATAGAGGGCAGAGCCAGGATGGGGAAGATTCCGACCCATCGGACAAGGACACAGAGAGCAGTGCTCTGCCATCAACAGCTGGAACAGCAAGGTTAATGTAAGACTCTTTCTCTGTAGAGTATGGCACCTTCACAAAGGGGCAAGCAGATTATTACTGGCCCAAAGAGTGTGGGCCCGTGGGGAGGCAGCACCTGCCCTTTTCTGATGTTGGAAAATACTGCAGAACCACTGCAGGGCCAGCTCTTACATCACAGAGCCCATTAGGGCAACCGACCTTACTCAAATTGGCAGCCAGTCATCAGTAGTAAAAAGGATTAAAAGGATTGTTCTTTATGTAAAAAGGGAGGATGAAGTTGCTGACTGAGAAGTGTTGAGGATAATGAGAACAGTGCCCAGAATAAAGACAAAAAAAATGGAGTCGGGATGGAGAAGGTGGTGAGCTGCTGAATCAGCTTTCTGGCAGAAAATAGAATTAAAAGGCTTTCTTTCTCTTTCTGACAGAAAGGATGTTGGGTCCTCCCTCCCCTCTCCCCGCACCCCCACTCTTATTCATCTAAAAGGTTCTTTTTAGAAGCACAATGGAGTGAAAGTGAAAACTAGGAGATCCTGACACAAACTCTTTAGATAGGAGTGAGGGGGCAGGTCAGTCACTGGGAATGGACTGGGTTTGTAGGAATGCAAAGTGTCTTCTCCCACCACGAAGAAGATGGGGGATATGTCCCATCTTCTCTGCCAAGGACAAACCTAAAGTGTCTTATAAGTTCCCACTTATAAATGGAAAGGGAGGGCTAAAATAAAAATGCACAATATTTATTAGGTACTCAGTAAATTACCATCTTCCATTATTTAATTTTGGGGGGAGGGAGAATGCAGGGACTTACATGCATAGCTGGTTCTCTGTTACTTGAGCCACACGTCTTCCTTCACATTATTTACTTTTTATGAAGTGGCTACTTGGGTCAGTGTGGAACACATTTCATAGAGAGGAAATAGGTGGTGAAAGGCTGTTCAAGGTCATTCAAAGGACAAGCAGCCTATCTGAGATGCAGAACCAGGTAACTCCAGCTCCAGAATCTAGGATCCTGTCCTGATATCTTATGCATAAGACCCACAGTATAGCATCCTTCCTTTTCTAACCTCACAGAAATTTTAAAACATGAAGGACAATAGACAGTCTTTAGGCCTCTATCTGATTCAGTGAGCCAATAATTTCTTTTGTTCTCCTAGATCATAAAATAGACTTCAAAATGATATTACCCAAGCTCTCCAAAGTTGAAAGTTTTCTGTTCCTGGAGCCAACAATGTTTGTATTTCTCCTTAAATCCAAACCCAATGATGATGGGTCCTTCCTCATCCACTCCTCTATGCATTTGGTTGACTACCTGGCGCAAAACAGTGATATTCACAGGTATTTACCATATGCCTGGCCTCATCCTGAGCAGTGGGCAGAAGCTTCTTATCTCGTAGCATCTCCTGGAAAGCCTAAGTGCCAGACAAAGTATGCCACCATACTATAATGGAACATTGGTTGAAGAACTCTATCTTGGAAGATTAGGAAAGAGCTGTTGGATCCAGGAGTGACTCATGAAGTCTGGAACAGTGGTTTGTTACTGGAGAAGGATCTCTACACTGGCATTGGATTGGAGCCCACAGCATGGCTTACAAGGGATCAGGTAGAAAAATGGGACAATGGGATGGGTTAGCATGGGAAGAAGTAAAAGAGTCTAGACAACATTTAGTGGGTGGTGTGGTGGGCCTCAGTACTGTCTGCATGGGCATTGAGATGGAGAAAGCAACAGAAGCACACAGCACACCTAAGGCACAGCAGAGAGCCTCCCTGGAGTTTACTAAGAACATTTAACTCTTCTTTTGCCAATGAGGATCCACTGAGAAATTCTCATTAGGGCATGGCCTGATCAGACTTATATTTTCAGATCTTCTTACCAATACAGGATAACATGACAGCCTCAGTAATGAATTAGAAATAATCTAGCCTCCCAATAAAAATTCAAGTTGATCTTTTATATACATATTCATTTCATTATTTGTATTCTAATCATTAAGTATTTATGGTTGTGTACTGAACTAGACTTGGAGAATGCAAAGGTGAGTAAAACAGGTGTGATTCCTGCCTACATATTTAGACTGAATTAAATTGTAAACCGAAATTATCTGAATAATCATGTAAATCACATGCAGCTGTGAGATAGATTTGAATAAGGAAGATAGTGCCCCAGGAACCCATTAGAATGCCCATTAGAATGGTTATTTGTCCAGAACAAATGACACATGACCTGAGATTTATAGGCCTAAAGGCAATGATCAGAAATCTGGGCAGAGAAAAGTGTTCAAATAATCAAGTTGATAGTCTACAAAACCCTGAGTTGGCTGAAGCCACTGAAGTGAAGGAAACGGAGTGAAGTAGTGGCTGGGGCAGAGGCTGAGCTCCTGACTTTGAGCTTGAAATTCTGTGTTTGAGCCAGGTGGCACTAAATTATGCCAGTCATCCCAGCCAAGACAGCCCATTATAGCTAACTCATAGCCAGATGAGTCCAAGACATGTCAGTGAGTGAGCCAAACGTAGGTAAGCCATCCTTTCAAACACAGCATTGAATCACCAGTCTTATGATTTAAATACATGTGTGTGTGTGCACATGCATGTACATATGCTTTACTTAGGGCTTGAACTCAGGGTCTTAATGGTATCCCATAGCTATTTTCACTCAAGGCTGGCACTCTAAGCAATAAAGCCACAGCTCTACTTCTGGCTTGTTGGTAATTAACTGGACATAAGAGTTTCCCTGCTCAGGTTGGCTTTGAAATACAATCTTTCAATCTCAGCCTCCTGAGTAGCTACAATTATAAATGTGAGCCTCCAACACTAGGCTGAATGGTTACCTCTCCGGGCACTGAGTTCTAGAGTGTCTTGCTATGAGGCATGTGGGCAGGGAGCAGGGTGATATTGAGAATGGGATGTGATTTATGCATATGGACAGATAATTGGAGTCATTCTCTAAGATAATACCAAGATGTACATTATTAACTAAGAAAGTACTGTGAAGAAAATCAGGAAGAAGCAATTTAATAGGAATGAGAAAAACAGAAAGGTACAGTGTTGTGAAGCACCAGTTCAGCCACATTAGACTATGTATAATTCTCATATTATTTTTAGCTTAAGTCTGATAGACTGTTCTCAAATAACTCAATTTTTTGTAAGACTGCGGTAAGTCAATTAACTTTCCTTCATTTTTAGTGAGAAATAAAATTGAGGCTGATTTCCCAGGTTTTGATAAGATTTCATAAATGGCATTTGAAGTATTATATTGTTTGGCTTTTATTTCATGCCCAAAGCACAGTTGTTATTATAATTACACAAATATTTGTTCAGGCTGTTCTGCATTTGCTGGAATACTCTTTTTCCCCCCTCTGCCAGTGCTTTTATTGCTTTAAAACTGGCTCTAGAGCCCCAAATTCTTGAATTCCTCTAACCTACTCTAATAATACTATGAGTTTCTTGATGTTTCTAGTTTTGTATATATGTACTCAGCACACATTTATCGAGTACCTACTGTGTGCTAATCACAAAATGAAACAAGATGAAACTCCTGTCTTACTCATGTGATGAACACCGCAAGAACTCATGTCTTCATTTAGAAGTCTATTCATTTCCCTGTCTAAAACATAGATTGCTTTGATACATGTAATTTCATTTTATGTTTATGAAAGGACTGTGGAGAGCAAGGGCACAAACCAGTGGTTTTATCTGAAATCATGGATGATTTTGAGCTCTCAGGATTCTGTCCTTCACTTTGGTTAGAACTTATCTGCTTATTTCTTCCACAGTTGTATGGTGGCTCCTGAATTCAGAAACCAAGGTACACTTATCTCTGGTATTTCCAGCATGGAGATAAATGCTTGAAAATGAGAAGATCTATACTTAGTATTTGCTGGATGAATGAAAAGAATTTTCAGGGATTTGCAGAAATCTGCATGATAAACTGACAGCAGATTCGGTGTTAGTATGCAATTTTTCTTTTTCTTGATTTATTGTTTTCAGTGCTATTCAAACTCTAAACACAAAAGCATATTTGACTATAATAAATTATCTTCTAGTAAGCTTAAGTAACTGTGGCTGATTTCATAGAGAATATTAAAAAATATCCCAAGGAGATGACAGTGTGTTACTACAACAGTAAATATATTAGTATTCTCCAGAGAAATAGAAATGATAGTGTATTATATTTATGTATATATGAGTCATAGTAAACATACCATATATCTCATTAACTTTAACTTTTCTGAGTTGATCTCCATATTTAATCTCTGTATCTAACTCTTTTCTAACTATATCCATACATAAATTTGTATTCAGAACAAGAGAGAGTGAGGGAAAAGAAGAGAACAGAAGAGAGGAGGGGAGAGGAGAAAGAGTTGATCAGAATTAGATTCAATGATGGAAGCAAAGTTCATGAACTGCTGCGTAAAAATTGGAACCATGAAAGCAAGTGATATAGTTCAGTCATCGGAGTCTGAAACCTGAAAACAAGAGTTGGACAGTAGAGGAGGGAAACTGGTATGTGTCAGGTAAAAGGCCACAGAGCCATGAGAATCAATGTTCAGAGGTAGAAGATCATTGCTGAGGCTTAAACAGTGAGAATAAATTTGTCCTTCCTCTTTCTTTGTTGTCAGGACTAAACAGAAGGATGGCTATGCATATACACTTTATTCATTCCACTAAACAAGATGTTCATCTCCTTTAGAAAGAATCTTGCAGACACACCCAGTTTTCTTTGCTACCAACTATTTGAGTATCCTTTTGCCCAGTCCAGTTAGTATATAAATTGAATCATCAGGCTGGGTGCTACTCGCTCACATCTGTAATCCTAGCTACCCAGAAGACAGAAATCCAGAGAATTTCAGTACAGTGCCACACCAGGAAGAAAAGACCATGAGACACCATCTTCAAAATAACCAGATAAACAAAGTTGGCCTAGAGGCATGGCTCAAGTCAAAGAGCTGCAAATAAACAAGCACAGGCCCTAAGCCCAAACCCTGGTACTGGCAAAAAAAGTTAACCATCAGAGTGAATGTTCATAGAATAACAAATGACTGAAAGGAGAGCGAGACAAGAGAATAATATTTATTAAATACCTACTGTTTACACTGAATATATTGTAATATATAATATTCATAGCTACTTTATAAAGGATAGTATTACATGTATTTATAGATGGCTTAAAAAATCTCAAAAACCGTAGACAGCAGAGCTAAAGTTATTTGTCCAGTTAAGTATCTAAGCCGGCATTACAACTTACTCAGTGTCCAATATGACCAATTGAAAAAATTAAATGTGTGAACAAATTGGTGAATACAAGAGCTGGGTGAACATTGTAACAAGGATATGTACAAGACACTATGTTGAAAATGAACTTTACAACTTGCTGGGGGAAGGGAGAGAGGAGTTGGGGAGGTGGGGAGGAAAGGGATGGTAGGGGAAAAACAAAGGAGGAGGTAACAATGCTCGATAGGAAATGTCCTCACTGCCTTACTCATGTAACTGTAACCCCTCATTACACTAATTTTACAATAAAAATGTATTTTTGAAAAAAAGTATCTTTGCCTTTCAGATGAGGTAATGCCCCTATATATGATAGCCTTGAAAGGCAGAAGTAGAGCTTTCCATCTCAGTCTATAATTTTCACTCTTGTGTTTTTGTAAACAGTTTTCATAAAATGACTGATTGTTTGTTGGGGAGTGATCATGTCCCAAGATTTTTTAAAAATAAGAAATGCCCTAAAAATGTTGGTGTCCCCTGTTGGTGCTTAATTCGCTGTTTTTGATAAAATGTAATTGTCTTCAGCCACTGAGGATTGATTAGATGGAGTGTTCAGAAGGAAAGCTGTCTTATTACTGACCTTGCATCCTTTAGTTAATAAGTTTTTTTTTTCTAATTTTACTTCAAAGATGAAAGTTTCTTAATTAACCATAAGAGGTTCTCTGAAGTAAAGTATATTAAAATCATATTATACCTTCCTGAGGCTCCCTTTAGATTATTTTTATTAAGCAAAGCTATCGGAAGTGAAGATATGAGAGTAATCGTATCTATACATAATAAAGATACACTTATGAGTTTTCTATTCTAATCAGCATTACTACCACGCGGAAAAAGTCAATTATTTTGTAATATTTAAGAATGCTAATAAAAATGAATGTTATTTAGCAAATCTTGTTAGCTCTGAAAATGAGAAAGGAGACTATCAAGGGTGAGATAAAAATACCATGGCTTAATTTCAAATACAATTTAGCAAATGTGTATCAAAGCAACTCAATCTATTTCAATAGTTGTTTACTGATCACTTCCCAGATACCATCTTTCCTACATTTTATCAGATAGAAAACTTAAGACACTAACTGGGGACCAAGGCCTTGCACATCTAATCCTAGCTACTCAAGTGGCTGAGATCTGAAGGATTGAATTGAAAAATCTAGCCCAGGTAGCAAGCTCATGAGATACTATCTGCAATGAACCATCCAAAAGCTGGGCAGGAAGCCTGGCTCAAGCAGTACAACCCTAGTTATAAACAAGAAAACTGGTTAACAGTGAAAGGCAGTGAAACCCTGACACTGGCCCAAAACTTATTTTTTTAATTTTTATTTATTTGTATTTTATTTCCAAAACTTATTTAAAAACAACAAACAAACAAACAAACTAGCTTGATAGTGGCACAAAACTTGAAAAACAAAACAAAAACAAAAACAAAAAACTAGCCACAGAGCCTTCCCTCAGTGGATTGAACAAATACATGTGATTCCACACCAAGAACCACTGGTTCCTGTGAAGCATATGCAACAGGCCATGGGCTATAATCCAGGTCTGAGTAAAGCAATGCTGTGCTAAGAGTCTAGTTTTCTGAGCAGGGGCTGGGAGAGAGGATGTCTTGATTTCCCAATGACCATGGTATGGATTCCATCACAGTTAATTTGAAGCTCTCTATTCAAACACTCTCAAAAGCCCAGCAATGGTGGCTCACATCTTTAGTTCTACCTATGTGGGAGCCTAAGATCTGAGGATCATGATTCAAAGATAGTCAGGGCTGAAAAGTCTGTGAGATTCCTCTTTCCAGTTAACTACCAAAAACCTAGAAGTAAAGCTGTGGCCCAAGTGGTAGAGTACCAACCTTGAGTGACAAAGCTTAGGCTTTGAGTTAAGCCCCACCTGAACAAAAAGCAAGCAAGCAACAAAGAACAATGCTCAACAATCTAAGAAATCTAAAAACCAATTTGCTAATTTTAATAATTAAAAATGAGCTCTCACCAGTATTAGCCAACTGAGATACACCTTTAGAAGTGTGGTAGACGCTCAAGCAAAACCATGAATGGAGAATTCTCTCAGGAATGGGAATGAGGAAGGACTGAGAGCTGAGGGAATCTGAGTTATGCCTGGGAATCAGCACACAAGTAGGGTGGACACCAGGGAAGAAGAATCTACCACGTAGAGGGATTGAAATTCCTATGTGCAGAAGCTATATGAGGTGCTGATGCTGGTTCTGAACTATTAACCATTTCAAGTCCCACACAAGAAGCTATATTTTCTTTCTGCAGAAAATAGTAATCTCTGAAGGAGGTCCCCAAAACCTATTTGAAGAATGACTACTGAAGTAGCTGAAGTACGGGAGAAAGACTGCCAAATGCCCGAGCCATTTGACAGAATGGTTATCTTCGAAAACAAGTGATGTCTTGGCTAAATTTCATTGTTTGTTAGAGAATTATGATTATTTAGGAGCATGACTGCAGGAGGCAGGACAAAGTAACATAAGGAAAAATGGGGGTAAGAAATTAACATACAGATTTATTATAGCATATAAGAATGAGAATAAAGTAATGGTGCACATTAAGGAAAACAGAGAGAACATAGGAATGAAAAATAAGAAACATAGGAATCACTTGCCATTCTAAAACCCATATAAAGCAGTTTTTATCTTTTAGATATTTATCTTTTAGCAGTTTTACATATTATGTACATATTTCCAAAATTGAAAATCCATTGGCATTGTTGTTTTATTGAATGAAGTTTCCTCATGGATATACCCTAGGTTGGTATTTACCAAACTATATTTTCACTATTTCTCATTCCACTACATGAAAGTAACAATGTATTTACTTAATCTACCATTTAACAATGCTAAATTTTTTTGCTTTATGTTATTATTCGAACTGCTGTTAATAAATCATCAGTTTCTTGGCCCATATTTTGTCAAAACACCTAAATGTATGTAAACATAAAATTGGTATTTTTTTCCTGCCTGCCTGCTTGCCTGCTGGCCTTCTTTCTTTCATTCTTTCTTCCTTCTTCCTTTCCTTTCTTTTCCCTTCCTTCCTTCCTTCCTTCCTTCCTTCCTTCCTTTCTTCCCTCCTTCCTTGCTTCCCTCTCTTTCTTTTTTCCTTCCTTCTTTCCTTCCTTTCTTCCTCCCTTTCTTTCTTTCTTTCTTTCTTTCTTTCTTTCTTTCTTTCTTTCTTTCTTTCTTTCTTTCTTTCTTTCCTTTCCCTCCCTTCCTTTCTTCCTTTCCCTCCCTTCCTTTCTTCCTTTCTTCCTTCCTTCCTTCCTTCCTTCCTTCCTTCCTTCCTCCTTCCTTCATTTCTTTCTTTCTTTCTTTCTTTCTTTCTTTCTTTCTTTCTTTCTTTCTTTCTTTCTTTCTTTCTTTCTTTCTTTCTTTCTTTCTTTCTTTCTTTCTTTCTTTCTTTCTTTCTTTCTTGCATGCTTGCTTGCTTGCTTGCTTGCTTTCATTTGTTGCCGGGGAATTGAACCAGGACATTGCACTTGGTAGGCAACCACATTGCAACTGAACTACATCCTGGACCTCTTTTTTGCTTTATTTTTGTAAAAAAAAATGTATGTAAGCACCAGTGGTTCACACCTGTAACATTAGCTATTCAAGAGGCTGAGATCTGAAGAACGCAATTTGAAGCCAGCTTGGGCAGAAAAGTCTATGAAATTGTCTCTAACCATCAAAATACCAGACTTTGGGAATAGCTCCAGTGGTAAAGTGCGAGCCATAAGCAAGCCAAATGAGTGAGTCAAAGGCCCTGAAAGGAGAAAGGGAAGAAGGGAGTGAAAAAAGAGAAGAGAGGAATAGAGAAGGAAGGGAAAGAGAGGGGGGAGAGGGAAATGGAGAGGGAGAGAAACAAAATTTAGGCAAATAATCAAATGAAACACATAATGGTATTTCCTTCACAACTTCATTTTTATTTAATTTTTACTTACTTCATGACTGGATTCACTTTTAAGAACTCTTTATTTTTGTAATACATTTTATTGTTACTGCAGGTGTGATTTTCAGAGGGGTTACAGTTAGAAGTCAGGTAATGAGTACATTTCTTTTTGAACCATGTCACCCCTTCCTTCTCTCTCCTGTTTTTTTCCCTCCTGTCCCCATCCACAGTTGTATGGGTAATTTTCCACATACTGTCTAATGAGTAACCTTGCTGTATTTGTTTACCCTTTGTCCCACCTTTTCTGTGTCCCCTGATCCTTCCAAAGATAAACTAACAAACAAGACAAAAGGAAAAGACAAGAACAGCAGCAGCATCAACAACAACAAATCTCTTGTTTCCATTTCCTAGAGTTCATTTCATAAAATTGTATTTTACATGCTCATAGCTATTATCCAAATAAGATCAAGTCTCCAAATGTTTAGGGACACCCACCCCCCCCACACACACAATCTTTCTGTGAGGTGAGGTTTGGTTGTTCACTGTCTTGCTCTTCTGCTTCATAACTTCAGCCTGAGGTTTTATGTACAAGCATGAAGTTTCCTCATGGATATACCCTAGGTTGGTATTTACCAAACTATATTTTCACTATTTCTCATTCCACTACATGAAAGTAACAATGTATTTACTTAATCTACCATTTAACAATGCTAAATTTTTTTGCTTTATGTTATTATTCGAATATCCCCAACTATAAATTCAATATCATAAATGGGCTGGTCAGCGATCTCATTGTCCATGTGAGGAGCTGGTATTATGTGTTTCTTGTGCACAGGTTAGAGGTCACCAACACCAGAACTGCTGGTTCATCCCAGCTGACAGCCAAAGATTCTTGTAGGGGAATTATGAGGTAGATGGGAGTTCACATAAAACATTTTATTAAGTTCATTATGTGCCAAATATGGGGTTTGGGACACTGAAAAATCAATTTAAGATCAGAATACTGCCTTGAACTTCAGCTTAGATGTATGGGCTTACCCCTGAGCTTTCATCAGTGAAGAAAGAGTCTTCATCAGGAAAATAATGTGTGATTCTGGGCATCATAGAAGAAATCATCTTTTACTCGCGGCCACTGTTTTTGAGTATTGAGATAGGGAGAATGTTTTCCTTTTCTCCAAGTGATAGATTACATTACTGAAGTAGCACAGTAAATTTGGGAAATCTTTGTACACCTGTTGCTCACAAAATATCCTACCTGAAATGACATAAAATAAATACAATCACTGCTTTCTTGAAAGAAACATCCCATCTACGGGGAAGTAAAACACATGAGTGAGTGGCTATAATAAGGCAGCAAAAACAATAGAAAACACATAGACTAAAAAGGACAAGACAGCACAGAGATTGAGTGTCAGGAGAGGTGGCAAGGAATGGTCAAGAATGGCTTCTTGCCAAATGATGCTTAGATTAAGAGGAGTGTGTGTGTGTGTGTGTGTGTGTGTGTGTGTGTGTGTGTGTGTGTGTGTGTGATATTACTGTGGCTTCAACTCAGAGTCTAGACTCTCCTTCTGAGTTGTTTTATTTTAATTAAAGTTTGGTGCTTTGCCACTTGAGTGACACCTGCATTTCAGGCTTCTTGTTGATTAACTGGAGATAAAATTCTCCTGGATATGACTGCACTGGTGGGCATTGAAGTTGATCCTCAGATTGCAGCCTTCACAGTAGCTAGGATTATAGGCACGAACCACCAGTGCCCTGCTTAAGAGTAGGATTAAAAGTACAAATAAAAAATGTGCTATGTGCATATTTATTTCTGTATTTTTTCTTATATGTAGTTTATGGGTTTGGGGGAGGGTATAAAGAAACATAGAAATGGTAGGACAAAGGGTGAGCTAATTCCGCAGTGATATTCACAAGACATGGTTGGAAATGAACATTACAACCTTGGGGATGTGGAAGTGAAAAACTGGGAGCAAATGAGGGGGGATTGACTCAGTTCCAAAAAGAAATGTACTTATTACCAGGTTTATGTAAATGTAACGCTTTATATATCACCTTTAAAATAAAATTTTTAAATGTATAGAGAACTGAAGGAACCAAATTTCTGAAACGGAACATTGGATGGACAAGGGTATAGAGAGTTAACATGGAACATGCATAGTTATCATAAAAGGCAGTGGATGTCACCCAGAGAGAAGATTCTGCTTATAGATTTGAGCCTGAGGAAAAATTGACATGAGGAAGTTTGTGCTGTACACGACAACTTGCCTGGCATGGAAAACAGTTTATAAAGTGACAAGCTATAAAGTAGGAAACTAGCCAGGCACTGGTGGCTCAGGCCTATAATCCTAGCCATTCAACATGCTGAGATCTGAGGATCACAGTTGTAGGGTAGAGCCAGCCCAGACAGAAAAGTTTGCGAGATTCTAACCTAAAACCATCAAAAAAACCCACAAAAACCCAGAAGTAAAGCTGTGGCTCAAGGGCTAGAGTGCTAGCCTTGAGAAAACCAACAAACAAACAGAAAAATAAAACTAAGGGACAATGCATAGTCCTTAAATTCAAGCCCCAGTAATTGCACAAAAAAATAATAGTAATAATAATAATAATAGTAATAATGATAATAATAATACCAGAAAATTCCAGATAGGAAAACCAGAAATCTAGATGGAGAGAAGGGTGACTGAGATAAAGTAGTAGCAATATGAGTAAGACATATGAAACAGAGCTGTGAAGTATTTAGGGTATATAAATACACAAGGCAAAGGGAGTGAGTATTGGCTATAGGAATGGTAAAGGGAAGACGTGGTGTATGGCTCCCTGATTTCAGGGAGGGATGGTTTGGAAGATGGAGGAAACATAAAGCAACAGAAAATAAGAGAAGCTGGTGTCATGAGTTCAGCTTTAGACCTAATGCTTTTAAGATTCTATGAGATATCCAAGTGAGAAGGTGCAGGTCACAAAGGCTTATATTGCTAGATCTTACAGAACATGATTGGGATACTGTGAATCACAAGACAGTAAAAGGTTAACATTTTTTAATGTCCTTTTTTTCATTATTAAGATCACAGCTGGTATCTTCGAACATATACATAGCAGGGGCTAAAGGACTTTGCAGCTTCACAGCTGGAACCATGGCTTTTCTTATCTGTAGCAGAGACACATAGCCTATGTGGAGTCACTGCTGAGAACTCCATGTGTGACATCCCCTAATTAAAGATCACTACCAAGTTAGGGATCACTGAAGGCAGAGCACGAGGAAAAGCGCATTTATTATCAAACAAAACCTCACACCAATTCAAGGACTGACTAAGATCGAAGCAGCAACATTTGTCATGCTTCGCTTTCATTTTCCTTTGGAGGACTGTATTTGGCCGGAAAACATCGGTAATTGTCCTTTTAGCTTAGATATTCACATGAAAAAGATTTACCTGATAAAACCCTTCACTCATTCAACCCACTTTCATCCAATGTTCACTATTAAAGGTTGTGTATGTTTTTTTTTTTAATTCAGAGAATCAGAGATGAATAAGGTTTTCTGCCCAAGAACACATGCTCCTAGTTCTGTAGGAATAGACAATAGTTGCCTTTCTTTCACTTTCTTTTGTATTGTGGTAGCTATCATGCTTTTCATTAATTAATATAGATAATAGCTCTAATTTGGTTTCTTTGAGTAAAACCATGATGCCTGTATTCACAGTGAAGGGAGCTGTTCTGAAAGGTTACATTCTTTCTTTGATTCTCATTAGCCAGGAGGAAATGCATATAAAAGATCATTCTCTAGTGTGGTCTTGTTTGTAAACATTTGGGTAAATGCCCAAAAGTGGGATTGCTGGATCATAGGGGAGATCTATGTGAAGTCTTTTGAGGAACCTCCATACTGCTTTCCAAAGTGGTTGAACAAGTTTACATTCCCACCAATAATGAAGTAAGGTTCCTTTCTGTCCACATTCCCTCCAGCATCTGTTGTTGTTAGAGTTCTTGATTTTTGCTGTTCTAACTGGAGTGAGGTGATATCTCAATGTTGTTTTGATTTGCATTTCTTTTATGGCTAGGGATGTTGAACATTTCTTCATGTGTCTATTGGCCATCCTTCTTTCTTCTTCAGAGAAGCTTCTCTTTAAGTCTTTCGCCCACTTATTTATTGGGCAGTTGTTTCTTGGAGGATTTGTTGTTGGGTGGTTTAATTTTTTGAGTTCCAAGTATATTTTAGATATGAGACCCTTGTCTGTTGTATGGCTAGTAAAGATCTTCTCCCAATCGGTGGGCTTTCTATTGATCTTGCTAGCTATGTCATTTGCCCTGCAGAAGCTCTGCAACCTTATGCAATCCCATTTGTCCAACCTTTCTTTGATTTGTTGTGTTTCCGGGTCTCTATTCAGAAAATTTTGGCCTGAGCCAAGGAGACCACACTAAAGCTACCAGCACAACTATGTTTATTGCAGCATTATTTACCATAGCTAAGATATAGAACCAACCCAGATGCCCCTCAGTAGATGAATGGATCAAGAAAATGTGGTATATATACACAATGGAATTCTATGCCTCCATCAGAAAGAATGACATTTCCCCATTTGTTAGGAAATGGAAAGGTTTGGGAAAAATTATATTAAGTGAAGTAAGCCAGGCCCAAAGAAACATAGGTCCCATGGTTTCCCTTATTTGCAATATCTAGTATAGGTATGAGTCAAGCGGAAAAGGTCAGATAATGTGATGTTAGGAAAATGAACCCTTAAATATGTATTTTAATGTTTTCATTTCTTTCATACATGTGTTTCTAACGCATTTATAAGATTATTTCTTTGTTGCTTTGTATGTCCCTCCCCCACAGTGTAACCCCCGCTTTCACTATATTTGATGTCAGTATAACATGTGGAGGAGATGGGGACAAACAAGTCGTTTAAGGATTCAGGTGGACCTGTTGCAACAATGAGAAGTACAAAATGTCATGTCAAAACCAGCTTTACAATGTCGGTGTGGGGGGGGGGAGGGGGGTATGATTGGGTGGGGGGGAGGGGGGAGGCTGGGAAGGGAGGTGAAGGGTAAACAAAGGAGGAGGCTGCAATGCTTGGTAAGAAATGTATGCATTATCCTGCCCATGTAATTGTAACCCCTCTGTACAGTATGTTCTCAAATAAAATAAAATTAAATTAAAAAAAAAGATCATTCTCACCATATTTGAGACCTTGTATGGGGATATTTCACATATATTTCAAGAATCAAGTTCTGATAGCTTTGATTGATTGGGACTGAGATAAAAAAATTGGCAACCTTTTAATTTTTTTTTCATTTAAGGCATTCTGGAACTTATGATTTATTGGAGAAATTTTTTTTAATTTATTTTTTTATTGTGAAAATACCATACAGAGGTAATGAGTACATTTCTTATCAAGCATTGTTGCCTCCTCCTGTTTCCCTTTCTATCCCTTCCCATCTTCCCCCCCACCCCACCCCCCGTGCCTTATCCCCCCACCCCATCCCCCCAGCCAATTTGTAGAGTTAGTTTTTCGACATAACGTCTTATGCATCTCATTGTTGCAATGGGTCCACCTGTATCCCTATTTAAACAATTTGTTTTTCCCTTCCCCTCCACAAATTATACCAACATCAAATACAGTGAAAACAGGGGTTATACTTTTTTGTGTCTTGATCTCAGGGATACTTGGTCTGGCTTGGCTTTTATTTTATTTTATTTTTTTGCACAAGCCTAGTGCTCTACCTCTTGAGCCACACCTCCACTCTGGACATGTTGCTGGTTAACTAAAGATAAGAGATTCTTGTATTTGTCTGCCTGGGTTGGCTTTAAGCAATGATTCTTGGATCTCAGCCTCTTGAATAGGATTACTGGTGTAAAGCTAGTGCCTGGTTTTTATTGGGGAAACTGAGGAAACCTGTTGTGCTACACACAACAAGGTCTGTGAAGTCAATTAAGCAGCATGCCAGTTCCAATTCTATCTGTAGCAAGCAAGCAGCATAACCTTGGGTAGGTTTCTCTAAAACCCTTTCTGTGTCTCGGGTTATTCAAGTCAGGATATTAATGTCTTAGAAGATTAAAGGAAAAGTTGCATATCAAATACATTTAATTGGTGCCTAATTATAGATTTCCTTTCCTTCTTTCTCTTTCTATACTCTGATTTGTGCTTCTAATATATTACCTTTCTTTTTTTCATCAGAAATCCCTGTGAATCCTTTTCCTTTCTTAGAGAACTCACATTCCTCGACTTCTTTACCCTCAAAACTTGTACCCAGGGCTGGGAAGGTGGCTCAGTGGTAGAGCGTTTGCCTTGCATGCATGACGCCCTGGGTTTGATTCCTCAGCACCACATAAGCAGAAAACCTGGAAGTGGTGTTGTGGCTCAAGTGGCAGAGTGCTAGCCTTGAGCTGAAGAGCTGAGGGATAGTTACAAGTCCCAAAGGTCAGGTCCCAGCCCTCCCCCCCCCAGAAAAAACAAAACAACTTGTACCCAGAAACTATAGGTTCACTAAAATGCTTTCCTGGAGCAGGTCCTTAAACCCTGATGAATGTTTTGACTTCATGCTCTTATACCAAAAGGATCACCATTCAATGAAAACAGCTACATTTCTCAAAATGGGCCAGTCTTTTTCTTTGGTTTTTGAATCGCCACATTTGGCAGCCAATACATTATACTTTTAAAAATTCTCTTTCCAAGAGGAAATGTCTAATATAAATGAAGGATGAATGAAAACAAACGCTTACTTTGATAATTACCTGTATGTGTTGACTAGACTTAGGTAATAGTCTGCATGATAGCAAATGTATTTCTATGTCTATTCCTGTTTACTTACTTCATACCATGTGGTAAACAGCAAGTTAGGCCGGGCGCTGGTGGCTCACGCCTGTAATCCTAGCTACTCAGGAGGCTGAGATCTGAGGATCGCGGTTCAAAGCCAGCCCGGGCAGGAGAGACCATGAGACTCCTATCTCCAATAAACCACCAGAAAACCGGAAGTGGCGCTGTAGCTCAAGTAGTAGAGCGCTCGCCTTGAGCTGAAGAGCTGAGGGACAGCGCCCAGGCCCAGAGTTCAAGCCCCACGACCGACAAAAAAAAAAACAAAAAAACAAAAAAACAAAAAAAACAGTAAGTTAGGTAGTGAGGGAATGCAAGAAAAATAAAATAAAAAAAAAACAAAGCCTTATATTCAAGGATTAGTAATGAGGACAATTAAATCAATAGGTAATTTCAAAACATTGAGGTGCATACTATAGCACAGGCATTCAGAAGGTGTTTAAGGTTGTGACTTACTGTAAAGAGAAAAAAGGAATCTTTCCTGCATGTTATTCAGTCCAAGAAGCAAACTGAAAGGACAAGCAGTGGTGTCATCATCTGAAGGCTTTTGATTCCCCAAATTCTAACTCCTCTGGTGATGGTGTAAGGGTCAAATGCTCTTGACTGGGATTAAAGGCTATATGAATACAAGAGAGGCCTGGACCTCTACAAGGCAAGGACACAGTGAGAGGAGCTATCCATCAATTAGAAGGCAGGCTCTATTAGATACTGACTCTGTTGACTTCTTGGTCTTAGACTTCTCAGCCTTCAGAACTGTCAACAATACACTTCTTATATTTGTAAGGCAATTACCTGTTTTATGGTGTTTTGTTTCAACCATTCAAGTGGACTGAGAATAGTGACAAAGGCATGGGAATGTGGTCTAGAGAGGAACAACATCCTGTGTAAAGACTAGATGAGGGGACACTGGATGCTCATGATGAACACATGGTTCCCTCTGGTTTAGGAGCAGTGGTGGGAGAGGTCTTGTGTAGAGCACTGTCAGGGAGACATTCTGCTGGAGCTAAGTGATGTAGATTCACCATGACTGTGATGGAAGCCATTAAGAAGCTTTCAGTACAGAGATGACATCACCATAACTGTAATTCCAAGTTCATGTGTGCTGCTCAGCCTGAATATTGCCTTTAAGGGAAGTTATAAAAAATTGATTGAGTGCATGTAGGTATTTCCTAAGAAATTTGAACTTAAACTTTCCACAATCGTATCAGCTGTCTTGGCACTATCAACATTCAATAATTGAATATAATAAAAGCATCATCTCAAAGTTGATGGCCTCGAGTTTAGTCTGTTTTACTTTAGGTTATTATTATAATTATGTTTTATTTAGGTTTACTCCAAAGCACATTGTTTTAAAGACCTCCTGAGGAGTCTGTATTACAAAGTGTCTGCTAGCTAGTGTTAATATATTTAGCCTCTCCATATTGTCAGTCAAGATGATGCTACAATGAGCAACCCTAACATAGGTAGCATCTTCAGAGAAAGGAAAATATCAGTTCTACAAAGCACATAGTGAAGGATTGATAGAGGGATGGGCTTTGCTGATGGATATCACATGGGTGCTATGATTAATGAAGAAGACATTTGCTGGCTTGTGAACAAGAGGAAAGCAAGAGCTCCAGAATATCATCCCCTTGGAAAAGTTCTCAACTCCTTTTCTAGAACTTTCCTCACTCAAGTATGAGAAATTGGGATATTCTAAGCCTACCATGCACATAAAAGAGGAAGAGAACAAAAAAAAGTACTTGGTGAACCCCATTAACTATTACCATGCTAATAAAATAGCTACCAAATCTTTAAAAAAAAAAAAGAGCAAATTCATACTGCCATCTAAATCGAAGCCTGTTCAATAGCCTTTTTGCAAGAATTTGGACGTTAGGTCAGATGACTGCATTGTTGCTTATTGGCTCATGTTTCAGACATGAGGCATCCTTAGATCCAGAAAGGAATTCTCTGAACTGGGGCCTCTTTGACATATGGCTCTAGGAACTCATCAGTGAGATGTCATTCATTCCTTCCCCTGGCTCTGACATCTCACAGATTTCCTGAGGACAATTAGGTAGAGTAAAATCACTCATAATCACCATCACACCTGCTGCCCTTATTGGCTCACAGGCAATTTACTCCTCTCAACTTTTCTGTCACAGAACAGATCTGGGTGTTACTTTTCCAAACTTCAATTACAGACATTCAATCTGACAGCTTCCCTGAAGTCATTATCCTGCCCTCCATTTTCTGATATTGATTCCAAATGTTTGGGTATGAATTGTAAAAATAAAAGACATTTAGAAATATCCAGATGTGTAGTGTGCAGAGACATGCTTCTGGGTGAAGGTTGTGATTCTGTAAGTTTGGAGGTTATATTGAATCAGACTAGGAATTGTCTATGCTTCTCACTGTGAATCTGAAACTACTTTATATCTCTGCCAACAGAAAGATTCACCTACACCTGAGACCTTCAGTCACTCACAAAATATGGTAGAAGGTTTGAAATTTCTGGATTCTTTCTTCCTTTCCAAATACTTACTAGATGAGGACTGAAAAAATTGTACAATATATATTCCCACTAGCGTAACTCATATTACCACTCTATTTTAAAACAAGTACTGTCAGTGTTACATGAAACAACAGTGTTTTCCCTGTTATAACAATAATAACAAAAACAACAACTGGTTCTTGGCTATATAGAATGTTGTAGGTATTCAGCCAGTGCCTATATATATATCCATGATAACTGAATTATAAAAGTTAAGGTATTGCTCTTTTGTTCCCATTTTATAGATTAAAACAAAAACAAAAACTATATTGAAGCTGGGTGTCCATGGCTCACACCTATAATCTTAGCTACTCAGGAGGCTGAGATCTGAGGATCATAATTCAAAGCCAGCCTAGGCAGGAACTCTTATCTCTAATAAACCATTCAGAAAACCAGAAGTGGTGCTATGGCTCAAGTGGTAGAGTGGTAACCTTGAGGTGAAGAGGTGAAGGACAGCATCCAGGCCCAGAGTTGAAGCCCCATGACCAACCCACCCTCTCAAAAAACAAACAAACAAACACTACATTGAAGTTCAAATATGATTGACATGTGGATTTCAAATTTAGTTCTGTGTGACTCCAACTTAAAAATATTAATAACACTGACTATCTACATATCTTGTTCTATACTATTTTACTTAAATCTTCCCAATAATCTGATTTATAGATGATTCTCCTCAAGTTGTGATATGACAACTATTTTTGATCTACTTTACTTTAGTTCTTCCCACCTCTATGTCTTTGTGAGTCTTTCCAAGTTTTCGTGTCTATTATTTCCTTTCCATTTATATACTGCTTTTATTGTTTCTCTCATTTTTAACTTAATAAGGTACTTGATATGTACTCCATATATGTACTGTATTTCTTGGATTTATACAGATAGGTTAAAAGGATTAAATCCCTGATGGTAAATATTCAGGAAATCTTTTTCTACTTAGTATTCCCATAAATCTCCACATTTTGTGTGAGAATTTGTCCTCTTGGAATCTTTGCTTCTTGTATGTTAACAGATAATTGGGACAGGACAGGCTATTGGGTATATGACTGTAGCTCATCTTATTAGCCATGTGATGTCAGGAAATTAACCTAAATGTCCAGAACTTCTGTTTATTCACATGGAACATGGACACATAACTATAGCACCACACTACACACATATGAACACTACCCACAGATGGGTTCTGTTCGTCTAGAATGGAAATGCTTGCCACATAGTTGTTGTCCCATAACTGATCATTCTCTCCCTACATAACATCATTTGCATAGGGCATGTATTTCATGGTAGAATGTCTCGTGTTTCAATTACTTCTGTTACAAATATGAATTAGTTAAATGTCTGGCACTAAGCCTGTGTAAATTCCTCCATCTTTCTCTCTCTCTCTTTTATTTATTTCTGATTATTAAATCCTATGCACAATGCTTAAGACTTATCTGTTCCATGATACATGATTATTCATTAAAAGACACAAATTCATGGAGTGTGTTCTATGTGAATTTAATCCTTATAACAATACTATGTTTCATTTTAATAAGCAGGAAGCAAAGAAAAAGGCTAATTCTAGAGCTGTGGTTCAGCCCTGGACTTCCTGTCTTATCACAAATCTAACCACCCCCCCCCCGGCCCTGTCCCACCCCTGTTAAAATATTCTGATTTCCTAGCAAGCAAATATCTATTTATCAATCCATCTAGGTTTATCTTCATTTAGAATTTTTGCATTTCATCTTGAACTTCTACATTCATTTAATTTTTAAATAAGTTTTTTATTGTGAAAATACTGTACAGAGGAGTTACAGTTACATAAGCAAGGTAATGAGTACATTTCTTATCCAGAATATTGCATTAAAATATCATGTGTCTTGATTACTAATTTTTTTAAAAAAGTATTTCCTTAAATTTGTGGTGAATGTCTCCTGTCTTCCTCTCCCACTGACCTTTTACCCCATTTCTTTATTTCTCTCATCAATTGTCAATCATAATTATGCCATGCTATGTTTTCATTTACTCTTTCATTCATCCATCCATCCATCCATTCATTCATTCATAATTCCAAAGTCCATGGACTGTTGGTCCCCTTGTTCCTTGAATATAAATAAGTCTTTCTGGAGCCAATGGCAGATTCAGGAATCCAAACTCAAATATTCATGAGTGGGAAATGGATGATTTTATGATTCCTGACCTTTCTGCTTTAATCCATTAGGGAGTATAGATTGGTTAGCAGTTAGCACAACTGGGCAAATGCTGTCTAAGTGGAAAATTGATCCTGGTAAGTGCTCACAGGGTGATTCCACTTGTTAATGCTTCTCATTTTAGCATTTTGATCTTTTGTTCACAGATATCTCAAGTTCCTTGTCCAGTGTCCCAAGCTAAAGGTGCAGAGACTTGGTATGAGCCAAAAGGGTCATCAGGTTTTTATGTGTTAATTAAAAGGATAGGTCCAAAGAAATGGCATTTACACAGCAGATCAGTACTAGGCTCTGAGGAACAGCTCCTGGGACCCTCCTACCTCTAGTTCAATGGATTCCTCACCTGAGATGGTTTTGAAGACAGTTTAACTACAAGTGTAGCTCTCATTTTCTTTGACTTCATCAGAAACATGTACCACTGCCTTGATTTCTCCATTACAGGATATTTCAATCAAAGAGAGCACACAGTGGTATGGTGAAAATGGCCTGGGAATCCCAAATGCTTAATTGAATATTGTGTCCTTCACTATGTTTATCTGGTTTTAAAGATGGCATTTCAAACGTGGAGGTTGAATTGGGTGCTACTCAAGAACCTAATAAAACTATATGATGCTGCTCAGTTCTCATTCCAGCTTTTATATACCTCCATGTCTGTGTTGTCGTAAGACAACGGAGAGTGAACCAGTTCTATCTCAAGTATTGTCATAAATGACTAGAGCACTGTTGGAGGGACTTCTAAAGGTGTATGTGACACCACAAGATCAAGTTCCACATTGTGCTTATAAATGGGACTGAGAATGGAGAGAGTTCCAGAAGTACACCTCCACTCCCAGATTTTTGCTAATTAATTGGAAATAAAAGTCTTTTAGCAATTTGTGCCCAGGCTAGCTTCAACCCACAGTCTGCAGATCTCAGCCTCCAGAATAGCTAGGATTGCAAGTGTGAGCCATCAGCACCTGGACTGTTGTTTATCTTTCTACTCTTGGCATCTTGCTTAGGGCATTTGAAATAATGGATATTCACTACATACTGAAGGACTTAGCTATGAAATAAGAGACTACCATTCCTGTAGCTCTGAGACTATATGCAACACAGAGGGTGTTTCTTTCAATGCTTTGCACTTGCTTTGCCCAGGACAATACTTGGTGTGCTACTGTTTTCAAGATGGAAATGCTTGGTAATGTGTCATTTCTAGAGCAGAAATGATGCAAAGACATGCTGATGGTATGTTTTCTGGAGTCATCTGCTGTAATGAAAGTTCTGCTGTTTTCTAACTGCTGTCTTTGGGCAAGTTCCTTCAGTTTACTAAGCCAAAATTTCCTCAGCTACAAGAAGCAGATGATAACAGTGCCTAAGGGTGAAAGGCTAGAGTAGAGTACCTGAGACATATCAGTCACTCAGTATATGTTAGCTATTACTACTGCTTGATTATAAAAATGTCTTGCATTCCATATGATAGCCAAGAGTATTTCATTATTTACATTACTGTTTATACTACGATGTATTTGATAGTTCTATCAAGACCTTTGAGGAAGAAAATGAAAACGTATCCAAATCCTTTGGGAAGGGTGTAGGATATTGAGGTCAGGAAGTAGAGGTCCCAGAGAAATGGGAGTGAAGGTCTCAGGGCTTCTAGATCATTCTCAGATGGTTCTCCATGCCTTTCACCTCTAAGTCTAAGAGATGTGTGAATACTCCCTCTTTACAACCAAATTCAAGACAAGAGGTACTAAACAATTGCTTTACTAAGTTTTAGACCTAGTCTGGACTATCTCCTTAAAGTCATAAATGTTCTTATATAATTGCTTTCTTCACCTCTTTGTGTTCTTCAGAGAGTTTTTTTTTCAGATCCTGCTAAAGAAAATCACTAGAGACTACATGATGGGGCCCTTTTTCCCACTGTGTAAGTCTGCTTGTACAAACATACTTGAATATCAGCTCCACTCACCTCAGAGGTCATGGCCTAAGCTACTGTATGTCAAAATGTCTAGCAGATATTCTGAAATGTAACAGGTGGCCTGTATGCCCTTCCTTCTTTCCTTCCTCCCTCCCTCCCTCCCTCCCTTCTTTCTTTCTTTCTTTCTTTCTTTCTTTCTTTCTTTCTTTCTTTCTTTCTTTCTTTCTTTCTTTCTTTCTTCCTTCCTTCCTTCCTTCCTTCCTTCCTTCCTTCCTTCTTTCTTTCTTTCTTTCTTTCTTTCTTTCCTTCCTTCTTTCTTTCTTTCTTTCTTTCTTTCTTTCTTTCTTTCTTTCTTTCTTTCTTTCTTTCTTTCTTTCTTTCTTTCTTTCCTTCCTTCTTTCTTTCTTTCTATCTTAGTTTTATTGTGAGAATACTGTACAGAGGAGAGATTACATTTACATGAGCAAGGTAATAAGTACATTTCTTATCAAGCATTGTTATTTCCTCCTTTGCTTTCCCCCTACCATCTCTTCCCTTCCATCACCACAACTACACTCCCCCCTCCCCATCCCGCCACCCCCCCCCGCCTAAATTATAAAGTTCACTTTTCGACATAGCATCTTGTACATCTCATTGTTGCAATGGGTCAACCTGTATCCCTGTTTAAACTATTTGCTTTTTCCCTTCCCCACTCCAAATTATACCAACATTAAATACAGGGGTTATACTGTGGGGGAGGGACATGCAAAGCAACAAAAAAATCACGTGGTACCTCATAAATATGTTAGAAGCAATAGCAAGAAAAAAAAACACTTGTGTCCTTATGTTGGAGTTCATTTCTCTTAACATCATCTTATCTGACCTTTTCTGCTTATCTTAGACATATATTAGTTATTGCAAATAAGGGAAACCATGGGACCTATGTTTCTTTGGGCCTGGCTTACTTACTATTGCAGCATTATTTACCATAGCTAAGATATGGAACAACCCAGATGACCCTCAGTAGATGAATGGATCAAGAAAATGTGGTATATATACACAATGGAATTCTATGCCTCCATCAGAAAGAATGGCATTGCCCCATTTGTTAGGAAATGGAAAGACTTGGAAAAATTATATTAGGTGAAGTAAGCCATTTTTTTCTTTCTGATACTTTATGACTTTTGTCAATCCTCAGGATACCTTGGGTCCTTATACTCAACATAAGATACTATTTATTACAACCTTCTTCATAGCCCTCACTTTCATTCCTTTGAGTTGCTTCTTGGACAATTTCATTTTCCTTTTACTGATAATCAACACATGTTCAACACTGAGTCCATTTTGATCTGCTACAATGGAAGAATACAGATTATTTATAATGAGGAGAAATTCATTTTCCACAGTTTTCAGGTGATGTGAAGTGGGAGATCGAGGTATCAGTGTATGGCCAGGTTCTTTTGACTCCATGATCAAAGGCTCTACATAGCAGAAGGAGGAAAAGATGCTGAGAGAGGAAAGGGGCTGGATTCACCTACTTATAAAGAACTTGACTCCAGGGTAATGGCATTAGTGAATTCATGATCAAAAATGATCTAGTCACCGCTCATGATCTAGTCACCCCTTAAATGTCCTCTCTCCCTCCCTCTACTCTCACAATGCTAACTACATACCAACTTGAATTAAGGAAAGACCATTCAACCTCTACAAAACACACATCTAAGAATGTTTTTCTACATTCCAGGCCTTGGAAGGTACTGTGAGATACATAAAATAAAATGAGCATTAGTTGTATTTCCATGGATTTTACAGTCTAATTAACGTCTATGGTGGACAGAGGAGTTTGAACCAACCTATATTAATATGATTCAGAGTAAGTGCTTCTCTAGAACTTAGAAATTTTGACATGATAAAATGGGTGAGGAGGAAAAGAAGAAAGCTGAGGAAAAGAGGAAATTATGATACATGTACTAAACATTCTATTCCAGGCACTGACCTAATCACTTAACTGTGCTTTGTCGATATGTCTGTATGTGTACTTACATCTGGAGTTTTATCTCTATAGATTATCTGTATAAATTAAATACTTGTCTATCCTCTCTATATATATCACAAAATAATCATGCAAGCTTTTGTTGTCTCCCTTTCACAATGAGGACGTGGAGGTTCAGAAGAGGTAAGCCACATGTTTGAAAGATATTCATAGGAGAGGGGAAAAAAATGACCACTGATAAAACTAACCTCATGAATCATCGCAGCTCTGTTTCCCATCCTCAATCTATAGCCTTCTTTGAAATAGAAACCTCCAATTATTGAATGCTAAATCTCTGCTAAACTCTTCATACTTAGAATACTTTGAATTAGTTGTGACTACTCACCTCCCACATTTTATGAATGAGAAAATGGAGATCGGGGAACTCATCTAAGAGGAATTTCAAAAGTGGAATTCACATTGAGATATTCTATATTACATCACATTTTGACACCATTAGCTAAACATATACACACATGATGCGTGTGTGTACATGTATGCATACATGGGTGTACATATATGTGAAAATATTGGTGTTAACCATACTTTGAGCCCTCATTTTGAGTTAGGTGTTAATCTAAGTACTTTGCATGTTGTGATAGAATTTTATCCACTTGAACATTTTTATCCATAAATAAGTTCCTGTCAATATTCTTATTGTACAGATGAAAAAACTGAGGTTGAGATAAATTTAAACCTTTGTTAAAGGTGTTACAGGAGCAAATGGCTAAGGAGAACTGCATTTTGAGCCTGTGTTCTTTTATAGAAAGAGGCTGGAAAAAAAAAACCAAGCACAACAATGAGGCGAACACTCTTCAGTAGTAGAAATGGAGATTGTAAACTTCCCCAGGAAAGGTAACTTAGTCCAGCCATTACTCCCTTCCTGAAGGCTTCAGATCCAACAGCTGTGCATGGGTTTCAATTCACTGTGAAAGAGCTCAATGCCTGCCTTGAATTCTCATACAAGATTTCTTTTTCTAACCCACTTTAACACGAAAGTAGAAGGACAACCCTGCCTTCATCAGGCTGGCGAGTCTAACACGTTAGAGTTCACCTCTGTAAGATTGACAGAAAGTGTCATTTTGTTTGTCTTGTAAAGCCCCTGCCACCTTCTCTGCTGAGAAAATATGCCAGTGTATTGACATTCCTAATCAGGAGAATCCACTCTCCTGTGGAAAGGCTAGAGTATTCAGGGGAATACTTCATTCCTAGAAATTAGGCTGCTCTCTCAGTCAGTTGATGAGACTAGGGAATAGCAATGAGAGAAGTCTGGGTTCATGATCTTTCAGCCTATAATATGAAAGGGTTAGATGAGGAACTAGGTAGACTGAATTGACATCCTTCTTTCATTAATGAATAACCTTAGACAGGTTACCTACTTTTTTTAAGCTTCAATTTTCTTAACAATAAGATTCATATTGATAGCCATTATAAATCTGTGACAAAGTATAGAAAGTCCCAATATATTTTACAGCCCAATGTAGATATTTACATAAGGTAAGATTTAATGATAATCACTGTCATCATCATCATCACTGTCTTCACTTGCTTTACCATTTGTAACAGGGTATAACCCAATAGCCATATATAACCCTCTGGTAGATCAGAATCTAGCACGTGGATAATTTGGCCATATATTTGTAGGCTGCAGAAAAGATCTTTGCTCAAGTTTAAATATTTGCTCATTCTAGAGGCAAAGTATAGCTTGCTTTAGGGATTAACATGTGATCCAATTTTAAATTTCCCATGTTGGAAATAGGTTTCTAAATAATGACCTGGAGATTTGAATATCAACATTCCCAAGAGAAGTAGCCAAATGGCATTATCTATTGCTTTCAGCAAATCCAATTAGGGAAAAGCTCAATTTACAAAGAATCTTTGGAGGGGTTTGTGAAAAGAGTACTCACTAGGAATAAAGAGAGCTCTGATCTAGTAAAAACAAAAAACACCCACAACTAACATTCATACTATCCCATATAGTTTATTTTATAGTTTTATTGAATAAAAATAACCTTTGCAACAACACTATGTGCACATATGATTTTTTAACCAAAATATTGTGCCTCACTAAATCCTGCTTGAATATATGCCTTAATGTCATCTAGATTCCAGATTTCAATTCTTCCTTTCCATAACCAAAGTAGAGTTCTGGATGAGCCTCATCATCACTTAACTAGAACTTCTCTAACTCAGAACCTCACTGGTCTTTTCTCAATTCCATACACTCCTTTCTATGTTTCTTCCTTTATGTCATAGACTTTCTAACTCACAAAGCTGATCATTTCCTTGAATAAATTTCTTTGCCTCAAAGTTGAGATAATACATCCTTCTCTTACCTCTCCTTTCCGCTTTCTCCTCTCTCCCTCCATCCTGCCTGTATACACACATTCCTGCCCTTTGTTTTCCTGCCTGCCTTCATTCTCTATTCCTTCCTTTTTCATTTCAGTGTTCTTTGTAGGCCAAATTCTGTATCCTAAATTAAAGCTGCAGTAAGTACAGCTATCTGAGTAGAGCCAGAGAAGAGAACACAAACACCAGTAGTCTTTGCCCCCACCCCCATCCCTGTTTCCAATTCTCCCTAATCCACCTGGTCTATGGGGCCTTGGTTAGATATGTCAGTAGCCAGTAGAATATAGTTCAGCTCCCTTACCTAGGGAAAGAGTCTACATTTAACACACCAAGTTCCTCAAAGAGGAATTAGCCCATGTTATAGTGACAGTCTGGAAATTTAAGCCTCCCATGGCACAGAACTTACTTGATACTCCTGTTTAGAGGGGAGGAGCAATTGAATAGAGAACAGCCAACATGTTTTTCTCCTAATCCTCTTTATGATCAAATGTAACCTGCTTTTACCTAATGATGTATGCATGCTGACACTTTAGGTATCTGTACAAGTTGTTAAATTCTTTTCCTATAGTCTCTCAAATACTATGTCTCTGAATAGGCTATCTGTTCTACCTTTGTTTTTATATAACTCCCTCTGTTTGACTCTGATGCCACATATCACCAGGCACTGAATGACAATATATCTTTACATCTCAATTTCTCATTAGATAGAGGTGGTCATATTCATCTTTTACTCATAATCACAATGATCCACAGCAGATTTTTCATAAATGTTTGCAGAAGTGAATTTGGGATTTATCTCACAAATAAATGAATATTCAGATAGCATATATACACTGGCTAAATGGCATAGATGAGACTTCAACCTTAAGCTAATCCATGTGAATGCATTTGCTTTATCATTCTGGTGTTTATTAATTTGTGTTTACTCTTCTCTTCATTGAGACAGGGTCTCACTAATTAGCCAAGTTGGGCTTTGAACTTGTGATTTCTTCTACCTCAGCTGAGATTATAATGTGCCCCACCATGCCTGGTTTGCTTTACACACACACACACACACACACACACACACACACACACACACACACGAGTGACAAGACACAAGCATGACATTATAGTCTTTCTCACCAGTAAAACATTTAGATTGTCTAAATTTCAGGTTCTGAACTAATTTTGATAAGCTGCATGGAATAAAAACAATGTTCATGGTCAGTATATGGGCTTTCTGGCATCTCTAAAGCTCTGCCCTTGATAATCTGAGCTTTTGACCAAGAAAATCAATGCATGAAAACTAAGAGATGATGTATAGGTGATCACCATAGAAACAGCATGGATCCAGGGATAGGTCAAGACTTGACTATAGCTCAATCAGAATATCATCATATCGGGAAGAAAGAATATAGGCAGTCAAAGCGGAGAGGTCCTGTTCTTAACAGAAGTATAAACAGAAAGAAATTGGCAGAGTTATGTAGCAGTCCCTCATGGGGGAGATGGTAAAACCAAGCTGAAACCAGAAAGCACTATATTCTAGTCACCAGAAAAAGCATCTTCTTTTGGGTGGTGGGAGCAGAAAAGCTCCATCAAACTTAATTTTAGCTCTGATGAAAAATTCATTCATGATAATCTCCATTTGTTCATTGTTTCTTTTTTTAAAAAATTTCTATTTTAAGTGGTTGTACCAAGGGGTTGCCATTCATTGTGTTTCTTTTTCATCTATTTAAAAAATATGTGTGAAACACTGTCATTAAAATAGGCTCTTGAGTGAAGCAGATTCAAGTTCAGTCCTCAGTACGGTCCTTGCCTAAAAAATGGAACCTTAAATGTGTGACTCTGGCAGTTGCTGTCTTCTCTGCCTTAGGGTTTCTGTTGGCATGCAGTGCACCTGTCGTCAAGCAGCCTCGTGGCATTTTCTGAGGGCTGAATCCTGTCTATGCACAAAGCCAGCCAGGGGACTGGAGAACAATACCCCTGAAGCTTACCCTCAGCAGACCCCAAGCAACAATTGATAGACGTAGCAGTTCAGTGCCTGATCCCCTGTGTTTCAGAGGAGGTAACTGAGGTAGGTGTTCTGCACTGTCCTCTGCAGTATTAAGAAGTATTCCTGTGGGACACCGTTGCCCAGGTCAGTAGCCAGTAGCTTGTTGAGTAAGGGACACTTGGCTGGTTGCTTTTCCTTTCTTGTCTTAACTTCCCTGCTCCTCTACAGAGTGATTATCAAATCATTTCCCAAATAGACTATGCACACCTCAGGGACTGTTGGAAGGTGGTATAACAAAGAGGGTGGTTTAATCTCTGCAGTCATCATTTAGCAACTGTAGAACACAATAGTGAATATTACTTAAACTGATACAAAGGAGTTAACATAGGACCTGGCATAGTTGAACACTTAGAGCTCTCAAGCTATGAATTGCTATAGCCATTATTATTATTATTATTATTATTATTATTATTATTATTATTATTATTACTACTACTATTATTATTTTAGTGCTAGTACTGGGGCTAGAAGTCAGGGCATGGTCCCTGGTCCTATGAGTGAAAAACTCAAGGCTGGTGATCTATCACTTGAGCCACAGTCTACTGCTGGCTTTTCCTGGTGGTTAACTAAAGATGAGTGTCTTGGATAGGTTTGCCTGGTGACTTTGAACACTGATCCTCAGATCTCAGTCTCCTAAGTAGATAGGATTATAGGCATCGGCCATTGGTACCCAGCTATAATATGTTGTTGTGAAATGATTACTAGATGCTTAAGTTCAAGCTTGTTTATTATTGCTGTGAATAGGATGATGAACACCATGCTACCTATCTTACAGTCTCATGGGGCTATAATTAACTGTAACATAGTATCTCTCTTTGTAGAGAGGTATGTGGCATTACGAAAGCACATCATTCAGCCTACTTGGGAACCACAGAGATTATCTCATGAGAAGCAAAGCTTTAAGTTATAATAGGAGTTGGTCAAGTCAAGTACATGTATGTATGTGTGCTCATTCATGTGTGTGTAAATGGATGTGTAAAATAATATTGCAGTATAATAGAAGAAAAACTCGCATGTAGAAAGACCAATAGACATGAGAAAGAATCAAATGGAATTAGAAAGTAAAGGGGAAAAAAGACTATATTTTCAAAAAGAGAACAACAGGGATCTTGAATCTTATTTTGTATTTGTTTAACAGTCATACTTCAGTTTCCATTGTTTCTTTCTTAAATGCTTCATTATTTAATTGATCAGTTTTAATCTGCTATAAAATGACTGTGGTAATTCAAAATTTTGAAATGCTCTTCAAGAAAATTTCAAACCTACATAAAAATAAAAAGAATTATGTTTGTCCCTTTGTTTTGGTTTTTGGATTCTTAGAAACAAGACAGATGTCTGGCAAGTAAAACATGTCACTCAGTCACTAAAAGGACATTTCTTTACTTTTTAAATGTATGCATGGTTAAGTACTCTTGTTTCATTTGCATTTACATCTTATGGAGTGTGGTATCATCTGACAAGTCCACTAAGGTGTTAGAGGAGCTGGAAACTGGAGAGAGCCACCAGTGGCTGGGCTTGTTCTCTGGTGTTGCCTCCCAGGTCTTCTTGGTGAGTATGCAACTGAGTATGGATCATCTTCACAATCAGTGTGTACACTACCATCTCAACTCTAGATTTTAGATTTCCCTGAATGCCAGGAAATGTATACTTTCAGTAGTCTAAACATCCAGCACCATCCTGAAAGCCTGAGCAATCTCTTTTACTTGAGTCTTAGGCTCTCCAGAAGCTATAAATCAGATGGTTGTGGTAGGAATGAATTAAATATTACATGAAGCAGCTCTGTGAACTCTTAGAAGGGCAGTGCACAATAAAGGCATGTTTTTATTATTGCTGTAGATACTAGGGCACCTGAGACCCCATGATGTCTAAGTATGTTCTTTCTGTGTATTGTTTTTTAGTGGTTGCATTGAAACTTTTCTGCTTGCAGTTGTACCGTACTAGTTTATCTCAGCTTTAAGGTTGAGTAACTTCAAGAGGCAATGATCACTGGAACCACTACCGCTCAGACATCATCAAGAAGACAAATGTTTTATTCTTAATTGTGTGGTATGGATTACTTTTCTCTTCAGTATTACTGGAAAGGGGTATAAGTGGACTTTCCAGAATGGTGCAATAAAAATAAAATTTGATTGATTAATTCAGTAGTGATGGCTAGGATGTCTTTCTTGTACAGTAGGGTGAGGGGGGGGGAGAGATACATGGTGCCCCACAGGTAGTAGATGCCTAACATACAATTGTGGAGAAGGACTCCGGCACTCAAGCCTGGCTTCCTGAGAAGGGCTCACTCACTCTTGGAAACACAAGCCAAGGCAAAGGGCTTATTTTCCTAATGAGCTTCACTACTGAGACAGAACTATGGGACACTAGGGGATAGATGAAAAATCATATTGGTCAGGCTTTTTAATGAATCAATTTTATCTGTTTTGTAGAAAACCTGAAATGTCTGCTTAGTGATAGGAGTCTGGGGATTCCAGACTAGAAGAGGCCAAGACGTAGGAGAAATCAAGTGGGCCATTATGATGGGTAGGAAATTTCAAATAGAGGTCATGGAATTGACAGTCTACAAAACAATCCCATAAGTCCTCATTTTTTCCTATGGAGAGGATTACACTAGTTTTTATATTATGTCCACAGAACCTAAAACCTGAGAATCACTGCAGTGAGGAATCACTGCACATAGACAGGTGTTCCTAGAAGATACATTATGTTTTCAATATATCACGTGAGCCTAGAGTAACTATTTGACCTAAAATGCCATTTCTCCTCCTGGACTGTCACCTAATGCATTGAACAGATTTCCAGAAATGTATTATGGTCACTAAATGAACAAATCTGGGGTGGCTTGAACTTCAATGTATCCTGAGGGTCTCATTTCAAATGTCATTATTTCTAGTCTTTTATAACTCTGGGCACATATGTAATATGTGTCAGTGTCTTTTAAATGCTAGCTTTCTGATTAATGTTGGACCTCCATGAGTAGCAAAACCTTTCTTTTTAACATAATACTTCTGGGGCATCGTGTCAGAAAGACTCTCAATAAAAGTGTAGATAAAGGTGTGTGGATGAATGACAAGACAGCCTTCCATGAAATGGGGTGACAACAGTATCAAGAGGAGTTTAAGGCAGTACAGGCGGAATTCTGGCCTTTCTATGTGACATTCAGTCGTATGCTGTGGTTACCTTGTTAGGTTAAATCAAGGAGGGAAGTTTACTCTTTCCAAATAGTGGAAAAGATTACTGCTGGCTTCAGGAAGGGTTGAATCCTGAGACTTAACACAGTATCAAGACTTTCTCACTGTCTGTCTTCACTCAATGTGTGTTCACTGCAGAGGGATTTTGCTCCTTGCCTGGTGGTGGTAGGTAATCTCCCCTCACTAGATTTTTAACACCAAGTACTCACTCTAAGTAGGCAGCAAGTTTTCCAGATTAGCAGACTAAATCTTCTTCCTTTGATATCACAAACAGAGGTGGGAGAAAACCAGAGGGGTCCGTTAGATTGAATAATGTCACACAGCTGGAAAGAAAGAAGGCTAGGAATAAAGCCTTCCAAAATGTGAATGAGAAAGTCTGTCTTTAATAATATTATGGATATGTGCAAAGAGTCACATTCTTCTGGGCTTTATTTTTCCTAAAGGGAAAAGAATAACAAACCTTGTAAATTGATTTTATGTTGATTTTATATAACCACTATATGTGGACAATAATGATACATAAATATATGTGTACACACATACACACCTATATATGTAGATGTAGATGTATACATTGGTAATGGTACACACATGTCAAATGGCATATTTGGAAATTCCTGGAATGTAGTAGGCTTATCAAATCAAATATATTCCCCATCAAGCCTATCTACAAAACATGGTCAGAAAATGGACTTCATGTAAAGTTCTCACATTTCATGTACCAATATTTTTCTCTCTGACATTCTCATCTGTTTATCTTTTGTACTTTATTATTTGGACTTCTATTCCAATTACAAATATAATCCTTTGAAAGGTATATTAATTCATTCATTTGTTCCAAGATACATGTTGAAGCACCTACTGTATGCTGGACAACATTATCATCCCTAGAGGACACAACAGTAAAAAGTTAGACCATCTTGCATCCTCATGCAGTTCCCATGCTATAGGGGAAACAGAATCCATCTGGAAAGCAGATTTGCAATACAATTTCTGTTTAAAAGGATATGGACTATGGAGGAAGCAGAAGGTTAGAAGGAACTATGGAACCAGGAGAAGGGAGACTTTTGAATAGGACCATCCTAGGCAAGAAGATTGTATTGGAATAAACCATGTGTAAAGGGCAGTTGGGGCCAGTGAGATGACATGATAGAAGGTCAGTTTTGGAAGGTAGAATAACAAGTGTACAATGTGTGTGGCTATGAGCTACTATGGCCTTCTCTAAGATCGACAAGAAAGGTAGTGTTAGGGAAAAATGGGGAGTGGAGGTAGAAAAGGTAGAGGGAGATTATGTGGGGATTTAGGGTCAGGACAATGAGTGTGTAGCTGCTTTTGGGTAGCGTGTGTGTGTGTGTGTGTGTGTGTGTGTGTGTGTGTGTGTGTGTGTGTGTGTGTGTGTGTGTGTGTGTGTGTGTGTTAATACCGGCACTAAAGCCCTAGACCTCACACTTTTTCTCAGCCTAGCAAGTGCTTTATCACTTGATCTATATCTGCATGTCTGGCTTTTTGCTAATTGATTGTAGCTAAGAATCTTGCAGACGTTTCTGTCCAAGCTGGCTTCTAACTGGTATTCTCAGATCTCATCCTCCTGAGTAGTGAGTTAGGATTACAGGAATAAGCCACCAGGGCCTGGACATACGTGTACTCTTTTAAGCCATGGGGAACATGTAAGGCAACATCCCATTTTTGTTTTCTGTGTGATGGACAAACTGTGGGAAGCAAGGAGGAAACAAAGATATTGGATATTGTTTTGGAAATGAGATAATTCAAAAGAGTTCTGAAAATACAGAGGATTGTTTAGATTTGGTAAATGCTTTGGAGATATGAGCTGGCATGTTCAGATGATGGGAAGGGGGAATTGTACAGTCCTTAAATGTTAAATAAAAAGACAGACATTTAAAAATATGTTTTTAATAGCAGTCAAAACTTACTGAGCATTATAGGCCATGCCCTTTGGTAAGTGCTATTTATTCATTATTTCATTTCCTATCTGTCTCTCATTCAATAGGTTTTGGTTTTGTTTGGGTTTTTTTTTTTTTTCTTGAGCTCTGAATCTGTGTATATAGATCTTGACCCTATTGGTTTTGTTGTCTATTTCCTGTCCTGGATTAAACACTAAAAATTAACAGCAAATACAAATTAAACAGATTGTAGTCTTCGAGTAAGCACAATTTGTCTTATGTTTACCCATTGTTTTTCTGTTCTTATATTTTCTGGTAATCACTCTGCCCTCCCAAACTTCAACCTTCCGGATTGTGCCAGCTAGACCCTTGGGACAGGAGATCAGCACCTCTATTCCTGGCATTCTTGCTCGTTAACATTATGACTTTGATTGTTTTGTGTATACTTGCTATGCATGAAGGAACAGGCAAAGTGATTTGCACAGCACAGAAAAAACTTAAAAATAAAACTTCTTTAATCAGGCCTCTAGTGGATAAAGTGAGAATAATAGAAGTTTTGTTAAGTCTAGCTCTTGGAGAGTCACAGTAGTCTCTTGGTTTTCTTAATGGTTTCTTAATCCTGGGCATTCATACAGTAAAGCAGTTTTCTTGTCATGTTTATTGCTGTAGATAAGGTTAAGTGTCAGCACCCAAATTTCCTGTGGCTCTGACATGCTGTCACAATTAGTTGACAGAATGGCAGGTACAGAATATCTACAATGACATTAAACACCAGCTTCCAAATCTAAGGCCAGTCATTAACTAGACATAATGAGTACTCACTCCTTATTATATCATGCTTTATAACTTTTATATAAATAATATAATCAAATCAATAAGTAACATGTTCAACTGGAGTTCAAGCAATAGGCTTTTGTATTTTGTAATTGTGTGTATGTGTGTGTGTGTGTGTGTGTGTGTGTGTGTGTGTGTTGTATGCATGTGTATACATCAGTACTAGTTCTTGAATTCAGGGCCTGACCATTGTTCTTTAGCATTTTTGGCTCAAGGCTGGTGCTTTACCACTTGAGTCACAGCTCTACTTCCAGCATTAGGATAGTAAATTTTAGGTAAGAGACTTTTCTTCCCAGGCTGGCTTTGAATCATTATCTTCAAATCTCATCCTGCTGAGTAGCTAAGGTTATAGGAGTGAGCCATTGGTGCATTTTAAAGAATTTAAAGAATTTTTTTAAAAGAACTAAGAATTTTTAAACATAAGAGCAGATATAACCTGATGGAAGAACTACTTAGTTTTTTACACTGTAACTCATACAAATGATTTTATGAGCTGAAATCTCAGTTTATTCATTTATAGAAACAGTAGAGCTGGGCACCAGTGGCTCACGCCTGTAATTCTAGCTACTCAGGAGGCTGAGATCTGAGGATCCAGGTTCAAAGCCAGCCCAGGCAGGAAAGTCCATGAAACTCTTATCTCTAATAAACCACTAGAAAACCGGAAGTGGCACTGTGGGTCAGGCGGTAGAGATCTCGCCTTGAGCTGAAAAGCACAGGGCCAGCGCCCAAGCCCAGAGTTCAAGCCCCACGACCACAAAAAAAAAAAAAAGAAAAAAAAGAAAAAAGAAAAAAGAAACAGTAGACTAGACCAGATAATTTCTCATGTTCATATAAGTAATGACTTTTTGGGGGGAGATTCTAGCTGCATTTATAAATATAACCTAAAAGATAGCAGAGTGAAAAATAAATTGATGAACATTTGAGCCCAAATCAAATTTCTTATAATGAAGTCTCAAGTTTTATTTTAAATAAAATTAAAAGAGAAAATAAAAATGTTCATAAATTCAATAATGCAAAGACATATGCACTCACAGCTGGGGAGGGTAAAAACATTTCCTCTTTTAACTTCTAATCTTCCCAATTTAATAAAGATAATCAAGTTTCAAAAGTTACAGAAGAAATAGAGAATTAAAACAGACCAATAACTGAGGATCTTTAAAAACTTTCTGCCCTAAATATCTTCAAATATCTTAGATCTAAGACAGTGGTTTAATCCAAACATTTAAGAAAGATATAAATACATTCATGACAGTATCATCTGTAAAGTGGAAGATGAGAAAACATTCCAATTTGTTCCACAAGGAAGATTTGATTCAGATTCCCAAAGGTGATGAAATATTATGTAAAAAGGCCTCTAAGAAAACAGTAGAAATGATATATCTGTATTAAATTCCTTAAATTAACTTTGAGGAAGTGCTTAACATTCTAATATTAATGATTCAATAATCTGTATAAGTACACACCTGGTTTCAATATAAGGCAATTGAATTATGCAAGAGAAGTTTATCAGTAAACTCCTCCTCCTACTACTAATAATAAAGTATTTGATTATTTCCACACCCTTTGAATATATTGATAAAATTTAATAACATTTTCATTTTTCTTGCAGAATAATTCTTCCTTCATGTGATAAATACCTACCCAAAGACTCTTTGCTAAAGAGCACTAGACATGGCTATCTAAATTTGAGATAAAAGCAAGTTTGTCTGATCTGCTCAGTCTTGTTTGATATTATTTAAGTAAATATAGCTGGTTCAAGTCAGATAAAAAATAAAATACTTATATATTAGAAATGAAATGTATCTCAGAATCATAAGCCTTGCTTGCAATTCTGAAATCCAAAGTATTCTGAAAGCTACATACTTTGTGTAATACTCATTTGATGCAAAAGCAAATCTTAGTCAATGCAAATGAGTTAGTGTGAATGTTTATACTGCTGCCAAAATATTAATATGTTTGATTATGTGCTTTATTCCCACATCCTGCTGAGGTTGTTATACACTATGTGGAATATGCAGCATATTAACCATCAGAAGTCTGTATCTCAAGAAATATCTAGCCCTAAGAATTTTACATTAAATGTTGTGCAAATTTATCATGTCCTGAAGGCATAATTATATGCCATGGCATTATATAAATCAGAAAATACTTTAACAAAATACTTTAACAAAAGTATTGAACATAAGTGGCTAGAGTCAACAAAACAAGTGTAAACATCATCTATTTATGTGTCCTTCAATGCCCTACATTTGTCTGGTACTTGTAGGCTGGGGTTGCAATTTGTTCATTTCTCTTTCATTTGCATTAGGCATCCTGCTTGGTATAGAAAATGTCAAAAGAAATGTTATAGTAAAGATAAGAATTTAATATATAAATGAAAAAACATTGTTTTCTAGTTCAAAACATTAATCTGCACATTTTATGTAATTTTAGTCAATTCTAGCAGGAATTTAAGATTTGTTTTAATATTAAGAAAAGAAGAGCCTGGAGCCAGTGGCTCATGTCTGTGATCCTAGCTACTCAGGAGACAGAGATCTGAGGATCATGATTCAAAGCCAGCCCAGGAAAGAAAGTCCATAAGACTCTCATCGCCAATAAACCATCACTGTGGCTTAAGTGGTAGAGTGTTTGCTTTCAGATGAAGAGCTCAGGGACAGAGCCATGGCCTTGAGTTCAAGCCCCATGATTAACAAAGAGAGAGAAACAGAGAGAAGAAGAGGTTTATTAAAAAAAAAAAAAGTATGTGCTTGGAAGAGTAAAGCAATGAATAGTCTTCATAAACAACTAAAAGAGAAAAAGCATGTTCTCCCTGCACTCTTAGTGATTTGGGGCAAGTTATTTACTTCTTAATAATAATTCTCTTGTGTATAAAACATTTATAATAATAGTAAGCAAGATGAAAAGCTTGACATATATTTAGTGGCCATGTTTCTCCCTCTGTGAATTTATCCCTTCATGTCTCCTCTGGGCATTTTCTCATCAATGTGTTGATATCTGTTTTGTCAGTTGATTGGCCTATTCTACTTTATTTATGTTTTAAAAAATGGTTAGTATATAAGGATCTTTAGTCTCAGTTTTCTGCATGTGGATATCCAAGAAAACTGGATATCCAGTTTTTGTTGTTGTTGAAGAGGATGTCTTTTTTCCAGCCTAGGTTTTGACTGTTTTTTCAAATATTAAATTTTGTATCCTGTTAGTTGCTATCATATAGATAAAACTAGAGGGCCATAGGTTAAGTGAAATAAATCAGGCACAGAAAGACCTATACCACATTATCTCCATCATACCAAAAAAAAAAACCCCAAATTGGTGTCACAGCAAGTAGCCTTCCTTTTAGGTCTTAAAGGTCCTTCCTATTCTGTTTTCAAGACTTCTTATACAACATCTGCTATGTTGACATGTCCTTTCCAGAGCAGGCTGTCATTTTTCCTGTCTTGTTGCCCTAGACCAAATCTCACTCAGTGAAGTGTTGTTTAATGTGGGTGCTAAGACCTAGAATTGTGTTTGTACCCAAGAAGATGGAAGATTAGCAAAGACAGAAGACTCACAAACCTCAGGTTACAAGGAGCTTTACAAATCTGGGTGGTGTTAATCCTCAGAAGTATAGCTGGTGATTTGAATGTGTGTGTGTGTGTATGTGTGTGTGTGTGTGTGTGTGTGTGTGTGTTTGTATGATTATGTAATCTACATTCCTCATGTTTTACAGAAAAGCTGATATTAAAAGGAATCTGAATGATAAATTATTTTAGCTAGCGGGAAGGGGAGCCAAAAGCATCACAGACCTCTCCTAGGCTCCTTCCAAAATGAGAACAGGTCAATCATGCTGGATGATTTGGAAGTAGTTCAATGGTAATCAGGAGTCATTGTATTTTCACATGTGGAAACCACACACTTTTTTTTGTTTCCTACCCATGAAGATGAATTGAATATACAAGTCTTACATGTCTTCCTGCGTCAAGGTCATCTTAAAGCTGGTGACATTCACAAACGTGTCCCATCATTGGCATGCAATTCTCCTCATCACAGGAATTCATTTACCCCACACTTGTTCTTTCAACTTCCCTGCTTCCTTTTTGAGGTTATAGTTCTATTGGCAATTCCAGGGAATTAGACAGGAATGACAAGGTTTTCCTACTACCATATAGTTTTGTGAATCAGCAAAATCAACATCATTGGGAAACTAGTTGAAAATGTGATTCTTAGGCCCTCTTCAAGAATTATTGAAGAAGACTCTAAATATTAAGAAGATCCCCGGGGGAGAATGTGCCTGGTAGAATGCAGTTTTCTGCAAGGTGGTAGGCTTCATGCTGGGCCTGTGTGAACTATGGCACAAATGTTGACTTCCAAGTGCCAGGCCTTGGAAAGGAGACAATGTGGAAGAATATTTATTTATTTGTTTGTTATTTATATACAACCAGTACTGTAGTTTGAATTCAGGCCTGTCACTCTTACTTGAGTTTTTTGCTCAAAGATGGTGATCTACTACTTGAATCACATCACACTTCTGTCTTTTTCCTGGTTAATTAGAGATAAGGGACTCACAGATGGAGGAGCATGATGAAAGGGTGACCCCGATCAAGAGGCACTGCATTCACAAACTGAAATATAGACGTGAAACCCTTTCAAACAACTGGTTAGAAATAATAAAGATGAATTTAAATAAAACCTCATAGATTAGTTGGCCTGGGCTGGCTTTGAATTGCAAACCTCAGAGCTCAGCTTCCTGAATAACTAGGATCACAGACATGAGCTACCTGCACCCAGCTGGATACTTTTTACCTTGTGGTTTTGGCCTGACAGTAATAACTGAAGCTGAGCCAGAACAGGCAAAATTGTGTGATTTTTTCACCTTGGAAAAACTTTACAAAGATTGGTGTCCTCTTACAGACAGAGCAATCAACTCTAAAGAGACTCTAAACACGGCCAGGATCATCTAACCTTAGTGTGTATCCTCTTCTCAAGAGCCCCAAGGAGAACAAATCTACCATTTCTACTATCCCAGAAAGGAAGAGAGAGACATTGCCTGTCCTCCAATAATCAGCTCTCCAGAGCTACTTCTCCAGAAATGGCACCTTTCCATGTCACCCAGATCAGCAGCAGGTTCAATGCAAAAATAGTCTTTCTTTCAGAGCAAGGATGCCCCCTATGTTCCCTTTTACCCACATTACCTTTTCTTCCTTCACAAATACTGAAGGTTCATTTAACATTCCATGACTCCCTCTTGGGTTCCAAATACTGTCAGGACAGCCCTATCTCAGAGAGAGAAATCAAACAGCTGAAAAGCACCCTGCTCTCAGAGAGGGCACAGAGAGCAGGGGGATTCGACACAAGGGCCTAACCAAGTGTATTTATGAATACCATTGGAACAAATGTCTTCCCTGACTGCATCCATCAAGTCCTGATGTCACATCACAGAGACACTGGGAAACAAATAGGGCTTCTCACTGAATTCTCCATCAGTTGGTAATGGCCTTATCTATTTCCTTCCTTCTTAGCTTATAAGAATGGGACCCACACCTTCTTCTGAACTCTGTAGCTATTTGAGGACAAATATATATTTTTTTAAATAGAAATTTTGAGCCATACCTCCAGGCCCAGAGTTCAAGCCCCACGACTGACATATCTATATCTATATCTATCTACATATCTCTAATATATGGTGCTGTTAACATCAGGGCATTATTTGGCTTATTATTATTATTTTTAATATTTCTATTGTAATGATACTGTACAGAGGGGTTACAGTAACATGAGTAAGTTAATGAGCATTGTTACATCCTCCTTTGTTTTTCCCCTACTATCTTTTCCCTTCCCACCTCCCCAACTCACTTATATGATTATCACCTAAGCAATTCAATTATAAACACATAAGAAAACATATACAGAGTCATGAGCATATATGCACAAACAAATTGACTGAAGTCTTATATATGTAGGGGAGGATTCCAATGCTTTAGCTCCTTTGAACAGTTAATTTACAGTTACCATGAAGCTGAAGCATGGTTTGTCATGGAAGAGGGGGAAGACAGGAGGTGGCAGGGCAGATGAATAGAGAGAGGAAGCATGGGTGAATATACTCATACTATTTACTGTACATATGTGAAAATGGAACCAGGTAACTTGAGTTGAGATAGGGATAGAGGAGAGGGAGAATGATAGAAAGGGTGACATTACAAACTGACATGATGAGCTGGAACACCTCTACACAACAATTTAAAGATAATATAAATAAATAATAAAAATTAAAAACACATATATGTGCATATAAATCTGGGGCCTATGTAATGAGCTTACTGTTAAAATGTATGAATCTCATATGGAGCAAGGCCCTGGATTGCAGCCTTTTTCATCTTCTTAATGAATCAGACAATTGATCATCGTAAGTGTCCTAAATGGTTTTGGAATCAATTATGAGGGAATTCTATTTCTTGGTAATTGGTGAAGCAGGAAAGGATATAGCCACTTTGATTTGGCGGATTTTAAATTCTCTTTGCTGAGGGTGCTGATTTTCTGAGTTCCCAGCCAGTCCCTCTCCTCCACTTCAGTCACCACCACCCTTATCCTGTACCATTGCTGTCACTCCTCTCATTTGGCATGCTGTGGAGGCTTTCTGCTGGTCATCCTGAATCTATGCTCTAAGCCTTCTATTTTCTCATATATACTGTGATCTTTCTGGCATCAGGAACCAACTCTGTTTCTTATTTTCTGCCTCCAGAGCCTAACCTAGAAGAGACAGAACACACTAGAATGGAGTTAAACTATTAAAATTGAGAAAGACTTTGTGAATTTTTAGCTGTAAGACCAAACTCAGGAGAACTAATACCTCCTAGTACATAATTGTTGCAATAAAGTAAAATAAGTTTTCAAACTGAGTTTGTCCTGGGCAAGAGATGGTACCCAGAGTCAAATTGTTCAACCCTTTTTATTTTTAATTGGAGGCACAATATAAATGTTATTGTAATTCTGTATTTTGGGTGTGTCATTTTTATATACTTATTTTATTGGCGATGAAGAATTTGACGTGCTTTCCAAGAGTCACCGTAACCTCAGGTTCCTGAATAGCATGTTTTTCCTATGTTGTCTTAAGATTGTTTGCCTTGCAATAAGAAGAAGACAAGAAGTGCCATGAGCATTTCCCAGCATTGGACGGTAGAATGGGCAGTTAGGGTGAAGATGCAGCCCTTCTGCCTATTCTGACCAAGAATTACACCCTTGGGTGTTTTGAATGCTGTGCAGTCCCTGGCAGCTTGTGGGAGGAGTCCTAGGGAACCTAATGCAGGTCCCTTCTATGGCCTGTCAAGCTGCATCCATCCCATTAGGTTAGGAGTGAAGATGTTACACGATGTGACCAATGAGATCAGAAGCAATAACACAACCTGTCAGCCAGGGCTTTCCTAACAACTCTCCTGCAAGGAGATTGCCTGCTAGCATGCTGGGGTGGGAGGAGATCTGGCAAGGGTGAGTAGAGAAGAGGGCTATTTCAATCCTACATACCAAAGTAGTGCTTGGTGGGAAAACAGAGGCAAATTCGTCCTATTTTGCGATCTCATTTTTAAAGATTTGCTTGCAAGCTGCAATCCTCAAAGCATTTTGGTTTTAAAATATAGGCCAAGAATTTCACATGTGGCACTCCAGAAGCCAAATGATCTCTTGGGAGTAGGGCCAGGGAGAAAAAAAACTAATTGAGAAGCCTTTTTTCAATGTATTGAAGGAGCATCACCTCAAATGATCTCATGCACCACACAAGGTAAGGAAATGCAACTGAAACTCGATGGCTCCTGGCACCAATTCAGAGGTGATGGGATGGCGGCTGTGGCCGTCGGCATTGGGGCCCAGTGGCTGGTGTCGGCTTAGAGGAGATGAATCCATTGATGGTGACTGTCGGGAGGGGATGCAGCCCTCAGATCCTGGCTGAACATGTCAAGATCAATTCCAAATGTGTTGCTTGCAAAACGCACCAATTTCAAATAGTTCAAGGGCAGAAGACTTTCATTTTTGAATACCATGAAACTGGAATATGTGTTATTGGGTAAAGTGGTGAAGTCCAGGGAAAGGGGCAGATGAGTAAAGAGGAGAAGAGTAGGTGAGTGCAGTTACAATCCTCAATGTATATGTATGAAAATTGAACCAGCGAGATGGAGGGGATGGATGGAGTTGGGAGAGATGGGGAGAAGGAGGAGAGGGGTGACATGGATCAAGATGCACTGTATGCATGTTGTATAACCTGCTAGCAATAAATTAAATAATAGATAAGTAAATAAAAAGAAAACTGACAGTTCCTTCAGGGAAGAGCCCTTTAGACAAAGCAAATCTCACACACTTAGACCTCTAATTATTTCCCATATTTGCAACTGGCTATCATAGGAAAATTCCTGACCACAAACCTTCTGTATATCACTGTGTCTTTTCTCTAACTTTATACCTGCTGATCATATACACAAACCAGAGAGGCAATTGAAAGATGTGATTTTTATCTAGGGCCTCATGAATTTTCCTCATGTGAATGAGGATTTTTGCCAATGAATTTCTTTGAAATTGCAAAGATGATACAGTGTGGTCGTTGGGAAAATATATTCTGGAGCCCTATTCCCTGCCTTTATATCCAGACTCCATAGCTTGTTAATTGTACAAACTTGAGAAAACTCATGGAATCTTGCTGTCTCCATTTCCTCATTGTGATCCTTGTGATCCTTGTCACAATCCTACTTTATTTAAATACTAAATAATTTTCTAATATGAGTAAAGCTGGTACAGTATCTGGCACATGCTGAATATACAATAAAGTTAAAATACTTTATGTGTGTGCTTTGCCTGTCTCATTCTTTTCTTTCTTCCTTCCTTCCTTTCTTCCTTCCTTCCTTCCTTCCTTCCTTCCTTTCTTCCTTTCTTTCTTTCTTTCTTTCTTTCTTTCTTTCTTTCTTTCTTTCTTTCTTTCTTTCTTTCTTTCTTTCTTTCTTTCTTTCTTTCTTTCTTTCTTTCTTTCTTTCTGTTTGGTTGGTCATGGGGCTTGAACTCTGGGCCTGGGCGCTGTCCCTGCGCTCTTCAGCTCAAGGCATGTGCAATACCATTGAGCCACAGCGCCACTTCCGGTTTTCTCATGGTTTATTGGAGATAAGAATCTCATGAACTTTCCTGCCCAGGCTGGCTTTGAACCTTGATCCTCTGATCTCAGCCTCCTGAGTAGCTAGGATGAGAGGCGTGAGCCACCAGTACCTGGCTCTGCCTCATTATTCTTCCTTAAGGAAAGCCAGGCTTTTGCTCTTCAGACCTGGATTTCATATTTGGTCTAATTTCTTTTTTTATACATTTTTTGTTGTGCAAATGCTGTACAAAGGGGTTACAGTTACATGAGCAAGGTAATGAGTACATTTCCTATCAAGCATTGTTACCTCTTCCTTTTTTTTCCCCCTACCATCCCTTCCTTCCCACCTCCACAACAACACTCCCCACCCTGCCTAAACTCTAAAGTTCATTTCTTGACACCTTGGTAACTGAAGGATTTTTGCTTGGAGCAGCATTGTTTGGTTAGGGAGATAAAATTTCTGTTTCAAAACCAGGTGCCTGGCCTCAGCCTTCTGGGAAAATTGGAGCTCTGAAGTCAGACAAAGATTTTACTAGTAGATTCCTGTGCTTAAAAAAGAGGTTGCAGGTTTCTTAACCTAACTCATATTCTGGCTTTTAAACTGGCTCTTCTGTTTGTGAAGCTCTCCTCCTTACTGTCCTAAAGCATACCAACTCACTCAATAAATATTGTTTTGTGTGTCAATACTGAGGTTTGAACTCAGGGCCTGGGCACTGTTCTTTAGCCTTTTTACACAAGGCTGATGCTCATCACATGAGCTATAGTTCTGTTTCCACATTTTTGGTGATTAATGGGAGCTCGTGGGTTCATGGACTTCCCATCTCGGGCTGGCTTCAACCCACAATTCCCAGATCTCAGCCTTCTGAAGAGATGTGATTACAGGACTGAATCACTGGCACCAAGCTTTAATAATTTCTCAACAGCTCTCCAATTCTTTTTCTTATAGAAACATAAAAGTAATGTGATTATTTATTGCATACAGTTTTACACTTTAGTTTTGTCAAGTTGAAATACCATTTATTTCTACTGTACAGGAAGGAAAACCCTAAATATTACAGTTTGTGCCATATTTCACATTTGGAAGCTTTGTTTCTGTCAATAAGTTTATTTCTTTTGTTTTTGCTTTCTTACTCACAACTCTGTTTTTCATAGTATTCTTCTTTTTTAATAAGTTTTTATTGTGAAAATACTGTGCAGAGGGGTTACAATTACATGGGCAAGGTAATGAGTACATTTCTTATCAAGCATTGTTGCCTCCTCCTTTGTTTTTCCCCTACCATCCCTTCCCTCCCACCTCCACAACTACCCTCCCCCCCCACACACACCTGAGTTGTAAAGTTTGTTTTTCAACATAGTGTCTTGTACATCTCATTGTTACAATGGGTCCACCTGTATCCCTATTTAAACATTTTTTTCCCGTTCCCCTCCCCAAATTATACCGACATCAAATACAGTGAAAACACGGGTTATACTGTGGGGGAGGGACATACAAAGCAACAAAAAAAAACCCAGATGGTACCTTATAAATACTTTAGAAATAATAGCAAGCAAGAAAAAACTACTTGTGTCCCTATGTTGGGGTTCATTTTGCTTAACTTCATCTTATCTGGTCATATGTACATAGCTTTTGACCTTTTCTACTTGTCCCAGACAAATACTATTTATTGCAAAAAAGGGAAACCATGGGACCTATGTTTCTTTGGGCCTGGCTTGCTTCACTTAATATAATTTGCTCAACTGGCCACGAAACATCTTGAGCCTCCTGATTTGCATAAGGTCATCCATTTGCTTCCCAAATATTGGGAGATTTTTATTAAGTTTGCATGGACTTGAATTTGCCAGACTTTGGTTAGCCACAGATGATAATATGGAAAGTCTTAACTCTGCCTACCTGGGCAATATTCCTTTCGGCATGAGAAAACTCTTAATGAAGCTCTTTAGAAAGAGCTTGTGGGAAACAGAATCAATAATAACAAACATTGAGTCAATGTGTTGGAACCATAAATGGAAACTCTGGCCCTAACCAGTAGTTCTTCAGAACACCTGGAATTCACAGAATACCACAGTTGTTGCATAGCTCTGGTATAACAGACACACTTCATCTCAATATCTGAGCTAGGTGAGATTTTTATGAGCAGAAAGTATGACTAGATGGCCTTGAATAAACACAACAGAAAACCATAGCACAGTATTCAAATATATATAAAATACATGATGACTTAATCATGGTTGGCCCTTTATGAGTCTTTCCATTACCATCACTGGCTACAATTCCATTAATTTGATTATTGGCAGAGGTGCACAAAAGACTAAGACCTAGTCCCAAACTCTAAAGTGAAAAACAATGACAGTTTTTAAAATGAGGAGATTTCATCTATTAACGTATTTTCTCCTGGCGAAAGGAAGGTTCTGACATTATTTAATTTATCCCCCCAGAGGAATATTTTAGAAAAAGTGGATAAATAGCAGTATTTGCTGCTCAAGGTTAAGAAAGTGCTTCCCAGCAAAGAAAAGCAATCCATTCAAGCTGAAAAGATTGGCACATTTAATGCCAGTCCTGTCTGCAAACTCGATGGAGCCTTCTCTCTGAGATCTGGTAGAAATTCTACCTTTCAGTCCACAGGATTTTGCTCAAGATGAAAGAGGAAAAGACAATAACTCCTTAGTACTTCTCTCCCTTCCACTTCACTCACCAATATGTTCTTCAAACCACAAACACAGAGTCATAGGAAAAGGCGAGAAATTTTAACTGTTAAAATATATATGTATATATTTTACCTTAATTGAATATGCTCATAAATGTCCAAGAGGTGTCCACTCAAGGTATCTCATGAAGAGCAGTGTTGACTATCCTGGGAAGGAATAAGACAAACAGAAAGACATATAAACACCGTAATATTCATACTTTGTAAAATGCAGTAGGGTTTGCAAAAAAGAATGAGAATATTTCATAATAGTTTGCAAAACAATAACAACAACAACAAAACCCACAAGAAAATTAATGAGCTAACCTTTCTCCTAATTTTTCTGAAGATTTTAAGGTAGACTGATGCTGTTTGGGGAACTATATTTGAATTGAAAGCATTTCTGATGGTAAGGGTTCTTTAATGGAAAGAGAAGCGAAAGATTTTTATGTTAAACATGCTTTGGTCAAAATATGTAATTGTTCAGTTTCCTTTTGCTGATCTATAAAATGAGGCAAAAATCCCTACCCAGCAAGACTGACAGGTGCTAACTAGACACATCCATCTCCACATAAGAGCTGGTACACAGTAGATTCTGTATACTTACCCCTGTTGGTTTCCTGCTGCCCCTTTTCCCAGTCCCCACCCCGGCTCCCTTCCCTCAGCCCTTCACTTTACTGGTAATTATTCCCAACACCTCATCAGTGTTAGCTCTGTGGTGCTCAGCAGAGAAAACATAAAATACCTCAATGACTTCAAAACAACTACTTTATAAATGAAAATTTAAAGTGATACTCAATGTCATTTTTAGTAAGAAGAGCTAAATACATTGCATGCTTCCTGTGTGCCTGACATATTAATAATTCCCTATGTACGCATATATATGAGAATATATAAATACATAGATGGTTATATATTTTATGAATACATAGATACTATAAATAATACACAATGATATATAATATATTATATATAATAATCCTAGAGCTAGAACTCAGGGCCTGGGCATTGAGTATTTTTGCTCAAGGCTAGTGCACTACCACTTGTGTCACAACTCCAGTTTTGGCTTTGTTTTTATGTTTCTTTCCTGCCTGAGGTAGGTAGTTTCCAACTGCAATCCTCAGATCTCAGCCTCCAGAGTAACTAAGATTGCAGGAGTGAGGCATAGGCACCCAGCACATTCATTTATGCTCACCATCACATTCACTCTGACATGGCTCTATTAGGAGACTCAGGGAAGGAAAGACAAAGAGCCCTGTGTCAGATTGCACACTCCCCAGGAGGAAGAGGTGGGGCGGGAGTCCATGCTGTCCTGGGTCCTACGTGGCTTCCATGGACTCAGCACACAGCACTGCCCTATAAACCCAAGGAGCTGCACATCTCATTGTGTTTGCTTCCTCTTCTCCCTCCCTATTTCCTGTACTCTTACTTCTTCCATTCTCTTCCTTTCCTTCAGCATTGATTGTGAATCTGGATGCGCAGCCTTACTAATGTTATTCTTTTGTGTTGTTTTGAAGGACATGGACGGAGCAAGGCTCACTGTGGAGTGGTCTTCATCTTGGGCTGAGTCTCTAATAAGAGAGTTCTGTCATTCTGAAAGTGTCCTTTCTTTGATCTTTGGGACTTGTTCTTTATCAAGAGAGATTTTTTTTAGATGAGATGATATGAAGATAACCTTTTCCAGTTTGTTAGACCCACGGCTGTCTACTTGGAATGTTTAAGTTATATTAGCATTGACATCTTCATAGTTACATGACAACAGGTTACATTCATTGCTTTAACTAAGACTAAAAGATCAAATTTTTGTAAGGAGACATTTGTGTAATCTTGTTTTTTTTTTTCCTTTTCAGTATTAGAATTTGAACCCAGAGCTTGTAAGGAAGCAAGTCTACTTTTTGAGCCATACTTCCAGCCCAATTATGTACATTCTTTAAAGAACTGACAAATAAGGAAAATGAAGTTTAGAGAAGTCAGACAACCCACTCAAAAGTCACCCAGAATTAACAGAGCCAAAACCTGAATCCCATGTCTGTGCTTCTAAAGTGAAGATTCTTATTTGACTCAAATTTTGCAGTGCTAATAAAAATAACAAATAGATTTAGTGTAAGCTTATAGAATTCCAATCAATACAATCAGAACTGTCCACATATTAGGGTCCTCCTATCAAATACCAGGTATAGTAATTTTTTTGGGGGGGAGGGGATAGATAGGAGCATTAAGCCATGGAGCCTGACAGTTCATGGTCTAATCACAGAACGCACAAGCAAAAGATCACTTGGACTAAGCTTGCATGTTGGTAGAGGTAGTGGCTTATTCATGTCCTCTGGCATGTGGCAGTCAGGATACATTTTAAATTTAATAAAGTTCAGCTGTGAATACCAAGAGAGAATGTTAGAGAAGGTTCATTTCTGTGACAAGCCAGTCTTTCAGAAATTCACAAGTTTTCACACAGGAGAAGACAAGGATTTTTTCCCAGTAAACTTAGTTAGGGACTGTTTAAAATCTGACTCCTGAACTGTTTCCCCATTAAAAATCACCATCCCTTGTCATTCTGTCTGGCAATGGGAAAAGAAATGACAAAATAAATTTCAAGGGACAATATTTGTCAGTATGGTATCCCCTCCTTGGATGGAGGGAAATTGATCTGTAAGGACAAAGCAAGTAGCAAAGGAAGGAAACATGTCCTGTTTATGTATCCAGGTCTAAATTCACAGAGGAAAGCATCTTGGCAACACATTCCAAACAGGAAGCATGATTAGGATGGAAAAGACAGGTAAGTCTATTTGGCTTTTGCAGGGGATTTGTTTGTATATTCTAATTACATCATCGTTTAGCTTTATTTCATCTGGAACCTGGCTGCCAAATGAGCGTATTGATTACCTGTCACGGATGCATATTTCTCAATTAAAAGCCATCAAGGCTTGTAAAATCTCAACCACACTGAGATCAACTAGTGGGTTTTAGAACTGCTGTGAGTGGTCACATTAACTGCTTTTTATTGAACATCAACTAAGAAATTGGCATCAGGCATATGGTAGCTTATTTAAATGTCACAACCCCCTCCAAAGCAGATACCATTTGGTTTCCATCTTTTTAAATGAGGAAATAGAAGCTCAGAAAGGTGAAAAACGTTGCCTAAGGCCACACAGCTAATAAGTGATGTCACCGGGATTTGAATATAGGTTTGTAACATTTACATTTCATGGGTCATTTATTCATTCATAGGGCTTTTTGATGGTACTGGAGTTTGAATTCAGAGCACTGTAGCTACAAATAAAATGTTGTACCACTTGAATCATGTCCCCAGCCTTAATTCACAGATCTGAATAAAAAAATAAAGGACTTTGATGGATTTTTTTTTGAATGAGACTGGCTATGGATTACACATGTCACAATGTTTGGCCTGAAGACTCAGCTCTGTCAGTTATATGCTCTGTGAAATTGAGTGAGGTTCTTGATGTTTCTATGTCTCTGTTTTCTCAGTGGGAAGCTGAGGAATTAATAACCCACTGAGTCATCAGCATTCAGTGAGATGCTATACTCTGTGACGTCAATTGAGTTTCTTAACATCTCTCTGCCTCAGTTTCCTCATTGTGAAACCAGGGAACTAAAAACAAAGAGAATCATGGGGACTCAATGAGATTCTATGGGTAGCATTTAGGCTGGTGCTGGAAGGAGTGCCTATTATTTTTATATCCTCTGGGTATTGTGAAAAAGAAACTGCAAATCTCTGACCTTCAAAAACTTGCTGTAGGCACTTTATACTTCCAAAGACTTTGCAACAATTCAATTTTCTTCACAGCAGCCCAGTGCTCTGGGTCGGACCACTGTCTATCACTCTCCCACTGAGAAGTGAGGAGTTACTGCACTGAAATAGTTCCCTGAGCTCAAGTCAGAGGTCTCCTTATTAGATCTCAATAGACACATACTATTCTCCTCCTTTGCATTTATTTGTCTCTCCAACATCATAGGTCTACCCCTCACAACAAGTCCACAATAAGGTGCTATTGTCTCCTATTTACAAATCAATGTGTTGTGGGGCATGAAACTGGAATGATTTTTCTCTCAGGCGCGTGGAGGTTGAGAGTAGTCAGGCTGAGCTATGAACTTAAATCTGAATGTCTCTCTAATTTGTGGGCCTGGGCCCAAATTGTGATACTTAAGCACACTAATTTCCCCTTATGGACCTTACAAAGCCAGACTTGCTCGCTGTGTTACAACTCAAGTGTCTATCCCCAAGGGTGACTTTTACTCACTGAACTCATTTTATGGAGCCTTTTTTATACAATAAATACTCAGTATGTCCTGTGAACAGTGCTGAACATATCTAGGCTTGATTTCTTCTTGTGTAAGGCTCACAGCTTAATGAGGATCAAGCGAGTGCATATTTGTAGCTCCTAGAGAAGATACAATGGAGGGGCTGGATGGAGAAAACTGGAGACAACTGGTCAGAGAATGGCAAGGGCTCTTTGGAAAAATGACATTTAAGTGGAGATGAAGTACAATAACCTTTTTTGGCAGAAAGATTAGGAAGTGACCAGAGTGTGGGAAAAGAAAGGAGTATGGTATCCAGGAGAAGGGGACCAGAGGGAAGCATTGGCCGCAGGGATAATGAGGAAGAAGAGATGTGGGGAAGGGCTTTGGGACAGATTGGAGGAATGGATTACAGCCAGATCCCTCAGGGTCCACTGTGCCCTGACTGAGTTCTGAGTTCTACAGAGCTTCCTATATGTCTTGGTGATAGACAGATCATTGTTATCATATACTTATTTCTCTGTTTCTTCCTCCAGGCCATAGCTTCTTAGGGGCCTTAGGACTTGGCTCAAGATGAAAGAGGAATTCAGAAAATTAAAAGCAAGCAATTGGTCAATCCGTTATGTGTGATAATACTCATCTTATTAAATTAAAATAAATACTAGTCTTATTAAAAAATAAATTTAACAAGGCTAGGGTGAAGAAGAAATCAATTTGTCGTGGCTAAGAATAAATACACTCAGATGGGAGCCAGTGGCTACTGCCTGTAATCATAGCATCAAAGAGGCAGAGATCTGAGGATCAAGACTGGAAGCAAGCCTGAGCAGACAAATCCTGGAGATTCCTATCTCCAATTAACCAGGAAAAAAAAGCCAGAACTGGAGACATGGTCAAGCAAGAGATTGATGCCCTAAATTTAAGCCTGAATAGCAGCATTAAAAAAGGAAGAAATACAGATATATTTGTATTTCTTTAAAATCATAGCCAGCATATATTAACAGCAGTCTCTATTTGTACCTTAACAATTGCCTCAGTGTTTTATATATAATTTATTTAACTTACATGCTTATAAATATAAGGTAGCCATTACTAATTCTCATTTGGTAGGAAAAACAAAACTAAAAGAGCCCCATTATATTACACATGCTTACAAAGATAATACTTTGAGTTGTCAGCATTTGAATCCAGGTCTTTTTTTTAAGCCTCAAAATCTGTGTAATTGGCAATTTATACCATGTCTTGCCAAGGTAGTTATGCCTGGGACTTTTTTTAATGTTTAAAATGTAAATGCCCTGAATACAAAAGTAATAGTCACTGAAGGGACATAAGCTCCAGAAAATACCAAAATAGAAATAAATTTGAGTTAAACAATAGTGAGTAATACAGAGTGATATTTGGTAGAATCTCATTTATGATTATTAGAAAACAATTGATAAAAGGACAGTGATTTTACAGATAAAGTAATATTTTACCTTTTTATTATAACTGCTAGGAGGTTACAGAAAAATAATTAGGAAATTTAAAGCTATAGGAAATGTAGTTTCCTTGGACTACAGAACACTAAGTGAGCAAATAAGCCAATAGTTGTATTCCTCTGGGTTTCTATTACAAGTATAGGTTGGCTATGTTTAGAAGCCTTTCTTCTTGCTATTTGAGTAACTCCTATTCATCCTTCAAGCCCCATAAATTCCTCATTTTGGGAAACCTTGTCTTCTGGAATCTCAGCATATCACCTCCACTTCTTTCCTTGACTGTGTGAAATGTGAAATGCTACTGAGCATGTGTAGAAACTAAAACATATATTTAGTAAGTGCTGGCTGAGTACATGAGTAAATAATTCAGTAAGCTTAGTTTTTTGGAGGGATATGCAGGATAAATCAGTAATTTAATTGGTTTTGTTCTTTCTCTTTCCCTATAATTTTTGGGTGGAACTAGGGTTTGAACTTAGGCTTTCATACTAAGCTATATACCAATTGAGCCATATGCCCAACATTCTTTGCTATTTTATAGTTGTTTCCCCCATAAAGTAGCATATATTTGGCGACCCTCTGGCCTGGATACTCCTACCTATATTTCAACCATAGGCAAAATTAAAGATGTGCACTACCATGCCCAATTTTTCCTGGCTTTCCTCCAACTCTGATCCTTATAATCTCTTATCTCTGGAGTAGATGAGATTACAAATGTGGCTACCTTGCCTTCTGCCTACCATGCCTACCATGCCTTGATGCAATTGCTAGGAGGCAGTAGAGAGGGGGATATCAGAAACATGGCAACTCAAACCTTCCTGATACTGATGGGGAAATCACCATATTTAGTTTTCACAACAGTCTTGTGGAATCCTTCTCTGGTCCTATTTTACAGATGGGGAATGTAGGCCAAAAAGGATGACATTCTTGTTCAGACTAGTGCAAATTAGCATTCTGGGAAAGCTAGGATGAGTCCTGGACCCACAGAGCACTGAGGATTTTGTGGAGAGATGGTCAGCAGTTCTAAATGGAACCTGGGCTGAGCAGCATGGGGAATTAGACAGTGGTGCATGTCTTGCTGCCTTGGCCTGTGGCTGCTCTGTGAGGGAGTACAGCAGAGTCTCTGAGAATGAGATACGTAGAGGTTCAAGTTTCAGCTCTGTGGCTCCATGTGTGATCTCCAACAAGTTCTAGAGCTCCTCAGAGCATCAGTTTCCCCTTCTGCAAAATGAGCATGGTATGAAGAGCATTTGCCTTGTAGAGTATTAGGAGGAATGCTTGTGATGTTTTAAAAACCATTCCTGGAACTTAGGAGCTGTCACTATTCAATGCTGGCAAAGAAAGAGTCATAGTTAAATAATGCCTTTGACTATTGGACACACATAAGTTGGGATCTGATTAGAGTAGGCTGAGTAAAGACAGTGAGACTCTGGGCTGGGAAGGTGGCTCAGTGGTAGGGTCCTTGCCTTGCATGCATGAGGCCCTGGGTTCGATTCCTCAGCACCACATAAGCAAAAAGAAAAAAGCCGGAAGTGACACTGTGGCTCAAGTGGTAGAGTGCTAGTCTTGAGCTGAAGAGCTGAGGGACAGCGCCCAGGCCCAGAGTTCAGGCCCCATGACCGGCCACCCCCCAAAAAAAGACAGTGAGACTCTCCATGCCCTAACAAGGGGACCAACAAACATTGCCTCTTCAGAGGCTCTGCAAGCATCTCAGATCAACATCTTATTTATTATCTTGGCAATAGGAAGCAGGATCAAACCCAGGATCTTACACACACCGGACTTAAATGCTACCATCGAGTCATATCCCAGCTCCCCAACAACAAATCCTCAAAGAAACAACTGCCAGATAAATAAGTGGGCTAAAGACTTAAAGAGAAACTTCTCTGAAGAGAACATAAGAATGGTCAGTAGACACATGAAGAAATGCTCAACCTCTCTAGCCATAAAAGAAATGTAAATCAAAACAATATTGAGATTCCACCTCACCCCAGATAGAATGGCTAGATCAAGAACTCTAATAACAACAGATGCTGGAGGGGATGTGGACAGAAAGGAACCCTACTGCCTTGTTGCTGGGAGTGTAAACTTGTTCAACCACTTTGGAAAACAGTATGGAGGCTCCTCAAAAGATTCCACATAGAGCTCCCCTATGACCCAGTAATCACACTTTTGGGCATTTACCCAAGCGATCACAAACAAGGCCATACTAAGGCTACCAGCACAACTATGTTTATCACAGTATTAATTACCATAGCTAAGATATGGAACCAACCCAGACACCCCTCAGTAGTTTAATGGATCAAGAAAATGTGGTATACACATACACACACACACACACACACACACACACACACACACACACACACACACACACACACACACAATTGAATTCTATCTCTCCAGCTCTCAAGATTTTATTCATGTTTCTTTCTTATACTCCAGAAAATCAAGGGTCAGAGAATCCCCGTGACTTGTCCATGACTGTAAGATCTGGGATTCACACACAGCTTTATCTTGTGCTTTATCTTGTGGCCACAGCCCCACTGTGCTCATCCCCAGGTCTACTGCTTTTTGCTCAGGCAAGTTTTTCTGCGGCAACACTCTCCAACCATGAATTATATTTTTCAACATAGGAGGGCCAGGGAAGAGAACTCAACTTGAGCTATGATATTTTAGAGGAAAGAATGAACACAAAATATGAAGAAGGAACCAACGAGTATTAGTTCAACACTAGGATAGATCTTTAGATGTAATGAGGCACCTATGACTTCAAAGAAATACCATTGGATATATGTGCATGTACATACACATATCCAGTGATATATCCAGTGATATATATGTATATGAATATGTATACATGCATACAGGTTTATGAAAGTATACACATTCTTGGTTTATTTTTCCCATTTACAAAGTAAATCTAAAAATCCTCACTTCTCTTTGTTATTTGAAGAGTATGATTGCATTCACTTATGGTGATGGCTGGTGAACGTATTTACTCTCCTCAATTCCCTAATTTCGTCAGCCAGTAGAGTTGTTCAGTAATGAGTGAGAATACTCATTTCCACCCCTAGTTCACCGTTCTGAAAATCCATAGCAGAAAGTGGATAAAGGACTTGACTCCTGCAAATTCCATACTCAAATCTCTTAGGGGACAAGAGCATTCTGAACCCTTCAACTCCAAGAATCTATAAAATTAGGAACAAAATGAAATACGGTAAATGAGGAAACCAGAATTCAGTATGTCTTTAACAATTTAATTGGAATAACAAAATTAAGATAATGAAATAGAAGTGATTGCATTCTTGTTTTTACTTAGAATACACAATACCATGCATACATTACAAAATGAAGTAAAACAAGGGAAGGGGAGGGTCAGGAGGTTTGTTTGGATGAAATGTTGATCAAGATACATTACATTCACATAATAACATGCATTGTTAAATGGCAACTCCTTTGTACAATTATCTAACGGTAATTTAAAAAACTTTAAAAAGTAATCAACAACAATAGCATTGCTGCTGTTATGTTTGTTCAGAATGAGAAGACTGGTTTAGTCTTGGTACAGGTGAAGATGCATTGGGCTATTTTCCCCATCAATGTCTTCCTTATGATTCAATTTCTAAGACAGAATCATAAGAAACCTAATAAAAGGCTCTAGATACAAAGAGAAACCTTAGCTAATAAAGGCTTTAGGACATTTCAGAGGTTTGGGAGCTGGTCCAGGAACATTGTTTTTTCACTATACCATGGGGAACACCCTGAGAAAACTTTCTAAAGTCACATATCAATGAAAATTTTATAGTCTCTACTAAATTTGAAAAAAAACTTTTATTACAAATATAGCATATGGTTTAAAATATATAACCCTCTTCACAATAGAATTTGAGCCAAATTATGTTCTCAATAGAAGACAATCCATTGTATCTTTAAAACAATGAACAAAATCCTCAATGGTACATGGAAAATAAATGGGATTATATAGTGTTCTCCTGATTGTTGAGGTTTTACTAAAGTTTTAAAGCATTAAGTATCCTTTATAATGTACAAATAAGCTTCTGTGCAGATTAAATGACACTAAATATCAATCTTAACTAAGACATTTTAAGAAATACTGATAAAAAATTGTTGACTAGACCAGGTGTCAGTGGCTCATGCTTGTATGTAATCCTAGCCACTCAGGAAACTGAGATAGAAATTCAGTCTAAGCAGAAAGGTCCACAAGACACAAGAATCCATCTCCAAAAAAAACAATAAAGAAGCCAGGCTGGAGTAAAGGCTCATATGGTATAGTGCCAGCTGGGCAAGAATGAAGGTCTGAGTTCAAATCTTGGTAGTAGCAAATAGCTAGATAGACGGACAGATGGATGGACAGACAGACAGATAGGTGGACTGACTAGATTAGTGACCAGGATTTGATTGGATTGGAGAACATTATATTGCAGAATTTTGAAAACTATTGCCTTTACCTATTTAGCTAAAGCAAATAGCCTGAAGCTTGTTTTCTTTTCCAATCTCTGGAAGAATGTTTTTGCATTATTAAAAGTTATAGAAAATTTTAAAAATAAGGAGGAAAGAGGATGATGGAAGAAAAAGAAGAGGAAGAGGAGGAGGAGGAAGAGGGAAGAGGAGAGGAAGAAGGAAGATAAGGAAAAGGAATAGACGATATAGTTTGTTTACAACCATAAATTATTTATTCTCTGGTTCTTCACAGACAAGTTTTGCCCACTACTGCTATGTAGGAGTGGAACTGGGGATTTGTCTTGTGCCAAGATGGTTTCTATTCCATCTCTGTGCCCAGCAAGTCTCCTTCTCCATATCTGCTGTCCATCTCTTGTGATGAAAATAGCAAATGTTCTGTTGTTTGCCCTTTCTGGTTGTTGCTGGTCCCAGCTCTCAACTTTCAACATTTCCCTACATCCCCATTTGCTCTCAAGAGTATATTTGAAGAGTGGCTTTTCATTTAAGAGTCAGTTCCTAACAGAGCATATTTGTTTCAGTCTCCATCCTAGAATCTAGTCTAGATATAGGCTCTTTGAAAACACCTGCCTCAGCTGATAATTTGTGTCTTTTGCACTTAACACTAAGAGGCTTAGTATATGTATTCCAAAACCAAAGCATGGTTAAGTACTAGCAGAGCTACTAGTGCAGTAGCAAAACCTGGAGAAGTCTTCTAATGAGAATCATAAAGGGAAATTATAGATGGGAAGGAAGTGGCTGGTTCAAATTCCATGGAGAGCCAGAAATAGGTAAAGGAACAGATTTTTATCAAACTAAGCCAGGTGCTGGTGGCTCACGCCTGTAGGACTAGCTACTAAGGAGCCTGAGATCTGAGGATCACAATTTGAAATGAGTCCAGGTAGAAAAGACCTCAAGACTCTTATCTTCAATTAACCACGAGAAGCCTGAAAGTGGTACTGTGGCTTAAAGTGTTAGAGCACTTGCCTTGAGCAAAAGGAGTTCAGGGAAAGCCCCAGACCCCAAATTCAAGCCCAGACCAAGGGAAAAAAAAGTAAGGAAGACATGAACTCCAATACTGAAAGATATCTTTATTTCACTCTGAGAATTAAACAAATAAATTCACATTTTTGAACCTGTTTTCACATCTCTAATCAGGAGACAGAAGCTTTTGGGAAGAGCAAGGTGATGCAAGGTCATGATAAAATATGAAATGCTGACAAAATAAAAAAGTCTTATACTTAGTAGGCAATCAGTACCCTTTTACACCTACCTAATTCCTAACATCTGCAAGTCCCTCACTAATGGCATATTTTTCACTGTGTCTGAAAAAAAAAAAGAAAAGAAATTCCATCAAGCTATTCCAAACATCTCATCAGTTTCCCCTGACTGAATATACCACACCAAGAAGATAAACACTACGATTCTGTCAACAAAGACAGACTATGCATCCAGAGTAGACAGTTCATAGTAATTTTATCAGCAACATTGTAACAATAAAGGCCTAAACAACACTTCATCTCTCTGTCAGTAGTCTTGGAAGGGCAGATTACTTTTTCCTCAATCTTGGCACATCCAATTAAGGTAGACTCACAAGCCAGGCAGGTGTAAAGCACAAGCCTGCACTTGTTCACATTAGCAATTATCAATGGAAAACTATGTGAATACAAAGTCTTGGCACCATCGTTGCCCTGGCAACCATTATCCTGCAGAGGCCTGGCAGATGCTAACATGACAGTTTGACATCATTGCCCACAAGAAAGATGGATCCCTGTTTTCTCATGTCCTGTAGTCACCTTATGTGAGTGTCATTGTAAACCTTAGAAGAAAATGATTTTTATAATCTGTTTTGTATTTGGCAATCTATCCAAGAATGAAAGCGATAATTGCATTTCTTTGATGAGTATGAACTGAAGTTCTACTATATGCCTGGTACCTAGTACACGGTAAGTCATCTTTCCGCTAGAAAGTTCAGGAATTTTTATGTATCCCTCCATTCTTCTCTTGGTTCTTTATCTCCTTTTTCCCTTCCTTCCTGCCTCTGCTTCCTCCTCCGTTTACTTAAGTGGTACACATTATTTAGTGCACTTGTGCCAAGCAAGGTGCTCAACCCAATTGATTCACATATAGATAAGACTCATTTCTAGTCCTCAAAAAGTTCTCAGTTATATTTATAGACTATAAAATGCCAAAGTCCAATGTCACCAAGAGGTGACATTGATAACAGTATATTGTACTGATAAATTGACAGGTGACTTGACTTATAGAATTGCAATCCCTTTGTAAATTAATTTTTAAAAAGCCAGTGACTATAGATAAAAGGAATATGTACATAATAAAGGTTAAAGTAATCTAAGGATAACATGATTCAATGTAAGAGAACACTTCAGTGATTTTTTTAAAAGATAAAAGGTAGAAATGACATGCTGTAGGAAAAATTCAAATCTTGCATGATTTTGGGAAGTAGATTGTATTATAAATTCATACTCTCGGTCGCTTTCTCTTTGTCTCTCTGTCCTGTGTCTGTCTGTCTGTCTATCTGTCTGTCTGTCTGTCTCTCTTTTAGGGGCACTAAGGAGCCTCACGCTTGCCACATTAAGTACCCTACCACCTAAGCCTTGCCTCCAATTCTTTTATTTTAGCTATTTTTGAGATAAGGACTCAGAGTTTTTAACTTGGACTGCCTTCAGACCTCAATCCTCTTAACTACACCTCGATAGTAAGTAGGATTGCAGGCATCACCAGGATTTACTCTTTCGTTGTTGTAGTCTTCTTAACTTTCTGCTTGGGCTGACAGAAAACTGTAGTCTTCTTGAGTAGCTGAGATTACAGTCCAAAGCTACTACTCACAATCTTACAGATTTATTACTTTATACATTCATTTATTGAATGAGGTTGAATAATAAAAATAACTTCGGTAATAAATCCGAGATAAGAAATAGACATGGCTTAGGAAAAGGCTAGGAGAGGAATTAACATTCACTGCAAACCCAACACTCTATCTGACCTCATTTGACCTTCACAAAATTTCAGGAGACAGTTTTCTTCTCTTACTTATTTTCTTCCCTTCCTTCCCTCCTTCCACTTCTTCCAACTCTTATTCTTATTTTTATTACATAGGTGATCAGATAAGGAGACTTTTATCTCAGAAATGCTGTCATATGGAATCATCAGTGTCTACATTCAAGGAAATATTGTACTAGTTCACTGATGCCTTTGTTAACTTCACCATGTCACAGAGAGAGAGAAAATAACAATTGAGGAAACATAGACAGAAAGAAATAGACAAGAAGAATGGTACTTTAGGAGAGGAAAGATTATTAATGAGCAGCACTAAGTGATAGTTTCTTCCTTTTGAAGACATTGATCCTGGAAATAGTTAACTATATTATTCAGGGTTCCTTAAACATTTTCTGATTCACTAGATCAGCCTAAGACATTTTATTTTATTTTATTTTATTATTTATTTATTTTTTATTGTGAAAATACTGTACAGAGGGGTTACAATTAGATGGGCAAGATAATGAGTACATTTCTTATCAAGCATTGTAGCTCCTCCTTTGTTTCTCCTTCCCATCCTTTCCCAGCCTCACCCCCACCCCCCCACTCAGTCCTCCCCCCTCCACCAAAGTTGTAAAGTTCGTTTTCGACATGACAACTTGTACTTCTCATTGTTGCAACGGGTCCACCTGTATCCTTATTTAAATGACTTGTTTTCCCCCTTCCCCTCCACAAACTATACTGACATCAAATACAGTAAAAGCAGGGGTTATACTGTGGGGGAGGGACATACAAAGCAACAAAGAAATAATCTTATAAATGTGTTAGAAACAAATTCATGAAAGAAAAAACATTTGAATACATATCTTAGGGTTCATTTCCCTAACATCACCTTATCTGACCTTTTTTGCTTGTCTCAGACATATACTAGATATTGCAAATAAGGGAAACCATGGGACCTATGTTTCTTTGGGCTTGGCTTACTTCACTTAATAAAATTTTTTCCAAGTCTTTCCATTTCCTAACAAATTGGCAATGCCATTCTTTCTGATGGAGGCATAGACATTTTAATGATCATCACATCATGAAGTCTTTCCAACAACTGTGAGAGATAAAACAGGAACAATTCCCCCAAACCACCATTTTTCTGTTTTATAGGAAATGCAAATTTGGATGAAGCAATGATCTATGTGAAGTGATACTGTTAATTATTGCTGCTTCCAGATCTTAAGTTCAATTTCTGTTGTTTTCTTTCTTTTTTCTTTTTCTTATAGTGATCTATTTTATTTTGATATTACTAGGAACTTGAACTCAGATCCTGAGGCTTTCTCTGCTGCTGCTGTGCCAATTGAACTGCACTTCTAGCCCAAGCTCAAGTGTTTACTCAACACATTCTCTTTTTTGGGCAACAAGTCTTTAGTGCCTTGGTTTCATTCTTTTTTGACTTCCCTCTAAATATGGAGAACCAAGTATACAAGAATGGGAGAAAAAAAAGATAACTGTCTTATCATCATAATTAGTTCTTTACTTCCCCAAAATCTCTCATTTTGTTTTCACCCTATTTGATAAAGGTAGGTGGTTGGTCTCTGTAATGGAGATCTTGAGTTCTCTTTCTGTACCCTGCTCTACTGCTATGGAGGACACAAAGCCTCTGGATAACCTAGTAACCATTTTCCATCCCTCAATTCGAATATGAAATGAATAGAAGAGTACATGTCACCAAGTAGGAACTCAATAAATATCAACATTCTTATCTTTTCTCCTACTTATAAGTAATCCTAGAATGAAAAAAATACCCTAATCTCTGAATATCAGTTTTATAAGAACTGAAATAATTTCAATTGTAAACTACATCTTACTTACTTATGGAAATAAATGTTGGTTTCAGAATAGCTTTGTAGGCAACTCTGATGATTTTGTGGGATCTGTTAGAAAAGAAGACACAAGTCCCTCTTCTCCTCTGTGATTTCCTCTCTTGTCTTCTGCCCTCACCTTCTCTTTCATTTTTTAATTTCTCCTCTCTACTCTTTCCCTCTCTTTTCTCTTTCCTTCTTTCCCTCATTCTTTCCTATCTCTTTCTCCCTTTTCTCTCCCTTCCATTTTCTTCACAGTCACAGATAATTGTGATTAAGTGTTTGAAAGATCCTTCGTTGTTACTTGCTTGTTATGTCCTATCAAAAAAATACTACCAAGCTAGCTAACTCACACCTGTAATCCTGGCTACTCAGGAGTCAAATCTGCAAGTCTCAGTTCAAAGACATAAGGAGCAAAAAAAAAAATCTGTTTTTTTCTTTCTTGCGATTGTTTATAACATATTTATAAGATGATTTTTTTGTTGCTTTGTAAGTCCCTCCCCCATGGTATAACCCCTGCTTTCATTGTATTTGATGTTGGTATAATTTGTGGAGGGGAAGGGCAAAAACAACCATTTAAATAGGGATACAGGTGAACCCATTGCAACAATGAGATGTACAAGTCGTTATGTCTAAAAACGAACTTTACAACTTTGGCCCAGGGTGGGGGGGATGGTGGGGTGGGAGATGGGAAGGGATGGGAAGGGGAAACAAAGGAGGAGGCAACAATGCTTGATAAGAAATGTGCTCATTACCTTGCCCATGTAATTGTAACCCCTCTTGTATGGTATTTTCACAATAAAAAAAATCTATGAGACTTTTATCTGACATTAACAAAACAGAGATCAGCAATTGCTGAAGTGGTACAATGCCAGCCTTGAATGAGAAAAGGACAGCACTCAGACATTGAGTTCAAGCCTCCACATGAGTCTCTGTCTCTGTCTCTCTCTGTCTCTCTGTCTCTGTCTCTGTCTGTCTGTCTGTCTGTCTGTCTGTCTGTCTGTCTGTCTGTCTGTCTGTCTCTCTCTCTCTCTCTCACACACACACACACATACACACACACACACAGGCTTGACAAAGCAAATTTAACTTCAAGTGCCTATTTTTATTATTGGCTTTAAATTGGGGTGATCTATGGCAAAGGTTTCCACTTTGTCATCATTCTCTACCCTTCAGGTTGCTTCACTGTGGGAGGAAGATGTAACACAAGTGAACTGCTGCCAGAGCTTTTGTTTTTATGTTGTGCAGTATAATGGGGGGGGCATTACCCATTTTCCCACTTGCCAGTGAGAAGTCAATTATAAGTGGTCTTAAGTTGTCAGAGAGCTTTTGCCTCCAGAGAAGTCAAACAAATGATCTGTCTGATAAAAATGTTCATAGATGCCATTTTCCTGGGGGTGACTACTCTGCTGTACAAATCATGAGTCCAAAGAGAACCTTTCTATCTGAGGCTAGGATGAGATGCTGTCCAGCTCATTTTTAGGAAATTCACCACAAAGTCTATAAGTATATCAGCACAGATAAGTAGAATTCTGCTGATAAATAGACTTACTGGGAAGGAGAGGCCCAAATAGCTAAAGCATTAAGTTCAAGTGCCTCTCATTAAATAAATGGACAGTTCATTCTTTGGAGACGTCCAAATTCCCCAGGCACTTTCCTATGATAGGTGGAGATAGAGAGGTAGAGAGGTAGACATAACACAGGGTCCCGGGATCTAAATAAGGTAAAAAGAAGCTTTAAGGAATGCAACAAGTATGTCTGGAGCAGATCTGTATCCTTTTAGGAAAAACCAGCTCAAGTGTATCAGAGTAGCGTGAACTTTAAAGCACCAGAAATCTTATTTTTTTTTAATGAATGGGTAGGTGACAGTCCCTAGTATAATCCTCCCTTGAGAACTTGTGCTAGTGGTTTTTCAAATACTTTTTGATTGTATTTCACTGAATTCTCCATATGACATTTCTGAGATACCTATTCTTGTATTTTATATGGGGAAACTGAGGGTCAGATGGTTGGAAGGATAATTTACAAAGGCTCACAGCTAGCAGGTGGCAGAACTTAGGCAGACATTCCATTATTTGTGTGGTTTGAAAACCTTCCTTCTTTTCCCCTCAGGAAATGGACATGGAGCATTATGAAGAGCACAGAAGTGACCCTCAGTAAATGAATGTATTCAGCCAATGAATTTTTATGTAAGGCTTATATGGTCAAGAGCCACCAATCCTGATTACATACCACATATAGTGTTAAAGTGACACAGTAGGTGGTTTGACAGACCTGCCATAAATGAGAATCTATGACTGTGAGGGTCTGGATGCTTACTCTAATGATGTTGCTCTTGGCTGGGTGAACGCTAGTTGGAATCTGAAGCATGGATGGCTATTTCATTGCTTTGAGATAAGTTTTGTATTTAGGGCAGGGAGGTTGGACATCTGAAGTCGGCATTTTTCAGTCAGTTGACAAACTTAAGGGTGGGTCACAGAGCAAAGGAGGGAGTCAGGGAAGGACTATTAAAACAGCAGTGGCTAAATGATATTGCACCACTGTAACCCTAGATACTGGCTAGTGTTAAGTTCATCTTAAATCTCCAATGTCAGAATTTCCACACTGGAGCTGGGTACCAACGACTCATGCCTATAATTCTAGCTATTCAGGGATCCAAGATCTAAGGATCACAGTTTGTAAACAAATCCTTGAGACTCTTATTTCCACTTAACTAGCAAAATTCCAGAAAATGGAGGTGTAGCTCAAGTGGTAGAGTGCCAGCCCTGAGTGAAAAATGTGAATAAGTGAACAGGTCCTGAGTTTAAGCCCCAGTACCTAAACACACCCCAAACACACACACACACACACACACACACACACACACACAAACACACACACACGCACGCACACACACACACACACACACACACACACACACACACACACTACATCACATAGAAAATTTTCTACTTGAATATAGATCTTTAGTGTCTATTCGCATAGCAAGAAGGCTTTGGATTTGTTTATTTGATTCTGGAGATTTTTTGCATCCCTGCCTCACACTGAATTGTGTGGGCTTGTCTTCTCTCAGCTAATTACGGTCAAAAGGACACCAGTTTCTTCGTTCAGATTGTTATGAATGGTAAGTGGTGCGAAGCACCTGCAATCACCATAACACGGTGTTTGCATGGTTACAATCCAGCAATATCTGTGCCCTGACCTCTTTCTCAGGTTCTCTGACTCTTGGTGGTAGAAGCAATACTCAAAGGGTCTGACAGATATTCCGACCTCTCTGCCACCCTGCTTTGTTTTGTGATATCATCCAACCGGCCTTTTGAAACACAATTTAATTTTAAAAGTATGATACTGCCAGCACTTGAGTCTCAGTGGAAGTCATTCAATCGGGAAAAAGGTCATGTTAACACATAAATATTGAAAAAGAATGATAATTAGGAAGAGAAAACAGCAAAACACATTAAAAAGGCAAGAAATAATGTTTAAATGTTAACGTTCCAATTTAGTCATGTTTGCACTGTATTTAATAGTTTTGCTTTAAGCTCTCTTCTAGAGTGAAAGGGCAGGAAGGGACTTAGTGAGAACCAATGCAGAAACATAAGCACATGTCAACACATACATACATCCCAGAAACGAAGGGCTCTGCCACAAGATTCACATGAATGATTCTCATGCACTCCAGGACCACTTACAAGACAATTGTCTAAGAAGTGAAAAAAGGTACAAGAGTAAACATGAAAAACAATCCAGCATGGAGAAGAAAACCAGCACCAGAGAGGGCGTCTGTGGGGAATTTGGCATAGCTCAGACACTCAGCAACTCTCATTCTAAATGTGCACATATCTACAGAAAGAACTCTCTGGAAAACAGGCTCAAAGCACATGCTTTGCATGTATAATTGGTCAGCCATGCAAATGCTCTTAGCCTTCCCACGAACAAATAAACAGAAACAAAAGCAATATTTTATGCGTGTGCCAGGACTGACTGGAGCTTGAATCATGTCTGTGCTCTTGCTCAGCTATTTACTTCCAGACTGGTGTTCTAGCACTTGAGTCACATCACCGCCACTGGCTTTTTGCTGGTTAGATTTAGTTGTCCAGGCTGGCTTTGAACTTTGATCCTTTTGTGTATGTGTGTGTGTGTGTGTGTGTGTGTGTGTGTGTGTGTGTGTGTGTGTGTGTGTGTGTGTTGGGCGTGTGGCCTGAACTCTGGGCCTGGGCGCTGTTTCTCAGCTCTTTAGCTGTAGACTAGCGCTCTACCACATGAGCCTCAGCCCCACTTCTGTTTTTTTCTGCTTATGTGGTGCTGAGGAATTGAACCGAGGGCCTCATGCATTCAAGGCAAGCACTCTACCACTGAGCCACCTTCCTAGCCCTGAACTTCGATCCGTACATGTCAGCCTCTTGAGTAGCTAGGATTACAGACATTACCTATAGGTACCAAAGTTTCAAAGCCTATAATCTTTGGAGACCCTAGACTACAGAAAGAGGAGCAGCGGTCCTCAACATATTATAACTCAATTACTGTGAGCCAGGCATTTTTCCTAGCTGTTGCTTATGAGTACTTTCTGAGCCCTTTGCTAAGGAGCAAATACCAGATTTGAGGCTATGCTGTGTACAGTATGTGAGTATGGAGAGCTAGAGACTGGATGACAGAGTGCCAGGACTGGATCACAGAAGTGTGAGCTCCTCAGAAGCTGTCAGGAAGCATCAGGCTCTGCATGATGAAGATGAGGACCTGGCAAGTCCTCAGGGAACAGCTGTGTGCGCTGAAAGCAAAGCAGATGTGTGGGCATTGCACAGTGTCCAGGAGATTAGAGATTGTCCCATGGAGCGTAAGGACCTTGCAGAGCACCTTGGGAATCAGTTCAAGAATCCACATATAGGAAAGCAAGAAAAAAATGGAGGTTAAAAATATTGAGTATTCTATGTCCAAATTCAGTTCCTTGCAAATTTAAATATATGGTTAAAACCTAAGCAAGATGGATGGAATGTGATAATTCAAAGATGTTAAGAGCATAGATTTTTATATTCCCTTTTCCTTCCACTACAATATTCCCTCTCATTAATTAGCAGGCATGGAAAGCTGCCGTCTGGCCCACATTCATTTAGCTTGATCAGCTGGCACTCACTCCCAAGGCCACACATTTCTATGAATCTGTGTGTATTTTAAAGCATCCTTGTGAATCTCATAGCATCTGTATGGATCTGTATGGATCATGCAGAGAAGGTATTCTATTATTTTCTTCCTTTCTTTTTGGAAAATTTTTATTTTTGCAGTCTTGAGGTCTGAACTTAGTGCCTTTACTTAGTGTTTTGACTACTTGAACAATGCCCCTAGTCCTTTTGCTTTTAGATTGTTTTTGATGTAGGATCTTGTTAATATTTGCCAGGGTGGGCCCTTAAACCATGATTCTCTTGTTTCTGCATCTCCAGAATGGGATTACAATTATGTACCACCAATGCTCAGTCCCACAGAGGAGGTTTGCATATAACCATGTATGAGTTAGTGGAGGCTTGCAGATGCCAAGTCTTACTGACACCTCTCTGTACAGCATCTTTACAAGAAAATAAAGTTTAAAAAAGAGAAAAATACATTATTGGCCAAGATGGAACAAGGGTCAACATTGAAGCTCTCATCCTATTTTCTATCGAAGAAATATCCATCTCAGAATGGCTCTGAGGACTTTTCCCACTACCTGACAGTGATCACACTTGCTCAAGAATGACTCTGTTTCTTTGGTGATAATTTGTTATTAAGGAAAATAAATTTCCATTAATTTAAACAGTCAACATGCACCAACAAACAAGGCCCCTGTGGCTCATCCAGATTATAAATTCTTTTCTTTCCTTTGTCTTTTTAGTTTCAAATTAAATTGAACATAGTAGTAGGGTTAGGGCTTGCTTAACAACTCAAAGGAAACATAAATACATGTGAAATCCTTAAGAAAATTAAAATGCAATCTCACTCCATCTCTTTATTTCAGTGAGCTCATTAGTCAATGGGAAATGAATGAAACTGTAACAGGGTAACACGAATTACTAAGAAAATAACATATCAATCATTTTTAATTAGCATACTTTTTTGTAACCGAAAATAGTTTCCTTTACATTTCAAAGGAGTCCTTTCAGCTGCCTTTTAATTTTTTGTTTTGAATTTAAAAGATAAGGATCCTAACTACAGCTTGTTTTCTGGTGTAGATTATTAGTTTCCTTTTCTGGTTTTAAGAGTGAAGAAAATGGGGAAAGGGAGAATCCTATCTGGGAACCGCTGTGGATGAATAGGGGAAGAGAAGTTAGATGTCTTGGCTTTGACTCTCCCTATCCCAGGAAGAGTTTGAGTCATCTAGAAAGCAGCCATCTCTCACCATGTCTGCACTGGAACTATATTTTCATACCACAAGCTGGGTTGAAATCTTTACCATGCGCATAACCTTGGAGAAGTAACTTAACCTATCTTTTATTTCCTCACTGTGAAGCAGGGTGTCTGTGAAGCTGGATAAACTAGAACTAAATAAATAATAACAAAAACTATCCTTGAGGCTATAATAAGAATAACAATTTAGTTTGGATGATGGTCAAATCCTTCTGACTAGCAAGTTGTTTTTCTCAAGTGGAATGGATCCAGAGAACTGTACTGGGGTAGGGGACAAGATGACAGACATGCATGATGATGAGCAGTGACTAGGATGGAAATACATCCTATGTAGGTGTGAAAATGTCATCACTCATGATGACATTTATGTTGTAGAAGACACTTACCAAAGAGTTGTGCATAAGGAAGAGTGACCGTGGAATGAATATGACCCGCAGACATTTATGCAAATATCAAAATATCACAATGGTTCTCCTGACTCTTCCCAATATATGTCAGTTTGTTAAAAAGAAAAGAGAAACAAAGGCGACAGGAGAATCTTGGGAAAGTGAAGGCCCTTACCTTACAAAATGGTGGTAGAGGATTTCCCATGACTAGTTGCCATAGACTGAATTTTATGCTTCACTTGAAATGTGTGAAGGACACAGTTGTGGTTGAGATTGTGTTCAGGATTTGCTTATTTACATACATTGGTACTCCAGCACTGATCCAGGTGTTTTGGGTTTTTTTTTTCCCCTAAGATTCTTATTTGGATTGTGAGTCAGATTCTACAGATGTCTGTCTTCTCAATGAACCCGAGTCCTCAAATCTGTTTTTTCTTTTCCAGTACTGAGTATTGAACCCAGGGCCTTGAATACTGTAGGCAAGCAATCTATCACTTGGTCTATGCCTCCAGCCCCTTTTGGTATTTTATTTTGTTTTTAAGACAGGGCCTTGATGTTATCTTTGTCCAGGCTGGCTTCAAATTTGTGATGCTCCTGTATTCTGCTTCTTGAGTAAGTAGCTGGGATTGCATGCATGTGCCTGGCTGCTATCTGTGAATTTTAGATTAGTTCTATGACTTGTCCAGGACCAAGAGGAGGGCTATTGTATGATGTCTATGGCTGGACTATACAGAGCCTTGGTTTCTTTGGATACTTTTATATATGAAGCTTTGTATAACCTCCATTCCACCTTTCTTACATCATTATAAATTAACAAATTTGTGTGAAATAAAAAGTGTCGAGGAAACCATGCCTACATATAATGAGAAATAAAACAAATATGATAGCTACACTCAGGGAGCTCATGGTTGGCTCCTCCCACACCATGTTTATAGCCGTTCCTTTTCAGTTCTCTGTTTCATTGTCTTTTCAAAGTTTAGGCAAAGCTTGGTCTATTCATACCCCGCTGTTCACATACAATAAGTACTTTACCAGAATCTGGATCTTTTGCCTATCACAACAAACAATATTTCCACTTACCACCAAATTCATTGCCTTAAAATGCCATCAAATCTAGTCACTTTGTTGTCAAGACAAGTAATACATCATATGAGTTTATAGACATCACAAGGAATTAGTAGGGTAGGAGAAATGGGTAGGAATTGATTAGCAGTCATTGGACTGTCAGGTCAGCGAGCTTAAAAAACTAGGAAGTGCAATGCTTGGTAAGAAATGTATGCATTATCCTGCCCATGTAATTGTAAGCCTTCTGTACAGTATGTTCTCAAATAAAATAAAATAAAATTAAAAAAAAAACAAAAAACAAAAAAAACTAGGAAGTGATAAAGTGATAGCCTTGAGCAGACAGTGCCTAGGCCCTGAGTTCAAGCCTCAGGATCAGCACAAAAAATAAATAAATAAAGATTTTCACTGCCACCATCTTGATCATACCCATGGGAATTCGGTTTCACAATCTCTGTGAACACAGGGGAAAAATAAAAAAGTAGTTATTGCCAAGCTGGTGATTCTGGATGTTTTTAGTAGCTAGTTAAGCAGAGGGCCCCTTGTTCTACTTCCTGTTAATTTTGTTGACATTTTAGTCTTCCTGTATTTCTATTCCCAGATTGCAAACATACGAGAAAGGATGTAATATGACTATGATTTGTCTATTCCTTACTGTAATCTTTATAGATCTTCAGTTTCATTTGTTTCTCATAACATGCCTCAAAGGTTGTAAGCATTCAACTCACAAAGTGGGCCTGATGCTGATGGCTCATCTCCAGAGTCTTAGCTGCTCAGGAGTCTGGGATTTGAGGACTGTGTTTCAAAGCAAGCTGAGAGAAAAAAAAAACAGACTGATATTCTTATCTCCAAATAACAAGCAAGAAAGAGGGGGAGTGGCCTGAGTGTGGAGTACCAAAAAAGCTAAAGATCAACACCTAGGCCCTGAGTTCAAGTTCCATTTCTAACACACAAAAAAGAAAAGACATATAGATGGATGATGTTGGGATAGATGGAAGAGGAGAGAATAATAAAAGGCGTGACAATGACCAATGTGCATTGCATGCCTAAAGAGACATATTAAATTGAAACCCTTTTTAACAACTATTTAAATCTAATACAAAATAAATTTATTTGTAAAGATTGGATAATTTCCTTAATTGTTTTCTGGAGATTGTTCATTGCTAGCATATATAAAGAAAACTGATTTTTGCATGTGATTTTGTATCTTAGAACTTAGATAAATTTGTTTATCAGTTCTAAAAGTATTTTGGAAGAATCTTTAAGGTTTCCAATATAGAGGATTATTTCTTTTGCAAACAGAGATAATTTTGCATCCTTTCTGATTTGAATGTCTTTCATTATTCTTGCTTAACTGCTCTCACTGGGACTCCCAGTATTATGCTAACTAGAAGTGGGGAAGGAATATATTTTTGCCTAGTTCCCAATCTCAAAAACTTCATTTTTAACTATTGCTGGTGGAGTTGGCTGTGGGCTTTCCCTATATTAGCTTTTATGTGTATATATGTAATATGTAGTGCATATATACTATACAAACAATAATAATGAAACATGTTTAAATATAGGTGTGTGCATATTTTTTTAAGATGGGGTACTGCTATTTTAATTAGACTAGACTTGAACTCTTGAACTCAAATGAACCTCTCAAGTCCTGGAACTACAGGTGTAAACCACCATGCCAAAGTTACACATGATATTCTTACGTTATTACTTCTGACCTCATGTTTACTGTTTTCAATCATTTGAGAAATAAAACTATGTGGTTATTTGGGATCTTGCTTAGTATGTAGTGTAGGCATGTATCACTGCATAATCTTGCTGCTTAACTTTGTATTTACCATATTCCATAAGTTTTCTCATATTGTGTTTTCATTTCCATTGTCCAGAGATACTTTCTAACTTCCTTTTTCTTTATTCTCTTACCATTGATTGCCCAAGAGTCTATCTTTCACATTTTTGTGAAGTTTTCAGTTTCCCTTCTGCTATTTATTTATTTTTCATTATGAGAAAAGATACTTAGTTTGATGTTGATCATCTAAAAATCTATATTGAAACCTGCTTTGTACTCTAACTTGTGAATTGCTTTTGGGGAGTACTCTGTGTATGTCTGTCATGAATTTATAGTCTGTTATTGTGGGTTGAGTAGAATAATTGGTTTATGTGATGTTCATTTGGTCTTAAGTGTTGTCAAAGTTCTGTTTCCTTGCAGATGCTCTGGGTACATGTTCTGTTCAAATATCCTACTAAATAGGATAATACTATTGGGCTGTTAATTTTCTATTCAGGGCTGTCATGATTTACATGTATATTTGAGAGATTCAATGTTAGGTGTACTATAAGATTCAATCTACTTGGACAATTCAACTCTTCAGCATTATATAATATCCCCCTTTGTCTTTCATCTGATGAAAGGCAAGTGTGGCCACCCAGGGTCATCTGCTTAGCATTTGCAAGGAGTACCTTTGCATTTCCTCACTTTCAGCCAATGTGTATCCTTTCAATGTGAGTGCCCTGCAGACATTATATAACACAATATCCTTAAGTTCAATCACTGTCAATCATTTGATTGGGGAGTTTATATTTAAAGGAGTAATTGATAAGGAAGTAAACAGTATTGCCATTTTTCAAAAATTGGTTTATTTGTTTTATAGCTTTGGTTCCTTTTCCTTGACTGCCACTTTCTTTTTTGTGATTCATTGTTCACTTGTCATGACATGCTTTGATTCCTTCCTCATTTCTTTCATAAGTCCTCTGCAGGTATGTTTCTATAGTTACCAAAGAGTTTACTATATAATATCAGGTGGATACAAAAATCTACACAACCTACTTTAAAGTGCTAGAACCTTAACTTTAAACACAAAGATCTCTAATTTGTGTGTGTGTGTGTGTGTGTGTGTGTGTGTGTGTGTGTGTGTGTGTGCTCAGTGTGCTAGGTGCATGTTTATATGTGTGTATGAGAGAGAGGGAGAGACAGTCCTGGTCTTGAACTCAGGGCCTAGGTATCATCCCTGAACATTTTTTGCCCAAGGCTAGTGCTCTACTACTTTAGTCACACTCCAATTCCAGCTTTTTAATGGTTAATTGAAGAGTCATGGACTTTCCTTCCTGGGTTAGCTTTGAACTGTGATCCTCAGATTAGCTTTGAACTGTGATCCTCAGATCCCAGGCTCTTGACTAGCTAAGATTATAGCCCTGAGTCTCCAGCACCCTAGTAATGTGTGTTATTTTTTAACTGATGCCACAAATGACAATTTTTCATATTGTACATTTATTAATGTATTTTGTTGTAGTTACATCTACCTATTTTCTTCTCTTTCTTTCCCAGTATTAATGGTGATTTACTGCTAGATATCAGTTATATTTATAGTTTCATATATCTTTGTGTTATGTTTAGGGGTCTTATATTTTAACTGTAATTATTCATTTCAGCAGTTCTTATAAATCAGATCTAGTGATGAAAAGCTACTTTACAGTGAATTTTTTGAAATTCTTTTAGTTTTTTTATATCTTGGAAAAATCCTTATTTCACCTTCATTTTTAAAAGAGTTCTGTAGATACAGTGTATTTGCTGTTTTTATTTCACTTATTTATTTATATTTAATATTTTGTATTTTAATTATTTTATGTAGTTTTTCCAAGGCATTTCAGTTCTACAAGTTGGATGATAAGCATGGTACATTTTGATCAGAGTCACCCTTTCATTGTTCTCTGTCATCTTATTCAATGCCATCCAAGTTACGTAGTTCAATTTATGCCATAAAGCACATTGAATGTAATGACTGTATTTGCCTGCCCTTTTCTCTATTTGTCTGCGGCCTTCCCATTGCTCTCCTTCCCAGATATATAACATTCTTTGTTTTTCTTTTTTGGGCCAGTTCTAGGGCTTTAACTCAGGGCCTAGGAACTGTCCGTAAGCTTTTCTGCCCACGGCTAGAGCTCTAACACTTGAGTCACAGCTCCACTTCTGACTTTTGAGTAGTTAATTGGGTGTATATAAGAGCCTCACATACTTTCCTGCCCAGACCGGCATCAAATCAAGATCCTCAGATCTCAGTATACTATGCAGCTAAGATGGCTCAGCCTCTTGTATAGCTAGGATTATAAGCTTGAGCCACTGTCACTTGGAAAGATATAGCATTCTTGGTCACCATTTGCTTTACTTTTTCAATACTTTGAATATATCAGTTCACATCCCCTTCTGGCTTAAAGGGTTACTTTTGGGTAGTCTGGGAATATTTACTTATTTATATATTTATGTATTTATTTATTTTTCTATTTATTGTTTCATGGTTGTTCTCTGTATATTCTGAATGGCTTTTATATTGTTGTGATCAAAAGTCCCACTTTTTCAGCTTTGACAATTTCACTATAATGGGTTTCTGTATTATTTCTTTGGGCTTAAAATACAATAATTTATGAGTCTCAAATCTGGCTGTTCTTTTCTTTCTCCATGTAAGCTTCCTACTACTTTTCTCTTCTCTTTTCTTCTTCTTTTTTTTTTTTAATTGTGAAAATACCATACAGAGAGGTTACAATTGCATGGGCAAGATAACGAGTACATTTCTTATCAAGCGTTGTTGCCTCCTCCTTTGTTTCCCCTTCCCATCCCTTCCCATACTCCCCCTACCTCCCTTACCTGATCCTCCCCCCCGACCAAAGTTGTAAAGTTTGTTGTTGACATGATGACTTGTACATCTCATTGTTGCGATGGGTCCACCTGTATCCCTATTTAAATGATTTGTTTTTTCCCTTCCCCTCCACAAATTATACCAACATCAAATACAGTGAAAGCAGGGGTTGTACCGTGGGGGAGGAACATACAAATCAACAAAGAAATAATCTTATAAATGTGTTAGAAACAATCGCATGAAAGAAAAAAACATTAGAATACATATCTTAGGGTTCATTTCCCTAACATCAACTTATCTGACCTTTTCTGCTTGACTCAGACATACACATTATTGCAAATAAGGGAAACCATGGGACCTATGTTTCTTTGGGCCTGGCTTACTTCACAATTTTTTCCAAGTCTTTCCATTTCCTAACAAATGGGGCAATGTCATTCTTTCTGATGGAAGCATAGAATTCCATTGTGTATATATACACAATGCCTCATCTACTGAGGGAAATCTGGATTGGTTCCATATCTTAGCTATGGTAAATAATGTTCCAATAAATATAGTTGTGCTGGTAGCTTTAGTATGGTCTTGTTTGTGATCATTTGGGTAAATGCCCAAAATGTGGGATTGCTGGGTCATAGAGGAGCTCTATGTGGAGTCTTTTGGCAAAGGACATAGCTAGCAAGATCAATAGAAAGCCCACGGATTGGGAGAAGATCTTCACTAGCCATATAATGGACAAGGATCTCATATCTAAAATATACCTGGAACTCAAAAAATTAAATCCCCTAACAGCAAATCCTCAAAGAAACAACTGCCCAATAAATAAGTGGGCTAAAGACTTAAAGAGAAACTTCTCTGAAGAGGAAAGAAAGATGGGCAATAGACACATGAAGAAATGCTCAACCTCCCTAGCCATAAAAGAAATGTAAATCAAAACAACATTGAGATACCACCTCACCCCAGTTAGGATGGCTATAATCAAGAACTCTAATAACAACAGATGCTGGAGGGGATGTGGACAGAAGGGAAGCCTAATGCATTGTTGATGGGAGTGTAAACTTGTTCAACCTCTTTGGAAAGCAGTATGGAGGTTCCTCTTCTCTTTTCTTCTAATATTCTTAAGTATGTTGGTGAATTGGGTAATATTCCACAAATCCCTTAGGATTTTGTTATGCTTTTATTCATTTCCATTTTTGTGGATAATTTTGAATGACTTGTCTTAGAGTTAGCTGTTTTTCTTAATTTCTTTTTTCTTTTTTTTGTGTATGTTTTAAAAATGCCATGCAGTTACATGAGCAAGGTATTAAGTACATTTCCTATCAAGCATTGTTACCTCCTCCTTTGTTTTCCCCCATCATCCCTTCCCTCCCACCTCCAAGTACCCCACCCCCGCACCCGCCAAAGTTCTAAAGTTCATTTTCAACGTAGTGTTTAGTACATCTTATTGTTACAGTGGGTCAACCTGTATTCTTATTTAAGGATTTTGTTTTTCCCCTTCACCTTCCCGAATTAGAGAAGTGTATATACCAGATGCAGGGCACTGACATCAAATACAGTGAAAATTGGGGTTATACCATGGGAGAGGAACATACAAAGAAACAAAAAAAATGACATGAAGTGAAATGAACCCCAAGATAGGGACATACATATCTTTTTTTTCTTTGTGGCTATTGTTTCTAACTTATTTATAACATACCATGTGATTTTTTTTTTGTTTCTTTGTATGGTTCTTTATTTCTATCCAGTCAATCTGTGATGGAGTCCCACCGTGATTTTTTTTAACTCAGTTATCATATTCTTCACTTCCAAAATTTGTATGTTTGATTTACATTTCTATTTATTGATACATATATTTTATCAATGTATTGCTTTCATGAGTTCCATGAGTATGTGTATAATGGTTATTTTGTTTGTCAAAGAATTCTCATGTCTTCTCTTTGTCTTCCTTTTGATCTATTTTGTTTTGTCAAAGTTGGATATTAAATATGATGTTTCTATTGTGTGGATAATATGTCTCAGCCTCTCGAGGCTAGTGCTTCACCACTTTAGTCATAGCTCTACTTCTGGCTTTTTCTGTGACTATCATAATTAATTTGAGATAGGAGTCTCAAGAACTTTCCTGCCAAGGCTGGCTTTGATCCTCAGATCTTAGCTTTCTAAGTAGCTAGGATTATAAACATGAGCCACCAGCATCTGGTTACTTACTGTGTATTTTTTCCAATTGTGGGGCTTGAACTCTGGGCATGGGCACTGTCCCTCAGCTCTTCAGCTCAAGGCAAGTTTTCTACCACTTGAGCCACAGCACTACTTGTGGTTTTCTGGTGGTTAATTGGAGATAAGATTCTCTCAGACTTTTTTGCCTAGGCTGGCTTTGAACACTGATCCTAAGATGTCAGCCTGCTGAATAGCTAGCATTATAGGTGTGAGCCACTGGCACCTGGCTCACTGTGTATTTTTAAAACAATGGTTCCTGAGCACCAATTCCTAGTTAGCAGAGTTACAATAGAATTAATGAAGTGGCAAGGGAGGAGATGGGGAAATTCAAATAGGCCAACCCTTTCAAGCCAAATGCAATTCAGCAGGTCTGGAGTGGAGGTGAAGACTGAGTAAGGATACAATTTGTTTATTAGTTAAAGCTCATGTGGATATTTTTTTTCTTGGCAAAGTTTGAGTCTCACAAGTCTACATGCATGTGCATCACACTTATGATGGGTTTATTATAAAGACTGTTTAGAATGGAGAATTAAGTCAGGTATAGTCGCTTGTATCTTTATTCCCAGCTGCCTGGGAGGTAGAGATAAGAAGAATGGCAGTTCAAGGCCAGCCCAGGCAGAAATGTTAGTGAGACCATATTTAAACCTGTCACCAGGCATGATGACACATGACAGCTGTGCCGGACAAACACTGTAAGGAGAATCACAATTTAGGCTCGCTCATGGCAAAAACATAAAATCTCAACTAACAAATAAATCTAAAAGGTCTAGAAGTGTTTCTCAACTGAAAGAGTGTTTACCTTAGCAAGTGCAAGCCCCTGAGTTCCAACTTGCAGAAAAGAATGGATTATTAAATTCAGTTTTTGTGGAAATCAGTGTGGAAGGGTTATTTACAATTTGTCCTAGAAATACTGTGCATTTGTGAACAGATAATATTTAAAATTAAAACGAACAAGAGTTATTTCCATGAATTCATAGGATCAGCGAATATATGCTTTCTTTGTGCAGATTTTTATGGCCCTAAATATTTAGCACCTGATACAATTACTGGTGTATAGGAGGTCCTCCAGAGATATTAGGTGAGTTGAAAGCATGATATAAACATGTGGATATAGTTTTCTGAGATTAGGTGATGAAGCGATACTGCTGGCAGGTTGTAATCTATCCATCTATCAATCAAGTGATACTTTCCCAATGTCTCATGTGTGTCAAGCACTCTGCTGGCATTTTGTTGGGAAGTGAGTCTTGAAAGCATGCATTTAGCCTTCTAATGAACTGGAAGACATACATCTAGTTAATTAAGGAACATAAGATAAAGAAAAACAAAATGCTGTACAACTTCAAAGGAAGTGTCATGACAAGGGTTGAATAAAGAGCTGTAGTATCCATAGGAAGAAGATTGCTTCTGGCCTTTAGAACTGGCAAAGGTGGCATTGGAGAAGCACAATGAATAATAAAGGATCTGAATGGACAAGAAAGTTTAAAAGGCATTCCAGACTGAGGGGCAAACATTAGCCCCGAGGTACAGGTATCAATGAAGCAAGAAGCAGAGTTGACAGCAGACACTGTGGAGATGTGATGAGCAGAATAAATACCACTATTAGGTTTTACAAGGTATACCCAAATCTGGGGTTGGACAGTAAATTAATATACTAGCAGGAACTAGATGGCCTTTCAATATGCAGAATCTGGGGAGAATTTACTAAAGTTAATTTTACAAATATATATCTAGATATATATATATATCTAGATATATATTTTCAATCAGGGCTCATAACATTTGGAAGACAGCTTCATGAGCCCTGGACATTAAAGGACTTTCAAAGTGAGGAGGTTTCTCCAAACCAAGAGAGTAAAAGTGATGAAGGAAACCATCAAAGATAATCAGAGGTGGGTGAATGCAATCACAACAATCAATCAATGTAAAAATGGTACCAGGGGATTTATGGGGAAGAGGCCTTTGAGAAAGATGGGGGAGAATGTTGAAAGTGTTGACATTGATCTAGATGCATTGTATTTTTAAATTTATTATATTTAAGTAGGTGTACAAAAGTTTTACCATTTAATACCTCTTATTACATTTTATTTACAAGTCAAATGAATCTTGATCAATTCATCCCTTTCATCATTCTCACCAATCCCTCCCTTCCTTCACTTTTCTTAATTTTGTCGGCTATATATTGAATTCTTGAATGCATTCTCATCCCTCCTCCACTTCATGACATTTTTAATTGAAACTGCTCTGTACAATAATAATATAATAATAAATAAATACACAACAGAATCAGAAGAGCTAAGGTATTCCTGCACCACTATAGGTGGGACAGTAAACATTCATCCTGCACGCCTCTTCCTTCTTCATCTCCTTTCTCTGCCTTCTTTCAGCTGAGCCTAAAGTGTATATAGAGTCCAGGCCTAGGGGAGAAAGTAACAAATTCCATACTGCTGGAGTGCTAACACTTGAACCACACCTTCACTTCTGGATTTTTGCTGGTTAATTCTGCCCAGAATGGCTTTGAACCTGATCCTCAGCCTCAGCTTCCTGAGGAGCTACAATTATAGGTGTAAACCACCAGCCAGACTGTGTGTCTTATTATTATCTTGGCACTCTAAGTCTATATCTATTCTTCTGGAATATCTTCCTCAAATCCCCTCACTATATGTTATGCATCATCTAAATTATTTTTTACTGTAATTACTGTTATTGAAATGACCATGCTTAACCCGAACTTGATTATTATTAGATATGAGATGTGTATTCGTGATCTACCCTTCAGTTGTTCAGTTGTGTGAAATCTCATAACACCTGCTTATGACAACAAAGAAGAAATTATTTCGGCCCACCATTCAGCAGCATGAGCATGCAGCATCTAAGATTATATCATCATTACATTACATTCACCATATGTATCCCCTCTGTGTTGGTGAGAGAAACTCACAGCATCTTTGGGGAATCAGTACAAAGATAGAATCACCCAAGGTTCCATTCTCATGTCAAACCAAAAGGAAGCTAATGATTTCTGATGGAGGACAAAGTAGTCTCTGCTTCTGGTGTTTAATCACCTGTTTCCTTTAGACAAAGTCATGCACTTTGAATGAGACTTTTATCAGCTATGATTTTATGGGGTATCAGTTCTCTTTTCTCTGCTTGCTTTGAATGAGGAGCATTTGGTAACCTGGTCACATAGTTAGGTGTCTGACTCAGGCTGCACCGATGACATGGAAATTTTATTCCGTGGTCTCAAGGACCCTTGTGCTGTGTATTTCCTATGGGAGAATACTTCCTTTTGTCTGTAAAGCTGTAAGGAAAGGACTGTAGAGATCCAGAGTTGATTGCCTTCCTGAATTTCATCTTTGGACCTGCTAAGACTCTGTCCTGCAAATATCTTACTTAATCTATTCCAAGCTAACTTTCTGTTACTCCTTTTTGACACTGAGTGGACAAAGCCAAACTTTTGCTATGGCTGCTTGAGCCTGGCAATTCCTGCTTAGAATGTTTTTTCCTTCTCTCCAATGGCTCTCTTTCCTCTTCCTTCGAGTCTGGGATCCCCTTCTCAGTGAAGTCTCTGAAGCCATTTTCTAAATCTGATATACCCTATATCTTATTAGTGGTAATACTAATCATTTTATTCAATAGAATGGAGATAGGGAAATTTGTTAATATAATTAACTCTGTTAATCATATATGATCATATATATGTATATGTACATATATACGTACATACATACATACATATGCCTTTTCCATCTTTTTCACACCGATCCCTTTTCCATACTGACCCCTGTCACCTAGTGTAGTACCTGGAACCTGGGGCATATAGCATCATAGATAAGGATATACCCTCTTTCTTAAACATAGACATGCTCCCCTTTTAGCCATAGGTCTTTATTAACTCATGAATATGACAGTCATTGTAGCTGCCCACATTCCCTTCAGAGACTGAACAGCTTTGAGAAAACAGGTCACCTATTCTTAGCCATTGCATTGGACTGACATTCCTCTCTGCCTGTTTGGTTCTTTTACTTTTCTCTCCTATACTTAAATTATATTATTGTGTCCTTGTAAGCCACCTTGAATCCTTTCTGGAACAAGGCGGAGAATAAGTTAATTAATTCATAGATTCATTTACTTCTCATATCGACTCAGTGAGGTAGCTATTTGGTCTCTCTGGGAGAGGAAACTGAGCCTCAGCCATAATAAGCAATTTATTGAAGGTCACACAACTCACATGTGTCAGAGTCACGAGAAGGAGTCAAGATAATCTACCACCATGGCAGGCTCTCTTGTACCCTGCTGTATGGTTTCATGGATGTTTTGAACTAAGGATTCATGGAAATGATATTAGACAGGGCAACTGAAATCTTGGTTGTCAACTCCAAGCTTTTCTGATTTGGGGGAGAATTTGGCATGGAAGTGTTCCAAATTTTTTAGAATTTCAGTTTCCGCGCTATTCAGTGGAAATGGTAATACATCTCCCATCTAGACTGTCAATTTGTGTTTAAAGCTCAGTGGTCAGAGGTCCATAAGGAGAACCTGTTTCAGGTCTAGCAAACCATGAGAAAAAAAACAACACTCTCAGTGGATGAGAACATGACCTTTTTGTGCTGAAGACTAGCACCCTACCACTTGAGCCACAGCTCTACTTCTGGCTTTTTTGTTGTTAATTGGAAGTAAGAGTCTTACAAACTTTCCTGCCGGCTGTCTTTGAACTCCAATTCTCAAATGTCAGCCTTCTGAGTAGCTGGGATTACAGGCTTGAACCACCAGTGCCTGGTCTGATTATTTTTTATACAAGGGTACAAAAACCGTATAGAGGTAAAAGGTTCAGATATACCTCACAGAGAATGAGTTTCAAACTTTTATACCATTTGGCTTTGATACCTGCCTGCTCTGCACTATGATGCAGAACTACTTAACCTTTCTGAATATTTCTTCTTCTATAAATCAAGAAACACAGGAAAATTACTCATAATACTATCACCATATGTATTTTTGAAAGTGACTCCTTTAAGAATAATCTGGTATACACAGGAATCAGTCTTTGGGGACAAATAATTTTAATTCACAAAAGTATTGTGCAAAGGTCATCCTATTATAACTCCCTATAATGGCAGTTGAACATTATCTTGCAGAATCAAAGATTCTGCAGGTTGTTTAGCTTAAGACCAGTGTTCCAGATATTCTCCCTCAAAACCTGGTAAGAGACTGCTGTAATAATGAAGGGGCATGTAGAGAGAACTGGTGGGAAAAAGGTAATCCCAACCATCCTCTGCCAGTCTGTGCCTCAGCAAAGGACCTGGTATTGCCGTTAAAATTCCAGAGTACATCTGGTGTCTGCAGGTGTGGTATTGTAATTTAAAGCATGAACTTGGCTGTGGAGTTTCTGACTTTCCAAAGGCTCTGCTATGGGCTTTTCCATTTCCTTGCTATGGTCTCTGAACTAAGACTTGGTGTTCATCTGGGCCTGGTGTTTCGTCTTTTCAAAGGTTCTACTTATCTTGTTATTTTTTTTGCAATGATAAAGCCTTCTAATATTTCATCTTTCTCTCCAGGAAACATCTCTCTATAGGATCATTAACTCTATTAACAGAAATAAGAAATCCAGAAATTGTCCCATTTGATGGAGGCAAATCTACCTGTGACTTGGTGCCAGGCTGGTAACTAGATGGTAAATTTCTAGGGATATTCAGGTGGAATTTGAGATCCAGGTGGATTCATTCAGTCTAATGACTTCTGCCTGTCTTATCTACAACCTCAGGGCCCACAGCTGTGATTTCTACCCACTGTATCTGCTGAGAGAAGTGGTCCCCTTCTTACCAAATCACTCCTTTCTCATTAATTATTTACCTAAATTTTATTGTAAAGATGATGTACAGAGGGGTTACAGTCATGTAAGTGAGGTAATGAGGACATTATGTTTTGAACAGTGTTACCCCTCCCTCATTTTCTTCCACTTCCTCCCCCTGACTCAAGTTGTGAAGTTCATTTCCAACATAGTGTCTATTGCTATTAAATTCATTTACCATTTGTTCCACTGTTTCTGTGATTCCCCTTCCCTTCCTGAAAAATGAGATAAACTTACACACCACACAAAGGGTACAGAAATATTTTTTTTTTTTAGGGAATAAACTAAGGCGGGGGGGGGGAAGAAAAAAATAATTGCAAAAAGTTCAATTTAAAAACTTTTGTTTCCATTTTTTTAGTTTATTTCGATTAGCATAATAATTTTTGGTGGGGGGGGTCCAGTCATGGGGCCTGGGCACTGCCCCTCAGCTCTTCAGCTCAAGGCTAGCGCTCTACCACTTGAGCCACAGCGCCACTTCCGGCGTTTTTTCTTTTTGCTTATGTGGTGCTGAGGAATTGAACCCAGGGCCTCATGCATGCAAGGCAAGCACTCTACCACTGAGCCACCTTCCCAGCCCCTTGATTAGCATAATTTTAAATGGTCATATACTCAAAGATATGGAAACATTGTGGCACTCTTAAGAATATCCCCCTTTGTTCTCAGTGTGGGAATGCTTACTAAATTGTTTACATATTTACTTGTTTCCAAGTATAATTATTTGTCTTCTACTAACCATTGGATTAACTTGTAGATTTATAGACCTACTCTAATTATTACAAATGAGGGAAAACATGCAGCCTCTGTTTCTTTGGGTCTAGCTTACTTCCTTCATATAATTTTTCCAAGTCTTTCCATTTCTTATGAATGTCATTCTTTCTGATAAAATCAGAAAATTCCATTCTGTATATATACCACATTTTCTTGATTCATTCACCCACTGAGGAGCATCTGAGTTGATTCCATATCTCGGCTAGGTTAATAATGCTGCAATGAACGTGGTTGTGCTGGTGGCATTAGTTCCGGCTGGTTTGTGGTCATTTGGGTAATTGCCCAGGAGTGGCATTGCTGGATCAAAGGGGAGCTCTATGTCTTTTGATGAACCTCCATACTCCTTTCAAGAGTGGTAGAAGAAGTTTACACTCCCACCAACAGTGTAATAGCATTCCCTATTACCCACACCCCCATCAGCATCTGTCATTATTAGTTTTCTTGATAATGGCAATTTTAATTGGGGTGAAGTATATCTCAATGTTGTTTTTATTTGAATTTCTTTTATGTCCAGAGATGTTGAACATTTCTTTGTATGCCTATTGGTCATTCTTATTTCTCCTTCAAAGAAGTCTCTCTTATCATTAGCCCACTTATTAATGGGGTTATTGTTTTGTTGAAGATTTTTTTTTGGCGGGGTTTAATTTTTTGAGCTCTAAGTATATTTTAGCTATGTGGCACTTGTCTGATGCATAGCTATAAAAGATCTCCCATTTTGTGAGCTTTGTATTTATCTTGCTATGTCTCGTTTGCCATGCAGAAACTCTGCAGTTTAATGCAACTGCATTTTCCCAGCCTTTCTTTGATTTTTTAATGTTTCTGGATCCTTATTTAGAAAGTTTCAACATGTGCCACGGAGTCTTAGTGTTTCCTCTATTCCTTCCTATAATATTTTCAGGGTACCTGGCCTTACATTGAGATCTTTGATCCATTTGGAATTGATTCTGTTGCATGGTGATGTATAAGGATCTAACTTCATAGTTCTGAATGTGTATCACCAATTCTATTTGTTGAAGAGGCTCTCTTTCTTCCATCCCGTTTTTTTGGTTCCCTTATCCTAGATTAGGTGGCCATAGGTTGGTGAGTTCATCTCTAGGTCTTCACGTCTATTCCCTTGGTCTGTAGGCCTCTTCATGGGCCAGTATCAAGCTGTGTTTATAACTATAGCTTTATAGTAGAGTTTGAAGCTTAGTATTGGTATACCTCCAGGTCTGTTCTTCCTGCTAAGGCTTGTTTTTGCTATTCGAAATCTTTTATTATTCCACATAAATTTTTGGATTGCTTCTTCTATATCATTGAAGAATATTGTTTGGATATCAATGGGTATTTCATTGAATTTGTAGATAGCTTTTGACAGTATTGTCATTTTCATGATGTGAATCCTCTCAGTCCAGGAGCATGGGAGGTTTTTTTCACTTCCATAAATCTTTTTCAGGTCTTAAAGGTTTCATCATGAAGGTCCTTTATGTCTTAATTCCTAAGTATTTTTCTTGAGGCTATTACTCAAGGAGTTGATTTTCTGATTTCAGTCTTGCTCATACAGTAAAGCTATTGATTTTGTGGGTTAATGCCCAGTGGGTTAATTTAATGCTCTGCTACTTTACCAAAATTTGGATCAGCTCAAGTAACTTGAAAGGGGAATCTATGGAGTTCTTTAAATACAGGATCATGTCATCTGCAAAGAGGGAGAATTTTACTTTATCTTTCCCTATTTGGATGCCTTTTATGTTTGTCTCTTGCCTTATTGTTCTAGCTAGGGATTTCAATCCTACATTTAAGAGTAGTGGAGAGGGTATCCATCCTGGTATCATTCCTGATTTTAGAGCAAATGTTTTTAGCATTTCATTATTAAGTATAATGTTGGGTGTAAGTTTGTCATATACAGCCTTTATTATATTAAGGAAGGTTCCATGGATTCTTAGCTTCTCCAGAGCTTTTATCACAAAGGAGTGTTGAATATTGTCAAATGCTTTTTCTGCATCTATTGAGATGATAATGTGCTTCCTGTCCTTGCTCCTGTTGATGTCTTGAATTATATTATATTGTTTGTTTTTTAAAAAGTTTGTAATTGATTATTTTTGATTACTTCAGTCTCTTCAATGAAGTTTTGTTTTAGATATTATATGGGCTTCTTTTTTTTGGGGGGGGGGGAGTCTGGTTGTGGGGCCTGAACTCTGGGCCTGGGCGCTGTCCCTCAGCTCTTCAGCTCAAGGCTAGTGCACTACCACTTGAGCCATAGCGCCACTTCTGGCTTTTTTCTTTTTGCTTATGTGGTGCTGGGGAATCGAACCCAGGGCCTCAGGCATGCAAGGCAAGCACTCTACCACTGAGCCACCTTCCCAGCCCCTATATGGGCTTGTTTACTTCCTTGCTTTGATTTTCAGTGTCTTCTCTCATATCCTTTTCCTATGTTATTATTTTTCCATCAAATTCCCTTTCCTTATCTTGAAATTTATTTAGCTTTATGTTTGTGGATTCCATGAATTCCTCTAATAATCTTTGGTTAGTCTCAACACATGCATAGCTGTGTGCAGGCTTTCTATTTTTTTCATTGATAATATTTATCAACAGTGTTTTTAAGCATTTTTAGAACTATTTTCTTGGTCAGCCATTGAGACTCTATTGCCAGGTTATTTTGAGGGGGTGTTGAGTTTCCTTGACTTGTCATTTTCCTTTGTTTCTATTTATTTGGAAACAAAAGCAAACCCAATACTAAAACAGAACACAATTTTAAGTCAAAAACAACCCAGAGACCTGTAATTGCACAGACAGAACTTAGAAGTACAAAATCATAGGTAAGTGTTCCCCTATGTAACTCTCTTTTTCTTTTTATTGGGTAGGGGTATTGTGGTCTGGAAAGGGGATTATATATAGTTGTAAACAATGAGCAAATCTTTTGGCAGCAATGAAACAATCTGAACTGAAAGGATAACAAGACGTGCCAATTAGACACAGTCAAAAGGAAAGCAACAAAATGCTAAAACTAGGATAAAGGCTGACCCATTGTAACAATGAGATGTACAAGACACTATGTTAAAAACTGTTAAAAATGAACTCTACAACATGGTGGGGGAGGGAGATGTAGGGATGTGGAGAGGGAAAGGATGGCTGGGGAAAAACAAAGGAGGACTTAACAATGCTCAATAAGAAATGTATTTGTTACCTTACTCATGTAACTGTAACCCCTCTGTACAGAATCTTTACAATAAAAACATATTAAAAATGGAAGAAATAGGAAGGAATAGAAATAAAGAAAAACAGGTTAAAGTGAAATTAAAAGATCTATTAAGAGATATAATGCACAGAATAGAAGGAGCAAATAAGAACAGAGAAATAAAGAAACAGAAAGGAACAGAAGGACTAGAACTAAGACCTACAATTTAAAAAAAATAATTTATGTGTAATAAAATTTTAAAAATTTTAATAAGGATAGAGAAATAGAAAACTGAGCAAACAAAAATATAGCCTGAATTAAGTATGTATGTAATTTAGAAAGATGCTTATTCATCATCACAGATTGGATATCTAAGGCTAAACAAAACAGCAATAAAAAAATTTAAAAAGGGAAAAATGTTTTTCAATTTGTTTGGGGGATTTTGTGTCTCCTGGATGTCTCTTGGTGGAGTCTTTGATTTCCTTGTGGTGGTCAGCTTTCCTGGTGGCTTAGTTGGATTCAGAAGCCTTCTTCTGAATACGGGTGTGTGGCTGTTATGTGGATTCCCACACTCAGGCCTTTCTTAACCTAACTTATAACTCAACGTGAACAGATGAATTCTCAAATCGGTTTACTTGAGATGTTAGAATAAAGTTCTGCCTTATGTTCTTGGAGTCTTTGTAAGCCTCTTCCCAGCATAAGTTAATGGGAGGGGGGATTTGTGTGGTAGAGCAGGAAAGAGGTGGTTGTGTTTTTGCTGCTTAGAATCCCTGCAATGACCAAAATGGTTTAATTCTAACAAGATATACACAGGTATATTTCTATACTCTGAAGAATTTTTAATAAAAATTAAAAAGCAGTTTATGAATTAAAAAAAAAAAAGAATCCCTGCCGTGAGCTTGGTTGTGGACACTACTGTGGAAATATAGCTTTCCCAGGAGGGTGGAGCTCCAGAGACCCTCCTTTTAGCTCAGCCTGATATTGCCCTTAGCTATTATGTCCTGACTAGCTTTTTTTTTTTTTTTCAGTGACTTTTTAGAGAATTTTGGTTCTGTAATTTCAAGGTGCCCGGTTAGCTGTGGGCTGAAGGACAATCTATCTGGAATGCTCAGCTGGTCTTTGTTCTTTGCTGAGGGGTGGGGCTACTTCCTCCTGGATGGGGCTGCCTCCCCCTAGAAAGTTTTTTGTTTTTTGTTTTTTTTTCCACCAGAGAGGAGAGAAGAAGTACATTATATTATTTTTTTTTTTTAAAGTCCCTGTTTTTTCAGCAAGCGTCCTCTGGCAGGTGCTATGTCACTTTAAAAGCTGGTGTAGTTCTTGGGTATGGGGAAGGTTTCCTTAGAGATGCTGTTCTCTGGGAGGGAGGAGGATGTCTTTGGAGGGGTTCTCATTCTTTCCCTTGGTGTTTCATGCTGTCTGCCATGTGACCAGTTGTCACTGTCTATAGGTAGCTGAAACGGGGATTTCTGTTCCTGGTCTTCAAATTTGCTCGGCAGGTGAGTGAAAAGTGGGCATGGTGTCTCTGTAACTGGTGCTGCCACCTTTGTTGAGACTTTCCAGGCACTATAACTACCACTGCCTGCAGGCGCTTAAATCTGTCCTTATTCAGGCTGCTTATAATTTCCTTCCTTTGTATAAATCTCTGTATAATTACAGCTTACTTGGTGTGATTCTCTAGACGCAGCTACGTTGGTGGGACCCTAAAAATTCTTCTTTTTGGAGAGAGCTCTGTTTGTTCCCTGTCAACTTTCCACCATCTTCCTTCAATCTCTCCTCATTTATTCTTCTTAGGCATAGCAGGAGAGACATGGCAGGGGAGTATAAGAGTCTCTTTAAGCCTAACTTGCCTAGTGCAATTGGAATGCAATAATTGAAAGAAACCACAGTAGGCAGCCCAGTGATACTTCTGTAGACTAATGAGTAATTTGGTCACCCAAGATAAGACAGAACATCATTTGCTGAAGAGAGGCACCATCAACCTTATTCTGCTGAGTCTGAAATTCATAAGCTATTGGGTCACTCCATGTTCCCTTCTTCTACTGAAGAGCATTATACAACAAAAGTTCAGATGCCTCTCTTATCCCAATATTAAATTTATTTTCTACTATGAATAACTTAAAACCTCCTCCTCCTCCTCCTCTTCCTTCTTCTCCTTCTCTTCTTTCTCCTCCTCCCTCTCCACTTTCTCCTCCTCCTTCTCCTTCCTCTTCTTCCTCTTCCTCTTCCCTCTCTTTCTCCTTCTTTCCTTCTTCATGTGTCTTTGTGTCTTGTGTCTGTGACTATGTGTTGGTACTGTTGAACACAGGGCCACGGTGCTGTCCCTTAACATTTTTGCTCAAGGCTGCAACTCTACCACGTGAACCACACCTCCCAGCTTTCAGGTGGTTAATTGGAGATAAGAATCTCCAATGAACTTTTCTGTGTGTGCTGACTTAGAAGCATAATCCTCAGATCACAACCTCCTGAATAGCTATGATTGTAGTTATCTGTCCTAAGCTCTTATTTTCTAATTGGTTGTTGTATCTACTTAGAAAAATTAAATGGCTTATATGGAAGCTAAGAGGACAGTAAGGGTTCAACTTTAAGCATCAATGTCTTATTAAAATCACTGTATTATTCACAAAAGCAAAGAGAGGAATTAGCAGTATGGCAGCTTCCATGTGCTTACATCTCTCTGTTTTCATCTCTCTGAACTTAGGCTCTTCATTTATTTTTTTAAAGCAGTAGATAACAACTTCCCTGCTTAATTTAAAAATTAAATGAGAAAACATCTTTTTTTTTAAAAAATAACCTTTCTTATTTGTAAACATTCACCCACTTATTATCATTTTTGTTGTTGTTACTAGAAAAGAAAAGCAGAATCTAATATTTTAAACTACACATTGAGCCTCAAAATACTGACAGCTGGCACGCTGAGAATAAATTAGGGCCCAGAATCAAAGATAAATAGAAAGCGTTTGCAAGCTACATCATCTGGAAAATGGGAAGAGAGTCAGTTTTGAAAAACAGAAGAGAAGAAACAATTAATTGCATAATTAGAGAACAGAAACGGCAACTTCTCCATCTTATCATATCACAGAGAACAGGGCTGCTGCTGGATTCAGGAAGATTATCTCTCTCAGCACAGCCTCAGTGGACAGATGTGAAGGGGAAGGGTCTGACTGTTAAGAAAAGCAGGAAAGCTACTGAATAGGAAATACACAAACAATAGCAAAATTACAATATTTTGCATTGCAAATTCAGAGTCACAGGATTCCAGATGCAGGATCAAACTGAGGGTGGCAGAAAGGACTTGCTTAGAAGAAAAAAGACAAATGCTTCAGGCACCACTGCCAAAGCAAATCCAACAGGAAATCAGAGCACCTCTCTCTGTTCATATGGCCCATTATAGCACTCCATTTTCATTAACACTCCTCCTGGCCTCTTTGCTCTTTGTCTTGAGTTACCTTTCCAAATTCAACTAGTCTGTAGTCACGAGATCTGGATTTAATTGCAGTTTAGTAACTGGAAAGGGCTGAGTTCTCAAGCAAAACCTATCCAGTTGTGACTCTGATTTCTGAACCTACAACTTAATGAAAATAAGTGCCACTGAATTAGATGTCCTATTTTGAATTTGATCTTTTCCCAAGCTAATGGCATGAGATAGCACACTTTCCTGTGATTCTGAGTAACACCAGTGAGACAAAAGAGCCTCACAACTGAAGCTCTACAAAAACAAAAACAAATTGTTGTATAATATACATGTTGCATTTCATATAATGTTTGGCTGGAAGCTTCCAAGCAAAGAGCTAGATGTATTGTGTTTTAAACGAGAGAAATAAAAAATAACAGAGAAATAGATTTCTGCCTGGGTTTGAATCTCAGATTTTCCAATGATAGAATCTTCAGAAAAAAATTTCTCTTCAGCTTCTTTACCTGTAATTGAGAATGATTCTAGAATCTTCCTCAACTGAATTGAGTTAATTCAAGTAAATTGCTGAGAACAAGGTCTCTACTTTTCTTGTACGTGGCCCTGGAGATGAGACAGAGGACTTGGCACATGCTAGGCAAGTTCTGAATCAATGAACTACAACCCTATCCCCATGCTAATATTTCTTGGTCATATAACTGTCCCTATGTGAAAGACATATTGAAAACCTTGACTGAGTAAGATGGTGAGGAGTAAAGAATTACTTAGATCAGACAGGGTGATGCCAGACATTGCTCCTGGGTACTACCGACTGATCAAGTAATGATTCCAGAGAGAAAAGGGGGTTTCCCCTTCATATGTTCTCCTACATGGAGAATATATGAAGAGAGGATACATGTAGGAGAATATATGAAGAAACAAGAAATCAATGACCTAAAGACATAAATAAGAATTAGAACCTGGCAGACACAAATAGTGGTGTTTGTATATCACTTTCTCACAGACGCATATTAGAAAGAAAAACGAGGCTGACAAAAGACATACAAAGGGAAATGATGGTTAGATTGTGATATCAAGCTGCTTGGATTTATAACCTCAGTTTTATCATGCACGGTAGGGAACCCCATGTATGTCAAAAGCTCACTTGAATATTTATAGCATCATTCCTAAGTCATACCAAATCAAATCAATACAAATCATACAAATCTAGTACAGGCAGGTGGACTATGGGCAGACGAGAAGCATGTGAAAAGCACACATATCTGTTCTGACATGTAGCAAATAATTTTGAAGACCTTCTATATATGGCCTGCAATTTGGATATTCCCCACCAATGACACATTGTGTGGCTTTGTGTCAGTTACTGATGGAGATTGTTTACCCTTCAAGAAAAGAAGAATGATAACAAATATTTTGCTCGGGAGATTCTTCATGAACAAAGGATATAACTATGTTTGGCATGTATAAATAACACTATCTAGCCTTAATCACATAGCAAGTGTCAATAGATGAGTATTACTCTGCACTAAACTAAGTAGTATTGCTCAGGTAAACTGTTATACATCTCAGAATAACCAGCAGAGAGTAAAGCTCCAGGGTATTAAATACTTGCTCAGAACCTGTGAGCTAATGAGCAACAGAGCTAAGATTCGGTCCCAGTGCTTTCTAGTTCCCAAGTTTCAGGCACTACTTTCTCCCAAATGAGTTGGCAAGTATAAATCACATTCATTTCAATGAACAGCACAGCACTCACCCCAAAATAGAACTTGAATATACATTAAAGAAATGCAGCATTTTGGATATTGCCAAGTTGTTATTTGAAAACTGACTTTGAACACCAAATAAAAATTATGCAACCATATCTTGTTAAGTACGAGATGCATTCCATATATTAGATCAACATTGTCATCATCATTGTTATTATTTTATTGATTGTCTTTTATCTGTCTGATGCCATGATTAATATTTTATGGCTCTGCTTCTCAAATGTTAAAATGAATGAGAATTACCTGGAGATCTTGTTGAAATTATGATAATTACTATTTTTCCAAGAGAGCCTGAGATTCTGCATCTTTCACCAGCTTGCAAGTTATTAAAATGCTGCTGATTTTTGAGCAGAAAGATTTTTCCATATTTCCTCACATTAATGCTTCTAGAGGAAATTTACAGAATCTATGATGCCCATTTTAATGAAGGAGAAACTGTGGCCTGTTGAAGTTTTGTACTTCGGGTCGGGGTATACTGTATAGGTAACAGAACACAAATTGGAACTGTCATCTACCTTAACCTGACTCAAAGACATTGTAGAGTAGATATAATGTACTCATGATTTAATACTTTAAAAATATTCCAATTTATTTCAGAAACAGAGCCATTTACATTAGGCAAGTATATATATGTATTAAAAAAAGCTAATTGGATATCAAAAGATGATAAATATACATCCTTGACCTCTATAAAACTGATCTAGTAAGAAGGCAGAGAAATAAACACTTAAAATATATTATGAAGATAACCATTGCTGGCAAGCTTAGAGGAAATCAAGGACTTAAATATAATCTCATTAGAACTTTAGCTACATAGCCTTTCTGGTGGGCAATGTGATTTTATGTCAAAATAAAAAAAATATGGGCTAGGGATATAGCTCAGCAGTAAAGGGCTGCTTTGGCATAAACAAGATCTAGTCTCCCATCCTCAATTTATTTGTGTCTATGTGTACTTTTTGACATGGCAATTTTATTTGTTTACATTTGTCCTAGAAAAAAGAGACAAGTGAAAAAAAGGTTCTATAGTATATAATACATATAAAAGGTATATAATATATTTTAAATATTGCAGTGGAAATCCACATATAGAAAAAGATCATCTTCATTGTACTACTACTTAACATTGGTTAATAAATGAAGACAATTAAAGTTGAATTCAGCATCCATTGATTAAATTATTATGTTTCCAGATAATGGTCTTTTGTGGATCTACTTGTGAGGATAAATCAATATGAATTGACAAAAATGTATCTGTCTGTCTGTCTGTCTATCTATCTGTCTGAGCTTTTTCCTCTTGACCTTTTCAGTCACTGCTGGCATTCTACTGCTTGAGCTACACTTCCACCTTCAACTTCTTTTCTGGTCATAAAGAAGCATTGCTCTTTATTTATTTCCACCATTTTTGCTAGTGAATAAGAAGTAAGAGTCTCATGGGCTTTCTAGCTCAGACTGGCTTCGAACTGAGATCCTCATATCACAGCACCACCAGTGTCTGGTGGTATTATTGTTTTTAAACAAAAAAATGGGAAATGCAAAATGGAGAATTGCTATGGTGTTAGACTTTTAGATTTTTATGTGCTACTGGTACTTGCATTATTTGTTACTGTCGAGGCTAGAAGAACTTACTGGATTGCAGGCTTCTGTGCTCTGGGATGGTGCTGCAGGATTGAAGAATATCCAGCCCACAGGACATAGAAGGTCCTCAAAATCATTTTGTACATAACAGGACAGACACATGGGTCTGTATGCTTCTCATTGCATGCCTTCTGTCTGTATTGATGATTTTGTATGCTCTATGAATGATGTTATAGATACCCAAATAGCCCTTGTCATAAAAAAGAGAAGCAATGTGCTTCTCTATCCCTAGAGTAGAAATTTTAATGTTTATCTTATTTGACTGTGGTGAGGCTCAAATAAGTTAATACACATAGTCACCTAGAATGAGTCTAATCCACAGTAATCAGTCAGTGTTAGGTGCTAAAATTATTGTCATGGTTAGTATACAGATATTACATGAATGAAAGTAAAAGATTAGGATTCTTGTTTCTTGTAAGGATTGTTAAAATCTTTGGGATATATTTTTCCAACTTATTTACAAATACTGTAATTATTATTTAGACTAGACAGTAGTGTATTGATGTGTATATGTGTATACACATGTATACATATAGGTATACACATATATATGTATACATATACACATACGTGTGTGTGTGAGTGTGTGTGTACTGCCAACACTAGGACTTGAACATGGGGCTTGGATACTCTCCCTGAGCTTTTGTGATCAATCCAAGAGCTCTGCCACATGGGTCATAGCTCTTTGTCTGGCTTTTGGTAGTTAATTTTAGAATCTCATGAACTTTCCTTCCACGAAATGGTTTTGAACTGTGATCCTCAGATCTCAGCCTCTGAGTTGCTAGGATGACAAGCATGAACTACCATTGCCACTTAGCCTGGTATATAATCCTGAGTGGAGAATTCATCTGTTTGTCTCCATTTATCATCTATCAAATGGACATGTCTTGCAAATGCTTTGTGAGGATTTGCAATAATACACTTCATTAAATAAAGAAAATGTAATCCTGTCAGAAGTTAATGTGAGTTACTTTGGAAAGAAGGACTCTTTTTTTTTTCGCTAAAAATGGGTATGATTAACCTACTTAGAGAAGACTTTAGGAATTAAGACAATGAAAGGCAATCCCTTCTCATAAAATAAGAAAACATTTTTGCTCAGAACAAAAGAAAGGCTCCAAGAAAACGCAGGTGCCCTGTGCCCAGTTAGAATGGATGTCAGAGAAGGAGGCATGAGATTAATAGGCTTTATCTATTGAAGGTGCGCTGGTTATACCTAAGTCATGGAATGAGGTATTTTAAGTTAGGGAGAGGCCCAGCTTAGCATCAGAATCATACTGATGTTATAACCAGAGCAAACATTGCATGTTTCACAAGTGATAATATGTTTTCACATACACCACCTCATTTCAATTCACTTAATATTCACAACAATATCCTTTGGACTATTCAGGGCAGACATTTTTGTTTTTCTTTTTTCAAAATCAGTGTAAGTTGACAAAGGTGTTTCATTGTGAAAATTCCATAGATATGTCAAGTGTGCTTAGAAGAAGTTCACCATGTCCATTATATTTCTATGACCCCACCCCCTTCTCCTTTTTTTCAAGCAGTGTTTGCTGGTGCTATTTGTAGTGTGTGTGTGTGTGTGTGTGTGTGTGTGTGTGTGTGTGTATGTGTGTGTGTGTGTGTGTGTATGTGTGTTTGTGTGTGTGTGTTTTCTCTTCATCTCTTAGTATGCTTTTCTTTCTTCATCTCCTGGCCTGCCTATCCCTCATGGACATCAATCTCCTTTTGAATTAATCTCAAATCATTGCCTCTGCTGCCCATGTCACCGGCTTCCCCCCACCATCACCACCATCATCACCACCATCACCAGTACCATGACTTTAGGTCTATATTCCAAAAATGAGTGAAACCTCGTGATACTTAGCTTTGTGAGCTCAGTTTAGTTTATCTCACTCAACATGATGTTCTCCAGTTCCGTGCACTTTCTCTAAGAAATAGTTTTTAAATCTATTGCCTTTTGCATGTTATATTTTTATTATGCATGTATTAAGAATCATTCATAATTGTATGTGTAACATTCTTTGTGATTTATTCTATTGCTTTAAGCCTTCCAAGAAACCGGCACCTAATCAATTGTATCTTCTATAATTAATCCAATGGTTTTACTTTTTGTTTTGTCAGTCGTGGGTATTGAACTCTGGGCCTGGGTGCTGTCCCTCAGCTCTTCAAGGTTAGCATTCTACCACTTGAGCCACAGCGCCACTTCTGGCTTTTTTTCTACTTATGTGGTGCTGAGGAATCGAACCCAGGGCCTCAGGCATGCAAGGCAAGTACTCTACCACTGAGCCACCCTCCCAGCCCTTACTTTTTATTAACTAGTTTTGAACCTGTGTATATTTTACACAGTGTGTTCATACAAGTAAATATTTGTGGGAAAGAAAAATATTATATTTAATGAGCTTCTAAGTTCTTTTATATCATTAATTTTTCTTTTGTGTGTGTGTGTGTGTGTGTGTGTGTGTGTGTGTGTGTGTGTGTGTGTAATGATAGGGGCTTTGAGGGATGCTATTCTGTTCCCATTTTATAGAAAATAACGATGACATTACTAAATCCTTATGTTCTGCAAGGTTCTCTTTTAAGTTCTTTCTCTTTTAAGTACTGTTATGTTGGTAACAGCCCTGACTCAGGAATAGTGTCACTTCCCATTTATATATGAGCTTTCTAAGACAAGGAGCATTTAGATGACTTAGTCAGGGTCACTACCAGAAGAGGACAGCACAAAGGATTGTACCTTTACAGTCTGGCTTCAGAGATATTCCATGTGTGTGTGTGTGTGTGTGTGTGTGTGTGTGTGTGTGTGTGTGTGTGTGTGTGTGTGTGTGTGTGTGTGTGTCTGTGTGTCTGTGTGTCTGAATGTGTCTATAAGTGCCAGTCCTAGGCTTGAACTCAATGTCTAGACAATGTCCTTGAGCTTTCTATCACCTGAACCACAGTTTTACTTCAGTCATTTTGCTGGTTAGTTACAGATAGAAGTTTCATGGACTTCTCTGTCTAGTTTGGCTTAGAAACCTGGTTCGCAGATCTTAGTTTCCAAAGCAACTAGGATTATAGGCGTGAGTCACTGGAGCAGAGTTCAGAGTTACTCTTAACTACCACCAAGTACAACTTGTACTTGTTGTGGCAGTCACAAATTAGTTTGGGTCTGTGTGATGCTGAGTCTGGACTTAGTTTTACAAATAGAGTAGGTCCTAGTTGTAATGTAACTACACATTACAATCAATCAATCAATCAATCATTCCAGGCAAGTGCTTTAAATTCTGACACATGTATGACACAGCTCATGTGGATAAACTTTTTTATTTTTATGTTTTTTATTGTAAAAATACTGTACAGAGGGGTTACAGTTACATGAGTAATGTAATGAATACATTTGCTATCAAGCATTGTTACCTCCTCCTTTGTTTTTCCCCTAAACTTTTGAATATTCTAGTTATCTTCATTTATGTTCAAATCATTGTGTGAGCCATGAATTGATAGGTCATACTTTAATCCTAGCTACTCATAAGGCTGAGTCTGTTGACCATGGTTTGATGACAACTCAGGGAACAGAAATCTTTTATCTCCATGAGCAAAAAGAGACTTTTATCTCCCATTAACCGCTAAAGAACCAGAAAGAGAAGTAAGCTCAAGGGATAGAGTGCTAATCTTAAGTGAAAAATCCAGACCATAACACAAGCCCTGAGCCTGAGTTCAAGTTCCAGTACACACACAGACACACACAGACACACACACACACACACACACACACACACACACACACACACACACACACACACTGCTTTAATCTGTTTCATTGCCTTTATTTGTGTAAAAATATATCTCCTCAAAAATAAATGGTACCTTAAGTCGCTTTATATGTCCCTCCCCCACAGTATAACCCCTATTGTCACTATATTTAATGTTGATATAATTTGGGCAGGGGAAGGGAAAAAACAAAATGTATAAATAGGGATCCAGGTGGACCCATTGCAACAATGAGGTGTATAAGATGTTATGTCAGAAAACGAACTTTACAATTTAGTCACGGGGGTGGGGATGTAGGGGGGGAGTGTAGTTGTGGAGGTGGGAGGGAAGGGATGGTAGGGGAAAAACAAAGGAGGAGGCAACAATGCTTGATAAGAAATGTACTCATTACCATGCTCATGTAACTGTAACCCCTCTGTACAGTATTTTCACAATAAAAAACTTATTTTAAAAAAGTAAATGGTGCTCCGAAAGCAAAGTAGAAATGAATGTACTTAACTTAGGTGATAATGTGAAAAATGTGTATTTGTTGAAGAGCAGCATGTCTTTAGCAGGAGTTGGGAGATATCAGTGGAGAAATGACTGAAGCATGCATAGTACAGCACTGCTGCTATGCATTTTGAACCTTCATGTGTTTTCCTCAACAGTGCATTCCTCCACATTATGTCTCTGCAGAACCTAGGGTTTCTGCCCCAGTCCCAGCATGCCCTCTAGTAGGAGAGAAAAGAAGGCATGGCCACTAGCATACAGACACCTGCTACTTGCACTGAATAAGGCAAGAGTGAACAACATAACTGAGCAAAACAGGAGCTGTGTTATACTGGGTGCAAATGCACTTTGCAATGCTATTTTCACAGGGAGGTTTATGTGCCTGGTAAAAATTAAATGGCTCTGTGATAAATTGACCATGAGATAAAGCAATTTTCAAGGGAATAGTGAGAGCAGGAACAAAAATGATTACGAAAATGGGGCTAACTGGGTGAGAAGAGATTAAAGGAGTTAACTGCATAGAGCTGAGTTTGGTGGATGCTGAAGAACAGAAACACCCACAGGTGTCCAGGCTGATGGCTGAGGGTGAATTTCAAGGAATTAAAGGTCAAGAGCTATTTTCTATGGTTCAGTCTTTACTCAACGAAAAAATTAAAAAGTAAAATTCTTAAGTAGATGCAATGCCCAATGTATTCAACTTATAACCAGGATATGTAGTCCTAAGCAAGAGCAGCCATGAGTCACGGGCAGGGTGGAATAAATTAGGAGTTGCTGCTTACCAGCACTGTGACTTCCACAAAACCCAATCCTGTTCTTTGGGGGCCCAAATGGCTCCTTACAACATTTTGACCATGAATCCTCTAGACCTGTATGTTGGATACATTCTTAGTCTAGCCTGTATATGCTTTCTTTCTTTTTTTTTTTTTTTTTTTTTTTTTTACTGGACGTGGGGCCTGGGTGCTGTCCCTCAGCTCTTCAGCTCAAGGCTAGTGCTGTACCACTTAGCCACAACACCACTTCCAGCTTTTTCTGCTTATATGGTGCTGAGGAATTGAACCCAGGGCCTCATGCATGCAAGGCAAGTGCTCTACCACCGAGCCACCTTCCCAGCCCTGTATATGTTTTCTTGAAGGCTTTCCAAACTCTAATTATTTTTTGAATAAAAGCCATAAGCAACATCATCAGCATCGCCATTGTCATCATCATCAATATCCCAGGTTCTCTTCTAATTTGCCTCTTTCATGCTGCCTATAATGATATAATAGTTTTGTTTGTTTTCATTTTTAAAACCCATTCATTCCTCCAGCCCTAGTTTTGAGGTGACTTATCTAAGACTTCCTTCATCTCCTGTTATTCGTTTTTTCATTTTCTCAGCCTTCACATACCTTTCATTACCCCCACACACATTACTATTTGGTTAGCTTCCTCCTTTGTTTTTATTTTAAGGTTGTAAACTCTATGAGAAGGGAAAGCCACGCATTTGGTGACGGGCCTTGCCCATAGTAGATGCTGATCGTACTCATTGTTGAAGAAATGAATATGAATGAAATAATATTAATTACAGTAATATAAAAGATGGCCCTGCTTTTTTTGGCGAACAATTTCATACAAGACTCTGAGTTCAGATCTAGATTTTATCATTAAAAATGTCCTTATAGGAATGCGGCTGGGAAGGCGGCTCAGTGGTAGAGCACTTGCCTTGCATGCATGAGGCCCTGGGTTCGATTCCTCAGCACCATATGAGCAGAAAAAAAGCCAGAAGTGGTGCTGTGGCTCAAGTGGTAGAGCACTAGCCTTGAGCTGAAGAGCTGAGGGACTGCGCCCAGGCCCAGAGTTCAGGCCCCATGACCGGACCCCAAAATAAAATTTAAAAACATGTCCTTATAGGAAGACAGACCAATAGGAATGTATGCAGGGAAGAGTAATAGGTATCTAAGTGAATCCCTGAGAGCTCCACACCAAAGCTATATCATATTAAAAGAGCTGATTCAGTGGGACTCACTGGATACCATGTTGAACTACACAACTTGTTGGTAGGGACAAGAGGGAAAAACAGAGAGAAATAGAGGGAAGGGGTGACATGGTTCAAAAAGAAAAGTACTCATTCTCTGACTTACTGTAACCCCTCTGAACATTACTCTATAATGACAATAAAATATATTTATATATTTAAAGTTGATAAATTAATGTTTGCTTTCCTGGACACAAGAGACCATAGAGATATTTATACTTATTTCAAATATCTGAAGGACTCTATTGGAAAAATAAATCAACCAACTCTTTCAGTGTACTAAATCTTCTTGACAAAACAGGTAAATTTAAGAGTAAAAGAAAAAAAATAGCCCCTCAGTAGATGAATGGATCAAGAAAATGTGGTATATATACACAGTGGAATTCTATGCCTCCATCAGAAAGAATGACATTTCCCCATTTGTTAGGAAATGGAAAAGTTTGGAAAAAATTATATTAAGTGAAGTAAGCCAGGCCCAAAGAAGCATAGGTCCCATGGTTTCCCTTATTTGCAATATCTAGTATAGGTATGAGTCAAGCAGAAAAGGTCAGATAATGTGATGTTAGGAAAATGAACCCTTAAATATGTATTTTAATGTTTTCGTTTCTTTCATGCATGTGTTTCTAACGCATTTATAAGATTATTTCTTTGTTGCTTTGTATGTCCCTCCCCCACAGTGTAACCCCCGCTTTCACTATATTTGATGTCAGTATAACATGTGGAGGAGATGGGGACAAACAAGTCGTTTAAGGATTCAGGTGGACCTGTTGCAACAATGAGAAGTACAAAATGTCATGTCAAAACCAACTTTACAATGTCGGTGTGTGTGTGGGGTATAATTGGGTGGGGGGAGGGGGGAGGCTGGGAAGGGAGGTGAAGGGTAAACAAAGGAGGAGGCTGCAATGCTTGGTAAGAAATGTATGCATTATCCTGCCCATGTAATTGTAGCCCCTCTGTACAGTATGTTCTCAAATAAAATAAAATTAAATTAAAAAAAATGACTAAAATCAAATTAAAAATTTATTTAAAGTGCTTAAAAAAACATTAAGAAATGACTTTATGACTTTTTTGTGGGGATCAAATCATAGACTAAATAAATATTTGTTGAGAATTAAAAAAAAAAAAATAGGACTGCCAGGCGCCGATGGCTCATACCTGTAATCCTAGCTACTCAGGAGGCTGAGATCTGAGGATCACAGTTCAAAGCCAGCTGGACAGGAAAGTCTGTGAGACTCTTATCTCCAATAAACCACTAGAAAACCGGAAGTGGTGCCATGGCTCAAGCGGTAGAGCGCTGGCCTTGAGCTAAAGAGCACAGTGACAGCACCCAAGCCCCACAACTGACCAAAACAATAGGACTAAGAGCCTGGCTCAAATGATAAGCCTAGCAAGTATAATGCTCTGGTTTACATATCAACTCTCTCTCTATATATAAAATATATACACACATATATATACACATATATATGTATGTATGTATGTGTGTATATGTATGTATGAATATACGTACATATACATACATATTTATGTATATGTATGCATATGTATATGTATATATACATACATATATACATACATATGTATATATGCACATGTACACATACATATATACACACATATATGTGTGTGATTTATAAGTGTGTAGTGTATATAGGTATTTATGTGTATATATACAATATATACAACATTGTATATTGTATATATACCATATATATGTGTATATACATACAATTATTTTTCTTAGACCAAGTGTGTAGAATAATTAAAAGGAAAATAAATTTCCAGACTGTGAATTTTACCTAGACTTTAAGAGACACATGCCAAGCACAGCACAGACACATATCTTGTAAAAACAGGACTTTAGAATGATCAATAGTCAACTACATTTGATGTCACCAAAAAGTAAATTCAAAATCATTTCCCAGACTTTTGCTGTGTCTTCTGCATGCCGATCATATTTGATTACTTGTGCTTTCATCTATTTGGGGAGCCCCAGGAGCAGCCCAAGGGTATTTAAGAATTAGTTCGGTCCATAGTTGCTCCACCTATTGATTACTAGGAGATAACCCAACTGAACCTGAATATTTCAGAACGGTTACACGTTTACAAACGGGATTCTGTAGTTTTGCATTCGATCCTTCAGAATTCATCAAGGTTCACGCTATACAACAAACCTTGTGTGAAAGATAGATAAGTAGACATTCCTTTTGCCTACCAGGCTCTTGGCTCCCCTCCTAAAACTGCTTTGCCTTGTTCCTTCTCTAAACACTCCTGGCTCTCAGATCAAACTGAAGTCAGCCACCTCTTGAGTCTTTCCAGATCTCTCCAGCTCAAGTTCCTCACTAGATCCTTTAATGTCCTCACCATAACATTACATTGTGATTACCATTACTTTTACATTAAATAAGATAATGCCATGCACAGTGCTATACCAATATAGGAGTATTTTACCTTTCTGACAATACTATTCTTTCAGAAGGCTCAGAATGTATAGTATTTTGTAGGGTATTACACAACAACAACAAAAGAACCTCTAAGAAGTGCACTGAAGTATTAAAGGATGTTTTTTCCTATATTCAAATGATTATATCTAGTTGCACTTATATCTAGTTGCTAAATCTTAAAAGGAGTTAAGGTAGACCACCAAGAAGAAAATGAAATCATGAGCCAGCAGTGGTGGCTCCAACCTGTAATCCTAGCTACTCAGGAGGCTGAGATCTGAGAATTACAGTTCAAAGCCAGCCCAGGCAGCAAAGTCTATGAGGTTTTTTTGTAGTTTTTTTTTTATTATTATTGTGAAAATACCATACAGAGGGGTTACAATTACATGGGCAAGATAATGAGTACATTTCTTATCAAGCACTGTTGCCTCCTCCTTTGTTTCCCCTTCCCATCCCTTCCCATCCCACCCCCCCTACTCCATCCTTCCCGCCCCCACCAAAGTTGTAAAGTTTGTTTTTCGACATAATAACTTGTACATCTCATTGTTGCAGTGGGTCCACCTGTATCCCTATTTAAACGATTTGTTTTTTCCCTTCCCCTCCACAAATTATACCAACATCAAATACAGTGAAAGCAGGGGTTATACCATGGGGGAGAGACATACAAAGCAACAAAGAAATGAACCCCAAGATAAGAATTCAAATGTTTTTTCTTTCATGCGATTGTTTCTAACATATTTATAAGATAATTTATTTGTCCATGAGATTTTTTAATTTCCAATTAATCACCAGAAAACCAGAAGTGGCTCTGTGGCTCAAGTGGTAAAGTGCTTGTCTTGAGCTAAAGAGCTAAAGGACAGCACCCAGCCCCAGAGATCAAGACCCATGACTGATAAAAAAGCAAAGCAAAGCAAATGAAATCAAATTTTCTTGTATCAAAGAAAGAAATTAAACCCAGTCTCTGTAAAGGAGAAGCATCGTGTCTACTACCTAAGGGTTAGCATTACAATCAACATTAAAATCCAATCTAGGTCTCTTGGTAGCCAAGGAGATATATACTACATATTCTGTTGCAATCTAGTAAAATATAGTAGTGCAATTCTTTATCATTTGCATTATATAATTTCTAATGGAAACTTATCTCTTGAGATGTTAAACACAAGTTCACTAGGTAATGCAATGTAAAAGATTTGCAAGATATTTTACTATTAATATATGTGAACTTCGTGTAGATTTTCTTCCGATGTTTGCCATAGACCAAAGGCATGCCTAGAATTGATACTGTCTAGACATGAAGGCACATAGTGTGATACTTGGACAAGTATCCTTAGTTATCTCTGTTTTTCATTTTAAAAATTTGGGCTAATTAAAGAGTTATCTGCCATCACCATTTTCATTTGTCTATTTTTATAATTGACTTCTGAAACTTAGCTGTTGGGATCCTTATCAGCTGCACTCTGCCCATTCTTATAACTTCTTACTCATTTTTGTACAAATTAAAATCTACTCAATGCCTTAGAGTCTCAGAATACCTTACTACCCTTTATGGAATGTGATCCTTAAAAGAGTACTGAATAAGTGCTATTAATATCCCCTCCTTTTTTTTTTTATGAGAGAACTGACTAGAAGTGAGACACAGAACACATACCAGGAGGCTACTCTGCATGCATAACGTATACATCAAGACTAGGGTGGAAATGGCATTGACTGGTGCTTCCCATTCCTTCCCCAAGATAATCCATTTTGAATTTGCAGCGCCATCTAGTGGTTATTTTACAAAAAGTGGTTAGTTCACTATTTCAAGATGGCCCCTTCATAGTGGTACATCTGAAGGGATTATTTAAGTTGAGAACATTCCCTGCCAGTTGACAGATTCTGACCTTTCAACATGAAAATTCCACTGCATCCTCTTAAAGGCTGTCAAAGCTATTGATCCTGATAAATTACTTGACCTCAACCAGTGGTTCTTCTCTAGTTATTTCATGCTTAAGAAAGCCTAAAATGGAATCTGGAGAGGTTAAGTATGCTTAGGAAGCACCATTAACATGATATCAGAAATAGGAGCATTGTCTGTGCATGTGCCACAACAAAGTGTTTCCCCAAAAAAGAGAGGCTGAAATAGTATCACAAGAACAATGTAGAATCTGTGAATAGCATTGATAACTAATATTGTATCTTCCATTTTAAAGGTTAAACAGCTAATCATATGAATTACTTCATGGTTGTACTATCGGTGTTTACAAGAAATGTATGATTTTTCTGCTTTGGTTCCTATCATTAGCTTTGTTTGGAATTCTCTCTCCTCTCTACCATTGAAAACAATAATAAAGTCATCTTTTCCTCTAAGTTTTTAGAGATACCTGCTATAGCTTTGATTTGGAATTTCTGCCAATGCCCATAGGTTAAAAGCTTGGTCCGCAACATTGTGCCATTCAAAGGTGATAGAAGCTTTAAGAAGTGGGGCTTAGGGTGATTATCCAGTCGTTGTGGGTTTGTCCTCAAGTAGAACAGTGGAAACCCAGAACATACTTCTTCCTTCAAATTCCTGATCATGAGATTAATGGCTTTGCTATAACAGGTGTCTTGTGGGAACCACAAGCCCAAAGCAATATGACTGATCAATCACATATTAAAACCTCAAAAAATGGGAGCCCAAATAAACTTTTTTTCCCTTCTTCTTTGCCATTCTATTTATTGTTTTCATTAGTAAGATTTTTAATTGTGAAAATACCGTACAGAGGGGTTACAATTACATGAGCAATGTAATGAGTATATTTCTTATCGAGCATTGTTGCTTCCTCCTTTGTTTCCTCTTACCATCCCTGCCTTCCCATCTGCCCCTACCCCCTGCTACCTTCCCTACCCTCCCTACCTGCCACCCCCCCTGCCCCACCCTGCCAAAGTTGTAACGTTAGTTTTTCGACATAGTGTTTTGTATATCTCATTGTTGCAATGGGTCCACCTGTATCCCTATTCAAACAATTTTTTCCCTTCCCCTCCACAAATTATACCAACATCAAATACAGTGAAAACAGGGGTTATACCATGGGAGAGGGACATGCAAAGCAACAAAGAAATCATCTTGTAATCATGCAGGAAATGATAGCAAGAAAGAAAAACTATTGAGTCCTTATCTTGGGGTTCATTTTGCCTAATATCAACTTGTCTGACTGCTTCTGCTTGTCTCAGACATATACTAGTTATTGCAAATAAGGGAAAACATGGGACCTATGTTTCTTTGGGCCTGGCTTACTTCACTTAATATAATTTTTTCTAAGTCTTTCCATTTCCTAACAAATGGGGCAATGTCATTCTTTCTGAACTATGTTTATTGCAGCACTATTTACCATAGCTAAGATATGGAACCAACCCATTCATCAGTAGATGAATGGATCAAGAAAATGTGGTATATATACACAATGGAATTCTATACCTCCATCAAATAAACTTTTGTTATATTGACACCATCATATTTGTTATCATAATGGAAAGTTTACTAACAAATCCTCCCTTAGCTTATTACTATCAAATATGAATTAATTTGTTTAGCCCAAGGTCTTATCACCCTTTGGTTATTTTGTTCGTATCATTTTTGCATAAATTCTGTATCATTTATAACACCAATAAGCCTTGAAGTGTCTTAAGTAGTACTGGTTAGTCTCTTGCAATGGACTGAGAACTTGCTAAGTGACCACTAGATGCTCCTAAGTATCTGATTTTTATTTTTGTTCTGCAGCTCAGAGTCTAGGAACACATTAAGGCCAGTGTTTTAGCTTGATGTAGGTTTAAGAATACAGGTGGGAACTATTTTCAACATCAAAGTGTGTCCTGCTGTACTGACTCTCTAACCATGCTGTGTCTTATACAGTCTAACCTTGTTAAAGTGTCTTTGGCCAGCAGGAGAGTCCAGCAGAGTAGACCCATGTCTAGTCACTACATGTAAAGCTGGACCTGGAATACAGGTGGGGAAGAACTGAACTTCCTAGCGTTTTGATCTGATCTCCAGTCACACAGATGCTACTGCATCGAACCATCCCTCCCAGATGGAGATTCTGAGGTTCTAAACGTTGCACCTCTGCCTGCCAGGTGCTGCCTCCTAACCCCACCATACTTTCTGTGCTAATCTTCTTCATGATATTGTGTAGATGATTGAGCTTGGTGGATTCATCTAAGGAGACTGAGTTGATATTATTATTGTTAGTAGTGGTTGTGACCTTAGAATATTCAGACCCAAGAATAAATTTCATAGACGATTGTTGAATAAGTGCAAAAGCAAGTAAATTAATTCATAGGGGACCATATTAATTGGGGAAGCAATGTATGAAGACCTTAAAGAAGCGACCCTGAAGTGAAGCTTTTAATATGCTCATTTATTCAACAAACACTTAGGAGGGATTTTTAAAGAACCACATTTTTTGATTGTTGTTTCTTATTGACACAGGATCTTACTACACAGCCAAGGATCTGAGATCATCCTTTCTCACTTTCTTGAATGCTAGCATTATATAACTGTACCATCATGTCTTGCTGATGAAAATTCCTTTTCAAAACATTTTTATTAGGCAACTATTAGCTAATATATATACACAATGTACATATGAGCATATATATTCATATATATATATATATATATACACACACACACACACACACACACACACACACACACACATATGTACACATACTGGTGCTGGTACTGGCGATTGAACTAAGGGCCTGGGTGCTGTTCTTTAGCACAAAAAGCTGGTGCTCTACCACTGGAGCCACACCTCCACTCTGGCCTTATTTTTAACAGTTAATTGGCGCTAAGAGTTTCATGGACTTTCCTGACCAGGCTGGCTTCAAATGGCAGTCCTCAGATATTAACCTTCTGAGTAGTTAAGATTACAGGTGTGATAGACAGGTGCCCAACTGTCAGCTGAACTGTTTGGAATCAACTCAAAACGTTGGAATAACTGAGTCTTCTAGAATATACATTTTATTGTGACTTAGATACCCATCCTTTTATGTTTCTACTGAAAGTGTGCTCCAATTTAAACACCTGCCAGTCTAAGTTCCTATATTCTCATCAACCGTAAGCATTATTCTTCAGTTATTGTCAATTCACAGGCAAAAATGTATTCCTTGATTGGTTATTAGTTTTCAAAGTTTCATGCTTTCTTGAACCACTTTGTGATATAGAAACGGACCAGTGCCTATGCTCAAGATAAATTGGTCACATTTGCAGAGATCTAATGTATTTTTTCCTTTGTCCTCTTTGAATGTCCTGTCTAGGATTTCTCAGGTAAAACTGAGGAGCTGGATGGAAAGGATAAATACACGTAGATAAGATCATGGAGTTCTTCGCTATCTCTTTAAATCAGAACTATCTTTCCCTAGGTGATATCCTTACAACACAAATGCAGCAATAGACCACAAGCACTTATCTCAGAGTGTGGGAAGTTCAGAGCAGCATAGAAAAATAGCCATGGAACTTTCTTACCTCTTTGGATAGACTTTGGCCTACACAACAATTGTCATATATTCCCCTTGAGGTCAATATGTGATTCTGCTAACAGATGTGGGGCACAATGAATACAGCCTTTTTATTTGTTCATATATATATTTTTTCCAGGTGCAAATAGTAAGCTCTTGTTTTGTGTCAGAGACTCTATACTAAAGTGCTTTCTTTTCATAGTTATTGCCTTCAAACCCTACCACAATAAGCAAATCAAGCCTGTGAATTGAATATTCATGTCTATATTGGTTTTCTGGGGGCAACTGTAGCACAGTTTGGCAGTTGAGAAGTTTATGATCAAGGTGTGAATGTGGCTTCCTCCTAACGCTGGGAGACAGCATCAGTTCCTGACTGCTCTTAACTCCTGCTGATTTGTTGGTGATCCTTGCTGCAGAAGCAGGATCTCATCCTTCACCTTCCTTTCCACCTGTCATTACTTGTGCATAACTGTGTCACAGTTTCCCGTATGAGGAGCAGGGGAATCACAGAAGGATCCAGAAGAATCACGGGCCTGTCCTACTTAATCAATAATACCATGTGCACATAGTCATATATACCTGCAATGACCTTATTTCCAGATCACATCACCACCTTCTGAAGTAATGAGATTTCAATATATGAATGTTGAGGCCACATAATTCAGCCCATACAGCATCCCATTTTACAACAGGAAAACCAAGGCATGGAATAAATGGGATCAGTTATCCATACTTGTATAGCTGAGCTTCATACCTTAGAAAACTGGGACATCAACTACTGTGACTGCAAAAATTACAAAGCCAAAGCTATACAGATGAAAGCTAAAGCAACAGGGGGCTTTGTGGATTCAAATAAAGGTTTACTATTCGGTGTGAAAGGAGTCATGGATGGTTTATGAGCGGCTGAGTGAAACAATTAAACTTACAAAATTCTGGCAGTTAAGGTAAGTCAGGTGGAGTTGAACACAATCTGTATTACTTAGAAAAAAATAGTTTTCCCCAAAGTACTCACTCTCCCTAATACATATCATTATTGTGATCAGTAGGCTTCCTGTTTATATTAGAGAATAGCCCCTTCATTGACAAGAGTCATGAGAAAGGTCTGTGCAAAAACAAAGGGTAAAATCAAAATTTCTGACCCCTTAAATATTTTTTTTCTCTATGCAGCTCTCTGGTTCTCCAGTGCCAATGAGGTACTCAAGAATTCAATTCTGCTTTGACACTGCCAGGAGTTAGCATCAGACTTACTAGGCTTAAAAGTGTCCCTCCCTCAGCCCCAAATATCTCCCACTTACTCATATACTCCAGGAAGTCCCTCCCACATCCCTGCCCTTCCCTCTGACATGGCTATAAACTCTGGCATTCCCTAACTCCTCTCTCAGTCTCAATAGTTAGCTAGAATGACAATTAGAATAGTCCATGGTATGTCTAGACTGGTAATGAGACTACATCCTAACGAACTAACTATGCATCAAAAATATTATGAGTCAAAAATGCATTTAACTACTAATACCATTGCATAAAGCCACAGTACATGGTAGGATTACATAGCTTCCCTTCTCTGCCCAGCATTTCCAGAGAATATATATACGTGGAAAAAGATCAACATGCAAAATTTGAAGTATGATATCTATTGAGGGTGTGTCAACGTGCAACCTCATAAAGTAGAAATAGTGTGAATCAAAAAGATGTTAAGTTGGAGACTGTTTAGATTTATGTACTCAGATTGACTGGTTTGTTTATTATAAATGCTACAAAGGTACAGGAACAGGCAGTGGAGGCAGCTCACAGGGCAAGTGTGTGTGTGTGTGTGTGTGTGTGTGTGTGTGTGTGTGTGTCTGTCTGTCTGTCTGTCTGTCTGTCTGCATGTGCACATGTGCACGCACACAGACTTGCCATGCTATCCTCTCAGAACTTTAATGCATTTGTCCATGGAGTTCTCCACAGTTCAAGAGGTTTTATGATCCAGTCTTCATCCACTGTCTTTTCCTTGGATGCGAAAGGTGGATAGATTGAAAGTTTTCACATTATAATCATGTGCTTGAGTGACTATTGATCAGTCTCCACCCTGAGGCTGTCTAGGAATCCTATCTAAGTATGTCTTCTTATTAACATGGACTCAAGTATCTTCCAAAGAGGCACATTATAAATGAGCAGAGGCAGCTCAATTATCAGGACACTGTGAGAATTCTAGGAAATATTTGTCAGCAGGAAACAAAACCTGCATCTATACTTTTATTATACTAAAGAAAAATATTTTATTTTTTATATCACAAGCATTTTTACATTGTATTCTTTTGTTCATCTTGGGTCATATCTCTGTGTCCAAATTACTAAAGTGCTAGGAATTTATGAGTAGTCAGGCCAAGCTACTTAGGAGGCTGAGATCTGAAGATCAAAGCCAGCCTGGGTAGCAAAAGCTGTGAGACTCTTATCTCCAATTAAGCATCCAAAAGCTGGAAGTAAACCTATGGCTCAAATGGTTAAGTGCCAGCCCTTGAGCAAAATCCAAGGTGACAATGCCCAGAACCCATATTCAAGACCTAGTAGTGGCACAAAAATAAAATAAAATAAATCAGAGGCACTGCTGATTAAATTGTGATTATGTTTTAAGGAATATGCAAAATGCTAGGAATAATGACTGAGAGGTTCTAAAAATGTCCTTTAGTATTTCCATGTTTCTTAGACTTCAGTATTCCCATCAGCTTAGGTTTGTAAATGTGAGACCTTTACATATCCGAGCCTATACTCTACCTGAACACATAGGTTGACAGATTTTCTTTCTAGAGCTTGAACTTAAATCAGACTCTCTAAGACCTGTCAGCCTCAATTGGCCTCATAGAACCTAGAGTTGAGTTCTGACAAACAAAACCAGAAACTTGAAAAAGAATGAAATAATAATTCTTTTTCTATTTTCCAAAATATATGGGATTCTCAAGGATTTCCCTCTTCTTACTGCATCTTCTGGTGGTCAGACTTTGCTCCTCCCAATTCCTAGCCAGGCTTCTTGTCTTACTTTCTTTGGCCAGCTATGGGACTATTGTATGATTACAAACAGACAAATTAAAAAAAAAAAAAACAGATGAGGGCTGGGAAGGTGGCTCAGTGGTAGAGTGCTTGCCTTGCATGCATGAGGCCCTGGGTTCGATTCCTTAGCACCACATAAGCAGAAAAAACCGGAAGTGGTGCTGTGGCTCAAGTGGTAGAGTGCTAGCCTTGAGCTGAAGAGCTGAGGGCCAGCACCCAGGCCCAGAGTTCTAGCCCCATGACTGACAGAAAAAACAAACAAACAAAAAAAAACAGATGAAAAAAGGCCTGCAATAGTCATGAGAAAACTGGAAACAGCAAACTCATCATCACCATAGAATGACCTGCTGCCTGTGGCTAAGATGGCCAAATGGAACAAACTAACAGCAGCCCCATCAATGAAAAGTGGGTATTACTGAACCACATATGCTCTTGGCATACATGATACTAGTTCCTGTAGGTTGTTACCTAGCTCCTAGTGAATTAGGTAAGAGCAGTGACATGCTGGAGCCCATCAGGATGGTAGAAAGACCTAGCCTTAGGTCCACCAGTTGGGATACACAGCTAAGAATTAAACTTGGAGGGAAGGAAACAAATTTCCTTCCATATTAACAAGATAATTTCTGTCTTTCCTGATTAGAAAGGTCCTATAGGAACCAGGAAGAAGGGAAAGATAGAGCAATGGCAGATTTCTGTTGGATAAAGATGTCAGAGGCATCCTGGGTACCCTGTCTGGTGATGTTATCTGCCCTATGGAGACATTCAAGGAGACACTGGGGAAATTTTTTATTTTGTTTTGTTTGGAATTATTCAATTTTATTTGATTTACCCTGTCTGGTACTTTTTCAAAAGACTTATCTTACTACTACTACTATTACTACTACTACTACTAAGCAAAGTTGCTATTAGGTGGCTCAAGCCTAGAACTTTAGCTACATAGAAGGCTGAGATCAGGGAAGAAAGGTTGATTTAGTCCCTATTTCCCAAATAACCAGCACAACATAGGCTTGGAAGTATGACTTAAATGGTAGAGTACCAGATTAGTAACTGCAAGGCCCTGAGTTCAAACCTCAGTATTGCCACAAAAGATAAGAATGAAAGTCAAGGCAATCCAAAACGTACTTTTTGCTTTCATATCTTGAATTTCCTTTATATTCCTGAGGATCAATATTAGAGTAAATTAGACTTTTACCAGAAAATCACGCGGACATCCAGATACCAAGAACAAAGAAAAGTTTATTGTCAGACCCTTTCTCACAAGAGAGAAGTGCGGGCTAGTGTCTCAAGTGACTTTTATGCACTCAGAAGTTTGCAGCCTTATATGATTATAGCTATCTCCAAAGAGTGCCCTCTCAGATGACCTATGTGACCTGTGAGGTTTAGGGGATCTTGCTGCCTTATATGGTTATAGCTGCCCCAAAGGAGTGCCAGCTCAAGGTAAAGGGGGGTGGGGGCTGATGATTTACTAAATGGGCCTAGTGTTTGCCTAGGAAAGAAGCATGTTAAGCTATGAGAGAGGAGGCTATTGGGCTAACAGTCAGTACATATACATATATGTATATTTATATTTTTTTCTACATCTTTCTAACCTTTAAGCTCTTTTATATATGTACTCAAAATACTACAGCAATAAATCACCAAGAGCACAGCGTATCTGAATTCCCCATGACTTAGGCTCATCACTTGGAACCTGCCATCACGTTGTGGTCTCTTTCAGCCCTGGAGCTCCAGTTCTTAAAGAATTCTGAGAAAGATGGGATTAACTAGCACTCAGCTGTCCCCAATCCATTACTATACAGGACTCCTGTCTTCTTGACACTCTAGGTGCTAGCTTCTCCCCTGGAAAGGCAGTCGAAAGACATGAGAGAAAACGGGATGGCAGAGGAGAGCTGCCTCTATGAAGGTAAAATAAAAATCTGAAAGAGCAGGAATGATATTGCTAAGTTGAATTCAGGAATAAAGATCTACTTATCTTTGAGAGAATATGACAATCACCCAAACCACTCTTTCATTAAAAAGAAATTAGCCATATGACATTCTTCACAGCCAACCTGGGATAATTCTAGGTTATCTCTGACTTGCTGAAAATCCTGTCCCTATAGCAATGGCACCCACAGCCAGTCTTGTGTGAATAATGACCTATTCCTGCAGGTCCTATGTCTGACTCAGTTTGTCAGTCAGAGAAAAAGTGCTGACCTCAATAATCTCTGGAGTTGCAAGGCCGGTGCTGGCCAGCACTGCATGGGCTAGGCTTTTACCCATGATCACTTCTTGGTCTCCGTTTCCAATGAGGTTACAAATGGAATCATAAGTTAATAGAATTCTACCATAACTCAGTGGCAGAAGTACTTTCATAAAATGCATGAAGTCCTGAAGCCAGTTAGCAATACTGTACACACAAAATTTCCTAATCAGCCTGGAACTGGTAGCTCCTAACCACTCAAGAGGCTGAGATCTGAGGATCACAATTCAAAGCCAGTCTGGACAGGAGAGCATGTAAGACCTTTATTTCCAATTAACTACCAAAAAAGCCAGAAGTAGAACAATAGCTCAAGTAGTAGATCATAGTAGATCAAGTAGTAGTTCCCAAGCCCTGAGCTCAAGCCCAGGACCACTATAGATAGACACAGACAAAGACACAGACACAGACACAGACAAACAGACAGACAGACAGACAGACAGACAGACAGACAGACAGACAGACAGACACACACACACACACACACACACACACACACACACACACACAAATCTAATTGAATAAGCAAGTGTTCATGTGAAGACTATGCTAGAACAAGTTCTTCTAGAGAAGAAGTAGATAAAATCCTTTCCTTCAAGATTAATGCAAACAAAAAGACAGGAGCTGGGCTGGCTTATAATTGTATCTATTCTGAGGATTGTAGCTTAATGCAACTTTGGGTAGAAAAGTGGCAAGACTCTATCTCCAAAATAACCAGCAAAATGCTGGGCTAGAGATATAGCTCAAGTGATACAGCACTAGCCATGAGAGAAAAAGGTGAGCAAGTGTAAGGCCTTAAGTTTAAACCTTGGTGCTTCCAAAAAGAAAAGAAAGAGTCTATGAGAGCAGAAGTGGGAGGAGAGGGAGAAAGAGGGGAAGAGAAGGAGAAAAGAGAGAGAAGACAGAGATTTTCTTCAAACCTAAAATTTTGTATTCTTTGCAGGGTGAATAGACACTTATAGGAGATTGTCCAATAAGAGACTTGAGAGCAGGGTTCCAGAAATAGATCCAGATGTAAAGACAAAACCAATCAGTGTAAGGTAACTCCAGATATTCTTGGATATGGAAACATGAATTCCACTAGGTGCCTATTGGCATCACCTTTCCATGCCATCCTCTGTACTCACATTAATTAAGTGTGTATTGGTGTGTCCATCTGTGTTTTATTGACAGATTTGATGGATGAGGAAACTAAGACTCAGTGACCTTCAGTGATTTACCCATAACAACATTGGGACCAGGACTTCAGGCCAGACCATCTCATATTAAATACGGGTGTTGACAGCACAGCTCTCTCCAGGCTATGCACTTGTTTGCATTTCATTTTCTTCTCAGAAATGATTGTTTTACCCTCTGCAATCTGAAGGTCATTATTTTTAACAGCATAGAAGAAAGCAGCTCTTTTGTAAAAATGTCACAGGAAATGGGTTAGAGGGCTGATTCCAGGAGCCTTGTATGACTTGAAAAAAAAAATCCACCAAATCAGTCTAGCCTATTTTGCTCTTCTATTTTTGCTCCTCTGGGATGGAAATTATTTTACTGGCCTCATGTTGATTCTCACAGATTTGACTGCTCATGACAGAAGCTTCCACAACAGCCCTCAAATCAGAAGTATCTTCATTCCCAGAGCTGCTTAGTCATCTTTCATGTCTATACCTTTTACTTTTTTTTGGTGGTGGTGGTGGTGGTTGGGCTTGAACTCAGAGCTTGTGCTGAGTCTCTTTATGCTTAATGCTAGCACTCTACCACTTGTGCCATAGCACCACTTCCAGTTTTTGAGTGGTTAATTGGAGATAGCTTTACAACGTCGGTGCGGGGGGAGGGGGAAGGGGGGGGAAGGAGAAGGATTGGGATTGGGGGGGAGGGGGGAGGCTGGGAAGGGATGTGAAGGGTAAACAAAGGAGGAGGCTGCAATGCTTGGTAAGAAATGTACGCATTATCCTGCCCACGTAATTGTAACTCCTCTGTACAGTATGTTCACAAATAAAATTAAATTAAATTAAAAAAAAGAGTCTCAGGGAGACTTTCTGCTTATGCTGGCTTGAAACCATGATCCTTAGATCTCAGCCTCCTGAGTTACTAGGATTCAAGGCATGAGCCTCAGGCACCCGGTTTTCCACCTTGACTTTCAGACAAGACCACTGCTCCATACCCACTGTCCCTACCCTATCTGTTCTCAAGATAGTTTTTAAGATGTACAACTGGATTGAGAAACATGGGCTGTATTCACTCTGCATCCCTAGCCCATAGCCCTGTGCCTGAGACACACCTATCAATGGCTTATTGGTAGATCGACATGGAGACAAAATGGTTGTATATTTTGAGTAAAATCACAACACATTTTTAAGTTATTTAATAATAGCTCTCCCTATTTTAGGACTAAAATGTTGGTTTTTTAACTAAACTCCACAAAGTTATTTCCTCTGGCCCTTTCCCAGGCTTCTCTTCTAGCACTTTGCTTTCATTCAGTAAGCAGCTCTTTCCTTGTCCTTTCCAATGTCACATCATGAGATGTGCCAACTTCAAATAGTTTTTCCTATGGCTTTCAGAACCTAACAGGTATTTTGGATAGAGATGTCAAGTGCACTCAGCTAACAAAAGTCACTCGCCCTTCCGTTCTCAAGCCAGGCTTCTGCATGATGTTCACTCATAAAAGGAGCCACTCAGGACAGACAAACACTACCAGGTTCTCCTTACCATCCTAACTGTCCACTCAGATGAGCTAACATCACAAAACCTCCCCTAGGAGATAAGAATTCAAGCTTCACAATCAGTACACTGGGATCTACTCCTTGTTCTATGAGTTCTATGATTTGTTAAAAAGTTAAACACAGAAATAAATCCAAACACATGGCACTTATATATATGTATATATATAAAGCATATATACATATATGTAAAGTATGTATATTATGCATTATATGTATCTGTAAATATACAGAGAAATAGATCTATATACATATATAGATTTAAATATATATATATATATATATATATATATATATATATATACACACAGAGCTATATAGTTAACACACTAACTGCTCAAATGTTTGCTTCAAAAATGTTTCCTCCCTCTCTCCCTTTTTGTCTTCATCTCCATCTATCTCTTACTCTGTCCAGTAGTCTGTTGGAGATTAGCATTTTTGAACTTCACAAACTCAGAGCCTCAAGTAGAATGATCATTCATAAAGTATAAAATGAATCAATGAGAAAAAGTAAATATTCCTATTTTTGAAAGCATGATCTTCATCTTCTGTAACACTTCCAATATGTACATACTTGGATAAAGTATCTATAGTTTATATTTCTGTGCATGTTTATTATCAACTTTTTGATCTACACAAGTCAAGGCTGAAGCAATTGGCAGAACTAAATGAAGCATTTCTTGGATCATGAAGGAGACAAGTGGGAAGATGTAAGAGGATGGCAGAATTACAGAAGAGGGCTAGTTTCAGCAGACTCTCACCCTTGGGCTCCATTGCATTTCCAGTGTGAGAAGATCATTACTGTGAGACATTTTCTTCTCTGACTTTCCGGGCCCTTTCTCTCCAACTCATGCTCACTCTAAAAGAAAACAAGCTTTCTTCCTCTTATATGATTTTATTTTATTTTATTTTCTGTTTTTGACTAGGGCTTAGAACTAGCCAGAGCCTGACCTGCCACAATTGAATTGTATAAATTTGACAAGGTACTTAAGATCTCTGAGAAATAACATTTAAGAATAATACCATGCACACTTTACCTGCTAGCCATAAAATGTAGTCAAAATGGATATATTCAATTTCATAGAGATTTTAAAGGAATAGACAAAGCTCAGAAAGTCTTTGACAGAGAAAGGACTCGTTGGCAGCTAGGAAATATTAGATTCAAAGTGTCCATTACTGTCACCAGCTTTTATTTTTTTTAATTGTTTTTGTTTGAGACAGTGTCTCACAATGTAGCTCAGACTTGACTGGAACTCATGATTATACTCCCTCAGCCTCCCAAGTGCTGAGATTACAGGTGTGTGTCATCTTGTTCCACATAGCCCATTCTTTTGGATTTGGGGATTGTTCTGGTTCTTCAAAAAAATTTTTTTGGATAAGGTCCCCTTGTGTTACTGAGCCTGGTCTTGAACTCCTGGACTCAAGCAGTCTTCTCCTTATCTCTGAGTAGTTGGTGTGATAGGTGTACGTGTCAGACACACTCTTTTATAACTATTTTGCTTTATCTCTCATTCGCAAAATATGAGCTTCTCATGGACAGTCCCATTTATTCACCCCTGTGTTTATAGCACTTGGCTTGTGAGTAGGTACTCAATAGCTATGAGCTGTGCTGGGCTACTGATGAAGAATAGAAGTTCTTATCTTAAATAGTCACAGTGCTACCTGTGAGAGGATGAGCCAAAATGAGACAAGCTGGAATCTGTGGTGTGTGTGTGTGTGTGTGTGTGTGTGTGTGTGTGTGTGTGTGTGTGTGTGTATTCTCTACACCAATGATGGAACTCATTACAGAGAGAGAGTGGCAGAAGTATCCTGCAAGAAGACTGTGACTCCCACATCCTCCTCCTTCTCCTGTCCTTTCATAGAGAAGAGTGTGCATTTATGCACATCCTCAGCCACAATTAGATGACCCACCTCATTGGCCCTGCCTTTCCCTTCCAACTGTTCCCTGTTTCTCCTGACTTCTCCTTTGAGCTCCTGGTTACAGTTCATGGAACACATCAGCTTGACTCCCCCATTCCCAGAATACAGAGGTGAGTCCTTTAATTAACAGTGAGCTCTTTTTGAGTTCTTGCTTATTTTAATTATGAATGCCCGGAGCTGACCTGTCATGGTGTAGCTTTCACTTCTGAAGGAGGAAACAAGCCAAGGAGCCAGAAAGTCACCACAATCTCATTTTCATGCAAATTGCCCCCAGGACAAGGAAATGTGGAGAAAGTTGGCACCCTTCCTTCATTTCGAGGAGTGAAGCTGGCCTTTGGAAATGTCCAGACCTACATTTTGAAGAGATTTCAATAGTGAGATTTCAATAGTATCTTCTCATGACATACTACTTGAAGGTCCTCTCTAAGCATGTTAGTAACTCAACCACCTCACCTGTGTTTATGATATTTGTTGGCAGTGTGGATCTTAAGCAACACCTTTGTTTTTAAAATAATTCTTTCTCAGGGAAGCAAACTCCTCAGCCTAGCACCTAGGACACTATCTTTTCTGTGGAGAGCTCCAGGAAATCATTGTGTATTTGAGGATCTTGTTCTATATTTTTTCTTTTATTTTTGTATTTTGGCTGCTGCAAGAATGCAAGCATCTCTTCTCCTCCTCCCTTTTCCCTTCCATGTGTTTCTGGTATAGTGTTGAATATTGCCACAAATTATTTCATAATAATTCAAAAACAACTATTAAGTTAAACTATTATTATAACAAACCAATTTTAATTACCATAAGCCTGCCAATTACCTAAGAGTATCTCTATCAAACTTCCCATTTCTGAACTCCAGGGAAGCTCAGAGCTTTTCTAAGACAGGAAAATTCATCTTTCTAGTTCTTGAAGGCTAAAATGGATGCTCATCCTGGGTCATTGCTGCTATCTACTATGGGGTTGGGAAGTTGATAACTAGGTTAGGACCTATTCAAACCAGGAACTATAATAAAGTATTTTTCTCCATCAACTTTCATTTAAATCTGAAATCATTTTCTAAACAAAAAAAGTATCACTAGCCCTGGTTTTTACAGGAAAAATCTGAAATTGAGAGAGTTGAGGTCATTCTTTCTTGGTTTGGGTTCCCCAGAAGGAGTTGATGGTGTAGATTTTCTGAGAGGACATACGTGTAGAAAGGAGGCTTTGGTCCCACGAATTGGGAGAAGATCTTCACTAGCCATACAATGGACAAGGGTCTCATACCTAAAATATACCTGGAACTCAAAAAATTAAATCCCCCAACAACAAATCCTCAAAGAAACAACTGCCCAATAAATAAGTGGGCTAAAGACTTAAAGAGAAACTTCTCTGAAGAGGAAAGAAGGATGGCCAATAGACACATGAAGAAATGCTCAACCTCCCTAGCCATAAAAGAAATGCAAATCAAAACAACATTGAGATTCCACCTCACCCCAGTTAGAATGGCTATAATCAAGAACTCTAATAACAACATTTTGTTATTAGAGGGGATGTGGACAGATGCTGAAGGGGATGTGGACAGAAGGGAACCTTACTACATTGTTGGTGGGAGTGTAAACTTGTTCAACCACTTTGGAAAGCACTATGGAGTTTCCTCAAAAGACTCCACATAGAGCTCCCCTATTACCCAGCAATTCCACTTTTGGGCATTTACCCAAATGATCACAAACAAGACCACACTAAAGCTACCAGCACAACTATGTTTATTGCAGCATTATTTACCATAGCTAAGATATGGAACCAACCCAGATGCCCCTCAGTAGATGAATGGATAAGAAAATGTGGTATATATACACAATGGAATTCTATGCCTCCATCAGAAAGAATGACATTGCCCCATTTGTTAGGAAATGGAAAGACTTGGAAAAAATTATATTAAGTGAAGTAAGCCAGGCCCAAAGAAACATAGGTCCTATGGTCTCCCTTATCTGCAATAACTGAGTCAAACAGAAAAGGTCAGATAAGTTGATGTTAGGGAAATGAACCCCAAGATAAGTATTCAAATGTTTTTTTTTCTTTCATGCAATTGTTTCTAACATATTTATAAGATTATTTCTTTGTTGCTTTGTATGTCCCTCCCCCAGGGTATAACCCCTGATTTCACTGTATTTGATGTTGGTATAATTTGTGGAGGAGAAGGGAAAAAACAAATCGTTTAGCTAGGGATATAGGTGGACCCATCGCAACAATGAAATGTACAAGTTGTTATGTCGAAAAACAAACTTTACAACTTTGGTGGGGGGGGGGTATGGGAAGGGATGGGAAGGGGAAACAAAGGGGGAGGCAACAATGCTTGGTAAGAAATGTACTCATTATCTTGCCCATGTAATTGTAACCCCTCTGTGCAGTATTTACACAATAAAATAAAAAAAGAAAGGGGGCTTTGGACAATTAAGGCTAGTGTCTTATAAGAATGGCAAATGCGGTCAAAATGCTTGAAAAAATGCATGAAAGAAGGAATAGAAAAGCTTTCTGAGACTGGTCTAGGAAGTGATTTGGGGAAGAAGAATAATGAGACAAACTGTTTATTCTTCTAACCTTGTCCCCTTAACCAAACCTCTGGTGAGTACTCACTTCCTGACATTTATTTTGTTGGGCTTTGACTTAGTCTTTCTAAAGTACTATACTACTTGTGCTTTCTGTACCATCCATTATACTTCAGCTAGCTTGCTTGACTTTTTTTTTTTCATTCAAGACTGATATTCTACCATTTAAGTAAAAACTCCATTTCTGGCTTTTATCTGGTTAATTGGAGATAAAAGTCTCAGGGAATTTTTCTGTGTTGGCTGGCTTCAAACCAGATCTCAGTCCCCTGGGTAGCTAGGATTACAGGTCTGAGTGTGAGATACAAGTATTGGATGCCATTGTTTTTTATGTCTTATCTCTCCACTTTAATCCTTTCCTTTTGACATAGATTCCATTCCATTGAGAACAGTTTTTCTCCTTGTATCTACTTACCTGGCAGCACCATACTCTTCTTTAACTCTATACCTACTGACTGATCTTGCAACAGAAAAACCTCACATTCTTGTAGACATTTTCAACCGTAAATTCTAAAGGATATTCCAGATTTTCTGTTAATTCCATTGCCTTTTAAATGCATCTCTTTTCCAGAGTGGTTGGACAAGTTTACCCTCCCACCAACAGTGCAATAGGGCTCTCTTTTGGCCACAACCCCTCCAGCATTTGTCATCATTAGATTTTTTTTTTTTTGATTGTAGACATACTAAGTGGGGTGAGGTGGAATCTCAGTGTTGTTTGGATTTGCATTTCTTGGATTGAGCATTTCTTTCTTTCCTTCTTTCCTTCCTTCCTTCCATCCTTCCTTCCTTCCTTTCTTTCTTTCTTTCTTTCTTCCTTCCTTCCTTCCTTCCTTCCTTCCTTCCTTCCTTCCTTTCTTTCTTTCTTTCTTTCTTTCTTTCTTTCTTTCTTTCTTTCTTTCTTTCTTTCTTTCTTTCTTTCTTTCTTTCTTTCTTTCTTTCTTTCTTTCTTTCGTCATGGGGCTTGAACTCTGGGCCTGGGCGCTGTCCCTTAGCTCTTCAGCTCAATGTAAGTGGTCTACCACTTGAGCCACTGCACGACTTCGAGTTTTCTCATGACCTTTCCTGCCCAGGCTGGCTTTGAATCATGATCCTCAGATGTGAGCCTCCTGAGTAGCTAGGATTAAAGGCGTGAGCCACCAGCGCCTGGCTAAGTCGTGCATTTCTGCACGTGTCTATTAGCCATTCTTATTTCCTCTTCAGAGAAGTCTCTCTTTAAGTCTTTAGGCCACTTATTAATCAGATGGTTGTTTCTTTGAGGATTTCTTTTTGGAGGATTTAATTTTTTGAGCTCTATTTTAGATATGAGGCCCTTGGCTATTGTATAGCTAGTAAAGATCTCCCAATCTGTGGGCTTTCTATTGATCTTACTTGCCCTGTCCTTTGCCATGCAGAAGCTCTGCAGTTTCATGCAGTCCCATTTGTCCAACCTTTCTTTGATTTGTCATGTTAAGACATTAACATTAAGAAAATTTCAGCCTGTGCAAGGAGCCCTAGAGTTTTTCTTATTCCTTGTACAACCACTCTGGAAATCAGTATGGAGTTTATGTAAAAGACTACACATAGAGTTCCCCTAAGACCCAGCAATCTCATTTCTGGGAATTTACCCAAATGATCACAAACAAGGCCATACTAAAGCTACCAGAACAACTATGTTTATCTCAGCGTTATTCACCAAAGCTAAGATATGGAACCAACCCAGATGCCCCTCAGTAGATGAGGGGATCAAGAAAATGTGGTACATATCTATACAATGGAATTCTATGCTTCCATCAAAAGAAAAACACTGCCCGATTTGTTAGGAAACAGAAGACTTGGAAAAAATCATATTAGGTGAATTAACCCAGTTCCAAAGAAATTTAGGTTCCATGGTTTCCCTTATTTGCAATAATAGTATTCATATAGATGAGCTGAAAAGGTCAAAAGCCATGTGCATATGACCATATGAGATGATGCTAAGTGAAATGAACTCAAAGATATGGACACAAGAGGTCTGTCTTTATTGTTATTGTTTCTAATGTACCATGTGATTTTATTTGTTGTTGTTATTGTTGCTATTGCTATTGTTTCTTTTGTATGTTCTTTCCCCTACGGTAGATCCCCTGTTATCACTGTACTTTATTTTGGTACCTTGCATCTTGTATATATATATATATATATATATATATATATGTCTAATTTGAGAAGGGGAAGGGGAGTAACAAAATGCTGAAACAAGGACACAGGATGACCCATTGCATCAAGGATGCCCACAGGACAGTATATTGGAAATACTGGAGTGTGGTAGGTAGGGGAGGGAAGGAGTAACAATGATCAACAAGTAATGTACTCCTTGCCTTACTTATGTAACTGTAAGCCCTCTGTACATCATCTTTACAATAAAAAATAAATGAATACATCTCTTGCCTACCTTAGAGAGGAAGGTTTTACAGTCTTGCATCATGTCAGACCTCCCTGTATGGTTCTATTTCCTGCCCCTACACAAGTAGAACATAAGGAAAATAAGATTTTTGTTCATTGAGCCATTAGAGCTACTATATGTCAGTCATTGTTTTATGTAATGAGACACGGTGGTGAGTACTGTATAGAGATCTATGTGTCTTGAAGCTGTCCTCTATTACAGAGTGTAATATGTACCCAGTACAGTAAGATTCAGATCCTGGTTATTTCCTCCAAGGAAACCAGCTAAAGCCGGTCCTCCACTGGAGGCTGTGCCCATTCCCCTCACCTTCTCAGGGACTTGATTATCTGATTGTGCCCTGTGTTTGTAACACCAATTTCTTCTTCCTTCCTTGCTTGTTTCCAACACTTTACAAATGTACTGTAGTATCATCTATCCTCTGTTGTCACTGTATTTGATTTTGGTACCCTTGGTATTGTATATATGTTTATCTGAATTAGGGAAAGAAAGTGAACAAAAAAATGGCGAGACAAAGGACAAAGTGAGAAGCAATGCAACAGTGATACTCACAAGACACTATGTTGGAAAGGAACTGTACAACTTGGGGAGAGAGGATGGGGGGAGAGAAAGAGGGAGAAAATTACGGAAGGAAGTAACAAGTTAGACAAAAAATGTACTCACTCCCTTACTTTTGTAACTGCAACTCCTCTGTACATCACTTTGACAATAAAATTAAGTTTTAAATAACAAAATAAAAAACAAAAACAATAAAATAGCTGTCCTGGTGGTCTCACAACCCTCTCTAGTTATTGTCTCATTATTGTATTTCTGTGTGCACCAAAATTTTTCCAAACAATTCTCTTCAGGTACCACTTTCCCTTCCTGGATTCATATACTGTCATGCTAACTCCTTGGACTACTTATCCGGCTTTTTCTCAAGGCTTTTGTCACATTTATCAACAGACTTTGAGTCACCAGATCTTACAGTCACGTCTCCAGCTTCATATATTTTATAAGATATAGGTTAAGGAAATAAGCTCTAGAGAGTGACCCCTTGAGTTTATATTCTACTCATGATAACTTAATAGCTGTGTGACCTTGGGAAAGTTCCTCCATCTTTTAGAATCTCAATCTTCTTATCAGAAGAATGGATAAAACCACTGTGTCTACCTTAAAGACTTGTGAGGAGCAGGGCCTGGTGGTTCATGCCTGTAATTCTAGCTACTCAGGAGGGCGAGATCTGATTCAAAGCCAGTCCAGGCAGGAAAGGTCTTGAGACTCTTATCTCCAATTAACCACCAGAAAACCGGAAGTGGCACTGTGGTTCAAGTGGTAGAGCACTGGCCTTGAGCTGAAGAGCTGAGAGACAGCCCAGAGTTCAAGCCCTACAACCAACAACAACAACAACAAAAGGACTGGTGATTTGCTGGAGGCCGGATAGGTGCTCAAGTAATATTAGATATTATCAATACTATTTGTTATTATTAGATACTAACAATACCATGGTAATAGTAACATTAAAGACCCTATCTTACATAATCATACTGCAATTGTCAGTCTAGCACCCCTATCTTGCATTTTCTGACGTTTTCCATCTCATCCCATTTTGTGTTTTCTAACCTTTCCCAACTTCAGGTATAGAGGTGAGGCATTCAATCCTCATACTCTTCTGTATATGCACACTCACTCTTTAAATGACCTCATGTAAGCCTATGGCTTTAGCTAATCTCTGTGTAATGATGGTGTCTAAATGAGGTCTTCCTGAGTGCCAGACTCAAGTACTGCATGGCTACTTGATATTTCCACTTAAGTGTCTAAGATGCACCTCAGACTTCACATTATCACTAGCACCTCCTCCCAAATCCCCAGTAAATAGCACATACAGCTCTCTAGTTCATTCATCCCAAATCTCAGTTGCTCCTTATACTATAATTTCCTTTCCTTCACTTTTACTATGAATTCATTCCTTCAACCAGTAACTATTAGGTAGCTGCTATAATCCATGCATTCTTCTATATACACTAAGAAATCAAATAGAGCTCTAAACTTCATGCATCTCATTTTGTGTATAGAAAATGAATTCCTGTTGGGTTTGCTGATCTCTTATCTCAATTTCAGCTCTAGGCTACCACCTTCTCTCCTTAGAACCACCACAATGTCTCTGCCTTCCACATTTGTTTGTCCATTCATAATCCACTGTACACAGCAGGATAAATCTTGTAAAATCCTGCTTTTTTCCCCCAGTGATTCCCACTGTGGTAAATCCTTGTATCTGATCCCCAGCCTCTTGGGCTGGTTCCTACTGTTTCATGTCTTTTCCTTGCTCATGGGTTCCAGGCTTCTTTGGCTCTTTGCATCTGCTTGAGGACTGTTATGACAGTTAGGTGTTCCTAAACACATTGAAAAGACTCCTCCACTAGGAGGACTTTCCTGATCACCTAGCATTCCATGGCTGCCAGAATCAAACTGTTATATTCCCATTGGTGTTTATCCAGCAACTCTTTTTCACCTTTTTCTGGGTCACTTCATGCTTGTCATCATTTATTTATATTTTCAGTTTATTGTGACTCATATGCCCATACTTTACCCCAAAGCTTAGAAATGCAAACGCCAAGGCCTATCCATAATCTTTTAGTCTTTTTGATTTCACCCTTAAATGACACTTTTCAGAGAATAGCAACTAAGTAATATCTAGAAAAATGCATTTTTTAAGAAGGAAAGGCAGACAAATAGAAGCAGAAAGGCAGGCAAATATGTAGATGAGTTGCTTTCAGTTAGGAATCAAGAATTCAGTTTATAGCATGGGGGAAGAACATACAAAACAAACAAAAAGGGTGGAGCTGGGGAGGTAGGGTGGGAAGGGATAGGAGGGGGTAACAATGCTCCCTAGGAAATACACTCACTACCTTATTCATGTAACTGTAACCCTTCTGTACAGTATCTTTACAATAAACCAACATACAAATTAAAATGAATAAATGAATAGAACCTATATATATTTTTAAGTGATAAAAATAAGAATACAGTTTATACTGATTTTGTCACCAGCTGCTAGATATGGCCTTTGTTATGTCATTCTTCTGAGACTCAGTTTCCTCATCTGTAAAATTAGGTAGTATAGAGCTAAAGCCTTGTAAGGGTTATACCATGGATGCTGAAACTAGAAAGCGTGGTTTTTAAATCCTGGCTTTGGAGAAGCTATTTAAAGCTACCCTATCCAACCATAGCCTTCCTGAGAGAATTAAATGAAACAATAGGTGAAGAGAAAACTGAACACTGTACAAGTGAGCATTCTAGAACTCTTCTTTTCTGTTTCCCGTGAGCTATAATAAGCAGAGTTCCTTGAACTCAGCGGCCCCTAGTAAGAGATGCGTAGCAGGCACGAGGCATGTGTAAACTTAGAGAGCAGAAATTCATTTTTATTCTGTCCTCATTTCAAGCAGAGTGAAGTACAAAAGGACATTTCCATCTTTGTTCAGTCCCAAACTTCAATGTATTAAGCAAATTAAAACAAATAAAGCACAGGAAGAATCTTGCCAAGTTTACCCAGAGAGCAGGGTGATAATATTTGCACTTGGAAGAAAGAGGTTCATGCTGAACTTTGCAGAGCATGAGCACTGTCATGCTGAATGGCAGGAATTCTGGAAGAAGAGTTTTTGCAAGAGGAGTCCAGGGCCTCTTCTCTGGATATTCCAAGCTGGGTAGTCCCTGGAAGACACCTAGGGATTGTGGGTGACATCTGACAGCTCAGGGAGATTCTTATGCTATAGACCACGGCTGCTCTAAGTGTCCCTATCTGCCTCCTCAGCAATGTCCACTCAGAGGGGAAAGGGAGCCTGTACTTGGCAAGTCCCAATAGCATTCAGCCACCCTTTTCTGTGACATATAAGCTTTACCATAAACCTCCAAATAGGCAACATTATTGACATCTTACATTTGCTGAGTTTCTACTGCATGTCAAGCCCTCTGATAGGTGTGCCTCAGACCTCTTTTCAAACTTCACAATAATCTTGGATAAAGACAAAACTGTGCACTTTGCACAGATGAGGAATGGTGATTTGGAGAGAGGGAATGCCTGGTGGGACTTCTCCAGCAAAAAGTAGTGATTGATAACTGGGACTACCTGACTCCAGGATCCCAATACTGAGCAGATTAAGGAAGCCTAAAACCTGAAAATGCCAAAGCGGAATCTGCCTGGATTTGTGTGGGCAGCCTGGCCTGATTTATTCTCCTTACCTTAATAAGAGCCTATTGGATGCCCTGGCATCTCTAAGGCCTGTTTTTTCCAGCCTTAACTCTCAATGAGGAGCCATTGGATTTCCTGTCTTATTCTTTCATTCTCCAACAAGCCTACTATGCCTTGTCCTACAGAAGTCAAGAGGGATGGGAGCTGGCAGTAGCTCTTAGAGACTAAGAGGCAAGCTATAGAGGAGAACACCCTGAGAGATGGGAGGATGAATTGATATGATGGATGGAGAGCACTTGGTACAGTGCACTCTGCCAAAATGTCACCTAGTTTAGTTTATATTAGTTACTTACATTTTACCTCCCCCCCAAATCTTGCCTGTTTGCCTGCTTGCCTCCCTCCCTCCCTCCTTCCCTCCCTCCCTCCCTTCCTCCCTTCCTCCCTTCCTCCCTTCCTCCCTCCCTCCCTCCCTCCCTTCCTTCCTTCCTTCCTTCCTTCCTTCCTTCCTTCCTTCCTTCCTTCCTTCCTTCCTTCCTTCTTTTCTCTTCCTCCCTCCTTCCCTTCCTCCCTTCCTTCCTTCCTTCCTTCCTTCCTTCCTTCCTTCCTTCCTTCCTTCCTTCCTTCCTTCCTTCCTTCCTTCCTTCCTTCCTTCCTCCCTTCCTTCTTTTCTGCTTTCCTCCTCCCTCCTCTCTTCTGTATCTTTTTCTCTATCTCTGTCTATCTCTCTCCCGCTACTCCTCTTCCTCTCAATTTTTTCCTTTGGTTATTTATTTATTTTTGAGATAGAATCTGACTATGTAGTCCACACTGCCTCTAACTCAACCAGACTTCTACTTTCATCTTCTCCATCTCCCATTGCTGGGTTATGGGCATGTGCCACCATATCTGGATCGCAGAAGTCAGCTCACTCACCTGTGACATTTCAAAGAAATGTAGCTGGACGTTTTCCTCTGATATTGAGCCTTTCCTTGTTTACAACGTATTTCTTCTCTTTTATTTTCTGTAAAAACCGAATTTTCCATGAAGTGTAATAACCAGCGGAAGCCTCAGGACCCCTCCCCTCCCCCAATGCGCTGACATCATTGCCCTTGCCCCATGGGGTCAAGCTGCCCCTGGTCTAGGAGCAGTTGGGCTTGGGGCGGCTTGAGGCAGGGCCAATGGGAGGAATGGCCGTTGGAATGGGGCAGGGGCACAGCCTATATATAGGCTGCGTGCTCCAAGGAAAGGTGTGCGTGATGGAGAAGACAGAAGAAGGTAGAAGAGAGACTCAGGCGAAGAGAGAAGAATCAGGAGGCCTTTGCGAAGGTGAGAAGACTTCGAAAAGGACTGAGGAGAGGCCTGCGGGAAGGTGAGAGACCCAGAGGGCTGGGTCTGCACAGAAAGAGGAAGGGAGGGATTAAGATCAAGGTTGCCCCTTTGGAGGTTTGGAGGTGTGCAGACTGACTGAAGGTTTGCAGACTAACTGGTAAGAGGTTTGCAGATCTACTAATAGGAGGTTTGAAAATAAAGGTCGCTGCTGTCCTTTAGAGCTTTGGAAGTCAAACCTGCTCTTGGTTCTGGGTAGGACAAGGACAGGACAAGGTAGACGCAAGCCACTTTCTAGTGAAAGTGAAATCTTTTGTCACCTTTAACCGTGCCTCTGTGGATTGTCTCATCCCAGGTCATCACATAAGGAATCTGGCTTATGTATATTATTTCTTATTATAGCCAGAACATAGGGGTGTATAGGATTATAATTGTGGAAAGAAGAAAAGAAAGAAGAAAGGAAGGAGAGGGAGAGGATGAGCAAGATGAATGGAAGATTGATGAAGTAGGAGAGAGAAAGAAGATAGGGAAGTTAATCAACGAAAAAAACTATAGAAGACGAGTACAGAGGCTGAACATACTAAATAAGGCTGGGACCCGGTCTAACAGCACTTGCCAACTACACCCAAGGCCCTGGGTTTTATCCCTAGGACTGAAAAGGTTGCACAATGAATAGCTATGTCTATATGGTAGATGTGGGCTTTAATACATAAAACAAAATTCTGGAATAAGGATACAGGATGACCCATTGTAACAATGAGATGTACAAGACAGTATGTTGAAAATGAACTTTACTAACTTTGGGGGGGGGTAAGGAGGAGTTGGGGAGGAAAAGGATAGTAGGGGAAAGGAGAGTGTAACAATGCTCGATAGGAAATGGACTCATTACCTTGCTCATGTGACTGTAACCCCTACGGTATCTTTACAACAAAAATATACATTAAAAATAACATGACAAAAAAAACAACTTGTGTCCTTATCTTGGGGTTCATTTCACTTAACATCATCTTATCTGACCTTTTCTGCTTGTCTCAGACATATACCAGTTATTGCAAATAAGGAAACCATGGGACCTATGTTTCTTTGGGCCTGGCTTACTTCACTTAATATAATTTTTTCCAAGTCTTTCCATTTCCTAACAAATGGGGCAATGCCATTCTTTCTGATGGAAGCATAGAATCCCATTATATATATATATATATATATATATATATATATATATATATATATATATATATATATATATACCACATTTTCTTGATCCATTCATCTACTGAGGGGCATCTGGACTGATTCCATATCTTATTTATAAGGTAAATGTTTTGTTGCTTTGTATGTCCCTCACCCATGGTATAACCCCTGTTTTCACTGTATTTGATGTTGGTATAATTTGGGGAGGGGAAGGGAAAAGAAACAAATTGTTTAAATAGGGATACAGGTAGACCCATTGTAACAATGTGATGTACAAGGTGCTATGTTGAAAAATGAACCTTACAACTTTGGCAGGGGAGCGGAGATGGGAGGGCAGGGATGGTAGGGGAAAACAAAGGAGGAGGCAACAATGCTTGATAGGAAATGTACTCATTACCTTGTTCATGTAAATGTAACCCCTCTGTATGGTATTTTCACAATAAAAATCTTATTAAAAATAAATATAAAAAAGAAAAATATATACATTTAAAAAGAAACTTATAGTCTATATTACTATTTGTGTGATAAATATATCCAAAGACAGTTGAGAATCCTGATTTTATTTACCAGATAGTAAAGAGTCTATCCTATTTACTGAGGAGGACATTAATGTATATGTAAATTTTGATAGCCAGGAAATTGAGGTATAAGCGTTCCAGAATCATCCATGGAGTCTCATAGAATGAATAGTTTGATTCCAGAGATGGTTTCTGTAAATTTTGTAGCAATCTTTTCCAACTTTATTGTTTCCCTGTATTTTCACAGTCCTAGGGGTCTCCTGGAACTTCCCAAACTTTCGCAAACATTGGAGGATATGGTGACTTATGCTATCCTAGCTGCATTATGTGGCAGCCCACTCGCTCATATTTAGGCTTCTAGGGGATGCTCTCTACTTCTTTCCTATGGAAGATAGTAGAGGCTCGGGGCTTCAGGCATGAGGAAAGTGATGTGAAATGATTTTGTCTATTTATCAGGGTGATCAGGGAATCTAATCTATACCTATGCCATAGTACCAAGTGTGGAGAATCAGTTTTCTAATTAGCTCATTTTAATTTCTCTCCTACTGCAATTGAGTTTGCTTTAGTACCTTTAGGAATTCAGGCCGTTATAGCCATGTTAGAATGTGGAGTTTTTAAGAGATGTTAAGAACTTTAACAGGATTTCATGGGAGCAGATTTCTTTCACGAGAGCAGCTGGTTATAAGGCAAGGTTCTCCTCATACTTGGTATCTCTTGTACATGCAACTTTCCCTCTGCTTTCCACCATGGGCAGAAGCAGAAGAAATCCCTGCTCAATTGACATTGTGCTCTTGGATATCCAGGTTTACAGAACCACAAGCCCAAAACACAATCTATTTCTTTTATAAGATTCCCAGTGTGGGATGTTGTGTTAGCTTTGTCACAGCTGTGAGGAAATGTGCAGCACAATAACCCAAAGAGGAAGGATTTCTTTTGGCTCACAGTTTTGTCGATTTCAACCCAGGAGCCATTGTTTTGGACCCCCAATGAGGCAGAACATGAAGGTGGTAAGAGTATGAGGAGAAGGGAGCAGATCTCCTCACCATGGGTGGGAAGCAGAGCAAGAGGAGTAGGCTGAAGCTTCAAAGGCACACTCCAAGTGACCACTTCCTCCACCTCGACCTCACCTCCTAAAATGTCTACCATCTCTCAAAATAGTGCCACTGGCTAGGAACCAAGCTCAACATATGAGCCAGTGGGAGACTTTTTTCCCCCTTAAACATTACATACTTGGAAGGAAAAAGCTAACAAACATCAGAAAAGGTAGCTACTTATATCTCAATGCTGGGATAGTTTTGAAAACTTTTTCGAACAAATCCATGTTATACTTTATATGCTTCATATCAAGTTGGCTCACTGTTCAGGGATTTAAGAAACTATATATTAAAAGTTTTTTAAACTATATCAATACTGAACAGACAAGATTTTTCACATCATTATTCTGTAAACAGTCCAATATATCAGCTATTTGTATAAAATTTACATTGTGCTCATTATATTTAATAGAGAGATGATTTGAAATGCATGGGAGAAAAATGCATAGGTTGTATGCAGATATTGCACTACTTTACATAACACACTTGAGCACCCAAAGACTTTGAGACCCATGTGAGTTCTTGGAACCAATCCTCCACAGATTCCAAGCACCCCTACTTTAACAAAATTTAAAGTATACCTATTTCACCAAGTTTCTGCAAGATATTAACACTCTGGCTAGTTGTAGTGGGCAATAAGCAGAGGTGTTGGCAAATAATCTTGACCACAATAGTTGTCCATAAAACAACTGAGATCATAGATGTTTCTATTTATTCCATTGAGAAGGGTTGGATGTGATTTTAACTCCCCATGGAACTGGTCATTTCTAACTTCCTACTAAAGCCCAAGGTCTCCTGTTATTTGGTGAAAGGCTTTATCATATTCCTAAAAAATAGGCCAATTGTAACTGACTCACACCTGTAATCCTAGCTACTCAGGAGGCTGAGATATGAAGAAAGCAGTTCAAAGCCAGCCTGGGCAGGAAAGTCATGATACTCTGAGTGTCAAGTAACCACTGGAAAACTAGAATTGAGGCCTTGAGCAAAAAATTTCAGGCCCTGAATTCAAGCCCTACAACCACCAACAGCAGCAGCAACAACAACAAAAGGGCCAGTTGTCTCTACCACCAGCAAGGTTGCTCTCATATTTGTCCTATGAGAAGGACAAACCAAAAGGATGAATGAACTTGGAATGCAAGCCCGTATTATATCCAGTAGAATGTCTTGGATCGAGCATACCTCCATATAAGAACGTGGAGAAAAAAGATGGAGACCTGTGCTGTCATAGCAGAATACTGCACTCCAGGGTCATCCATACACTGTCGTCACCATCTGTAACTAAGGTGTTTTACATAGGCTCAGCAACCATTCAGTGATTTAGATTGTGAATTTTAGGATAGAGAAATCTGATTACATGAGGGTTTTAAAACTGAGGATGCTTCCTGGATGTGGTCAGAGATTTTGCAATGGATATAAGGCAGATAGTTTCAAGAAGAATTGAACCTTCCATAACTGGCTTTGAAGATGGAGGAGAGGAGGCCCCTACCACCTAACAAATGTGTATGGACATCAGAAGCTCCAAACAACAAAGTAATATCTTGTGAAGCAAGCATTAGTTTTAGAGGCACACAATGGCCACCTTGATTGTAATCTAGTGAGAGCTACACAACATTTCAAACTTAAGAATTATAACAAAAACAACTGCTGTGTTGCTGAAGCCTCTGTGACATTTGGTAACAGAGGTAATGTCACCAGTACAGACCCATACCTTGGGTAGAATTCATCCTCAGCCCTAGTGAATAAGGGACTCAGACCTTGACTTAAAAGTTATCGCTCAAGCATGTATTCCTTGTGTGAGGGGATTTCTCTGTGACATTTCCATGCATTTATACAATGTATCATACTTGAACTCATACCCCCCTTTGTCTTTTATCACCTCCTCCCTCTGTTTCTCTCCCATACTCCTTCCTTTTCTTTCTTTCATTGCTTCCTTCTATCTCCTTCTCCTCCCTCCCTTTCCTTCACCCCCCTCTCTCTCTTTGTCTCTATGTCTCTCTCTCTCTCTCTCTCTCTCTGTCTCTCTGTCTCTCTCTCTCTCCTTCATCTCCTCTGTACTTCTCCCTTCTTCAATCCCTGGATATTTCTCTCTCCTTCTCTCTTTCTCCCTACTCTCTTCCTTGTTCTATCACATCTCCTCTTTCTCCTCATATTAAACCATGAGCACATATTTTTCTATTTTTATGCATACATACAAAGAACATAAATTATATTCTCTCTCCTGTACCCTCTCCATTTGTCCTCCCATAACTCTGGTGTCGATTCTCCAACAGGGTCTGACATTCATTTGTTAATGTATATTAATTGCAAAAAGAAGATTCACCATGGTATTTTATAGATATATATGTTATACTTAACTGTGCAAATTAACCCCTCTATTGTGCTATTTTCCTGCTTTCTAACTCCCCATCATTCAAGTTTTCAGTTTTCTTATGCCATCTTCATACACAGACAAATTATATTGCAGTCACATTTACCTTCTATTATTCTCATCTATTTTCCTTCTCCCTCTTGTCCCTCAAATACTTTGTATGTAGAAATTCAGTGATTTCTGCCAAGTAATTATGTATTTTCTTTCACATTTCCCCTGCATATACCTGTACTAAAGTAAGTTGTATTTGATTCTCCTGGGGAAGGCAAAATTAAATAGAAACACTCAAGAGAAGTTTGTACCAGGAAAATAAAAATAGGCACAGAATTGTGTCAGTGATCTAACAGTGGGTATGTTCAGGGTTGGCACTGGTTGCTACCATAAGCCAAGGAAGAAAAGGGTAACCATCAAACCCAGGTTGAACACAGGGGATGCCAGGGTGACAAGAGAGAAGAAATAAAAGAAAAATGTGAATGTTTGGGCAGCCATTTTTCAGATGATTCTACTGCCGCCCTCCTCCTCCTCTTCCTCCTCCTCCTCCACCTTCCTCCTCCTACTCCTTCTTCCTCCTTTTTCCTCCTTCTCCTCTTCCTTCTTCCTCATTTTCTTCCTCCTCCTCTTCTTCTCCTCCTCCCTGCCTTCCTCCTCTTCCTCCTCCTCCTTTTCCTTTTTTCCTCTCCTCCTCCTCCTCCTTCTCCTCCTCCTCCTACTCCTCCTCCTCCTCCTCCTCCTCCTCCTTTTCCTTTTTGTCCTTTCCTCCTCTTCCTCCTCCTCCTCTTCCTCCTCCTCCTCCCTTTCATCCTCCTCCCCTCCTCTCCCTCCTTCGCTTTCTCCTCTTCTCTTTCTATTTCCCTTCCTCCTTCTCCTCTTCCTTCTTCCTCATTTTCTTCCTCCTCCTCCTCTTCTTCTTCTCCTCCTCCTCCCTGCCTTCCTCCTCTTCCTCCTCCTCCTTTTCCTTTTTGTCCTCCTCTGCTTCCTCCTCCTCCTTCTTCTCCTGCTCCTCCTCCTCCTCCTCCTCTTCCTCCTCCTCCTCCTCCTCCTGCTCCTCTTCCTCCTCTTCCTCCTCCTCCTCCTCCTCCTCCTCCCTCCTTTCATCCTCCTCCCCTCCTCTTCCTCCTTTGCTTTCTCCTCTTCTCTTTCTATTTCCCTTCCTCCTTCTCCTTCTTCTTTGGTCTTCTAGAGGTTGTGATTTAATATTTTTTATATCTTGTTACCATCAATGTGCTGTTCTAGGGTGTTATGTGTAGACATACCTGCATAGATAGATGTACCTTGAATATGCTCACTCCGTTCATTCTCCCTCATCCTCCTCCCTGAGGTCCCTGTCTTGGTATAGTCTCTGCATGGCCTAGGTGAGGTCTCTCCAGTTCAGGGCCATGTGTAGAATGGCAGTTGTCTTGCCTGCCTTACCACTCCAGGACTCTGGGGTACAGCTGTCAGCATTTATTATTTAGCAGTCTGCTTTACAGAATGAAAAATGGAGCCCAATTTTGCCCAATCTTAGGGTTCTTGAAATTGTGTTTATACAGCTGGTGAGCAGGCAGTTAACAAGTGAAGATCAATCAATCTTCATACTTAGCCAGAGTTGAGCCATGAGTTATTTAGACAATCCCGAGGCATGTTTTCTCCCTAGTTCCTCTGTAAATCAGGCACACACTTACACATACATAAATGTTCCCTCCTTTGAGTGGTCTATAAAATGCACTTGTCATGATACTGTCTAAGAAGCATGGCTTTGCACACACATCCACTTTGTCACATTCTAGAATTGGAGGTTGGTAAGGACTTGAAGTTTGTAATCCTTTGGGAGAGAAGATCAGGAGGGTTACATTCAATGCTATCTTAGTGTGGGAAGAGGTTACTAAGAGCTCATCTTAAATAACAAGCTAGGCAAAAAGGCTATCATGTAATGCTAGCTACATAGTAGGTATAGATAGAAGAATCACAGACCAAGACTGGCCATGAGCAAAAAGCACTAGAGCCCCATTCAAATATTATTAAAGCAAAAAAGGAAAGGTGTGTGGCCCAAATGGTGGGCACACAACTAGGAAGCATGAGACCCTAAGTTTCAACCTCAGTACTCCCAAAAAATAATCCAAAAATTGGTATTTAACAGTGGTCTGTCTGTAATCAAATTGCTTCATCTCTTTTAGCCTTACTTTCCTCATCTGAAAAATGGAAATACCTAGCAACATAATTTTAAAAGTTTACGAGAATTAAGTGAAATAGCAAAAGACATTAATCTTATTTTGGGCATAACGTAAAGATCCAATAAGTATAGATTGATATACTTTTGCTGCTCAAGTACATAAAAGAAAATCTTACTTTGGAAATAAGAGACTTCCAACTATTGTTTACAACTGAAGGGGATTTTTTTTAATTTCCCCTTCTTCCTCTCATACCTCCCTTGTATTTTTCTGTCTCTCTCTGTCTCTTTCTCTATTTTTCTTCTTCTCTCTCATACATACACATACATGCACACCACAAAAAATACACGTACATACTTTCCCTTATCAAGTTTTAAAGCAAACAGTAGGCTTTGATTTTTTTCCAACAATTATAACATCACCAAAAATAATCTGCTAAATTAGACATTATGAAGAATGAATTGAAGCAGAAAAATACTGGAGGCAATGAGACTCATTAAAACACAGTGATTATTACCATTACCACTGAAATTTCCTAACACAGATAATGATGCCTTCATTTAACTAGTATTCACAGTTAGATGCCTTAGCATCATGACTCATCTGCTCCTTAGTCCTCTTCCTGCTCCAGCCATGGAAGTATTGGCTGAGTCCTGGCCATTGTACTTCTCAAATGTCTTAAACTGGACTCATACATATCCATCCCCTACACCATGTGAATTTATGTTAATGAGGGTCATTAATTGTCTCTTACTATGTGTCTTACCCACTGTCATCCACCATTTGCAACTGCAGTCAGCATAAGTTTTAGTAAAGGGAATCATAATCAGCATCACCTTCGGTTAACTTGATGACTTCTTATTGCAATGAGAGTTAAAATGATTAAAGAACTAAGGCACAGGTGTCTCTCTCCTGTAATCCTATCCACTCAGGAGGCTGAGATATTTGGATTGAGGTTCAAAGCAAGATCAGGAGAAAAAGTCCCATGAAACTCATTTCTAATTAACCAGCAAAAATCCAACAGTGAAGGCATGGCTTAAGTGGTAGACTACTATCTTTGAGTGAAAAGATTAAGCCAGAGAGTGAGTCCTTCAGTTCAAGCCTAAATACTTGCACAAAAAATTTAAAAAATTCAAGCTAATCTCTGACTCACTATATGAATCTCATTTTGATGGAGCTTTCATGTCTCTATTTTAGTTATATCTTACCATGTAATATTTGTTTTTACAAGTTCTTGCCTGAAGTTTTCTTTCTCTCCATTCTTTCTTTCCTCCCTTCCTTCCTTCCTTTCTTCCTTCCATCCTTCCTTTCTCTCTCTCTCTCTCTCTCTCTCTCTCTCTCTCTCTCTCTCTCTCTCTCTCTCTCTCTCTCACTCTCTTTTTGTGAAAACCTTACTCTTTTTCACTCCTCTTCACTGTGGAGTTAAGAAAGGCTTGGTTTCTGACCCTTTAGCCTTCTCTCAGTCTGAACATCTCTCAATTATGACCTGAGCTTGGCCACAACTTGACACACAGATGGAGGTTCCAAAAGCAAAAGCAGAGCCATCTTTAATCAGTGAGGAGGTTTTTGTGACCTTGATTTCTTAAATTACAATGATAATGATATCTTCTTTCAAGATTTTTCAGGAATGAATGAATGTATAGTAAATGCACCAAATATTAACTGATATTCATTACAGGAATAATAGTTCATATAAGATATAAATTTACTACTATGGCCTCAGGTTTCTTAAACTCCAGTAAAGGAATGACTTGGCATTGATGCCTAAGCCCTTCTTCCCAATTGGCAGGTCCTTCTTCACCTTCTTTCACTAAAAATCTAAACATTTTCTACCCTCCAGAATCTGTTCCAATGACTTCTCTTTGCCAATAAAACCTCTGTTAAGTTCAACAGGAAGATGTTTCTCTCTTCTCTGTATTCAGAAATGTTTTGTTACTATCTTGTTTCACTGTCTCTACTCCCTCTTGCATTCACTCCCCTTCTACCTAGTCTGAACTCTGAATTGAAGTTATATCTTAAAACTTGAAATTCCCCATAAAGATCTGTGTTACAAATGAAAAATACTAATATGATCTCCCCTTCCCCTTTCCTTCCCCAGTACCCAGGGTAGAGCTGGATGGTGGGTGAGGTTCCAGGAGCGTGTGAATTCAGGACTACATTCATAGCTTCCCTTGCTCATTTCCTTTGAATATTGGCATTGTTTAGGGTGGTGAACACCATCATAGTGAGATAACTGGCCTTGCCATAAATGCCCAAGGTTTTGACTCTGTACTTGGTGATGAAGATGATGGGAAACATTGATACCAAACTACCCACTGATGTGGTCTGAGTGTCAAAGATTCAGGAATATTATAAGAAAGAAGTGTTATAGGGAAGAAAAGAAGCAAGAATCTAAAACTCAATATGGCTTCAAGTCCTACTGGCAACATAGGAGAGAAACTATCACCAGGGAAATAGAAGTAGGGGAAAAGCTGCCAACCCTTCCTTTTAGAAAAGAGAAAGGGAAGTGGGGTGTGGCCTAAGCAGCAATGTCATAGGCACTCACATACAATGTCACTATCCCTTGGTGTCCTCTCAAGTTGCTGCACATGGGCAAGATTAAGGCCAGGGTGATGGTAGAGCAGAAATTATGGTACAGGATTGTTGGTTCACACTTGTAATCTTAGCAACTCGAGAGGTTGCTAGAGAGTGCTTCCATAACATCCATTCTTCCTATGGTTAGCTAAAACCCTAGGAAGAAATAGAACACTCTCATCTTCTGAACAGATAGTGTCCAATCTGGTAACCCTGAATCTTAAAATGCAGCTAAGCTACTCCCTTGTGAGGGGAAATAAAGCGGGGACTGTCAGGTAGATATGAATAAAAAATGACAGATATAACATGGCAGACAACACATGGCCCACCATGATACTTCATGTTCCTATAGTGTCTGGCATTTGTGCTTTTATGCTGTTTCTTCCTATAATGCCCTATGTTCATGTTCCTGCTCAAAATTGTATGACCATAGTGAGATAATACCAAGTACACAATCGGCATACCAATCAGATCTACTTCCCTATTTGTACATGATTGGCTACAACCAATCAGATTTACTTCCATACTCATCCCCTGAGATGGAGGAACCAATTGAAAGAGCTGGAGTGGCACAAACATAAGCTATCAAAACATCAGCACAGAGCCTGCAATAAGAGAGCATCCAGGAAAAGATATATAAGAGAACCCTGTACTATAATAATGGCCCCAAGAAGATGACTATTGTCTCCAGGTCTGGGGCCCCCTGAATTCTACTTTTGCTTTTAATAAACTTGCTGTTCTACTATGATTCACTATTTCTCTTTCTCATAATTCTTTACTAGTAGAGAAACAGACCCATCCCCTCTAGACAACAGCATGTACAACTTCATGTTGATGAAGTGCCTGTTTTCCTGCTTCTATTTCTATATTTGTCTCCTCTTGTAAATGCCTTTACTCAATTCTTTTTACAAATTTCTCCAGAGCCACAGGCTAGGGAACGAATGATCCCTTAAAGTCTCCATTTGGGTGTTGCTTTACATTTAGCACACATTTATTCAAACTCAATCATCATGGCATCGTTAGGTGTCCTGATTTTCTCCCAAAATTTCAGCAAATGAGTAACCAACGTATTAATACTTTCATGATTTCTAAATTGCTTTCTATATTTTACAAATGGAAATTTATTTTTAACCAACTAATGGATCTGACAGTCCTAAGATTCCCCCCTCAGAAAAGAGCAGGATGGATGAGAAGGTAAATTGGGAAAATTGGTAAATTGTCCACGTGTTATTAAGAATACAGCTTGCTAATCCTGAGTATTATCATCTCTAGCAGCATCCTCTGCATGTGCAATTGTATATGACGATCTTGATAAATTCAAGGAGACATGAAGGCATGCAGAACAACTATGAAGATACTAGTTTCCAACAAATTCAGCAACACTAAATAATGTTTTATGTAAGAAGACAGGAAAGCAAGAATGAAAAATTACTTTAATTTACACCTCCAAAATTAAGTACATACTAGAAACAATATATATCCCAAACACATACAAAAATGTTTTGAACACTTGGCTGTGGTTGTGTTCTGAAATGTTAGCTTATAAAGTGATGAAAAGTAAATGGAAGTAAATTGTGCAATTTACTACCTTGATAAAGCAAGGGAAACTCGTTTGCTTCTTTTTTTCCCTTTTGCCTTTCCTTCTTTCGTCTCCTTTCCTCTTTGTTCATAAGTTTTTTGAGTATTATATTTGTTTGCCAGGGCCGTCATAATAAAATGCTATTTAATGTATGGTTTAAATGTAGACATTTTCCCCCAAGATTAAGGGGCTGGCAGGATTGGTTTCTTTTAGAGATTTGTCTTCCTGACTGGCAGATGGAGTCTTTTATACCATGTTCTCACATCACTTTTTCTATGACTAGAGAACTTTGGTATCTCTCTAAGTCCTCATCCCCTGTTCTAAAGGGTCAATACACATATTGGCCTAGGATTTACCCCCAAAGCCTCATTTAAACAGAATTACCTCTCTAAGTCAGTCACCTTCTAAAATACTGCATTAAGGTTCATTCTATCAATTTTGGTAGGACCCTATCCACAATTTGGAAGTCCATACAGTTTTCTTTCTTAGGAGCTGTTAGTAAGTTTTATGATCTTCCCATCCAGCTTTGCAACCTTTCTGCCTTAATTACATATGACAGATTTTTATCACATTTTTGTTACCAGATTTTAAAATTTTTATTCAAAATGATTTAAATGAGGATTTCTAATAACCATAAGTATCATTTGGTCAGTTATAATCTTCCAAACTACTATTATCATGCACTGCTGCTCATTCACTTTCTCTGTATTTAGCATTATTTCTCTAGGGTTTTTCTTCTTTCCTTTGTTTCTTCTTCCTGCAGTGATTTTCATCCCTCCTTTCCTAATATGTCTTTCACTATTTTGTCTGTTTGTCTTTTTCTTTTTTCATGGAAGTAGTTTATACGAAGTTTAGGCTAAAAGAAATATTCTAAGCTTTGGATACAAGCAAAGATAAGTTTCTATTATTTATTATTCATGCTTACATGTTTATATGTACAGATGACTGAATCAGCAGGGTGCAGAAATGTAAGTCCTAGATAGAGCTAGCACAGGGCTAGCTGTGAAACTTCCATAGCTTTCTCAGTTTTGTCAACTGCTTAGGTTTTCTGTGCCTTATGTGTCAATTTTGGAAGCATACCCTCTCAAAAAAACTCATTTATTTCATCCAGATTTTCAAAAGCATCAGTTAGTCTTGCATAGTAATTCTTAGGAGTCTTTTGATTCCCTCAATATCTTTAGTACTTGGTGCCTTCACTTTTTCAATTTAAAATGTTATTTATGTTTTTTTTTTAATTTTTTTGTGTTTATTGTGTTACCTGGAGTTTCTGTAGTTTGGATTGTTTGTTTGCTTTTCCAAGACATGAATTCTTACATGCACTTGTCAATTCTATTGTTTTTCTGTTTTATAATATATTGTGCCTGCCCATCTTTATTAATTTTTTTTTCTAATGTGTCTGAATTTACTTTTATAAAGTATCCAGTACTGAGAACAAACATTAAGAGAATGGCATGTACTATTATTATGTAAATACATTTGCCCAATAAAATACAATTTCCTGTGTACAGGTTTCAAATGTTATGCTACTAAGTTTATTAAAAATTTCTACTGGGCTCATTAGCTTTAGAAAATATTCCATGCTTTTTAGAGGACAATAAAAGCTTCCTTCATATCTGCTTTCCTGCGATCTCCCCCAGGGTTGTGGCAGGTAGCAGATAGCTATGTTCTCTGATTCATCCATACCACAGCCATTCCTTCTACCCGTAGTAACCCATGTCCTCCCTGGGACGCCTGGGGTCTCCATCTCCCATGGTCTGATCTAACACCCTAGAAAGATCCCTGCCCCTGCCTTCATAATGGACATCCTCCAAGTCACCCTATAGGACAGAAAACTAAATTTCCTCCTGACCCTGGACTGACTTTTTGTGATGGTCCATACTCATCTTCAGTCTTTCAGGTGATTTCCTTTTCTGAGTTGAAAAAAGTCCATCTAAAATTTAGGTTTGTCAAAGAGCCTCAATTTCTGCACATAGTTGGAAGATGCATAGCTATGCATGAAGGGTTTGATGTTTGTTCAACTTGCTTTCTGGTTTTGTTTTGGTTTGGTTTTGGTCATGGGGATTATATGCTGGGCCTGGGTGCTGCCCTGAGCATTTCAGCTCAAGGCGAGTGTTGCTCTATCACTTGAGCCATAGTGCCACTTCTAGTTTTTTGGTGATTAATTGGTTAATTGGAGATAAGAGTCTCATGGACTTTCTTGCCCAGGCTGGCTTTGAGCTGCAATCCTCAGATCTCAGCCTCCTAAGTAGCTAGGATTACAGGAGTGAGCCACCAGCACCTGGCTTCAACTTGCTTTTTGAATAATTCATGTGAATGGTAACTTTAAGACATCCCTGATTATTGGTTCGGGCAAAGGTGGTCTGTATTCAGTGCTATATGCATATAGAAAAGAGGTAAAGTGTTGTTAATGTGACAGCAGGAGGGAAGGCATTCATTTGTTTGGATGCCTACAATGGCTTGGATATGATTTTTATGCTTCTCAAGTGTCTATGTGTTGCAATTTAATCTTTATTATAAAGCATTAAGAGGATAAAAGTGTAGTCCAACAAAAATGCTTAGAGGAACAGCATTTGCCATATGACTAGGATTAGATGAGGTTAATGGGTAGACTTCACAATTGAATCCTGCTGAACTTACAGAAAAAAAAAGTGGATTCGAGATTTGGTTCAAGAGATAAAATGTCAGTCAGGGGAAAAGAAAAGACAGAAGTTGGAAGACACACATGCTATACCATCTTCATCTTGACTCCTGGTACATATTCAGACTCTGCCAGAATATGTACCAGGTAATCACCAGGTCATCACCAGTTCATTATCAGGTGTAGACCCTTGAACTTGTACAAGAACCACGAGGCAAAATGAAACTCCCTTTCCTTAGAAATGATCAGATTCAGTTATTTTATTGTAGTAAAAGTTGTCCTAACCCAATCTTCTAAAAGATTCAATGAGTGCTTTAACCAACTCAACAAAGTATGAAGTACCTCAAAATTCAAGCTTAGAGGGTTAAGGAGGTGTAGCTTACCTAGTATGCACAAGGCACTAAGTTAGATTGTTCTTCATTCAGCACCATTAAAAAATCAAATATAAATGTAGGTTTACAAAATGAACTTATCCTGTCCAAAGCCATATAGCTAGAAGATGAGAGAAGATAGGAATCCAACTCTCTGACTCCAGAGTTTAAAAAACTTTCACAATGCCTTATTTTGTTTAATATAGCTCTAGGTAATTTGTATTTTAACTTTATTGCCATGGGATGATTCTATTATATATTGTATGACCATCCCAATTTGTTTTATACTCAGAATTTTTTTTTTGTTCGGTCGTGGGGCTTGAACTCTGGGCCTGGACATTGTCCCTGTGCTCTTCAGCTCAAGGCAAGCGCTCTACCACTTGAGCCACAGTGCCACTTCCAGTTTTATAGTGGTTTATTGGAGATAAGAGTCTCATGGATGTTCCTGCCCAGGCTGGCTCTGAACTGCAATCCTCAGATCTCAGCCTCTTGAGTAGCTAGGATTACAGGCATGAGCCACTGGCAGCCGGCTCAGAATATTTTAGAATAAGTATGAACCTCCCTGTGGCATTCAGTGAATACTGCCAATTGTACAACAGTGGAAATACTCTAATCTTCTTTTTTTATTAAGTTTTTTTATTGTGAATAAACTGTACAGAGGGTTTACAATGACATGAACAAGGTAATGAGTACATTTCTTATCAAGCATTGTTGTTGCCTCCTCCTTGTTTTTCCCCTAGCATCCCTTCCTTCTGATCTCCACAAATACACACTTCCCCCAGCACACCCCCCCCCTGCCTAAATTGTAAAATTCATTTTTCGGCATGGCTTCTTGTAATCTCATTGTTGCAATGGGTCCACCTGTATTCCTATTGGAACCATTTGTTTTTTCCTTTCCCTTCCCCAAATTATACCAACGTCAAATACAGTGAAAACAGGGGTCATACCATGGGGGAGGGACATACAAAGCATAGATGTCTTAAATCATGCTGTCTATAAAGACAGGGAAATTTTATACAAGCCCTAATTCCACTCCAAGTCTCTGAAGTTACTCATCAATTTTGGGAAATTACAATTTCCCAGCCCCTCTCAGGAATGGAATATTCCCTGAGTCTAGCTCTTTGGGTAATGACAGCTGCTCTTGTCCTAGCTGTGTGTGTTTTGTCCTAGCTGTGTGTGCCACTGACTGTGACAGCTTCCAGCCAGAGTACCTGAAGTTTGCATGAAAGATTCCTGCTCCTTTATTTCATACCCTCCTCTTTCTCCAAATGAGCCAACTGATAAAAGTGAAGGAAGTAAGGAGAAGAGAGAGAGAGACAGAGAGAGAGAGAGAGAGAGAGAGAGAGAGAGAGAGAGAGAGAGAGAGAGAGAGAGAAGAGAGAAAGAGAGAGAGAGATGGGGGAAGGGACGGAGGGTGGGAGGGAGAGAGGCAGGAAAGGAGGAAGGAAGGAAGGAAGGAAGGAGGGAGGGAGAGGAAGGAAAGGAAGAAGGGAAGGTAGGAAGGAAGGAAGTACGGAAGGAAGGAAGGATGGAAGGCAGGCAGAGAAGGAAGAAAGGTGAGGGAAAGAAGGAAAGAAGGAGCAGAGTAAAAGAGGGTAGAGACATTGTGATAGAGAAAGGACTGAAGGAGAGAGAAAGGGAGAGAAGGAGGGAGAGAGAATAGCAGAGAGAATAGTGCTTTAGAAGTCACTGACCAAGATATCCTGGAGCCTCTCCCTTCTTATCTTGGGCCTTTTACTTTCCACAATTTTATTGCCATTTCTAGTTGAGGTAGATGAAATATTTTTCTTGAGCTTCAAAGCAAAATGGACAATTCAATTCTTGTTTTCAGGGAGCTTTCACAGAAAAAAAATCTGTACAAGTTGTTTTGGGGTACTGTTTAGCTTTCAAAGCCTCAGCTTAAAAAATGTTCCTTGATCTCTGATGCTATTTTTCTTGGAAACCATATTTATCTTGTGTTATGGAGCCCTCTGACATGGTTGATTGGGCCAAGTAAGTGATCAGTAACATGAGAGGGAGAGAGGAAAAGCTACTGGAATTATATTTGGCTAGAAGTGAGTCCTATGAAATGAACCATCATGGTTTCTTGCAGAATTCAGGGAAATTTGAGCTACAGCAACAAAGAGGGTTACAGCATTAAGAAACATCCAGAAGGAAATGCTCATCCTCAGGACTTGTCTGATGGAGTTGGGCCCTGTAGGACATTTCTGTAATTTCTTCCCCTTAGGTTTTAGGAAACAGCTTTTCCTGCTCTCTTAAGATTATATAGAGCAGGCTTTTCTTTCCTGCAATTCCTGTTAGTATATACCCATGTCCTAAGAGGCAGCCTGGAACACTACTGAAATAATGGTTATCCATGCTCCTAAATGCCTAAACTTCAATCATGAATCTAACAGCTAGTGGCTTTCCAACATACCCAGATCCTAACTGCTGCAAACTTTACAGGTAGTGCTATGATTTGGATATGGCTTGACACTCTTACCTGATGTTTCATGTAGGCTGGCAATATAGTTTTAAGAAGTGAGGCCTAGGGGAGGCAGGTGGGTCATGTGGATATTACCCTTATGGGGAATTAGTGAAGTTCTCAAGGGACATAAGTTAATTCCCAAGAGCAATATATAACCCAAAAGGGCAGCCCAGGTCCCAGACTCGTCTTACATTGAGATCTCTCCTTCTCATACATACTTTCATCATCATCACCTGCCCTGTTATCAGGCAGCCCAGAGCCAAACATACCATGGACCCAATAATCTCAAATCTTCATAATTGTCACCTAACTGTTTGTGCAGTATCCGACTTCAGCTATCTTCTTACAGCAACAGACAGAATGTGATTAAGGAGCTGAAGATGGAAGGTGATTTTAGATTTTCAAGATGATCCTAAGTGCAAACATCAAAAGAAGGAGACAGAGAGCTTTGACCTAAAAGGGGAAATGGAAGGAGATGCGGTCATGAAAGGAAGAGGCTGGAAAATTCAAAGGAGGAGTCATAAACCAAGGCGAATTGGTAGGCAGCCTTTAGACCTAAAAAAGTGAAAGCAGCCTATTCCTTGAGGTTGCTTAAGCCTATGAAAAGGGATTGCATCTTTTTGAACGCTAGTACTTGAGATCTGTGTTATCTGAGTCACAAAGGTTGTGATAGTCTGTGCTAGTAGCAACAGCAAATTACTCCAGTGGCTTTCTGATGTTGGGTAAACACTGTGTGCTAGTGTGCTCCATCAGGTGGCCATAGGATTAATGAATTAATATATTATCTGCTATGTGGCAGACATGCAGCAATCGTTTGATCATTTGATCCTTTCATTTCACCCAGTTTTAGTCACACAGCTAGTTAGTAGTTCCTTCAGGACTTCTCCCTGAATTTTTCTATCTTCTAATTCACTTCCAGCAAGCTGGAGCAAAACTATCAATTAATGGATCAAATAGGAAGTGATTCAACATTTCTTGAGCTTTCCTTTAAGAGTGATCACTGAGCAAAGAAAATACTGTTTTCTGTCACCTTGTCAGTGTTTTTTAAAAAGGGAAATTGACTCTGTGTAAGCCAAAATTTAGTTCCTTTTCTTCTGGAAGAATGTAAATAGCATTTCAAATTCTCATTATGGTTTTTCTGCTCAATTCATACATTATTATTTTTAGCCTCCACTTCCTGCTATTTTAAGTCACTTCATAGATAATCATTTCAAATTTACTTTATCTCATGTTTGGGATGCTAATTCAACTCAACAAACTTTTACTAAGTACCCATATGTACCCATCATCATCCCATGTTTACAGAATGCAATCCAGTTAAAGTCAGCTGCGACAGAGCATAGCTTCACCAATAATGGACTTTTTATCCATAGAACAGTTATTCCTGAGAGATTATCGAGCTGCAAACCTCTATTTTGCCTAGTAATGTTGTCACCATTGTATCACTATAGAACAATGCATTCCTCATGTTGCTATGGTGATGCTGGAATTCCCCAGGCCTGGGGCATGGCAATTTGTATAAAAGTATAGAGCATACAATTATATATAGTACATGATACCACATAATGCTAATAAAGAAAGATAACAATGGTAAGAAAGAGCCAGTTTACATGTTTACTCTACAGTATATTTTAACAATTATGTTACAGTGTGTGCCTTGTATTTATGAGCAAAATAAACACCTCAAGGATAACAGTGCTTATATACCACATTTTCTTGATCCACATTGCCCCATTTGTTAGGAAATGGAAAAACTTGGAAAAAATTATATTAAGTGAAGTAAGCCAGGCCCAAAGAAACATAGGTCCCATGGTTTCCCTTATTTGTAATATCTAGTAGATGTATGAGTCAAGTGGAAAAGGTCAGATAATGTGATGTCAGGAAAATGAACCCTTAGATATGTATTTTAATGTTTTTTCTTTTATGCATGTGTTTCTAATGCATTTATAAGATTATCTCTTTGTTGCTTTGTATGTCCCTCCCCCACAGTATAACCCCTGCTTTCACTATATTTGATGTCAGTATAACTTGTGGAGGAGATGGGGAAAAACTAGTTGTTTAAGGATACAGGTGGACCTGTTGCAACAATGAGAAGTACAAGTTGTCATGTCCAAAATGAGCTTTACAATGTCAGTGTGGGGGGGGGGGAAGGGGGGGAAGGAGAAGGATTGGGATTGGGATTGGGGGGGAGGGGGGAAGCTGGGAAGGGATGTGAAGGGTAAACAAAGGAGGAGGCTGCAATGCTTGGTAAGAAATGTACGCATTATCTTGCCCATGTAATTGTAACTCCTCTGTACAGTATGTTCACAAATAAAATTAAATTAAATTTAACAGTGCTTTTAAGAGTCAAAATATGTAAAATGTATATAAAATTTATAAGGTGAAAATGTTAGCATAAGTCAACATTAATTTATGCCTAAACAATGAAAAAGATTAATTAAATGTAAAATTCTCTCAATGTATTATGATTATAAAATCTGTGGCAGTGGTTGGTAAGGGACTGAGTCTTCTCAGCTACCCATCTCTGGTTTATTGACTCATCCAAAACAACTTCCAGTGCACTTCATTCAGGTGTTCCACTTTGATCTTTTATACTGTACAGTTCCTATTTTGAGATATGTTTAGATAAATTAGCATCACGTGTTACATAATTGCCTACAGTACTCAGTGGATTTGTTTGCTATACAAGTTCATACCTAGTCTGCCATGTCACCTAGGTTTGATTGAGTACACTTTGTAACATTGACACACATGAACAACATCACCTCAGGGCGTGTCTCTCTGAAGGTATCCCTGTCATTAAATGAAACATGACTGTAGTTCTGTATCCATCCATCTACCTATCTATCTACCCAACTATTGATTAAATATGCAAGTGTATGTGGAACACTAATTGGCCATTTGGCATGTGAACTCAACCCCGGTGCAGTCTTTGTCTCCAGGGAAAAGTTGGAAGTTGACTTTTGGATCAGGTATTTGACTAGAACCTTCAGAGACCTGTAGCAAGGATAGTTGTGGTGCTTTGCCCATAGAGTGAAAGAGAAATTGGAGAAGGGGTGGCTATGTCATAAGGATAGTACAGAAAATGTCCCAGAATAGATGTAGGGCTGGGGATGTAAGATTTGGGGGAGGAAGAGATCAGTACGAAAGGAGCCTTGAATAAAATCTTTACAGCATGAAAAGAAAAAGAAGATGATATGGATGGATTAGACATGGTATTTGATAACATACAGTCAAAGAAAATTTCTGTGTTTCAACTAGACAAAAGTGTAGATTGGCATTTGCTTTTCTGATGGATAATTTAGAAGACTATATTGGGATGCTATTTATCCAGATGGAGTACTTTCTGAGATCTGATGTGTGCTTTCTGACATTTTTTTCTTATCCCTTTCTTTACCTTGAAACATTCCTGACAGTCACTGCTATAGTCCAGCGCTCTTGAAGTTGACATATGCTGAGTGACAGATCCAAGATAAGAGTAAAATACATTTGAATGTGCCAATGAAAGAAAAATGGGAAAGGGATAAAATTACTGAGATATAAAGGTGTATCTTTAAAGCTCTTAGGAGGACAAATTGCTAATCAGGAATAGAACTGTATAGAGGCTTGATAAGTTTGAATGCAGAAACCCTTCTGGGATGGAAACTCTTTCTAATGTGCAGTGGTTTTATAGGGTGTCTAATGAGATCCATTTGAAAGTTTTGGCTCCATTTGGTATGACAGAGAATTGTCAAGAGATTTTTCAGATGTCTGAATGAGCAGTAATAAGCTCAACAGGACCAGGGTGGGGTGTCCAATTGGCCAAGTAACATAAAAGCTATCTTTGGAAAGTTATCATCCACCATAGTGCTTTCTCTTGCCATTAATTTCTGACCAATGGAAGCCATCTACAAGAAAAATAACACTAGCCTGAAATGACTCAACAGATTAAATAGAATGGAGTTGCAAAAAATAATCTAGAAATGTAGTATTGTCTATCAGTTCATAATCATCCAAACTCACAAATGCATAAATGAGCTCACATTCACATCTAATCTCTCTCACACATGCTATTTATAAAGCAGATATAATCCCAAATCATATTCCCTCTCTCTCCTCGCAAATAATATAAATATTATTTCATAAAGTTAATCTCTACTTTTTTTTAAAAAAAGATATTAGTGTAGCCACGTGTAGCATTTGCCTTATGTAAATATTTTTCAGTCATTCTTTCTGGATGACTGAATCCTAAGCATATATTTCCCATGCCAATTCAGTAAGAATTCACCTCTGAATTTCTATGTATAGATGATTAATTTTAGGTGGTGCTGGGCCAGTGAGAAGATTATTACTTTGAACAAGAGAAGTAGATGGGAGAAAGTGGGGGGATAGTAGCAGGGAAACCTAGAAGAGATGCTTAGTCTAAACCACTTAATTGTTCAGAGTGCCCCTCTTAGAAACTGACAACCTTCACTATTCAATGACCATTGGATCGTGTCTCTAATATATGTTTCATTATTCTGTAGTCTCTAAACTGCATCTAGGTGCAACTGGAAACACAGTTGCCCTAATATGCCCCTTGGCAGCTACAAAGACCTCCACTGAAGATGCAGATCTCAAGACTGTTGCATAATGATACTTCAAAAAGAAAAACAAACCACCACAACAAAAATCTCTTGATAAAAGGCTAGAATACTGCAATCTTTAAATCCCATTTTCTAGAAAAAGGACAGGAAACATTTCTCTCCTTTTCTATTTGTTCCTGCTTGAATCTTATTATTCTAAAATAAACAACCTTGCAAATTCAATATATATATATATATATATATATATTATATGGCTAAGATTATTTTAATTGCTTCAGGACTGTGTTTCTGCATTCAGAATTTATCTATCAGATGTTATGTTTTGGAGATACAAATCCTGCAGGAGTCCAGGATTTCATTATATGATATTATGAATCCTGCTCTAGCAAAAGAATTAGATTTGCTCTTTGTCCTTCATTCCTGCTGTTAAGACCCTTTGAAAATTCCTGATTTGATAAGATTGTCTTTTATGAACGCATTTCTTTCTTATTATACCTGAGTTTATGTTGATGAGATGACTGAGAGTGTGTCCTGAGAGACTGAGGACATTGATTGGGAATTGAGTCCCTAGAAAGAGGAAAACTCAACTGACAACTAACAAAGGACTTGAGGTTGAAGACTCTTCACCTTATTCCCTGACCTCTGAGAAGCTGGAAATGATGGAGATAGGGTTAGACAAACCTTCAAACTACAGTCTTTTCTGTGCCTTCAGACTGGTGAATGTACCGTAAAGCTCCAGTACTGGAAGAGTAGTGTGCTCAGAAAGGTCAGAGAAATTCTATCTGCTGTCTCCTGTCCAAGCCTGTCCCTAGGCATCTCTCCTATTTGGGTATTTTTGAGCTGAGTCTTTCACTCTAGTCAGTTTTCAGAACTAAGGAGGAATGGTGGAGCATGTGATTCAGCTGAACAGAGGACAAATAGCTCAGGATGTGTAATGCTGTGGGAAGGAAGAGGAGTCCTCAGGCATCTAGGACTTTAAGCTGGGGAATCATTTGACTCTTAACACCTCAGCCTTTATTTCTTCAGAATAAGAAAGCGCTACATGAACACAAAACAATAACCACATTTAAGAAACGACATATCAATGCAACCCACTATGTAATATGACCTCAATATTCAGATTTTCCCAATTATCTCCTCCTTCATGATATTTTTACAGGCTTCCCCCCATTTTAAACTCAATCAAGAGACACAAAGCATGTGTTATACCTCTATACTTTCTTTTACTTTAGAGAAGTCAAGCAATTTTTTTTCAACTTTTAAGCCATTGATTAAAAATATTTTGCAGAACTGGGTCACCGATGGCTCACGCCTGTCATCCTAGGTACTCAGGAGGCTGAGATCTGAGGATCGTGGTTCAAGCCAGCCTGGGCAGGAAAGCCTGTGAAACTCTTATCTCCAATAAACCACCAGAAAACCAGAAGTGGCGCTCAAGTGGTAGAGCACTAGCCTTGAGCTGAAGAGCTGAGGGACAGCATCCAGGCTCAGAGTTCAAGCCCCAAGACCGACAAAAATACACACACACACACACACACACACACACACACACACACACACACACACACACACACACACACACACACACACACACACATATTGCAGAATATCCCTCCAGTTGATTAGCTGTTCTCCTCTTCTCGCATCTTCCCTCTCATTCCCTCTCCCCTCTTACCATCTCTTTGGCTCTGAAGCTTTCACTCTAGCACTTGAGCCACAGCTCCAGCTTTTTTTGTGTTTTTGATAGTTGGAGATAAGACTCTCAAGGACTTTACTGCCATAGTTGAGTCTGAACCTCAGGCTTCAGCACATCCTGAGTAGTTAAGATTACAGCCAAGAGCCACCTGGGCCTTACCTTGGTTGTTTTTCTTATGATTTGTTTCAGTTAAACTTACCCCTCCCCAATCAATCCATGGATGATGTCTCTCCTAAGTAGAAACCAGTGTGATATCAAGTCATTTAACCTCTAACTCCTCCATCTACGAGGCTGAGCTTGTAGTTCTGAAAGCACAAACCCAGGTCCAGGTTCCTGGGCTGCCAGGTCTTAGCAAACACACTTGGCAAACCTGCCACAGAAATCAGAAGATAGCTAAGAATGATACCACTGTGTTCAGACAGCTGAAATTATATTCAATCATTCATTCATGAATGGATGGCTTTTCTGTGAAATAGTTTCTGTTCATAACAGTGAAAAATTATTTTCCATATATTAAAGATTTCTACATGCAAGACTGCAGATTATATCTACATGGGAGTTTTGACTTATTACTCGATTATAGTATTCCCCAAATAGGGTAGGGAGTGCATCTTTGAAAGATTAAATATATTAAATGTAGGATGGAAAAGCAGAAATCTCAAGTTTCTGGAGCAGCTACAATGTAAGTGTATTATTTTAATTGGGTAACTGTGAACCTGGTTACTTTATTTTGATAGTCCACATTGGTTTATTTAATCAAATGAATTTTATTCTGTTTTACTTTATTTTAGTATTGGTAATGGGTTCGAAGTCAGGGCCTGGGCACTCTTGCTTAGCTATTTTGTTTAAGCCTAGCACTCAACCACTTGAGCCACACCTCCACTTCCAGGTTTTTGGTATTTATTTGGAAACAAAACAGTCACAGGGTCTTCTTTCCCAACTGCCTTTGAGCCGTGATTTTCAAATTTCAGTCTCCTAAATAGCTAGGATCATGGGTGTGAGCCACCAGTGCCTGCCATAAGGTGATTTAGTTTAATTAATTAATTAATTAATTACTTTATATCAGTCATGGGACTTGAACTCTGGTGCTGGTCACTGTCCGTTAGCCCTTCAGCTCAAGGCTAGCATTCTACAACTTGAGCCACACCACCACTTCCAGTTTTCTGGTGTTTAATTAGAGATAAGAGTCTCACAGACTTTCCTACCTGGGCTGGCTTTGAATCGTGATCCTTGATCTCACCCTCCGGAGTAGCTAGGATTATAGGCATGAGCCCCCAGCGCCCGGCTCAGGGTGATTTATTTTTAAAATGAAAGGAATAGATAGATGTTTGCTAAGGGGTTTTCCCTCTGATATGCAGTTGGTGATTAAATTATTAATATTTACAAATACAATTAAGATGAATTCATTGAAGGCAAATGTATTATAAGCTATTAAGGGAAACTAGGATGCTTGGAAAACTCCTTTAATGTTTCTATTAGATATCACATTACAATCCATCCTTGTGGGCTGAACATTTCCCTTCCTGACTTGCCTCGGTTCACCAGTCATCATGATTCATTTGTCTACATATGGTTATATTTTATCTCACATATGCTTTCATTTGACCAACTTACTCTTCAGCTCTTTTTCCTTACCACATTTAAAGTTTTCTTTTTGATGTTGCTGTCTTTGGCTGACATAAACATAGGCACTTGGTCATCCTATCTCTCTGCTACACAGAATCCCACAAGCATGGCCTCTAAGAGATTTGCTTGGCAAAAAAGTAGACCCCCAGACCATACAATATTCCAATCTCTATATTCTTAATTGTCAAAATTAGAAATGATGTTGGGGACAAAGTAGGGCACACCTGTAATATCAACACGTGGGAAGCTGAGATAGAATAGCAAATTCCAGGTCAGCCTTATTCTGGACCCAGTGATAAACAAACAAAGAAAGAAGCAAACAACACTCAAGATGGAAAAATCACTCACAATGGTACAATTCTGCATCTTAACTATGGTGCCATTTCTATTTCATGGTATATCTGGGGTGTAGATGTATTAAAATACAGTGGATTTGATAATAAGCTTTTCTCAGTATGTTTATCTGATGAGCTTTATTCATTTACATACTTTCATGACACTGTAATACTATAAGTGGAAGACCAAATGAAGCAAATGAAGGCAGCTTCTGGAGTTGAACTGTTTGTATTTGAATCCCAGCTTTTGTCGCTTATATGCAGGATAAGGCATTTAAACTTTCATGAGCCTCAGTCTGGCTGTCTATAGGAATGGAACAGTTTCTGGTAAGCGCCTCACAGGATATATGATGATAAATCTGTTAACTTAGGTTACACCTGTTAGCATGTTGCTTGGCACATTGTATGTGCTAGCCATATATACATTAGCTGCTAGTAATTTCCATACTATCCACTGTCAGATATAATAGAATCTTGCTCATGCTCTTGTTCTTAAAGGATAATTCAAAATATCATCTAACACGTAATGTTAGCAAAGAATAATCTTACCCATGGAATTCCTTTCTATGATGATGATGATGATGATGATGATGATGATGATGATGATGATGACTACATATGTTGAGAATTTGCTCTATGCTTGGCATTATTTTGAATAACTTTCACTATTTTTTTCTTTGAAGTTTTATTTAGTATCCATTACTCAGAAAAGTTAACTATTTGCCAGAGGGATACTTATAGATTTTCTCTATATAGTAACATGGAAATGGTTGTCAGAATCAGATTCAGGCATTTTAATTCCAAAATCCTTTGCTTTTAATGGGATTGTGTATCTACAGAATATGCTGTGACGATTCCTGCCATCTCTTCAGTCCATTTATAGACATGGACAGAGATCTTGGTCCATGCTGGTGGCACAGACATGAATGAGAAATAGACCCTACTATAAAGGAGATCAATACTTCCTGACAAGGATTCTGGAACAAAAACGGCAAAGTGTGAATGGAGTATGTTGTAACAATGACATTCAGAAAGCACTCTAGAGTGCAGAGAGAGGGCCAGGGAGTACTGTCAAAGGAAGACTCTTGGGTAGGGTTAGGAGAAGTAGCTATAAGGTGGGCATCTGAGGTAGGAGGGTGGAGGAGACACTTGGACTATAAAGTGAAGCGGATAACCAGTAATCCTTTGTCTGCTTTGTGTGAGGTGTTGGCCATTTGTCAATGAGAATTGTGGGTTCTTTGAAAATATCTAGCTAAGAAGAAAACCAGATCCAATTTGTTCAGCAAAGATCATTGCAAATAAATACTGGGGAGTGATTTTTTAGCATGTCTCTAAATTAATGAATGTTTTTCTTTGGCATCTATCTGTGTTAAGCCCCTCTTGTTTTTGTGAAGTTATACTATGCATTCAGTAGGCATTATAAGGCAACTATTGTTTTTCATATCATTTCTTAAGAATATAGCATGTATTTAATCTCATTATCTCTCATATCATCTCTCATATTTTTATTATTGTTCCCAATTTATAGCTAAGGAAACTGGAGGCTCAAGAACAATACCCGTCACAAACTTGCCCAACAATAACAGCCCTAATAAGAAACCTAATCATGAATCTTTATCCCTAAGTGTGTACCACATCAACATCCTTCTCTATCTCTCAGTATTCTGCATATAGGCCTGCCTCAGCATTCCCCTGTGCACCAATCATACTTCTGTGGTACTTACCCAGGGCCATTGTCCTGTATTCTTTGATAATAAACCTTCTTGTGTCTTGGCAGTTATGTGACCTGTAGCAAGTAGAGAGAAGTCTTCCCTTCATCCTTTGAGAAAGGCTTTTCTCTGATGAGGGTGAATAGTGTGAAATTAAAGTCCCTTTCAGGTCCCTTTACTTTCTCCTAGTCAATATTTTCTTCTTTGGGAAACATCCATTTGGTGTCTACAAGCTGTCCTGTCAGCATTAAGGAGTCTGTTGTGGATATAACCCAACTTGCTGCAAGGTATCTCAGCTCTCACTGAAAGAATGTGTGGACAGCTAGCCCTCAATGGTCAGTCCCTTCTGGGATTGTCTCAGAAGTACAGATGTTTTCTGTCTAATGTCCTGGCTCTTTTCTTTGGTGGCCAATGTCCTAAGTCAGAGTCAAGAGCTGTACATTGAAAGCTTTTCCATCACAATAGAACAGAGCTCCAGAGAATCACCTGATTTTTTTCAGACTCCTTTGGGTGGCAACTGAGATTGTCCTTGAACTTTTCTCATAGGTTAATGCTTCTTCTGCTCAATGCTGCCTTACCTCCTTTGCATTCCCTTCGAATATAGTGATCTCTAACACTCTCTAGTAAATCTTTTACAAGCAAAAAATCTGTTCTAAAGTCTGCTTCTTGGTGAAGCCCCAAAGGGACTGAAATGGTCTCTAGTGGCTATTTGGGGTTGCTGAACTATCTGCCTAGACTAAATCTAGATATTTTGTGAAATTAGCAACAGACATCTTACAAAGTATACATTTTTAGCAGCTAGTACAGATCAACATACTTTGAACCTGTTCATTTATCCATCACTATATTCTTTTAAACCAGATTGTGATGTCTTTCAGAAGGTCCCTTATATACTTCGGTCACCAATTGCGTCACCCTCTAGGTTTACAAGAGGGAAGCAAACATAATTGGTACCTAATGAATACATGTGATGTAAATAAATGGAATGTACATCTATTTCAATACCTGACACACTGGGCTGTATCTTCAGTGCAGAATTTTATACATGGAGAATTTTCTAAATCACATTTTTGCTTTTACTGAAAATGCACTAAGAAAATGACAAGAGATCACATGTCACTTTTAATTGTTTTCAAAAAAGCAGAGTCAGTCCTAAATTCAAAGCGAGTATTTCCATCTTTCAAAAGGAATTCTAGTGATACTAGCATGAGGTGACTTTTTCATCAAATGGAGGATTATAGTATGTATTTATACATATATATGTGTGTGTATGTACACATATATATTATATATAAAGTGCTTACATATATACATACACATATGCATCCATATACATGAAACCTATCCATCCCTACATTTTCTCATTGTTTCTAAATTCTGTGTGAATTAATGAGAATTCTTGTTTGTTCTAGCTACCTGAAAGCAAAGAATTAGTTTCAATATTTATTTCTTTGCACTAGAATATTTCCCTTCTTCTCAACAGGTATTCTCCTCTGTTTCTTACATATTAGTTGTACTTTAGAAGTGTTTTAGTATGAACAAGGTTTTCTGGGAAGTATTTTGGTATTTTATGCTTTGGTGTAACAATATATGCAATACTAAAAGAGTTCCACTATTTATCTGCTAGATGATTTAGATTGTCCCTGATCTTCAATTTTCAAAAAAACCCTGATATATTAGGCACTATATCCACTCTACAGAGAGAGCAAGTTAGAGCTGTGTCCAAGGCAAGACAGCTAAGCGAGTAGGGTAGTTAGGATTCAGAATCATAACTCCTTGACCACAAGGTTGTATTGTACCCTAGATAAAATAGGACAAATAAACAGACAACCAGCAATCTCTGAGAACACTATTACTGTTTATAATTCCTTGCCAAATGATCATTATTATTATGAGAATTGCTATGGCTTAAATATGGCTTGTACTTGAAGAATTCAGTTAGAAGCTTGTTCCGCAGTGTGGCAATATTGAGGGGGAGGGGCAAAAACCTTTCTTACTAACAAAGTACTCAGCCTTAAGTATGTAGGTATAGGAATATAAAACTGACCAATGCAAGAACAAGATTATATCTCTTAATTAATCCAGAGTTATATTAGGAAAATCATTTAACAAAAATTTAATAAAAGAATATAGGCAGTGTTTATTTTGCAACTAGATCTTCTTTCCTAAGGACTTATTCATACTGGCCTCCTTCTTAAATAACAATTAGGAAATAATCCATACTTGATCATTTAAGCTTTAAGAAAGCTTAGAATGCCTAGCTAAAAAGCTAGGCATTAAAAGACTTTTCTAGGACTGGGAAAGTGGGAAGGTGGCTCAGTGGTAGAGTGCTTGCCTTGCATGCATGAGGCCCTGGGTTCGATTCCTCAGCACCACATAAGCAGAAAAAGCTGGAAGTGATGCTGTGGTTCAAGTGGTAGAGCACTAGCCTTGAGCTGAAGAGCTAAGGGACAGTGCGCAGGCCCAGAGTTCAGGCCCCAGGACTGGCAAAAAAAAAGACTTTTCTAACCTGGGCACCAGTGGCTCATACCTGTAATCCTAGATATTCAGGGCAGGAAAGTTCATGAGAGTCTTATCTTTAATTAATCACAAGAATAGCTGGCAGTAGAGCTTTGCTCAAATGGTAGAACCATTTGAGCAAATACACTCAGGAGCCCAAGCCCTGAGTTCAAGCCCTAAGACCAGGGGGGAAAAAAGACTTGTCTAATCCAGACCCGATCTCCTGAAAACTAGTGAAAATTGAAATAATTCATAGGTCATGATAAAAGACTAAAAGTAGCCAGATTTGGAAAGTGGTGATGCTCTGATTTAAAAGAGGAACTGGCCTTGCGGGAGGCAATGAACTCACCGTGTTGATGCATTTCTTTAAGAGCAATTAGATGGCTTTCTAGGTGCATATCACCTCTGTGTGTTTATAGCAATCAAGATCAGGAGACTGAGTTGAGGGTGAGTAGAACATTATGGTGGCAGAGTGATATCTTTCAGTCATTGTCTCCCCCAGAAATATCAAATGGAACATCTGTCCACACACCAATCTACCTTCATGGCAGCTAAAAAAACTAGGGGAAAAATCATAGTAGAAAATGGCTGCATGATAATAAAATAATCCTTGAAGATAACAGAAAGGAATGAATTGACTGCATGACTCCTCCCCAGTTTCAAGCAACTCAGCTTGGAGAGGAAAGTCTGCTTGCAGAGGGAGGGAGAGAGAATTAGCTCCAGATTATAGACTTGGCCTGAAATCCTAGAAGCCCAGAAGCAGAGGTAAGGTTGGGAGTGGGAGGTCTGTTTGTGTTATATAGCCAGAACTCATCTCCAAGCAAAACAAAAGCAAGCAATCAACAAAAAAGATTTGCCTTGTTTTTTCCTTTTAGAAGTGCCAGAGCTTAAGAGACCCAGAAGTACCTCAATCAATTTTACCCAATTTATTAATGAAATCATATTTCAACCACATAGAGAGCACTTTTAAATAAAATGATCTACATGGTCACTGGTATAACACAGTTCTGTTTTCTTTTGCTTTTATTGCCTATATTTCCTTCAAATCTCTTTCAGTAAAGAACTAGGGATTCTTATATTTGAAGTAGTTTTAAGAACAGTCATCTGAAGAACACAAGATCTTAATAAATATCATTTGAAGAGAAGATACTAAAGTTCAGCTGCTGCTCCCAAGAGTACAATGTAACCTAGCTTTATTTGATAAAGAATTATTCACACAGACCAAAGCCATAATGGAAGAGCACATAACGGAAGAAACACTGGATGAGAGAAGAAAGTAATATTTTACAAAGAGATATTAAATAGATGAAAAAGGCTAAAAAATACTGAAGGAGGAAAATTTAGATGGGAGAATGAAGGAAGATAGTTTTCAGTACATAAGAAACTAGAATTTCACTATATGTGTCTATTTGGGAAGTGTGTAGAATTTTCCTCTTTTTTTCATACCAGAATGAAGCAAAGAGAAATCAAGTGACTTTTTTATAGGAGTTCCTGAGCTCATATATGGTGCCCATAGGCTTTGACCCCAAATAAAACAATCTGGCTTCATGTATTCCCAATCATACAAGCATCTGACATCCGTGCAACAATAACTGGAGATTTGAGATCTGTGTGTGTATACATATTTAGGCACTTGTATATATTTGTATCTGCATATATATGTATATGTGTGTACACACATACACACACACATATGTATATCCAGGCTATCTGATTACACACACATATGTGTGTGTGTACATATAGAGATAGATAGAAATATCTATAGACATTTCTCTCTCTATATATGTATATATGTATGTATATATATATAGAGAGAGAGAGAGAGAGAGGAATTTGAAATTAGGACTTGTGTTTGTGTGCTAAACAGACACTGTATCTATTCAGCTATGCTCACAACATAGCTAGGATGTGATAGGAAGTTAAACTGACTTATGAGCACTTGCTAGATTTTTTCCATACATTATCTTTAATTCCTAGCAAAGCTCTGAAAAGTAACTAGGCTTACTTCTGGTTTGTTTCTCAATACAATGGAGAATACTGAAAAGATGATGGTTTTGTGCAAGGTCACCCAAAGAATAGACTGGAGCTTCACTTAACTTAGACCCAATTTCAAATCTTAACACGTTACCTTCCCTTGACTTTTGGGTTATCTATCATGATTGAGACACACAGTAAAAAAATAGATTAATAAATAAATAAAGGAAGAAGTAGCAAAAGAGGGGAGAGTTAAACACATTCATTTCGTTAAGCAAAAGAGAAAGATAAGAACATAAGAAGACAGTCAATTGAATGGAATAGTTATTCTCTCAGGATATATTATAGGCCTCATACTGTGTTTCAGTAAATAAACTTTCTAACAGAGTTCTTGTTTTGATTATTGTATAATGACTGCAGGATTGTAGATGTGAAAATATTGAGTCCTGCAAAGCTGGATATGTAAGTATCCAAAGGAAAGCTAACTGAGATATATGTGTATGGGTGTATTATTTTTTTTTTACTAGATGTGAAGGTATCATCCAAAGTAAAGCTATCTGATGTGTGTGTATGTATGTGTGAGTTTGTGTGTGTGTATGTGTGGGGGGGCAGTATATTTATTCAGTTTTTACTAGTAAGTCTTAGGGTTGTTACTTAAATCCATCATGATTCACCATGACTTCAAATCTAGAGTAAAAGACATACAAACTTTACTGTATTGATGCATTCTAGCATCTCAGTCTTAGAATCTAATTTACATGTGTTAATGATTACAATTGGATCAGAAGACAAACATTATCAATCCACTCATTCATATATTCAATAATCATGCAATGGGCTATTTTCTTTTTTATGTTTTTTATTGTAGAAATACTGCACAGAGGCGTTACAGTCACATGAGTAAGGTAATGAGTACATTTCCTATTGAGCATTGTCACCTCCTCCTTTCTTTTCCCTTACCATCTCTCCGCTCACCATCTCCCCAACTCCTCCCTCCCCTCCACCAAGTTGTAAAGTTCATTTTCAATATAGTGTCTTGTACATCTCATTGTTACAATGGGTCAACCTGTATCCTTATTTCAGCATTTTGTTATTTCCCTTTCCCTCCCCAAATTAGAAAAATTTATATACAAGATGCAGGGCACTGACATCAAATACAGTGAAAATGGGCTTACACTGCAGGGAAAGAACATACAAAAGAAACAAAAAAAAGCAGTTGTCTCCCTATCTTTAACATCATCTTATATGGTCAAACGTACATAGCTTTTGATCTTTTCTGCTTGTCCTAGACTTATACTAGTTGCAATGGATTATTTTTATGTACCAAATGCTTTCCCAGGAGTTAGAGATAGAGTGTTACACTTTGTCTTGCTAAGTTTGAACTATAATGGAAAGGTGAAGGTACCTATGTAGTTCATGAAACAGTGATGAATATTTTGGCAAAATATGTAATAGGGTATTTGTCCAACAATAACATGTAAGTACAGTTTTGTTAAGAGAGACTGTAAGAAAAGATGACACCTGGGGAAACAATTGACCATTGGGAGGTTCCTGTTATGGCCAACCTGGCAAGAAAGATGAGTTCAAGGAAAGGGTGTTGGAGTGGGTAAGAGGATGAAGGCTGCAGAGGTGAATGGGCCTTTGGGATTCATTTTGAATGTGTGTCTTTCATTTTTGATTGCTTGCGACAGAATATAAGTTTTAGACACTTCTCTTGGCTCAGAAGTCAGGAGGATGCTACATCTCGCTAGGTAAGGGTTGATAGGTGACTCAGACCAGGTAATAGCAGAAGCAATGGAAAAAAGTGTGTGAAATAAAACCTCACTCCACATGAGAGCTCTTGTGATGAGGAATAATCAATAAATTTTTCTCCCTGAATTCAACTACATAGAGAGCAAAATTGTAATCAGAGACCACATCAAAGTTTACTAGAAATGATTGCTTTGATAAGATCTGACACACTTGTGACCATGGCGTGATTTCTTGGAGGCAAACTTGATGAGTCAAGAGATAATCAAGAAGGTATCTGGTAGGCATAGGATTTGAATAAGAGAATTAGATGAACTGAGTTCTGACTAGCACCAGGCAACCTAGACCCTCTCAGTATTCTCACAGTAAGAACAGTCATGACAGAGCTCAGTAGCTACAATTCTGTCCATCATGTCCATCCTAGGAACATTTCAACACCAAGATGGGCATCCTGCCCCTTGGACACTTGAGCCTTCCTACCCAGACATAGCTCAGACCAGTTGGAATTCTTCCTTCCAATCTCATCTATACTGCTGTAGTCCTACTCCTAACAACTCACGCCATTATTGTTGTTTGATATTATAATTATGTAGTGACACCTAAACTACACCTGTTATTACCTAGGTATGCAGAAGAATGTTGTTTTCATTTGTCATATAACTGAGAACTCACTCTTCTGTCTTCTATGCAGTTACTTCCCTCTCTGAATGGTTCTCTCCCTGCTGTCCAATCTGTCCCAGGTCATCTTGATGATCCAGGAAATAAAAGCAACAGAATAGATCTTCCCTGGCCCGCTCCCCTCCTACCCCTTAGTCCAGGGTTTCTTTCCTGTCTTTTCACCCCAGGCTCTACTTTAGCGAGAGCTCTTTGATGAAATCAGCCAGTATCCTGAACTTGGCTTAATTCCTCTTCTTATCTTTCTTCTTTTGTCTTCAGAACTAGAACTGAAATGTCTCTCTATTTATCCTTACCTCTTTGCTCTACCTGGTGGTCTTAACAATCACCCTTTTGGGGCATTAATGGCAGAAGAGATTAATTATACAAAAATAAGTTTCTGATAAAACCAAGGATCCAAGATATTAACTCTGTTGTAATTTTACTCTCAATGGGTAATCTCTCCTCATTTTGACAAAAGTTTGAAGATACATATATAGTTCCTGTTTTTATGAAATCAAATGTGACACTATAGACACACACATATCATATATCATTAAAATATATGATATATTTTATATAGCACACACACATATATATATATATATATACATATATATATATATATATATATATATGATACTTTGGAAGAGTTTGTAGGTCGATTATTCAAACATGACAAATGCACTCTGGACTTCCAAAGTCTCAGAACAATAGAGCAATCTGCTTATTGATGCCACACAGATATACCTAATTTCTATCTTCTCTGATTAGAGTTTCCTCATTCTTCATTCTCCATTTTGGTGGTTATCTCCAACCTCTACCAAAATCCTAGGGTCAAAAAATTTGTAATCGCACTGCATCTCTGGGGGTCACACTGATTTTTCTAACTAAGCAAATACAATATTTTATAAATATTTTATATCACTGAAATATATTCTTCCTTAATGTTTTTTTTCTTTCACCTCCTATGCGACTAGCTTGACTCATATCTATCACTGCTCACTTCCACCAGTCAAGGAAATCCTAACTGGCCTGTTTGATTTCACAATCCAGATACCACAGAGTACTATTTGTGGAGCACAGCTTTAATTATGCTATTCCACATTTAAAATTCCTTAGTGGATCTCCACCTCCTGTATAGTGAAGTCAACCTTCCCTAGCATGGTTGAAAGCCTTCTAGACCTGCTGGTTTGGAGTCTTACTTTTATCCATCCTAAAGTTTTACACTTTTCTCTAGCTTTCTTCTAACCTTACTATACACTTACTTCTGTGTCTGCTTTGAACTACTTATCTGTCAAAATTAGTATAGGAATAAAACTTTTTTGATAGCCCCAATGAAATTTAATCCTTCTTCTCTTGTACTTCTCCATATCTAAGACATTTCACTTTATCCTTTGTGTATCTGTAGTCATCCAGTGACATTAATGTAGCTAGAAAATATCTGGTTTTCAATAGGCACCTAGTAAATTTTTAAAGCCTGTGTTGAATGGAGTCCGAGAGAAAGAGAAGGGATGATGAGACAAAAGAAATACACACACATGTACACACATGTACACACACACATAAATATATATGTATGAGTTAAGCAGAAAGGGGGAAGTAAAAGAGTAACAATAGGTTGCCATAAGATCATCACTCAAGAAGTTTATGTTGGGATTGGCATGTCTGCATTGTCAGTTGGCTTCTTTCTCTACAAGTAAGAAGAAGGGAAACTGTGTCTACAAAGCATATTTGGGGCCTTATTATATCTCATATGTACCCTGCTCACCTTCTTTACTTTTTTCCACTTCAGGCACGGCTGCCAGGCATTCGATGTAAAAGCATAGTGAGTGTCCCTAAAGTAAATGCGTTTTGTTCTATTACTGTTATTTCAAGAGAGATGAGTTAAAATACCTGCTATCCACCTCTAACACTAGTCATCTGCCTCGATGGCTTCCAGAAGGGTTTTCTGACCTCCTGGATACTTATCTGGGTGCTTGGCACTCAGGCTGATGGGGAAGGTTTCTGCCTTGACTTTCGGATTCAGAGCCAGGAGATGTAAGTACAGTGAAATATGACACCCAGGCTCTCTGACATGGACTTAAACAGAAGCTTCTAGGGCCAAAGGGGTTATAATAGCTGATGATTAGCAAATAATTATATACTTGGAGAATGATGAAGCTTATTTGATTCACAGAACTAAAATATTTAGTAGAACTAGAACTGCTGGGTTTCTTGTTTTGTTTTGTTTTTGCTGTCATGCCTGCCTATCTCTTCTGCTATCTCTCTACCTTCCCAGTAGGTCCACTTAGAGTTAACTGAATTGAGGTAAATGATCATGAAAATTAAAGTCAGTGTCCGTAAGCAACATGGTCAGAAATGGGTTCCCTCTTTTTCTGTGATCAAGTAGTAAAGAATAGCTTATAGAACATAGTTCACAAATAAAAATTTACCATTGATATCATTAGGAACTTTTTTTTTTTGAAGCAGCATATTTGGAGAGGAGAAGAAACTTGGTGAGATTCATATAGAAACCAAATTGGGGTCAATCTCCCAGCGGATTCCCATTGCCTTCCAGTAATACCGTAATTCCCAACTTTGTTCTTAAGGAAAAGTTTACTGATCGGGTCTCCAGCTGCTTCTCTCCTTGCCCACTGTGCTCTGATCACACCAGTTAGCAGCATGAGGGTTTTCACTCTTGCTTTTCTCCTAAGTACATTCCCTGAGGAATTTGTCGTGCTGGTTCCTCTCCTTAGAACATCTATGTCCTCAGGCATTTACCTTGCTGACTCTTCTTTTATACCAAATTCTGCTAAAACTTCCCCTGCTTGGAAAGGCCTTTCTGGACATTCAAGCTAAACCAGTTCACAACACTTTCTCCTAATCCACATGGCTACTGATGCCATCGTTTTGAAACAACATTACCATAGAGAGTTTATACAATTCTTTGGTGAGCAGACGTAACAGGCAATATCTCCATTTGGATTGCGAAGGAAAATGAGGGTAAAAGGGATGTCTGGGCAGTAAAAACAGAGAATTATAAGCATCCCACCTTCTGTGAAGGTCCCATTGGCACTTGCTTATCATTGTTACATACTATTAGCTCTAGCACAAAGACTTTGATGTAGGGTTGAATTTTATGTCCATCAATCATTTCAACTCACCACCTCCTAACAGTCATGACAAGTCATAATTATATAAACCATTAACTTTCCAAAATATCAAGCATCTTATCAACCTGTAGGCAGCAAGGGAATGAGGAAAACTTGGTGATCAAGAATAGTCATGGTATAAAGAAATCAAAGGTTAGGTTGAGAGTAGCAGAATAGCAAAAGGGGAGAAGAGGAAAAAGCTTAATTTATTTATGTTGTCTTATTAGTTTCTCAGAGAGTGCTTCATTGACTTGGTTTTAATTAAGCTTTCCTTAAGCCTAAGTGTTCTGGGAGGCTAAATGAATGTGGTGCCAAGAGGGAATATGCCAAGAACTCCCAGATCTCATTTTTTAAAAATTCTCCTTCATAGCAAACATCTATTACACAGAATCTGTTGACAAATGGTCCATGTCCAGCAGAGGAGTACTGGTTGTGCATTTGTGTTTGGTGTTAACAGGAGGCTTTGCTACCAGGAATGCAGAATTGTCACCTGGCTTTGGCAGTAGGAGACAGGATGATTTAAGGAAGAAAGCACTGGACCTGGGCTTTAGTAGACTTTAGTTTTTGCTCCTAATATCCTTGGTGACCTTGGGGACACTGGTGCCCTGTTTCTGAATTTCTCTTCTGTCAGTTGTCAAGTGAAATAAGTAGATTGCACTATGAACAACAAATCCTGGGATTGGAAATGGGCCTTTTGTGCTTTGTATTTAACATGGGTAAAACACTTTATTCACCTCTTTAAACAAAGCAAAATAAAAGTGATATTTGCTGTGAATGCACTGTTCTTCATCCTGTCTAGAACCATCCTGCCCTTATTTGTCTGGCAAATTTCTACTCATCTCTACAGATCTCGGCTACTTCCCCATAGAGGACATTCCAATGGCCTTGTGTTGCTTTACGTCTTCTCAATCTTCTCTTTCATGTTCAATCATAGACTCTCAAATCGAGTGGACAGGGACTGTGTGTTTTGTCACTCCTCCGACCCTAATTAACTTTACAACAAGTAGGCCAAAAGCATTTGTGAAGGAATAAAAGAAAAATAGGAACAATATGGAATGAAAATAATATCTTACATTTCTAGAATGCTTTAAATTTTACATTGTTAAAGAGATTTGTTTGATTTGCAGATAAGGAGATAGAATGTTATAGAAGCTCATAACACAAGATCATACCCCAGATCACTCCAGGTTAGAGGGACAGAATATGTTCCTGTTTTATTCCTGGGACACAGGCCATCCACAACAATTCTCCACATACTGAGCTTCTCCAGAATGTCCTAGGGACGTAAATGCAAAGTGACATGTCATCTGTCTCACTATAGAGGAACAAAAAAGGCACTGGGAGAGCTTTAATTCTGGCTGCCTAGAGCTGGTGAGATCAAAGTCAGCCTGGGAAGATGATACAAAACTTAGACCCATCAAGACAGGAATGCAAGGGCTGTCACCAGGTACAGTGTGCACATGTTGGTGGTATTTTTGTTTGTTTTGTTTGTTTTTATTTTGCAAAAGTTTCCAAAGATAATGGCGGGGGGGGGGCAAGGATATACAATCAGAGGACACTTGTGGTGCTCTGAAAACTCCCAAGTCCAACAATCTGAAAGACATTATGAAAAAATACATGTATTGTTTTGATTCCCACCTTAAGAAGGAAGTTGTGGGAAAGAAGGTCCATTTCAAAAATTATTTAAGTAACATGTTGTCCTGATGCTCCATATAAAATATATTTACTCATTGTAATAAGGTTCGAGGTAACTAGTAATTCATTCAATAACTCAATACTTTCTCTCTTTTCCTTCTCTCTCTCTGTCTCCCTCTTACTGGCAATACTGACCTGCATGCTCATTCATCATGCTTGTTCCACTGGTGCTATACCACTTGAGCGATGCTTCCAGCTATGTCTTTTTTGGGTTAGTTGGAATGGAGCTCTTCGTGGGCTGCCTTTGAACTATAATCTTTTATATCTTTAACTCCTGTGTTGCTAAGGTTCTGCGTGTAAGCTATTGATATCCAGCTTCAATCAGTTATTAATTTTAATCTTAGTAAAATCAATCTGTATTATTTTAAAGCTATTAATTGTAGAGCTTGGTGAGGGCAAGCTGTTTTTGAGGTGAGGACAGAAAAACCATTTCTATGACCTGATAGTAGATGCTCAGTTTATGTGTAGTTTATGTAAATACTTTATTTATACCACCACCCCAAAACACACACATACACACACACACACACACACACACACACACACACACACACACTGTATGTATTTTGCTCTGTTCAGACACTGTGAACATAGCATGGCTCCAGTCTACGTTCAGTGCCTACAGCATGCCTGGTGATTATATGTGTGTTAAGAAGGAATATATTATTTAGCCCATTTTTAAAAGATCAAATAAAAAGAAATAATGGCAGTATTCATCTAAAAAAAACATCACACTAACTATAGGAGGCAAGTAGAGGTAGGGAACTTAGATTTAGAGAAGGGGAAAGTAAATGGGCTATCTCACTTCTATTTGGTTTATGGCAAAGAAAGCCCAGGAATCTGCGTCCTTCTGATTGCAAGTCTTTACACCAAACCATAAGTTTAAGCAGATGAGAATCTTTTTAAATTTCAGATTCCCATAGATTATGTGACAAAGATGAGACTGTCTTACAAGCTACCAGGTAATACTTATGTTTTGGTGTATGGATATTTTGTGTAGCAATGATATAAAAACACACATGCCTACCTCTTCCAGAAAGAAACCAAACTTCCCCTTTCCTCCCCTCTGCGTCCTATAACTCATGTAACTTAGGGAATTCTGATTCTATCGCCTTCTTCAATTTATGGCTCCATCACTCTTCTGCCCTGTCTGACAGAATAACTTGCCAGCCACATGTGCTGTGTAAATTTAAATTAATTACAATGAATTAAAATACAGATTTTTCTTCTCTATTAGCACCTATAGGTCTCAAGTGCATAGCAATCAGCCATTGTGTCTGGCAGTAGTTCTTGTACTGGCTAGTGCAGAGTAGGGTATTTCAAGCTTGCAGTGATTTCTGCTGGACAATACTCAAAGTATAGATCAACCATAAAAACAACCCCTGTGTTTCAAAAAGCTGTTTCTAAGAACATGAAATTCCTCTGTCAACAACTATCTCCTCTCATATGAGCTCTTCAGTTTACTGGCCTAACCTAGTTAAAGATTAAAGTATCATATTTGAGTAGAAGTGAACTTTCCTCTGTGTTGGCTAGTGACAAATGTTCCAATTAGTGTTGAGTGACAAACTAATGGCTGTTGGTAGCCATTGTGACCTTCAGTGGAAGTCTAACCTTAATTAAGGCAGAATATGAACCCTAGGTAGAACTATATTAGAACTTCTTCTTCAGCTGTTTAGGATTTGGTTTCTGTTGCTTAAAATTAAAAGGTAGTTGAGAAGACATTTGTAATCTTGATATTTGCAATTCAATGGTGTAGGTACAGGCTAAGACAAAAATCAAATATAGCTACTACTTCCAAGTTACTATTTACTTTCATGTGTAAGATAGTTCATACAGAAAGATTGTTTCAACACAGACATATTCCTTAGTCAAGGGAAGATTGGTTTCATGGTTTGGAGGAGAGAGAAAAGTCTCTTTTTATGAAAGAAAATCCAAGATGATTTTCTAGAGGAGGTGTTGCTTCAGAAAGATGTCAGAATTGAGGGCATGACAGAGGGGAAATTATTTCAGAAAGGGTGAAGACTAGGACACACTGGGCAATTTCCATGAAAATGGTGAAGGCCTGGCCATTATGCTTGGCATTATAGACTGTACTCGAATAAAAATAAGAAATAGAAAACATTGAGCCAGTCCCTTTTACTGATTTGTACATGATTTTTTTTAAATTTAATTTTATTTTATTTGAGAACATACTATACAGAGGGGCTACAATTACATGGGCAGGATTATGCATACATTTCTTACCAAGCATTGCAGCCTCCTCCTTTGTTTACCCTTCACCTCCCTTCCCAGCCTTCCCCCTCCCCCCACCCAATTATACTCCCCTCCCCCTCCACACCGACATTGTAAAGTTGGTTTTGACATGACATTTTGTACTTCTCATTGTTGCAACAGGTCCACCTGAATCCTTAAACGACTTGTTTGTCCCCATCTCCTCCACATGTTATACTGACATCAAATATAGTGAAAGCGGGGGTTACACTGTGGGGGAGGGACATACAAAGCAACTATGTTTATTGCAGCATTATTTACCATAGCTAAGATATGTACATGAATTTTTTAAAAGAAGCCTGATTAATAGTTTAGCACTTGACAGTGTTCAAAACACTTCCTTAACAGGACTTTTCTTTGTTTTATTTTGTTTGCTATTCTGCGCCAACGTAGAGGAATTATGTCTAAAAGGACTGAATGCCCAGTGCCACAAATTAATAACAAACCTACTCCTTTAGTGCATACCTCTTAGTGCTTGACCCAAAATCTTGTGGCCACAAAAAATACAGTGGTCTGTGAATGACCATTCTTCTCTATAAACTAGAGAGAATATCTCTAGTTTACACGGACATCTCAGGACATCTATAAGTATGTCCTGGCTGGCCAACAAAATTATCAAATTATCTCTGCAGATGTAACTTCCTCCTGTCTTTTAGGACAGGTGGTTGATAAGGAATACTAGCCTGTAGACACAGACTGCACCTTCCTGGAAGCGATTTCTAGTCACTCCCAACGGAGTGGGGAGACATTTGTGTACCAGGTTGTGAATACAAATTAAGTTTCATAACCATTCATATACTTCATTAGAAAGTAGGGGTTTCTGACAGGATGGGCATCAATTGATTCTGGACTCTGTGAGTTATTTCAATTAGTTCATATTCTCACTCTTTCTTACACTCTTTTTGTCTGTACACTGCAGGGTCTCTGTGTTGTGAGGTAAAGAGACAGAGCAGTGACAAAAGAGATGGTTAAAACAAATGTATCAAAATGTTAGCAATTAGAGAAGTGCACTTTTTTCAATTTTGTAGATTTCAATTATTTTACAACAGAAAGCAAGAGATAAGCAATTAGGAATACAATGGGCTGAAAGTTCTAGTGGCAAAGAAGTATGCTCTGTGGGGCTCCTCCATTGTAATGCTGACAATCAGAAGCTGAGCACCCTGTCCCTTTGTCCTGCTCCTTTGCCTGCTGAACTTGGTGCCTATCATGTCTGTAAAAGGTTGCCCTCTAAGTGACACACATAATTTTCCTGCTCCTGTAACACTCACTGCCCCCTCAAAAAAACTTCATGCAGAACCTCCTTCAGTCTGAATGGTTGCATCCAATTGTACTGGCTCTCAACATGCAGTGCCTAACACGCATAGCACTAGGACCCATTTTCCTGATGGCAACACTCATTGCACATCACTGGATCAGAACTGTCTGATAAGAATACACTGGCTGTAATATATCGAGGCCTGATTGAAAAGATGCAAATGGGGTTGGCGCTGAATACATATCCAGACATTTCTCCTGGACTTTGAGAAATCTTGGGGGGATACTAAAATACTTTAGGAGCAATGTAAAAGCACCTAGGGATCCCTGATTCCAGATCAGATTGACAGTGAGTAAATATGAAGAAAAAGGAAGCCACCTAGAGAAAGCAGGTAGGATTGTGACCACAGTTGAGCCAATTCTTGCTCATGAGAAGGAGCAGGACTAAGTTTTCTTTTTCAAAAGCCTAAATGAGAATCAAAAATGTTCAGGATCACCACCTCCCCATCCCAGAGGAATGAAGTCAATGGGGTGATGGGAACAGAGCTGATGCTGACTTCATGGTCTATAGAAACCATCCTAAATGAAGCAGTCAACTTCATTAGCAAAGGCCATTTGGTCTGAAATTCTTTATTCCTCTTTATCTCACTCCATTATGAGGCAATGGAACAAAGAGAAATACAGAGTTAGGGAACGGCCAACTTATCTAAATGTTAATGACAATAATTATTGGCCTGGAGAAACATCTTTTGGTTCAACAGAACTATTTCATAAACACCATTGGGAGGATTTGTGTGGACCTAGCAGTTCTCCTAGCAAAGAGGGACTATTACCAGGACCAATATGACTTCCCAAAAGAGAAGTAGCACTTAGCTGGACTGACAGGGGAGTCAGTAGCATGGGACAGGCTACAGAGAGTGGTGAGGAGGTGAAGGAGGATATCATGAAGGCATTTTATAGCAAGAAACAGGCCAATGACAAGGCTGAGTAGACTGTCTTGTGACGCGTCTGAACTATGAACTTGGCTTTCAGTAGCCTATCACCTATTTATCATGCAAGGCTTATCCGTTCATGTACTGCCAAATTACTCCACTAGGAAGACCGCAGGGAAGCAGAGTAGAGGAAAACATAGAGACCTTGAGAGAAAGACAGGCTAGGACTAAGGAACTATCTTGAAATCCAGTAAATGAGTACTTCATAGGATGCCTTTAGATCAGAGTTTTATAATGTACTATCCAGCCCAGAAGCCTTAGCAATGCCAGCATTCTATGAGAAATGCATGTTCTTAGGCCCTGTATCAAGATCTATTGAAGTGGATAAAAAGTGAGGTACCATCATCTGTACTTAACTAGCTCTACAGCTCATTTTCAGAACTTTGCATTGCCCTGAACTTCTCGTAAGTCCCTGGAAGGAGCCAGAAGTGGTATCATACCCTGAGGGGACACAGCAACTAAATCAATGGATCCAATTTCCAAATATTTCACAGAAATGAGAAAAAAACAACAAGGAAACATTTGTATAAAAGGCTAAACAAAAGGCATTGCACATATTCTAGAAGAATAAGCTCTCTGGCAGGAGACCTACTTTTTTATGGTGACTCATTTTGACCTTGGGTCAACCTTGAGCAAAACTACAAAGGTAGAAGTCACTGTGTCAGAAACCAATCTTCTGTAGGTAATTCTTTCTTTTAAAAACATAACCTTCATTATGTCACTTACATAAAAATATTACCTAGGTAGCACTGTAACCCAGAAAAGGTCTATACTACATGTTATAGCCCCCTTCTATCTTGGTTTAGCCAATGAGATAGAAGGATGGATTGTTAGCAAGAACATTGAAGATTACTTCTTATTGGGACTTGGATAGAGAATGTATAGATTATATAGTTTTGCTTCCCTCTTTATTCAGCCTAAAATGTGTATTATGATACCAGGATGTCCACCACTCTATTATTTTTCTGTCCTTGCTAAAACTATAGTAAAACAATGGAAAATAATACTATTTTTTGAAAATGTGTAAGGTCATAAATAAATCCTCAGCTAATTCTAATCAGATTTTTTTTTTAATGTGAGGAAATAACTCTTCCACATTTAAGCCACTTTATTTCAGTCTCTGCTAATTACCAGTTAGAACCATTTCTATCTCATGTAGTCATGTAGTCAAAACCATCAAAACTGTGGGAACATATGCTCATGGTGATGGCATTTGTAGAATTAGCTGCCATGATCTCAGGAAGATTTGAATGAGAATAACTTAGAGCAAGGCAAAGAAGACAGACTCTTTTTCTCAGATGGAGGAGAAGACAAAAGAGATTTCTTTTTTTTCAGATAAACACACACCCTAGTGTGTCTTTTGACTAGGAAGGCACCCACAACTCATGACCTGCTTTCCTATCTGCCAGTTACACTATAATGGGAGAGTACCACTTACCTAGTCTGAAACACTGGAGCCCATGGCTTTGATCTCTACCCTCTAAACCCATAAGATTGCCGCAACCCATCTCCTCAAATGGGTTTTTCACACCCCCACTGACTCCTTGCTCATGTCTCTTGCCAACTCCTACTTCCCACATCTCCCTTTTAAGTAAAGAAGCTGCCACAGCTCCAAAGGTCCTCTCCTGGTTTTCCTATGGAAGGCCTCCCTCCAGAGTCCATACTACCACCTGATCGATTTTTTTCTTTTCCTTTCTTTCTTTCCTTCCTTCCTTCCTTTCTTTCTTTTTTTTTTCTTTTTTTTTTTTTGGTGCTACTACTGGGTCTCAAACTCAGGGCCTAGGTATTGTCCTTTATGGAACAAGGCTGATGTTTAACTATTTGTACCACAGCTCCATTTCTGGCCTCGGAGTGGTTAATTGGAGATAACAGTTTCATGGGCTTTCATTCCCACGCTAACTCTGAAACTCTGTCTTCAGATCTCAGCTTCCTGAGTAGCTAGAATTAACAGGCATGAACCATTGGTGCCAGGCTCCAGATGAATTTTTTTTGGGGGGGGGGATCCGGTAGTGGGGCCTAAACTCTGGGCCTGGGCGCTGTCCCTCAGCTCTTCAGTTCAAGGCTAGTGCTCTACCACTTGAGCCACAGCGCCACTTCCGGTTTTTCTTTTCTGCTTAAGTGGTGCTGAGGAATCGAACCCAGGGCCTCAAGTATGCAAGGCAAGCGCTCTACCATTTCCCAGCCCTCCAGATGAATATTTTAAGAGGCAAAATTTGATCATATCACTTCCTTGCTTGAATCCTTCAATTCCAATTCCCTGCAGTGATGTTTCATGGGATTCATATAGACATGGGAGGAGGAAGAAAATAAATGTTTGCATGCTTTTTCAGCTTTTGAAAATGGCTACATATCTTTAAAGTAAAAACAGCAGACTTTTCAGCAGCTTTAAAATGCCAATGGGCAATGCAGACTTTCAAAAGCTACACCAAACAGATATGTCTTTCAAACCCACTCTAAAAGCCCATCTTCTGAGAATTTGAAACTGAAAACTAACCACAGGTGGATCAAGAGTCCCAGCATGGAAGTTAGTTCTCCACCATGGTACCTTATTGACACTGCCGTACTCATTCCATATACCTTGCCCTCCTCATAATCCTGAAACTACATTAAAGCCATCTTTGGGCTCCTCTTGTGCTCATGACACTCACTCACACATACCCTGGAAGCTAGAAGGAGTGAACACACACATAAAGAACCCTTAACCAGTGGGAAACAGGAAGTGGTGGATGGACACTTCTGCTTCTCAGATTCATGATTCTGATATCCATTTTTTTTTTTTTTTTTGTCATTTGGGGGTTTGAACTCCGGGCCTGGGTGCTGTCCCTGAGCTATTCAGCACAAGCCTAGCGTACTACCATTTGAGCCACATCATCACTTCAGATTTTCTGGTGGTTAATTGGAGATATGAACCTCAAGGACTTTCCTGCCTGGGCTGGCTTTAACCCATGATCCTTAGATCTCAGCCTCCTGAGTAGCTAGGATTACAGGCATGAGCCACCAGCGCCTGGCAATTCTGATATCCATGTTATCCCATTTTTCAGTGGGATTTTTCGTAGCATGTTTGGGCTCCATTTACTCACAGGAACAACAAATTTGCCTTATTCCAGTTAGCTTTTATTCTCTATGTTTTTATTTCACTGTATTCTATCTCTATTCTTTGGGTCACTTCACAAAATAAGCTACCTACAGCAAATTGTTTCTCAGGACTCCATTTTTGGTGGTGGTAGTGGTAGGCAAGAATAAGAGAACCTAAGCCAATACTCATCCATTCATCAGCCTGGTTATAAGCTCTGGGAGAGAAATGGTGCACTGCCTTAGTAGATACCTCCTCAGCTCTAATAACCAGGCTTGGAACAGTAGTTCACAGGAGTTCATAGGAGGTTAAGCACATTGGTTGAGCTTATTGAATAAAATCCATGATGTCTATAAGAATCAGGGAGACATTGTTAATTCAGTAATTGACTTAATAACTACTTACTTGTATGGCTTCCATATGCTGGCTAACACCCATTACTCAGAAAAACTTCCAGTAATTAAAGAAACGTACAAATAACTATGTTGTACCTAAATGGTTAAAAAACATTGTGGAGAAAATGAATGAGAGAATGGGTAGCCAGTCTAGGGACAAGTTACTAAGAGGTGCTTAGACAGGCCATAGTAAGGCATTTCATTGGCACTATGAAGCCAATACTGGAGCAAGGCATGTGAAAATTTGGGGAAATCTCAAGCAAAAGAAACTCAGAGTCTTGGGGCAATGGCAGCTCAGTGACATCAGTGTGGCTGGAGCAGAATGAGCCAGGGAGGATGAGGAAGAATGCAAAAGTATGAGAAATGTGAGTACCCAGGTCCCACAAGACATTTGACCTTTACTGCTTAATTTTTTAATTAAATGTTTTATTTTCATCAAATTAACATGGGAATCCTCACAGGACAACCATCCGTGATTCTGAACACATACCATTCGCTTATGTGTACTGAGCTGAGAAAGCATTTGCAGCTAAGGAGGAACTGTAGCTCCTCAGTATGGGTTCTGAGGCTGGAGACAGTAGAGAAGCACTTTGCCAGTGATTAAAGAGCTTTTGAGGAAGAATGGGGATGAAAGGAGTGGCAATGATCAGTGTGCTTTGTACTTATAAATTAACATGTCGACCTGATACCCCTGTGTACAACTTCTCAAAGATAACAATAATAATAACAATAAATAAATAACGTTAAAATAGTGAATTTGTGCATTATAGAGAATTGTGTTCAAAATAGATTGAAGGAAGAAGTTGTCCATGAATCAAGACAAAATTTATATGAAGGTGTCATTGATGGGGATAATGTGGAAATTGGGGGGGGGAGATGGAGAGAGGGGAAGAGAGAGAGAAAGAGAGACAGAGACAGAGACAGAGAGGTAGACAGACAGACAGAAAGAGACAGGAAGAGGGAGAGCAAGAATAAGAGATGAGATGAAGAAAAGGCATAGTGTGGGGGAAGAGGGAGAATAAATTCTGAAGATAGAATTGAAGTTTAATAAGGAAAAGGTACACTGTGTAATAAGCCAACCTTTGAAGTGCTGGGGATAAGAAGTTCAAATATTGTGAGATGCCTATAAGAAAGAAGTCAATGGTAAAATTAGTGACATCAAATTCACAAGTCTGGAGTGCAAATGAGACATCTGACCTACATAGTGCTGTGGATAGTGTAGATAGCATTAAAACTACATAAACCACATGACACCCACGAGATACCCAGTAGTTATATAACCCATAAAGTCAATATGAGGAATAAACCCTAAATAGTCCCATTTTGATAAATTTAGGACATGATTCAGAGTCACTAGAGAACAAAGTAAGTGAAGAGAGAGCAGAGTAAACAAGATTCCAGAAGAGAATTAAAGTGAATATTCCAAGAAACAGAGAGTAATAGCCAGTATCAACTACTATGAATAGCTCAAGAAGAGGACCAAGAGTTGGCCTTTGGATTTATAGGCATCATACTTCTCAGTGCCATCAATATGCTCTACTTTGATCAAGAGTAGCGATTGAGTGCCAGTGGCTCATGTTTGTAGTCCTAGCTAGTTAGGAGGCTGAGATCTGAAGATGGCAGTTTATAGCCAGCCCAGACAGAAAAGCCCAAGTGACTCTTACCTTCAATTACTACCAAAAAGCTGGAAGTGGAGCAGTGGCTCAGTGGTTGAGCACTAGCCTGGAGCACAAAACTCAAGGACAGTACCCAGGCCTTCAGGACTAGTGCTGGCAAAAGAGTACAGTTGGATATTTTTTTGTAAAGAATGCAGTGAGAACAGTAAGGGATGAATTTGTGGTTACATTTCATATTTCAATAATCACTTTTTTCCTGGAAGATTGTATATGTTGTGTGTAATGAATTATATGGATTATGAGTTACTCATGGCATGTGAATTTATGTTGGAGTTGGGGACTCATCTATAAATTATCATATTTCTCTCCATCATTTTCCAAGCTATAAAGAAACCGGCATTTGAAGGTAACGTTCCTTCCATCTCTGCAATCATTGGTGGTGTCAATATGTTTTTAACTAACTTCCTAAAGAAAGCTCATGTCAGCCCTCATTTAATAGCTGAGGAAACTAAGATGTCAAGGACTTAAGCAATTATATCACACATGCAACACAAATTCTCACTCTCTAAGGAAAAAGCACAGATTGAGAGAATTTGAGATTTCCATTTTTTGCTTCCAAGAGGTTGCAATTTTACCTTTGCTAGCTTTCCTCTGATAGAAGGCTCAGGAGTGGGGTGGCTTTCATTAGAGATCAGGAGATTTTTCTGAGCAGACTCCTGCAGAGATAAAACCGTTGGCTTGTGCTGTAAAATACAAGATACCGTACGTGCCTCTGCATCCACCTGCTCTTGAGTATTCTGTGGTTGGGCAAATAATTTTTTTCTCAGTCTTTCATCTACACTTTTCTTTTAAAAGCTGAAAAGAAATTTCTCTTTGAGAAGGGAAAAAAATGTGTGTCTTTCATAGAGAATCAGTGTGTATACATAATGTTTCATGGTAAAGTAAATAAAATAGCAGAGAGGAGAATATTGAGGCAGTACAAAACATTTTGTCTTTGAATTTGAATTCAACATTTTCTGTCCCGGGAGAGCAGTTGTGTTTCCATCTCAGTTTGCTATTATTAAACATATCACCTGCCTTCTCTATGCCTCCATGTCTTTCTATTATAATAACTAATACTATGGGCACTATCTCGATCTCAAACTCTTCCTGAGTGAAACAGAAAGCAACCTGGATTGAAGATCCAGTGCCATCCTTACCCTGGGTCTTATCCTTGCCGTTATAATGAGCTGTTTCCCCAGATACAAATGGGTAGAGGGAAGAGAGCTTGTTACTACTTACTTCCATTATTCTACCTCCCATTCACTCCTTTGGGGGGCCACTAAAATCATTTCTGAGTTATTTCTCTCAGTCTCTCTTGTCCCCCTTCCATCTCTTCTTACTCTTTAGCCAACCTCTTTGTCACAAAAAAAGAGTTTGCCATGTTACTCTCCTCATTGAAAGATTTGGAAGGTAGTGTTTGATTGTACTTAATGGGGACCATTTTTGAAACTGCTTCTATGTCTATAGGGTGTAGTCACTATCTGCTTCCCCTGTTAATAATGTGCGGTGTTTCTTATCCTGAATTCTTCTTTGGGAATTGTCCAAACTGGTCATCCTCTTGAGCTACTCCTTCTTCCTGATAGCTTCCTGATTCATCCTCCACCCATTAATTAGTTGCTCATCATGTTTCAGAGCTCAATTCAAATTCATTCCCTTATGGCAGTATTCTCTCATGCTTATACAACTCTTTTAAAATAGTTGTGATATTACAATGGGGGTCTCAAAGGCCCCAGACTTCTTTGTCATACCTATTAAAATGGAAACTAAGTATGTAGTAAGATCATTTATCTAGTGAGCATACTGTCAGGTAGCAGCAATCTTTCTTTTTTCCTTGCTATAATGTGGATTGAACATTCAAGGCTTCTTGATTGCTAGGAAATTACTCTAACACTTGATCCATAACCCCCAATCCTTTTGCTTTTAGTTGGTGTTGTTTTCTTTTTACAGTTCTCAACTTTTGCAAAGCCAGGCTTAGAACATGATCCTCCTATTTCTACCCCAAAATAGCTGAGATGAAAGACACACACTTCCAGGCCGAGTATCCTTTGGAAACCAGGTCTCACCAACTTTTGCTTGGGCTGGCCTTGGAATTTCAAGCTTACGCCTGCTATCACATCTGTTGAAGGCTAACTCATAAGACAAAACACGACATTCCTCATCACTTAGCTCTATACCTTGTACACAATGAACACTCAAAAAGTACTTGTTAAATGTATGAACTCTGAATCTGTAAAATGGGAATTGATGTGTATAGTTGTACCTTGTGGGGACAAGTCCCACAGATACAACACAGCTGTGCTAATATGATGACACCTGCTCCTCTAAAAATTATTTCTCTTTATAGAATAGGTTCTCATAAAGAAAAAAGCTCAGAAACAACACCCAAGGTCTAAGGTCAAGTCTCATGACCAATAAAAATAATCACCTATGGTTGCAAAATGAGTGGATGGAAATGCTGAATTCTCAGTTGGTAAAAATCGTTTTGATACAACAAAAAGTAGTTGAAGGAACTTCATAGTTCATTTTATATACAGGTTTAAAAAACATGGAAAATCTTCCCAAAATATTTTTCAATGCATAAAGGAAAAAGAGCCCTTGTGTGAATAATTTATTCTAAGTAATGACAATAGTTAATTTTCAGAATCAACAGTTACATAATCAATGAAAGTTCCCGGGTTACTTCATTGGAGAAAGCTTTAAGTATGTAATGCCCTTAACAACAGTAGAGCTTTCTTTGAAGAAAACTTTTTTTTGATGATACTGAAGAACAAACTCAAGGCCTCATGTATGCTGGACAAATTCAAGACCTCCAGATCAAGGTAAATATTTATTTGAGATAGAATCCTACCATGTTGCCTGGGTTAGTCTGTAACTCTCATTCCTACCACATGATGGGATTAGGTATGTTGTAATATTATATACAATTTTTCCTTGAGAAAACACATTTTATACATTGATGAAACTTTAGAGAGCATAAATTTTCCTTGCATTACATTATGATGTCAGTATTAGTTTAAAAAAAAGACAGATTCCAATGAGAGTACTTTTTCATTAGTCACATGTATGAGACTACAGCAGGCTAGACCCCACATTGGGCCAATCATGGGCCATTCTTCAGAACTTTGGAATTGAGCCTGTAATGAATCAATTCATTCTTGACTCATCTTCCAGTGTGAATTCACACATGCACAACAACAATAGGATACACACACCAAAAACAAAAGCATAAACTAAAATTAAAGAGGCAAAGAACAGATGCGGTTTACCAGGATTTACACCAAGTAATTGAGAAAGTTGATATACAGATAATGCAAACAATGGCACAGATGTGCAAAGAGAAGCCAGTGCAGAGATGTGAAAGGAAAAGCCTCTGGATTCCTTCTGGCTTCCCCTCTTTTGGTTCTCTTGCCTTTGTAGTGTTTGGCTCCCTGCCTGCCCTTGAGCTGCTTCCACATGAGAACATCCTTCATAATGAGCTCTTCTCATTCTTCTTAGTGTCTACTGCTTGCAACTAAAGAATTAGAGCTAACTACTATACGAAAGTACAGAGGAAACATAGTAGACCCTGTAATAATTATCTGATGACTGTAATCTCCTGATAGAAAGTAATCATTTTAGAGTAAGCATGATATATAAACAATGGAATAAGTATACTTACCTCAACTGCCATTACTCGAAAAATCCTTGTACAGGTTGACACTTACGGAATATTTTCTACTTGACTAGTGCTTTTGCATATGTCTCAGATCTTTATAACATCACCAATAAATGGATGGCTAGATGCTGTCCATGTTACAGTTGAATTGTTTTCTATCTGCACCTGTATTCTTTACCATTGACAAATGTGGAGTGGATAACTTCTGCCATTATTTAACTTTCATCATTGATAGCTTGTATAGATCTTAGTATATTAATAGGCATGAAGACATGCTTGTTGACTGAGTAACTAAATGTCCTTGTGCAAGTGTCTAAGTATCTCTGGGCAATTTTGAGTAAGATATTATATGGAATTGAGGTAGAAATAAGATGATAGGTTGAGTCATCTGAAAACAACAAAATAAAAGATAGTGGCTATCACTTTCTGAGAAAGTGGTATTAACCTATTGTTTCAAAGAAAACCCTAATTCCAGTTAGGTCAGGTAGAATGCCCAAATGTAGCAACTACTAGTGTGAAATAGTTTTTTTTAAAAAATCTCCTTATCTTCAAGTATAAAGTATGATTTAGGTAAAATAGGCATAGAGCATGATCTCTTTTAAAGAAGGGAAAACCTTTTCAAGTTAGTGAGGTAGAATATGTGAACTCAGTGACAAAATATAATGAGAAAGGATCTCACAGAGTGCCATGAACCAAGAACAGAGAACAGATGAAAGCAGATGGAGCAGCTAATTCCTCAGGTTAAGTCTGATCTGAGTCTGAACCACTCCATGCCTTAGGGAAGGGATTCTACCTCACTTTAATCACCTTCCTATTGCAGGTTGACCTTCAAAACAGTGTATGGTCAATCTCTGGAGGTCCACCACCAAAGACAGACTGTAAGGAAACTCTGAGGTAAACGAACCAGTCAGGCATTCCTCAGTCTCACTTCTGGAGAGCTTGGGGCTGGCATTTCCCAAGGACCAAGATTCAACTGGCTCAGCATATTTGTGCAATGTTGAGTCACAGACCTGTGTGTTACTTTAGATAATCCCACATGCATCCCTGAGATTGGGTGTGTGTGTGCATGGCTTTCTGTGGCCTTCCTTGGCCAAATGCCAATTGTGTCTAGAAAGAGCATAACTAGGCACCACTGAAAGGCAGGAGGCTATGATGGGGTGATACTTTTGTTGACAGTGTGCTGTCACTGGAGGTGAGGGGTCTAGGGGTGTACCTGTGATAAGAATGAAGCTGGAGCTGTCGTCCAGTGTGTAAGTCTCTGCTAGGTTGGGTCAGTGAGTAGTGGGATGTTATGTTATGGGTCGTGGCCACTATTACCATGAGTGGTGAATCTATGGACAGGGTGCTTCAAATAAACATGAGTTCTATTGGCACCTCACCTCATATTTTTCTGTGGCTTACCCAGATCAAAGGAAATCTGAGAGGAGCCCAGAACACAAAAAATCCCAGGGATTTTTGCAGAGTTAAAGATGCTGTAATAAAGAGCCTACTGAACTCTCCAGAGGAGACCTCTGCAGACCTGCTCAGTGGTTCACTGAGGTGTTCTCAGTGATCATCAATAAAGTAGATTATTTGAATATTTGTATCCCCATATTTTCTATTTGTTTCTCTAAGCATTATGCCCTCCTTTGGTCCTCAGCTTCACCCAGACCTGAGTTCCTCCCTGCCCTGGAGTTCCTGCCATACAGCTGGTCTATCCCTCTCTCTGCCCAGACCCACCTGAACTCCCATCTACCTCACTTCCTACCCCCAGATCCTGCTGCTACCTAGATAGTGGAGGTCACCTTGTGCTCTCTCTCTGGGGCAAATATGGCTCCTCTAATAAACCTTGTAATAATCTTTCTCCTGTGACTGCCTGCCTCTGTGTGGTCCCCTGGGATAGACGTGAGGGATCCTTTCAGTTTCTATTTATGTATTGAATGCAAATTAAATTGTCTAGATAGACAATATAATATGTCAAACTTAGTAAACCAAAAACTTGTTCATTGATCCATACTACTTCCTACCACCAAAACATAACCAAAAAAGACAAATCAATACCTGCTTCTCCTGAACGTCAACATTCTTATCTTCCTAGAGCTGAGGCCCAGTTGTCCTTGATTTCTCTATTTCTCTTCTACATCATAGTCAATCCTTCAGCAAATTTTTGTTGGCCTACTTTCTATATACTACCACTTCTTCTTTTAATTATTATTTTTATTTGTTTTGTTTGCTTATGTATATGTCTTTGGGAGGGTAAAGGGATACATAGACATAGTAATGGAGGGACAAAGGGTAAACAGATACAATAATAGTACTGCCACTTCTTAATCTCTCACTATTAACAATCTGGCCTAATTCAATATCACTTCTTGTCTGTAAGCAGTAGATTCTGGTTGGTCTTTAACATCTTCTCTTGCTTCCCATCCATCTTGTTTTCATTTCTAAATCTAGCAGCTGTAGTCATCTTAAAACTTCTGCTAGACCACTCTTTTCTTCACAGTCTTTTGACCTCATTTGGAAAAAAAGGACATAATTCTTAAAACTATTTATAAGAAATGGCCCAATTTACCCTTATCTATTAGAATATCATGTCTATAATTATTGTCTTGAAAAAATATCTTCAATGTACATTTTTATTTAAGAAAAAAATGACTATCATCTAAGGGTATTATATGCATTTAGAACAAGCTTACATTAAAAATCACTTATTTGTATAATTAAAATGCATTAATAAAATGCATTGTAAAATACAACTTATTAATGAAACATAATATATAAAAGCTATATAAGCACGACAATCTATTAAGAAAGTTGTTTCTGGTCAGGAGCTGTGCCTCACATCTGTAATCTTATCTGCTCAGGAGGCTGAAATTTGAGGAAAGAGGTTGGAAGCTAGCCTGGTCAGGAAAGTCCATGAGACTCTTATCTCCAAATAACCACCAGAAAACTGAAAGTGTTACTGTGCCTCAACATGGTAGAACATTAGTCTTGAGCAAAAAAGCTCAGGAAGGGTTGGGAAGGTGGCTCAGTGGTAGAGTGCTTGCCTTGCATGCATGAGGCCCTGGGTTCCATTCCTCAGCACCACATAGCAGAAAAAAAAAGCCGGAAGTGGTGCTATGGCTCAAGTGGTAGCACACTAGCCTTGAGCTGAAGCACTGAGGGACAGCGCCCAGGCCCAGAGTTCAGGCCCCACAACCGGACCCCCCCCAAAAAAAAAGCTCAGGAACAGCACACAGGTCCTGTTCAAGCCCTACAACTGGAAAAAAAAAGCATTTTTTTCCTATGGGGATAATGGTCCATGTATTCTTTTTGTCCCCCTTAGAGGAAACATAATCACTGAGAGCTGTTATATAACAAAGGTAGTGTGATAGTCAGTAGAGAGTCAATCTGATTAATGTTCTGTACAGCATGTGTGAAATGCTATGGTGAAACCCCTTTGAACAATTAACACACACTAAAAATTGAATCACAGGAGTGTAAAATAGTCCCTGTCAAGGATATGGCTACTAGTAGGAGGGGATGGGTACCTGGAGAGGATGAAGGAGGGTGTGTGGTCAAACCCCATTATGTACACATATGAAAGCAGAACAAGGAAGTCTGTTGAAACTAGTTTGGGAAGGAAGAATAAGGGAGAAAGATGAAGGGGTTGAGACTCATCAAGGTATATTAAGTGCATATATGGGAATGTCAAAATGAAATCCCTCGGTATAGCTAATTGATGCAAATTAAAATGTAGGAAAAAAGGAAATGATTTATTTTGACTTACATTTGAGGGACTATGGCCTTAGAACATGGATTTGAACTAGCCTAAATATCATGGTCCACCATGGAAGAGGTTCCATGGGTTTTCGTTGTTCCAGGATCCTAAGCATTAACAACACCCTTCATGCCACTGAAACTAATCATTCTTGTAAATGGATAGCAGATAAAGGTTTCACATAAGCAAACTAGGAGGCTGAAATGATCTATGTGGTTGGAGACATTGGTATGAACTCCAGATTATTTTAGTAGAGATAAGACAGAGGTTATATAGAGAAATACTGAGATGTAGATGGATCTGTACAGAATAATTCACTTGAGTGATCAAGGTTAACTTCAGCAGTGATCAGTAATGTTGTAAATATGTGTTCTGGACAGAACATAATAAAAATGGCACTTTACTTCTGTGATATTCTTCCTCCAAACTTAGTCTAATAAGAATGCTGACAGATTTTCAACTGAACAATATTGTACAAAATATCTTACAACTGCTCAAAGCTGTCAAGTTCTCCCTAATTTGAAAATTTTCAAAGCCAAAAGAGCTAAAATGAGCATAATGAGTGAATATAAAATGGCCCAGTACAGACTTTAGTACATGGATAATAAAAATCTATCAATATAACTTCATTCATTAGGGAAAATATACTATTCTAACAATTAAAATGGAATTAATGGTGGGAGCTAGTTATGGGATATGTAGGAAATCTGTTGTACCTTTCTAATTTTCCTGTAAATCCCAAGATATTCTAAAGAACAGAAGTTTACTGTGATAAACAGCATGTAAAAGCACGTCTACCTACATAACATTTTTATTACTGATATATCCACACACATATATTCATGTCTACATGTGTTTGTACATGTACACACATGTATGTACATCTTAAAGTAAGCTTTTGAACTATAAACAATATAAATTGGGAAAGTGTTTCATTAAATTATCCTCCAATGTGGTCTGATTATCACTGTATTTAATTAAAATATGTGACATTTAGTTTCAATGGCAATCTGTCCATTTATCAACCAATCGAAAGCATAGCTTTTAGGAACATTTGCTGTTTTGCTACTCAAATGTAATTTCCCCCATATTATTACTTTCTAATATCAGCCCCTTCTTTCCCTGCAGACAGCTATGTAACACTCACAGAAATAAGCATTTTTTCATTCTATCTTAATTTAACACATTTATGTTTTAATTTTTTCTCTTTCATTAGGATAGTTCTTAACTGTCTGTGAGTGCTAATCAAAGAAAGGGCTGAATCTTGATGACCAGAGCTTCATGTGACAAGCATTTTCCTTCAGTCTGGGTTACTTAGAATCCAATGAAGCTGCAGATAAATATATAAAGTTAAGTAATTGGGGAAGATTGGAGACTTTTCAGAAAATTTCTTTCACTTGGAAGCATGAAATTGCACGCACTACTGTGGAATGAAATCAAATCAATCAGCAGATCAGGATCTCCCAGGCTCTACAATCAGCAGGAGCTCAGAGCTGTTCAGTGAGAAGGATGCTGAAGCTTGCAGGAAAAGTATCTGGTACCAGAATACAAAGACACTGGAACTTGTCCTTGGGAGAGAGAGTCAACTGGGGTTGCTAATGACAGACAGACATGAACAGAATACAGACCGAATGGAGGAAGAGGGATGATGATTGCCTAACACCCGACTCGCCTCATATTTCCTATCAGAATCACTTGATAACTGCTTGTGTCCATTTGGATAATATACAAGATACTAAATGTAGAGCGTAATTTTCTTGGAACAGTTCATCCTAACTTTCCTCTTGAGTCTGTTTCCTTTCTTCCTCCCTTATTCCCAGGTTCAACTCATCAGTCAGATGCTTCTTATAGATATCCGAGCTGCCCAACTTCCTGGGGTGTTTGGCTTTTGTACCAACATGCTCAGACTGCACAGAATTGTTGTTGTCTTCCTTCTCTCCTGGCAAACTCTGAGATTTCACCTCCTGCAAAGTCTCTCCAAACCCCTCATAGAAACACAGGTGCCCAAGTCTGTGCTCCAGAACATGTTGAACTAAAATTTCTTATAGCACATCTCATAGCAGATTGTTTGGTTTTTTTCATGTACTAAACCTTTTGGAAATAAGATCATTTTCTTTTCAGGTAACACAAGCTGGTAGCACAGAATCCAGCATCGAAGAGGCACTCCGAAAATGTCTGTGAGTGATGACTGGATGAAGGAATGTGATGTTTTATGGCAAAACATTAGTAATTGGGATGAGACTCTTAAGTAAAAAAATACAGAGTAAAAAGTTCAAGTTTTCAGGAAACTTGGTTAAAAGGCACCTAGAAAAGCACTTAACCTTGTGGTTTGATATTAGTACAAAGCATTACCCTCAAAAGAAAGTCTAGAGATAAGGGTAAAATAAATCTATTACAAAATGATAGCTTCTAAAGTATTTTTTTCTTATGATCAGAAAAAAATGTCCCCCAAATACCCACATAGAAATGGAGACCGAGGACATTCACAAACAACGATACACCAGCCCATTTCTTACTGTCCACAGGGATGTCTTTATAAAATGACTCTGGGTGAGATCAGTAATGGACAATTACCAACTAACAAAATCCATGACTGTTTTGAGGACAAATGAAATCACAGCTTGAAAGTACCACAGGTTTTTGTTGTTGTTGTTGTTGTTGTTGTTTTTGGGGTCTGGTCGTGGGGCCTGAACTCTGGACCTGGGCACTGTCCCTCATCTCTTCAGCTCAAGGCTAGCACTCTACCACTTGAGCCACAGTGCCACTTCCAGATTTTTTTCTTTTTGCTTATGTGGTGCTTAGGAATCGAACCCAGGGCCTCAGGCATGCAAGGCAAGCGCTCTACCACTGAGCCACCTTCCCAGCTCATGTACCACAGGTTTATTAAGAACAAATCATGCCCAAAGATTTTGATAGCTTTTTTGATAGTGGCTCTCCAATCCCTGCCACATGTGATCCATTGGCTCCACATTGCATTCTAAATCAATTTTAAATGCCTTCTTTTGAGATGACCTTCAAAGCTCTTCCATATTCGGTTTATTACTTGGCTTTCCTATCTTCTTCCTTATTCTCTTGCTGGCTCCCCTCCTGGCTCTTTGACTTTGAACACCTGCTCTGACTTTGTGTAATAACTGTGACTGTATCTGCTTCTTTCTGCCCTCAAAAAGCCTGTCTTGCCAGGCACTGGTGCCCTCACATCTGTGATCCTAGCTACTCAGGAAGCTTAGATCTGAGGATCGTGGTTCAAACTCAGACCAGGCAGCAAAGTCTATAAGACTTTTATTTCTAATCAACCTCCTAAAATCTGGAAATGGAGCTGTGGCTCAAAGCCTTGAGCAAAAAAGCTCAGGGAGAGCACCCAGGCACCAAGTTCAAGATCCACAACTGACAAAAATAAAAGGCTTGTCCCCTTTTTAGGCTCCCTAGTGAACTTCTATACATCCTTCAATGTCTGTCTTCAGTGACACCTTTTCTCAGGAACACATTCTAGCCAGGCTAGTATCCAATACCAGCATTAATATTCCTTGTTATTTATTTATTTGTGCATATATCCATATATCTATTATTATGCCATAAAGAAATTTTTAACTTTTTAATTTTATTTAAGTAGCAGTAGTTGTACAAAGGGGTTTCAATTCTACATATAAATTTATGAGTGCAATGCATGTTGATCAACGTCACTCATTCCATTGGTCTCTCCCATCTCTCCCAACCTCATAGATCCTCTGAAGTTATGTGGTTCCATTTTCACCTGTATACACTGAATATTATTACTATATTCACCCACCTTTTGTTGTTGGTGGTGGTAGTCATGGGGCTTGAACTCTGGGCCTGGGTACTGTCCCTCAGTTCTTCAGCTCAAGGTTAGCACTCTATCACTCAAGCCAAAGCACCACTTCCAGTTTTCTGGTAGGCTATTGGAGATAAGAGTCTCACAGCCTTTCCTGCCTGGATTGGCTTTGAACTGTGATCCTCAAATCTCAGCCTCTTGAATAGCTAGGATTACAGGAGTGAGCCACCATGCCTGACATTTCACCCACCTTTTGTCTCCCCATTTCTTTTCCTCCCTATCCTTGCCAACCCCAGTCTTGACAACATGTGTTAACTTTCTGGTATTCATATTGTTAAACTATGGGTTAGAGATACAACTGATGTTTCCTAAGCACCTGAGAACATACACATCCCCACCAAACATACACACACACACACACACACACACACACACACACACACACACACACACACACACACACACACACACACACACACACACAGAGGAAACTGAGTAAGTTCCATCAGAGTGAGAATTGATGCTTCCTTCCATACAATAACCTTCCACAAAATACCTTCTCAAGAAATATTGATAGGCAAGTATAAAATAGAAAGGATTCAGTATGAATAATCAGACTTTGCTCTGTGAATCAGACTTTGCTGTTTTGTCTTATGATTCAAACTCCCTATTACAAAATCTCATTTGAATAATCATGGTCTCCAGGAAATATTTTGGGACACATATTAGTTTTATTACTCTATTCACTAATTTGTTAAACTAAATGAAAATACAAATAGCTTGCATATTTATAGCTATATACTCAGTGATAAGGCTTTATATAATGACAATCTTTATCATCACAATTTTGAGGTAAGTAAATATTCTTAACCTTTTTACTTTTAGATATTTCTATCTCCCTCTCTCTCTCTCTCTCTCTCTCTCTCTCTCTCTCTCTCTCTCTCTCTCTCTCTCTCTCTCTCTCTCTCTCTCTCTCTCTCTCTCTCTCTCTCTCTCTCTCTCTAAGTGCATACACTTACAATTGTAAGAAATACATTTAAGAGATACTTGTTTCCTTTATACAGATTTTCTTAATAGTAGCACCCTTCAAAACTGTTGCAAATATCACAATCAGGATACTGAGATGGACACAGCAATGTTATAGAACTTTCTCTCTTCATAAGTATCTTTCACATGTCTTGTTAAGAACATACCCTCTTCGGCCCAGCCAACTATCTGAACCACTGGAAAATACTAATGTTAACATGTTCTTAATTTCTGTTGTTTTTCATGTCAAGGATATAATATAAATGGATATGAATTCTTTTGATTGACTCTGTTTTTCTCAGCACTATTCTCTAGAGTTTTGTGTCATTTGTGCATGAATCTTGGATAATTAAACTAGTAATTTAATGCTGTGTAATAGTTTACATTTCAGATATACCATTGTCTATCCATTCTGGTTGCTCTGTGGAGAAGATTTTCTGTGAGCATAGGTTTTTGTTTCTCTAGCATAAAAACACAGGAGTACAATTGTTGAATCCTTTTAAAGATAACTGTTTAGATTATTTTTTAAAGCAATCCTCAAACTGTTTTACTGAATGGATTTGCCTTTCTCATTCCCATTAAAAATATAGGCGTAACCTAGTTTCTTTCCATTCTCTTTAGAATTTAGTGTTGTCACTGTTTAATAAAAGGTTTCATCATTGTGACAAATGTGAGTTGATAGAGCATTATGGTTTAATTTGTATTCTCCCAATACTTGGAACAACAACAACAGCATGAACTGAAAGATTCTCTTCATTTCCCTTTATATGAGGATGCCTTGGGTTTTATTTCATTTCTGAAGAGCATTTCAAAGGTACATAATTCTGGTTGGACAGCTCTCTTCTTTGAGCCCTTGCAAAAATGCTCTGCTTCCTTTGTTCTCATGTCTTTGGTTTCTGAGGAAAAAATTCTGGCCATTGAAATGCTTCCTCTATTTAGGGCATTATTTACTCTGGTCTGCTTTCAAAATTTTCTCTTTACTTTTAATACCAAGAAATTTTATTTGTGATACATCATGGGTTTCTTCAAGTGTGTCCTGTTGAGTTTCATTCAGTTTCTTGGATGAACGAATGAGATCATGAAACTAGCCATCCAAACGAGTTACTAGATATGGAAAAAGTACAGACTCATCCAACAAAGGATAGTCTCCTTGGCTTTTTAGAATTTTAACTGAGATTGAAATGAATCCGAACAAAAGGTAGAGCACTGAACAAATGAATCAGGAGGGCAGTGGTGTAATTTGACTTCTGGTCTCTGAAAATTTTCACTGACTTATTATCCATATGTGCCAGGTTGTCAAAGATAGCTATTTGTATTATGTGTTACATAAGGAAATAGAAGAGCAGAAGGACTACCAAAGATTATTTCCTGAAGTCATACTATTGTAGACATTCTTACTTAGTTTTATGCTTATACCTGTCTGATACTAAGAGGCTATACATTTTCTTCTAACATTCTAATCTACTTTTGATATTCCATACAGTTTTATTCCATATAGATTTTTAGTGAAGGAAGAAAATTAATTCCTACTATGCATTATATACTATGTTAAGTGTTGGAGACTAATGAACGTGACATGGTTATTAAGTATGTGGAAGGTGGACTGTCAACACAATCCAAATAGTCAACCATAGTTGTGACTAACAGGTCTGTAAAAGTGTGATGGAAGGATGTGAGCCAGATTGTTTAGGAAAGGCTGCCTTGGAGAAGTAATAACTGGAATGACAGTTGAAAGATTAGTAGACAAAGAGAGGGGATAAAGGGCAAGGGAATAGCATGGGAAAAGGCATTGTGGCAACAGAGAGCAGAGATGCCTGGAGATGTTGAAAGCTAAGTGTCAGATAGATGCCAGGGAGAAATATTGGAATTATAGACTTTGAAAGATAGAAAATGCCAGTTTATATGAAATCCCAAAGCTAGAGAATTTGGGTTTCCACCCACACTGCCATGGGAAATCATCTAATCATTTAATCAAGTTTACTGCGGCAAATTAAAGAGATAGAGTAGATTCAAGAAAATCTAGAGGGAAACAAAGATAAACTTACACTTCCATGTATGAGAATTACCTTGAAACTAGAGCAATAGAGTGACATAACTACAGGAGTAAATAGATCAGGAAGATATGTTAGATTAGATAGCACACAATCTGATCCACATCTTTCAAATCACCCAATTTCTGACAAAACAGCATTGAAGCACTGTAAGGTGACGTTTTCCATAAATGGTGTGGTCTAAATGTGACTGTTGAATAACAGCAACAAGAAAAAGAACAACTCAGGTAGAAATATTTTTAAAGGAAAAGATCCTCAGAACCTCAGTGTAGTAAAAATATGAAATATAATAGAATTTTAGTCTTAAGGAAAACATTGGTGTTATTCTACATTTGAATTTTAAATTTTGGTTATTAAATGATTATAAAGCAAGCCATAGTGTATAAGGAGGTATTTGCAATAGAGAAATCTATAAAAAAAATAACTTGTGCCCCTAAAAGTAAATGAGATTTCTAAATAATTAAGAAAAAATTAAATGAAGCTTACAGTAAAAAACCCAGAAATATCACTTTAGAAGAATAAATTCAAAGAAAAATAATAATGCTGTACCATTTTAAATTAATGAAATCAATGACTACAGTTTTGAAAAAGATCATACTACAGAAAATATTATATGGTGTTGTGTGAATATTTTAAACCTTGTTCAATTATTTGCCATTTTTAACTCCAGGAAGATATTGTTTGTTTATCTGATGGTATAGCAATTGTGAACTAGGAGAAATAGACCTAATAGAAGTAAATATGCATATAACATTTTCTGAAAATGAACAAAAAGGCATCCAACTAGAACTATCCTGTACTAAATTGCATCAGAGAAGACAATTCTTTTTGTACTAGGCCTTGAACTTGAGGCTTGGGTGCTATACCTTATTTGGTTTTGTTGTTGTTGTTGTTTTGTTCTTTTTTGGAACTCTACCATTTGAGCCACAGTTACCTTTCTGAAATATTGGTATCTTATTGGAGATAATAGTTTCATAGAGTTACTAGTCGTACCTATCTTTGAAGCCTGATTCTCATATTTTAGCCTCCTGAGTAGATCCGATTACAGGTGTGAGCCATAGGTGTCTGGCAATATTCTCAAATTTTAAATGAGAAATATCAAGTGATTTATATCTAAAGGACCTGAGAGACTCAATTCCATAGTTCCTGGAGCTCATCAATAACTTTGGAAAAGTAGCTTCATATAAAATAAACCTACAAAGTTCAGTAGCTTTTTTGTATACCAAAAATGTAGATGCAAAGAGGGAAATCAGGAAAACAATTCCATTTACAATAACCTCAAAAATATTTAGCAAAATATATATTAAAAACTTCAAAAAAAACTCTGAAAAAACAAATTGAAGATGACATCCGGAAATGTAGAATATTATAGAAATGGCCACGCTGTCAATGATGATCTACAAAGTGAATGAAATCCCCATCAAAATCCAAATGCTATTATTCACCAAAATAGAAAAGGCAACACAAAAATTCATATGAACAAACAAAAGATCTTGATCGCCAAAGCAGTTTTAGGTAAAATAAAGCAATGCTAGTAGTGTTATAATCATAGACATCAAGCTCTACTACAGAGCTATAATAACAAGAACAGCATAGTACTGGCAAAAAAATCAGGCCTGAAGATTTATAAAACAGACTAGAAGACCCTAAAGTAAGCAATACACTAACAGTTATCTGATACATACAATGGAACAAAAATGTTTGGTAGAAAAAAATAATCTCTTCAATAATTAGAATTAGAAAAACTGCACATCCATTTAGAAAAATTTACACTTTGACCTCTATTTGTCACCATACACTAATATCAACTCAAAGTTGATCAAAGACCTCAATGTCAGACTGGAAACTACTGCAAGATCGAGTAGGAGAAATATTAGGACTTCCAGGCAAAGGTAGGAAGTTTCTGAGTAGTCCCAGGGGCACAGTAAATAGGAAAGGACTTGAAAATGGGATTATATCAAAATAAAACATTTGTACATAGCAAATGACATAGTAAACTAGAAGGACTGCCAACAGACTAGGAGAAAATCTCTATCAGTAATATATCTGACAAAAGGCCTAATATCAAAAACATACAAAGAACTCAAAAAATCAATCCCCCTCAAAACTAATAAGCTATAAAGTTGATTTTCAACATAGTGTCTTGTATGTCTCATTGTTACAATGTGTCAACCTATATCCTTGTTTCAGCATTTTGTTATTTCCCTTCCCCTCCCCAAATTAAAAAAAAAAAATGTATATACAAGACTCAAGGCACCAACATCAAATACAGTGACAACAGGGGTTATACCATAGGGGAAGAACATAGAGAAGAAACAAAAAATCACACAGTACACTGAAAACAACAACAACAAAGAAAAACCAGCTTGTGTCCATATCTTGAGGTTCATTTGGCTTAGTATCATCTTATATGGTCAGGGCAGGGGAGTAGAGGGGGAGGTGGAAAGAGAAGGGATAGTAGGGGAAATCAATGCTTGATAGGAAATGTACTCATTACCTTACTCATGTAACTGTATCCCCTCTGTACAGTATCTTTACCAAAAAAAAATTTAAAAAGGAAAGAGCCAGTTATGTTTCTTCCACATTAGGAAGACAACTATGGGCTTTGGTGGATGATCAGAAGATGTTTGATTTAATAAATATTTGAGGTGTTTGAAATGTTTACTTAATAAATGAGATGATGTTTCACTAAAAACAAAACAAAAGAAACTCATAAGCCAATAAATAAATGAACAAAGGAGCTTAAGAGAAAGAAACTTGTCGGAAGAAGTATTACGCATGACAAATAAACACATGAGGAAATGTTCAACATCCCTGCCCAAAAAGAAAATGCAAAGCAAACAACTTTGAGATTCTATCTCACCCCAGGGAAGTGGATGGACCTAGAACAAATCATTTTAAGTGGGGCAAGTCAAGCTCAGAGAAACAAATAGTGTGTGCTTTTCCTTATACATGAAAGCTAGATTAACTGGACATGGTAAGTTATACAGGGCTCTAAACATTCACACACAGAGACTAACGGAGGAGGTGGTGGTGGTAGTGTTTCGGTTAACTTTGGGGCTTTTTTCATCTTTTTTAGTGGAGCATGTGGAAGTTATAGAGAGGTAGGAAGGAAGGGTGAACAAATGCAATCATGTATTCAGAATACTCTGTGGAAAATGACCTATGTAACATGTGGTCAGGGATTGAAGGGGAAAACGGGGAAAGTGAATGAAGTGGTCCCATTGTTCAAAAAAAAAAAAAGAAATGTACTCATTATCTGACTCATGAAATTGTAACCCGTCTGTACAACACCTTAATAATAACAGTAAAATTATATAAAAATTAAGGTGACTTACCTTGCCAACCAAATTCTTTTAAGAGAATTGAATTGGGGGACTGGGAAGGTGGCTCAGTGGTAAAATGCTTGTCTTGCATGCATGAGGCCCTGGGTTTGATTCCTCAACACCACATAAGCAGAAAAAGCAGGAAGTATTGCTGTGGCTCAAGTGGTAGAGCAGTAACTTTGAGCTGAAGAGCTGAGGGACAGCACCCTCAGTTTTATTGTCATTAGCAGCTGGTTGAGGATAAGCTTTTAGGAGTATCCCACTGAGAATTACAGATTACTTTTTTTTAAAATAACACTTTGTCTTACTCTAGTACTTTCACAGTTAAATCAAGACAAAGTAGTGAAAAGGTGGTTTTTTTTTTAATGTATAAATGGAGCTAGAGCTTTGATCCTGAGATAGTCCCTGCCTAGCCTGGCAAGCCTCTGGGTTTGATCCTCATCACCACAAAGATACTGAAATAATAAATGGACGAAGTATATTTTCAGTCTAAATGAAGGCAAACATTGCAAGCATGCCTAGGCAGTTTTGCTTTGAAAAACATTGAAGTTTCAGGGTCGTGTGATGATATGAGCACTGGTATTTGGTTTCTCTCCCCCAAGAACAATTTGGAGATTAAGTAGAAGATATTCTGGATCTATGGCATCATCACTGCAAAACAGACCTGCCATTAATAAAAAAAAAAAAAGGATCTGCTTTGATGGCAGGATGATCATTCATCAACCTTGTTAGCTATGATACATGACAAGGAGGAGGCTTTTCACTGTATAGTGGTCAGCCTTTGATTTTGACACTAATTAGTGAGCAGGTTGGGTTGTACTGACAGGCTACTCCTCTTTTGAAAAAATAAACACATATTTAAAAAAGAAAAGAAAGAAAGAAGGACCTTCAGGGCTCTCTGTACCTGAGGACATATGTTTCTTTCCTAGTGAAGATTTGGCACCAGGTCAGGGGTATACAACTTCAAAAGAAGGGCGTGTCTGCTCACACAGCTGCTATTACTCAGCCTGTGATTATCTCACATGCTGTTTTGAAGATCGTTTCTATAGATCCTAGATCTCACTGGGATCTTAATGTGCACATTCGATATCTATAACCTGGCTTTGCCTCTCATATAGGTAGAGAGAAAAGGAGCTTAGAATGTTCAGTCTTTCATGTGAATTTATTTTTGAGTTTTAAAAAGCATATGTGTGTGTGTGTGTGTGTGTGTGTGTGTGTGTGTGTGTGTGTGTGTGTGTGTGTGTGTGTGTGTGTGTGCATGTATGTGTGTGCCAGTACTAGTGATTGAACTCAGGGCTTGTTTGCTGTCCCTTAGTTGTTTTGGGGGTTTGTTTGTTTACTTATTTGCTTGCTTTTGGTGCCAGTCCTAGGACTAGAACTCAGAACCTGGTGCCGTCCCTGTTTTTGTGCCCAAGGCTAGTGCTCTACCACTTGAAATAAGACACCACTTCCAGTTGTTTCTTTTGTCTTTTTTTGGGGGGGGTTTCTTTTAGTTAGTTTGTTTTTGGTAGTTAATTAAAGAGTCTCATGGACCTTCCTGTCCATGCTCAGATCCTCAGATCTCAACCTCCTGAATAGCTGGGATTATAGGCGTGAGCCACCAGTACCCTCTTCCATGTGTGCCACAGCTCCACTTCAAACTTTTTGTTGATTAACTGTAGATAAGAGTCTTGCAGACTTTCCTGTGTGGGCTGGCTTCGAACTTGGATCCTAATATCTCAGCCTTCTAAGTAGCTAGTATTGCAGGCATGAGGCACTGGTGCCTGACCTTTCCTGTGAAATTAATTCAGTTATTCTTTCTAGATACATCAATTCTTTTCTTTCTCCAAGGACCTTTAACGTGATTATCATGATAAAAATTTCAGATAATAAGTATGTTTAATAAATAGAAAGAGTGTAGAAAACATATGGACATATAGGTCTTAGCTTAAGTGAGCCTGAGCTCAGTGAAAGTTTGCTTATACAAGGCCCTGAGTTTAATCCCAGCATAGAAAATTAAAGATGAATATGAGTTTGACCTGCACTTAAATATTAGGTACACACTTACTGGTTGTATGATCTTCACTTGTTTGTATGCTCCCATTTCCTCATTTGGCTTTTTGAAAGGGATGCTTGTTTGTTCATTTGAAATCAGGGCCTTGTTCCTTGGCTTTTCTGTTCAAGGCTGGCACCTTACTCCCTGAGACACACCTCCACTTTGGGCCCTTTGCTGGTTATTTGGACATTAGAGTTTTTTGGATTTGTCTCCCCTAACTGGCTTTGAACATGGATCCTCAGATCTCAGTTTCCTGAATTGATAGGATTATAGATGATGAGCCACCAGCCTGACTTGATTTCCTAAATTGTAATATCACCATTATTACTTTAGTCATCATCACCTTATCATCAATCACAATCCTAATCTCTCCTGGTCAGCATTGACATCATCATTATTTGATTCATTTGTAATCACAGGATTCGTTTGTAAAACACTGGATGTTTACAAATTTGGTGAGAGAATGTGTGTACACTGAAATATGAATGATTAAACTGTACCTAACTGGCCCCATTTCTTTTAAGATGAGTGCCACAAAGCAAGATTTGATTTTTAATATGTTTGTAAGTTTTGGTCATCCCTTAGAAGGAAGTTTCCTGATGTTTTACATGAGACTGTCATTTTTTTTTGGTGGGAGGGGCGGTCATGGGGCCTGACCTCTGGGCCTGGGCGCTGTCCCTCAGATCTTCACCTCAAGGCTAGCGCTCTACCACTTGAGCCACAGTGCTACTTCCGGCTTTTTTTCTTTTTGCTTATGTGGGGCTGAGAATCGAACCCAGGGCCTCAGGCATGCAAAGCAAGCACTCTACCACTCAGTCACCTTCCCAGCCCGATATTTTACATGAGAAAGTAGTTAATTAAGTCATGCCTATTACAACCACAGATGACAGTTTTGAAAATCTGACAGGATTGTAGACATGATGCTGAGAATCTTAGGTTGCTCTTCAGAGTGAGAACAGGCATTCAGAATATTTTTGTGATTAGTGCTGTTTGTTTGCTTCCTTTCTTTTGTTCTTTTATAAAAAGAAACTGAAAAATAGGTTAAAAAAGAAGCAATATGTACGACATATTTTTGTTATGTGGTATGAGACTTGGTAATCAGATTGAAAGCTGCTTTCTGGCTTCAGGCACCCTGGATAGGGAGCTATTTTTGCAGATCTGTGACTAAGTGTCACCAGTCCTGGTTACATCCGTAGCAGAGACAGATCCACGTTCTGCTTGACATAGGTTGAAATCACCTTTATTATCTGAGCTGTTCATCTGGTGAGGGTGTTGTGTATTTGTGTGTGTGTGTGTGTGTGTGTGTGTGTGTGTGTGTGTGTGTATGTGTGTGTGTGTGTGTTTTCCTTTCCTTCTCCCACAGTCCATTTCCAATAGTGAAGGTGATACAGGAACTGATAATGGAATGACCTTGAGGCCAAAAGAATGCGGAGTGAGTAACGTTCAATAAAATGGACTTTGACAGGTATTTCATAAAAGAGGTTTGCGAACAGATGACTTTTTACAAAGAAAATAAACTAACATTGCTTTGTTGTTTGGGTGCCAAAGTGATTTGCTTTTCTCTGCTCTAGCAGCTTCTGATTGACTTTTTCTCCCTTGAAAAATAAGAGAAGGGAGAGAAAAAGATTGTTCTGCGTGATCCATTCAATTGGAAGACAGACCATTAATTATTATTTGGCTCAATTTAGCTTTTTCTATTAATGCTAATGCTTATAACTTCAACTTGCTTAAGTTTAAGAAATAATAACCATCACAATCAGAATTAATATTTACTGAGCACTTATTACCCACCAGTTATATTATTTTTTCACATATTTTCTAATGTGTGCAAACACATTAGATACACTAGCACTGAGGAGAAACTAAGGCAAGTATTAGGTAAGTAATCTACCCATGATCTCATGGAAAAAATATGGAGAAACAAATTGATCTTTGTGAGACTAAGAAACTGTGCTTTTATATACTCATCTACTTTCAAAATTAAATTTGAAAAGAATATAGAATTAAAGGAGAGAGAGAGACTCTTGGCCAGAGAAAATAAACTCTTATAGGGAAAGTATAGCAAATGTACAGGTACCCTAATAGAACAGATTGGAGTGGGGCAGAGTGGAAATTGGTGCTACTTGAAGGACATCTGCCAGGAGAGGTAGTTATCATCTAGAGCTAAAGGTGAGATGAACTCTGGTTATCTCCATTTTCTGACTTTTCTTAATGAGCAGCTTTTTAAAAAAGTCCAAATTTGAAACAATTTTTCCCAAGTTGACTTGTAGTTTTGTCTGTCAATCTATAGACATAGATGGAGATAGAATTATGTGAAAAGACTACACAGATCCGACTTAACGTGTCTGAAGAGAGATTAAGCGATTAAGTGATTGTTCCTGTGCTGAACATATGTGGACTACAGGTAAGGCTTGAAATTAAGACTGGCCTTGATTTTATTCCCATACATCTGCTTATAAAAATTAGAAACTGCAGCAACTACTTGTTTTCTCTAAGTGTCACTTTCTTCATTTGTGTTTTAAAGCAAAAGGATCATTATACCTGTTAAATGTATTATTTGAAGTAAAATATCTAGAGCTATTAGTAGAAATTTTATACATATTAGGCCTCAGTTTCTCCAATTATTATCCAACTCAGCAAAGATAAAATCTTCAAATAAAGCATTATTTTACTTAAAACAGCAAGAATGGTGCACAGTAAATATTACAATAGATCCTGATTTCAAATGAGTATTACTTTTTGGAATAATATTTGGGATGAAAATGGAAACTAAGGTACTCTCACTAAGATAAGAGAATGAACAAAATTCAAGTGCTGGGAATATTTAGGGCCTTAATGACATATAGTTTTATGTAAGCTCTTGCTTAGAGATTAGACTTGAAACATACATTGTGGCTATGTTATAAAAAAAACTTTAAATACCAGAATATGAAATGTAAACATAATCAAGAATGTAATTTGCTTCCACTTTTATTTGCTTTTAAACAATAATGGAGTGATATAACAAAAATGATCAAGTTGACATTAGCATCATTCATACTATTGGACTGAAATTAGGGAAAGAGAATGGTAGGAGGAATAGAAATGGCATATCAGAAATAAAAACTCAACTAGTTCAGGGTTTTGTCAGTAAGCTATTACAAATGGAAATGGAAAAGAAACACCTAATGGAACAATTCTGAGGGGTTCATGGGAGAGATTGTCAGTCAACTTCATTGCTTGTCTGAGTTTCTGAAAGATAAGGAAGTCAAGCCCAGGTAGATTCAAATGCTTACTCTTGCTGCCTAAAGTGAACTGTTATGTTCTTTCAGGGTCAAATGAGAATAAAAATGTTTAGTGCCTGCTCATTTTGATACTCAAATGATCAGCTTGAACATAATATCTCATGTGGTTATCAAAAAGTTTTAACTATTGTCTCCTTATCCTGTAAGGTGCTCATTATAGTAGGACATCACTTTTTGTTGTTGTTTTACTCCTATCACTCCAGTGGAAATGCGAGACTTTTATAATGACCAGCTGCACTCCGTTTGCTTTTCCACATCAACAGGGGGCAGCAAGGAGCTAAGGCTGAATCTAATCTACCTGATTTTAAGAAATTTCTCAAGGACATCTGCCAAGTTTGGTGTTCCTTTAATAATACCAAGTACTGTAGTAAACTGTACAAATTAGAAATTGTACTTAGATGCTAGTAGCTCACAGGAGGCTGAGATCTGAGGATTGTGGTTTGAAACCAGGCTATAAAGTCTATTGAAGTCTTATCTCCAATTAACCATCAAAAGGCCAAAAGTGGAGCTCTAGCTCAAGTACCAGCCTTGAGCAAAACAGCTAGGGTCAGTGCCTAGGCTCTGAGTTCAAGCTCTAGTACCAACAATAACAATATTAATTTAAAATGTGTTTTTCCAGGGCCTTGCAGACTATCGCTGAAAAGTGTACTAAAATTTAAGAGTCAGAAACCCCAAAATAAAATCAGACACCAACTGATTCCTGTATCTTGAATATCACTCAAAGAGGAAATGAATTTTATTTTTTTTAAAGGCAAGTACTAGAAGGGCTAACACTCTAGGCATAGGAATCATGATGCTAAAGAATGCTTTAGATTAGAAATGGTTCCTCTGCTTTCTTATAAAATTTGGAAGGAATTTGTTTACATTTGGACTATGTATATAATCTTCAAAGTCCTTCAAGATTCAAGTGGCTAGAAACATTTAAGAACATAATCAAAATATGTATATTAACACATGAAAAGAAATTACTACCAAATTTTACACGATTTGATGCCTTCACTCCACTGTGTTCTAATGACAACAACAAAATCTCAATTTCATCTAACTGAAATGTTACTGTCTGGTTCTAGCTCAGAAGAACTAGTCTTTATCAACCAAATTATAAGGCTCTGATCATTTTTTCTATCCTGTCACCTCTCCTCAGACATTTTTTAACAACTTGAATACATTCATGGCACAGAAATCCATTTATAGATAATCATTTGGAGATATAAAATCCTTGTATTTTTACACAGATATCTGCTCTGATGGCTTACTTGTTCCTTGCACAATGATGGGATTTAAGGAGGACTCTTTTCATCTACATGCTGCATGAAAATGTTCCTGTTTTGGGAGTTCCGGGAAGATGGCGGAGGAGAAGCTGGAATCTGAACAAGCTCTCGCATAGAAAGGAGTTTTAGAGTTCCAGTGAACAGTCCTAAGCCAGAGAATCACACCAAGTGTGTCATCACAGGACAGAGAGTTAGACAAGAGAGGGGAAGCCAAGGAAACGCAGCAGCTGCCGCTCCGGCGGCGGGGCCGCGGCGGCGGCAACCACCACCTCGGAGACATACCTGAGGCACAGAGAGTCGGGGACGAAGGAGCCAGACGCAGCCGACGAGCGGATTCTACTCAACACCAACAAGAACCGACAAGGAGCGAACATCTTCATCCTGCTGTTTGCAGACCAGAGACGTCCCAGGATCCAAGACTCGGCGTGAGTACAAGCCCGACATCCTCACTCCTCAGGGAGCAGAGGAGGGAAGGCCACCCCTCCCCCCCCAGCACCGGTGATCTCCATCTTGGATACCGACAAAGTTCGGAGGAGCTGCTAGCTCCAGCTCAGGCCTTGGAATAAAATGAGTCATTTAGCAGGTCACAAGAACTTAACGGCGAAGTGACCTGCCAGACTCAGCTCCATCCAGGGAAAAGCCACCCAGCTCAGGCGCCAGCCATCAGAGTGCCTTACTTCACTGGGTAACCAGAGCCAGAGGCTGCCCCTCCCTCTAGCAGCCTCGACAATCAATTGAAAAACAGAAACCCTGAGAATGGCTCCAGGCTGGGCGCTGTGAGCTTTATCACAAAATAGCCCCAGGGAAAAGCTACTGTTTATTGAAAGGCCTCAACTCTACCCAGAACCTAGCCTCATCACCACATCCCCCTCTTTTGTGACTCTCAAAGCAGACCACCCTCCCAGAAAACTAACCTGGGAGGGGGATCTCAAAATCTTGGGTAAAGCAGAGCATTTTTCTGCCTCTTCCAACCAACCGACTTAAGAAACCAATCAAGCCACAGGACCTCAAGCTGACCAGAGACTCCAACAAGAGACTGGTTGCAGACAAAAGGGAGATACAGGATTCTTCCCACTCCTCCCCCCCCCAAAAAAAAGAAAACCAAGACTTTTTTTTTTTCTTTTTCTTTTTTTTTCTTTTTTTTTCTTCTTCTTCTTTTCTTTTTTTTTTGCTTGTTTTTTGTTTTTTGTTACCTTATATATATATATATATATATAAATTTTTTTTCCCTTCTAAAACTTTTATTAATCTTTAATTTTTGCCTCTTCTGAAAAAATAATTGTTTTCCAGTAACCTTTTTTTTTTCTCATCTTATAATTTTTATTTTAGGAATACGTGAATAAGAGTTTTCCTTTCTTTTCTTGTCTTCTTTCTCTTTTTCTTTCTTTCTTAATTATCTTTTTGTTTTTTATCTAGCTCTACTGAACTTCTGATCTTTTCTTCTCCCGTTCCCATCCTTAAAGCTTTTCACATCTCCTCTATGTCCCTCCCCTTCTCTGAACATATTCACATTCCACTCTAAATAGACGGTCTTTTAACCTCTATAATAACATTAATTTTTACGTTTCTATTCTTTTTCTGGTCTCTCTTTATTCCCCTTTCCGTCTCTTCTTTTTCTCTCTCTCTCTACTTGCATCCTACCCAACTCATTTCCTGCACTGTGATTAGGACATAGTTAACTCTCCCTGTGCCTCCCCACACCAATCTACTCCTATTTTTTACCCACATCTCTCCCTAATCCTAATAATTTCTGGTTTTCCAAATTCTTTTCTGCGGTTCAAAGTCCTTTAACATATAGTCGTTTGATGTTGAATAGATGTATCTGTTGAACTAGATTGTATCTGTAGACTATTGACTGTACAAATGCAAACTTTGGTTGATGGTTGCCTTAAGATAGTGTTCTAGCACAAAACTGGTGCAATCTTTATCTCAAATGGGCCGAGTAAGCCGGAAAAACACAAGAAAAATGGCAAATTCGGGTATCTCAATTCCCAACCTTGATAATCAGGGATTAGAACAGATAAAGAATAATCCAGAGGAGAGTTCCCAAATAGCTCTACAAACACTAATAGCAAACATGATAAATGAGAAGTTTGACAATGTACAAAGGACTCTGTATGAGCATGATAGGGAGAGAGAGGAGGCATCCCAGAAGATTATACAGGAATATCATAAGCGTGAGGAAGCTTCTCAAAAACTGATACAGGATTTGCGTGAACAACTTGAGAATACTCAAAGAGAAAGGGAGGAATGGCGTGAGCAGGCAGAGAACACTCAAAGAGAACTGCAGGAATCCCACAGAAGGGAGGAAACTAATCAAAGAGTAATTCACGAATTAAGAGACCAGGTAGAGAATACACAAAGATCACTAAAGACATTCATGGAATCCATTAACAAAGAGCTGAAGGAAGTCAGGGAGACCACAAAGGGAATGCTGAATGGAACCCAACAGAAGGAATGGGAGTCCAAAGAAACCATAACCAATCAACTAAGTGATTTGAGAACAAACACTGAACACCAAATTAAGGAAGTAAAGAAAATCATACAAGACCTAAAACAGAGCTTCAACAAAGAACTTGAAACCATCAAAGCTGACCAATTAGAAGGAAAAGAGATAAAAAACAAAGTAGAGAGTCTTGACAGCAGGTTAGACCATGCAGAAGATCGAATCTCAGGGATTGAAGACAGCCTAGATATTATAGAGAAAGAACATACAACCATCCAAGACAAGTCCAAGAAATATGATAGGTCTATCCAACACCTGGAAGACACCATCAGAAGGCCCAATCTAAGGATAATGGGTGTAGAGGAGCACCTAGAAACAGAAGTTAATGGTCTAGGAAATTTGTTTAACAGGATCCTAGCAGAGAACTTCCCAAACATACAAAAAGATAGGCCTATTCAGATACAAGAAGCTTTTAGAACCCCAAATAGACCAGACCAGAATAGGACATCCCACCGTCACATTATAATCCACACAGGATCAACCCAGACCAAGGAAAAGATCCTTAAAGCTGTCAAGGAGAAAAGGTTAATCACCTATAAAGGGAAACCAATTAGAATTACCTCAGATTTCTCAGCAGAGACAATCAAAGCAAGAAGAGCCTGGAATGACGTATGCCATGCCCTAAAAACAAACAACTATCAACCAAGAATACTGTACCCAGCTAAACTCTCCTTCATAACTGAAGGCCAAATAAAAACCTTCCATAGCAAAGAAAAATTGAAACAATACATCTCCACCAAACCAGCCCTGCAAAAGATTCTTAAAGATGTCCTACACATAGAAAACCAACAAGAACGCAACAAAGGCCAAGAAACTGCACCCAAACTGAGAATCCAAGAACCTTAAGAAGAACCCAGTTTTCACAGCCCCCAAGAAGGTGGATAACATGGCAGGAACCCCCAAATACCTCTCAGTCCTATCTCTTAACGTTAACGGACTGAACTCTCCAATTAAGCGACATAGACTGTCTAGTTGGATTAAAAAACAAGACCCCTCTATCTGCTGCCTGCAGGAGTCACATCTTGCCCGTAAAAACAAACATATTTTCAAAGTTAAAGGCTGGAACAAAATCTACCAAGCAAACGGCCCTCATAAACAGGTGGGAGTTGCAATCCTAATATCAGATAAAATAGACTTCAAACTAAAATTCGTGAGAAGAGATAAAGAAGGTCGCTACATACTAATTAAAGGATCTGTCCTTCAGGAGGATATTACAATTCTAAATATCTATTCGCCAAACAATGGAGCACCCAAATTTATCAAAGAAACACTACTTTCCCTCAAATCCCATATAGATCCAAAGACATTAATTGTTGGGGATTGTAACACACCACTCTCCCCACTAGATAGATCAACTCGGCAAAAACTCAACAGAGAAACCGCAGATCTAAACAGCTGCATAGATCAACTAGACTTAACAGACATTTACCGAACATTTCACCCAGCAGCAACAGAATACACGTTCTTCTCAGCAGCACATGGAACGTTTTCTAAAATAGACCACATTTTAGGCCACAAAGCAAACTTGTCCAAATTCAGAAACATTGAAGTTATACCTTGCATTCTCTCTGACCACAAGGGAATAAAATTAGATCTCAACACCAAAAGCCACCAAAGAAAGTCAGGCATCACATGGAGGCTGAACAACACACTGCTGAATCATGAGTGGGTCATGGAAGAGATTAGAAAGGAAATTCAAATGTTCATGCTATTCAACAAAAATGAACACACAAATTACCAGCTCCTCTGGGACACAGCAAAGGCAGTACTCAGAGGCAAGTTTATAGCTCTGAGCTCCTACATCAACAAATTGGAGAGATCGGAAACTAACAATTTAATGACACATCTAAACCTCCTTGAAAAAGAGCAGCAAGATAAACCCCAATCCAGTAGACGGAAAGAAATAATCAAAATTAAATCAGAATTAAATGAATTAGAATCCAAAAAAACTATAGAAAGAATCAACAAAACAAAGAGTTGGTTCTTCGAAAAACTTAACAAAATTGACAGACCCTTAGCAAACCTTATCAGAAAAAGGAGAGAACACACCCAAATTAATAAACTCAGAGATGAGAATGGAAACATCACCACGGAAACAACCAAGATTCAGAACATTATTAGGGGATACTTCTCAAAACTTTATGCTAATAAGTTTGAGAACTTGACAGAAATGGACCTTTTCCTAGCAAATATTGACATGCCAAAACGAAACCAAGATGAGTTAAACCAGCTTAACAGGCCCATATCAAGCATTGAAATAGAAACAGCAATAAGAGACCTCCCAGCTAAGAAAAGTCCAGGACCAGATGGTTTTACAGCGGAATTTTACAAGGCCTACAAAGCAGAGCTCACACCAATACTCCTCCAACTCTTCAATGAAATTGAAAGAGAAAGCTCACTACCGAACACATTCTATGAAGCCATCATAACCCTCATCCCAAAACCAGGCAGGGACTCATCAAAGAAAGAGAACTATAGACCCATTTCTTTGATGAACATTGATGCAAAACTTCTCAACAAAATTTTGGCCAATCGACTTCAACAATTCATCCAAAAAATCATACACCATGATCAAACAGGATTCATTTCAGGGATGCAAAGCTGGTTCAATATACGCAAATCAATTAATATTATTCATCACATCAACAGGAGCAAGAATAAGAACCACATGGTTATCTCAATAGATGCAGAAAAAGCATTTGACAAGATCCAACACCCCTTTATGATGAAGGTTCTGGAAAAATTAGGAATCCATGGAACATTCCTCAATACAATAAAGGCTGTATATGACAAACCTACAGCCAGCATTATACTCAATGGTGAAAAACTAAAGCCATTTCCTCTTAACTCAGGAACAAGACAAGGATGCCCACTCTCTCCACTTCTCTTCAATCTAGTATTAGAATGCCTAGCTACAGCAATAAGACAAGATGCAGACATAAAGGGGATCCAAATAGGGAAAGAAGAAATAAAACTCTCCCTCTTTGCAGATGACATGATCTTGTATTTAAAGAATCCCATAGACTCCACTCCCAAATTACTCAAGCTGATTCAAAACTTTGGCAAAGTAGCAGGTTATAAAATTAACCCCCAAAAATCAATGGCTTTTCTATATGCCAACAATGAGAAAAGTGTGGCTGAAATTAGGAAAGCAACTCCATTTGTAATAGCCCCACAAAAAATAAAATACCTAGGAATTAACTTAACCAAAGAAGTGAAGGACCTCTATGATGAAAACTTTAAAATCTTGAAAAAGGAAATCAACACAGAACTTAAAAAATGGCAAAACCTCCCATGCTCCTGGATTGGCAAGATTAACATCGTGAAAATGGCAATACTTCCCAAGGCTATCTACAAATTCAACGCGATACCTATCAAAATTCCACCCTCATTCTTCAAGGAAATAGAGGAGGCAATCCAAAAATTCATATGGAACAATAAAAGACCCCGAATAGCAAAAACGCTCCTCAACGGAAAGAACACTGCTGGAGGAATATCAATACCAAATTTCAAACTCTACTATAAAGCCATAGTAATCAAAACAGCTTGGTATTGGCATAAGAACAGACCTCAGGACCAATGGAATAGAATTGAAAACCCAGAAATGAACCTACAGACCTATAGCCATCTAATCTTCGATAAGGAAGCTAAAACAATAGAATGGAAGAAAGACAGCCTCTTCAGTAAATGGTGCTGGCAAAATTGGTTAACTACATGTAGAAAACTAAAGCTAGATCCTTATATATCACCCTGCACCAGAATCAACTCCAAATGGATCAAAGACCTTGAACTCAAAGCAGACACTCTGAAAACATTACAGGATGGAATAGGAGAAACCCTAGGTCTCCTTGGCTCAGGTCGAAATTTTCTGAATAGAGACCCGGAAGCACAACAAATCAAAGAAAGGTTGGACAAATGGGATTGCATAAGATTGCAGAGCTTCTGCAGGGCAAATGACATAGCTGGCAAGATCAATAGAAAGCCCACCGATTGGGAGAAGATCTTTACTAGCCATACAACGGACAAGGGTCTCATATCTAAAATATACTTGGAACTCAAAAAATTAAACCACCCAACAACAAATCCTCAAAGAATCAACTGCCCAATAAATAAGTGGGCGAAAGACTTAAAGAGAAGCTTCTCTGAAGAAGAAACAAGGATGGCCAATAGACACATGAAGAAATGTTCAACATCCCTAGCCATAAAAGAAATGCAAATCAAAACAACATTGAGATATCACCTCACTCCAGTTAAAACAGCAAAAATCAAGAACTCTAACAACAACAGATGCTGGAGGGGATGTGGACAGAAAGGAACCTTACTTCATTATTGGTGGGAATGTAAACTTGTTCAACCACTTTGGAAAGCAGTATGGAGGTTCCTCAGAAGACTTCACATAGATCTCCCCTATGATCCAGCAATCCCACTTTTGGGCATTTACCCAAACGTTTACAAACAAGACCACACTAAAGCTACCAGCACAACTATGTTTATTGCAGCATTATTTACCATAGCTAAGATATGGAACCAACCCAGATGCCCCTCAGTAGATGAATGGATCAAGAAAATGTGGTATATATACACAATGGAATTCTATGCCTCCATCAGAAAGAATGACATTTCCCCATTTGTTAGGAAATGGAAAGGTCTGGAAAAAATTATATTAAGTGAAGTAAGCCAGGCCCAAAGAAGCATAGGTCCCATGGTTTCCCTTATTTGCAATATCTAGTATAGGTATGAGTCAAGCGGAAAAGGTCAGATAATGTGATGTTAGGAAAATGAACCCTAAAATATGTATTTTAATGTTTTCGTTTCTTTCATGCATGTGTTTCTAACGCATTTATAAGATTATTTCTTTGTTGCTTTGTATGTCCCTCCCCCACAGTGTAACCCCCACTTTCACTATATTTGATGTCAGTATAACATGTGGAGGAGATGGGGACAAACAAGTCGTTTAAGGATTCAGGTGGACCTGTTGCAACAATGACAAGTGCAAAATGTCATGTCAAAACCAGCTTTACAATGTCGGTGTGGGGGGGGGGAGGGGGGTATAATTGGGTGGGGGGAGGGGGGTAAAATTGGGTGGGGGGAGGGGGGAGGCGGGGAAGGGAAGTGAAGGGTAAACAAAGGAGGAGGCTGCAATGCTTGGTAAGAAATGTATGCATTATCCTGCCCATGTAATTGTAGCCCCCCTGTACAGTATGTTCTCAAATAAAATAAAATACAATTAAAAAAAAAAAAAAAAAAAAAAAAAGAAAATGTTCCTGTTTTCTCCAAGGATGAATCTGTCTCTTTGCAAGAGTTAGAATGGTGAGAGTTGTTGGCATGGTAATAAAATGAGTTCTATCCTGAGTCCTACCTACAGTGCTGTCTACTTTGTCATTGTAGACAAATAAATGTTTCTTGGATTAGCTTCTAGGATAATCAATCAAATATTTACTCAGTGATCTACTTCCTGTCCACTTAGACACATGGGCTTTACTATGATCCTATAGAGAAGTTGGAACTTTCACTGGCTCACAAGAAGCCAGCACAAAGAAAGGAACAATGTAGAGAAATTGTACTTGCTATGGATTCTTGCATATAACTGCTTTCTGTTATCTGTTTCCCTGCTTGCTAGTGAGACCATCCATGAAAGGAGTTGTCCCAGGCAGAGGTTCTCAACTGATCAGACTCTCCTCATAGAGGGATGCTCCTCGCATCTGTTCCTCTGATCCCTCTTTAAGACAGTATTGGAATTTCTAGCTAGAGTAATAAGGCAAAGAGACAAACATAAAGGGGATCCAAATAGGGAAAGAAGAAGTAAAGCTCTCCTTTGCAGATGACATGATCCTGTATTTAAACAACCTCACTAATTCCTCTCCTAAATTACTTGAGCTGATCTATACTCTAGCATTAAATAGCAGGGTAGAAAATTAACCCACAAAAATCAGTAGCTTTTCTGTATGCCAAAAATGAGAAGAGCAAAAATGAGAAGTCTGAAATCAAGAAAGCAACTCCATTTGTAATAGTCTCAAAAAATACCTAAAAATTAACCAATGATGAGAAGGACCTAAAATTTTAAAACTTGGAAAAGGAAATAATTATATCACATTTAAGGAAATAGAAAGAATTCCCATGCTCCTGGATTGGAAGCATTAACATTATGAAAGTGGCAATACTGCCCAAAGCTATCTACAAATTCAATGCAATACCTGTTAAATCCCAACATTCCTCACTGATATAGAAGAAGAAATGCAAAAATTCTTATTTTTGAGAGCAAAAACGATCCTTAGCAGGAAGAACCATCCTGGAGGAATATCAATACCAAGCTTCAAACTCTGTTACAAAACTGTAGTAATAAAAACAGCCTGATAATGGCAGAAGACTAGGCCTGAGGGTCAATGGAATAGAAGACACAGAAATGAATCCACAGACTTATAGCCACCTAATCTTTAATAAGGGATCCCAAAACAGGGGATGAAAGGAAGACAACCTCTTCAATGAATGGTGCTGGCAGAATTGGCTATATGCATGGAGAAAACTGAATATCTTCATATAATACCATCCACCAGAATCAATTCCAGATGAATCAAAGACCTTAATGTAAGACCAGATACCCTGAAAATATTACAGGAAGGAAAAAAGGAAACACTAAACCCCTTGGAATGGGTCAAAACTTCCTAAGCAAAGATCCAGAAACACAGCTCAAAGAAAGGCTAGATTAATGGGATTGCATCAAACTGAAGAGTTTCTACATAGCTAGCAAGACAAATAGAAAGTCCACAGAATGGAAGAAGATATTTACTAGCTATGCATCAGACAAGACCCTCATATCAAAAATATATTTCGAGCTAAAAAAATTAAATACCCCAAAATAAATCCTCAAGGAAACAACACCCTAATTATTAAATGGGCTAAAGATTTAAAGAGAAACTTCTCAGAAGAATAAGTAAGAATGGCCAATAGACACATGAAGCAGCATTCAACATCTCTGGACATAAAAGAAATACAAATAAAAATATTGTGATTCCACCTCACCCCAGATGGAATGACTATTATCAAGAAAACTATCACTAACAGATGCTGGTGGGAATGTGGCCAGAAGGGAATGCTACTACACTGTTAGTGGGAGTGTAAGCTTGTTCAACGACTCTGGAAAGCAGTATGGAGGTTCCTCAGAGACTAAACATAGAGCTCCCCTATGATCTAGCCACCAGCACAACCATGTTCATTGCAGCATTATTTACCATAGCTAAGATATAGAATCAACTTAGATGCCTCTCAGTAGATGAATGGATCAAGAAAGAATGACAGTGCCCCATTCATAAGGAAATGGAAAGGTTTGGAAAAAATTATATTAAGCAAAGTAAGCCAGACCCAAAGAAACATTGGCTCCATGGTTTCCCTCATTTGTAGTAACTATAATAGGCCTAAGATGTTCTGAGGAAAGGATCACAGTGACTCAATAAATGATATATGTATATGACCATATAAAATGATGTTTATCAAAATGAACTCCAAGAAATGGAAACAAGAGTTTTTTGCATTGTACTGTTTACAGTTATTTCTATTTTCTTTCCTTATTTTCCTATGTTTTATTCCTTGACATCACTGTTTTTGATTTCTGAACTCTTTGTCTTGTACATAAGTTTATCTGATTTGCGGAAGGGAAGGGAAATCACATAAATGGTAGGACAAAGTGTGAACCAATTCAACAGTGATACTGACAAGATACTATGTTGGAGATGAACTTTACAACTTGTGGGGAGAGGGGTGTCTAAGGAGAAAAAGTGGCAGAAAATGAGAGGGGGTAACACTGTTTAATAAAAAATGTACTTGTTACCTGAAAATTAAAAAAAATAACTGATAATTTAAGAAAAAAATAGCAGTGATCAGAGGATGGAAGATCTAGTCTGTCTAAGAAGCCAATAGGATAAGAAAAAGTAGCCTTCGAAATAGAATGTGGGGAAAAATGACATGATGTTTCACAACTCTGCTTCAGGATGCATGTCACAACTTTCAAGTGATTCGTATGGACGACATTTGTCAGCATGCCACATATTTTTCTTTAGAAAATACTCTTGAACAGGCCAGGGGTGGTGACACATGTCTATCCTTCAAGATAATTTGGAGGTATACATCAGAATGTTTACAGTTGAAATTAGCTTATAAACTTATATGTAAACACACTGGATGATATGTAAGTTTATATAAATGTATTAATTGAAATATGGTAGATTCAAGGGGAAATTCAAATAGTGTAATTCTTTAGAAAGCCAAAGTCAAAGTTCAACATAATAAACACTAGGAAATGGGTACTTGAAAGGGTTGAGGTCAAGGAGGAAAGGGTAGACAAATGAAGAGTAGATGGTGGGAGAATACAGTCGATAATTTAATATATATCCTACAAAATTAAGAAAAGTAAGAGAAGGTGTAGAGAGAGATGGATGAGGGGGTTAAGGAGGCATGGATGAATGGAAAGCATTGATATGTACTGTATTCATTAACTGCTTGGTTAAGTGACAACTCCTTCGTACAACTATTTGAAGATAATAAAACAATAACATTTAAAAAGTGAAAAAGAAAGGTTATAGTTTGATGCTATCTCAGGCGAAATTAAAAAAAAGTAGCAAGAACTCATCTCAATCCATTACCTGGGTATGATGATACAAATCTGTAATTTCAAATATTTGAGAGGTATAGGCAGTAGAAATGAGGTCTAAGGTCATTCTGAACAATTATTTGAGACCATCTCTGGAAAAAAGGCATTGAAATAAAAAGGTTTAGTAGTATGGCTCAAGTGATACAGTGCTGTCTAACCAGTATGATGCCCTGATTTCAAAGCTCCCCCAAATTACTCTTGAACTTGGTGTTGTTGGTAGTGGTGGTTGTGAGACTTGAACTCTGGGCCTGGGCACTGTCCCTCAGCTCTTTAGCTCAACGCTCTACCACTTGAGCAACAGTGCCACTTCCAGTTTTCTGGTGGTTTATTGCAAATAAGAGTCTTAAGGACTTTGCTGCCTGAGCTGGCTTTTAGCCCTGATCTTCATATCTGAACCTCCTTAGTGGCCAGGATTACAGGTGTGAGCATTACTTTTAAACAGTTGATGCAGATGAGGCCACTTGAATAAAATGTCTTAGGCATACTTATGATTGTGTCATTTTCAGTAAACAATATTCAAAGCTAAAATCATTAGATACTAGTACCATCCAGATACTATCAGCCATTTCATTTATGGTTTCCTGATTAATCCTTAAAATAATCATGTCTATATTTTGGATGAGAAAATAAACTTATAGGTCAAATAATTTGCCAAAGTGTTCATTCATAGGTGAAAGTTTTAAAGAGCTGTGCTATGATGAAACTTTGTAGTTTGATGAAATTGCATTTATCATTTTTGGTTCCTGCTGCTTTTGAGGTCATTACCAAACATTACAAGCTTGACCAATATCAACAAGTTTTTGTCCAGATTTGTACTTCTAGCAGTTTTAAAGTTTCAGGTGTCATATTTAACTTTTAAATCCATTTCAAATTCTTTCTCCTATTCAGGATTCAATGAAGGTTTAATTTCATCATTCTTAATGTGATTAACCCATTTTCCCAGCACAACTTAATAAAAAGATTTCTCCCCTGTTGTATGTGTTGACATATTTGTCAGAGATCTGTTGGCAATAAATGTATAGATTTAATTTTGGCCTATTTGAGTCCAGTCATCAATATATTCTATTTCTATACCAGCCATGCTATTTTAATTAATGTAGATTTTTAGGATGTTTTGAAGTCAGGTAGTGTGTCTATCTCTGGATTTTTTTCTTGACAAAGATTGTATTAGATATTCAGGACCGTCTATGGTTTCATTTGAGACTGAAGATCATGAGGACTTTTTGTGTTTGTTTGTTTTTTCTGTGAAAAAGTATGTCTTTGTAATTTTTACAGGATTTTCCTTGAATCTGTGGGTTGCGTTGGGTAGCATGACTATTTCACCTAATTAATTTTATTAACAAATGAATTCAATTAAATGTATATATTAATTACTTTTAATTATTCCAAACCATAATTATTAGTTATCTATTAGCTACTTTTTCATTTCTTTTTGCTTTCATTAATTTAAATTTTATTCATTTTTATTGTTATTACAAAGGCAATGCACAGAAAGGTTATAGTTATAGAAGACATATAAGTTCTGTAGAGTTATACAAATTTATATAAGTCAGATAAAGAGTACAAGTTGAACAATGTCACCCCTTCCCTGCCTCTTTCACAGTTTTCTTTCTGCCCTCACTCACAAATTGTATAGCTCATTTCAACATAATGTCTAGTGAGTATCATTGCTGCATTTGTTCACCCTTTGTCCCTCCATTTCTGTACTCCATTTTATCCTCCCAAAGACAGGTGAATGAACAAACAAGACAAACGGAAAAGAAAATAAGAACCACAACAAAGAATAAAACCTTATTTCCATTTCCTAGAGCTCATTTTCATAAATATTATTTTATATGATCACATGCACATAGGTATTGCACCTTTGTGTTCCAGCCATTACTTTCATTCATCAACTTTCATTTTCAGAGGAGATATCTTTATATCCTTGGTTCTAGTTATATTTATACTCTTACGATGGGCTTTGTTTCTTGTCTCTTTTTGCGTTTATTGCTAATATATAGAAAAACAATTGGTTTTACATGTAAAATTTGTGCAATTTTACTCAACTCATTTATTAACTCTAATAGTTTTGACTGGTATCTTTAATGACTTACTATATTTTAAAAATGATGTTATTTACAAAAGATACAATATTACTTCTTCCTGTGCAATTAGATGCCTTTTAATTCTTTTTTTCTAGTTTCTTTCTCTAAGACTTTATTTTACCACTGGTTTTATAAATTGCCTTGTTAAAAGGCAATTCTTTTGTAGAAATACTTAAAGATAATTTTTAAAATATAAGTGAAATGAACACCCTTGCAATGTTCTATCTAAAAGTGAACATTCTCTAAGTTTCACCACTGAAGTTAGCTGTGGCTTGTATCATGTTGAACTGAAGTTATTTACCTAATTCATATACTTAACTTGTTATGAGTTATTAAACTTATAGTTTGTTGGTTTTGAAAGTTCATTTTATGTATTTATTTAGATAGACCCATAATTCTTTTGTTGTTAGTGGTAGTTTTTTGTGTGTATGCGCATTTTTAATATATATTTTATTGCTGTTGTAAAGGTTATATACAGAGGGGTTACAGTTACATGAGTCAGATAGTGAGTACATGACTATTTAAACCATGTCTCCCCTTCCCTCTCTCGCTACCATTGTCCCTAGCAACCACAGCAACAAAATATATAGTTCATTTTCCTCATGTGTCTAGTGAGTACTACTGTTGTATTTGTTCACCCTTTGTTCCACCTTTTCTATGTCTCCTCCCTTCTACCCTCCCAATAACAAATAAACTAACAAGACAACAGCAAATGGAAGACAACAAAAACAGCAGCAGCAACAACAACAAAATCATAAATATTATTTTATATGATTATACGAATATAGCAATTGATTCTTTATTATATGTCCCTATGTATAGCCCCTTTTGGTCTCACTGTGCAAATGTCTATAGAACTGTATAATATCTCATGTTCCAGTGTTTTGTTTTGTTTGTGTTTTAACCATTCAGTGTGTTTACTTGTAGAGTCTTTTTTTTTTTTTTTTGGCCAGTCCTGGGGCTTGAATTAGGGGCCTGGGCACTGTCTCTGAGTTCCTTTTGATCAAGGCTATCACTCTATCATTTGAACCACAGCACCAATTCTGGCTATTTCTGTTTATGTGATGCGGAGGAATTGAACCCAGGGCTGCATGCATGTGAGGCAAGTACTCTACCACTAAGCCATATTCCCAGACCTACTTGTAGATTTATAGGCATATTTTAGTTACCACAAATGAGGGAAAGTATGCAGTTTATGTTTTTTTGGCTCTGGCTTAATTCACTTAATATAATTTTTTCCAAGTCTTTGCATTCCCATGCAAATGGTACAATATCATTAGGATTCCATTGTATATATAACCATATTTTCTTGATCCATTCATCCACTGTGGGGCATCTGTGTTGGTTCTATCTCTTGGCTATGGTAAGCAATGCTGCAATGAACATGGCTGTACTGGTGAATTTAGTGTGGCCTGGTTTGTGTTCTATTGAATAAATGTCCAGGAGTGGGATTGCTGGGCCATAAGGGAGCTCTCTTTGTTTATTCTTTTGAGGAACCTCCATACTGCTTTCAAGAGTGGTTGAACAAGTTTATATTCCACCAACAGTGAAATAGCATTCCCTTCGGGCCACATCCCTGCCAGCATCTGTTATTGTTAGTTTTCTTGATAATGGCCATTTTAACAAGTGTGAGGTGGAATCTTAATGTTGTTTTGATTTACATTTCTTTTATGCCCAGAGATGTTGAACATATAAGGCCAGATACCATGAAAATATTACAGGAGGGTATAAAGGAAACATTAAGGCTCCTAGGCACAGATTGAAACTTCCTAAATAAAAATCCAGAGTCACAAGAAATCAGACTGAATAGTGGAATTGCATCAAACTGAAGAGTTTCTTGCTTGCTTGCTATTGTTTCGAACGTATTTATAATGTACCATGTGATATTTTGGTGTCTTTGTTTGTTCTTCGCCCCCGGTATAACCCCTGTTTTCATTGTACTTGATGTCGGTGCCCTGCATCTTGCATATATACTTCTCTAATTTGAGGAGGGGAAGGGAATAAATAAAATGCTTAAATAGGGATACAGCATGACCCATTGTAACAACGAGATATACAAGACACTATGTTGAACAATGAACTTTACAATTTAGGCAGGGGGAGGGAGGATTGTAGTTGTGGAGGTGGGAGGGAAGGGATGGTAGGGGAAAAACAAAGGAGGAGATAACAATGCTTGATAGGAAATGTACTCATTACATTGTTCATATAAATGTAACCCTTCTGTACAGTATTTGTACAATAAAAGATATTAAGAAAGAGTTTCTGCTAACAAGAGAAGTAGAAATCCGACACAATGGGAGATTTTTTTTTACCAGCTATGTATCAGACAGTCAGGCCCTCATATCTAAAATATATTTTGAGTTCAAAAAAATTAAACACCTCAAAATTAATGCTCAAACAATCAGCAACTCTGTTAATAAACAGGCTAATGACTTAGACTTCTCAAAGGAAGAAGTAAGAATGTCTAATAGACACATGGAGTAATGTTCAATATTTCTGGACATAAAAGAAATGTAAATAAAAAACAGCATTGAATGTCCCATGTTTGTTATCCTTCAAGTTTTTAAATGTAGTGAATGACACATCTGTAACCTAGTTTGCATGCTAGATAAATCCCCCTTGATCATGGTATATGATCTTTCAGTGAGCTGTTGAATTTTAATTACTAATACTTTCTTGAGGATGTTTGCTTTTATGTTTATAAAAATACTGACCTACAACTATGTGTTTCTATGAATATATAAATTTCTATTAGGCTATCAGACTTCTTGACTTATGATAGTTTATAAGAATTCCTTGCTATATTTAAAATTTTTGTGGCATCAGTTTTAATATATCCTCTGTCATTTATGATCTTGAGTTTTTTATCTTTTTTTCTGAATTTACTTAAAGTATGGTCAATTTGGTGTATTTTTAAAAAACCAAACCATCGGATTTTTTTTTTACTAATTTTTCTATTGCTTTTCCATTCTCCATTTTATTTTTTCTTCCTTGACCATTATTATTTCCTTTCTTATGCTTATTTTGAACTGTTTAGAAATTTTCTTATAAATTTAAAGTAATTCTATATATTTAAATTTTTATTATTATATAGGAGTTGTTATAATTTCATTTAGTATTGCTTTTGATGCATCTCAGAAGTTTTAATCCACTTGCATTTCTAGTTTAATTTTTTCTTTTCTTTTCTTCTATTTTGTGAACATACTGGACAGAGGGGTTACAATTACATGGGCAGGATAATGCGTACATTTCTTATCAAGCATTGCAGCCTCCTCCTTTGTTTACCCTTCACATCCCTTCCCAGCCTCTAGTTTAATTTTTTAAAGACATTGTCTAATTTTCATTTTGAATACTGGCCCCATTGTTCTTCAAATGTATATACTTTAGCTTCTACACATTTGTTAATTTTTCTATTTTCCTTTTTTTATTGATTTCTAATTTTATTCCATTTTAGCCAGAACATGTTTGGTATGATTTTAATCTTTATTTTGTTAAGAGTTGTTTAGTGAACTAGTATGAAATCTTCCCTGAAAATATTCTATGTGTGCTTGGGGAAAATTTACAGTATGTTTCTTACTGGGTGAAACACTCTATGTATATTTGGTTTTCAGTTTATTTGGTGGTCTACAGTGTTGTTCATGTCCGCTGCTTGCTTATTGATTTACTTTCCAATGATCTTTTAGTAGTGCAGTATTAAAGTCTCCTACTATTTTTACATCATTGCCTTCTTTTCTCATCAGATCTGTCAATATTGGCTGTATTTATGTAGATCCTATTTATGCATACATAAACACACACATAAATAGAGTTATTTTGTCCACCCATATGTTCTTGTAACTCACCAGCTTCTTTAAAATAGTTTTCATAAGACTTGTAGAGTATTTTGTAGTCATTCCTCTTTAATAGTTTATATTAATTACAATAAACCACCATTTCCCTAGGATCTGTTACTGGAAATTTATTTTGTCCCCTTGGTAGTATCTTTTCCTCTGATTCTTGAAGGTTCTTATAGGCTTCTATTCATGACTGCATATTTGAAGAAGCAGTTAACTTTCTAGTCTAGCTTTCAGATACTATTAGGTGAAATGTTCTGCATATATTTTTAGGATGGTTAAATCCATTAGATAATCCCTATTGCACCCATGCCTTCTGTTTTCTTTTTAAGTTTCTCTACAATGAGGTCTTAATTAGTAGTGTGGTATTATGAAATGTTCACTAGTCAATAGACACAGAGACTGTGAAATAGCTAACAGTCAGGGATGTATACAGGGCTTTGAGTTTCATGTTGCTGGCAGGCATAACTCATTGTTAAGTTAGTATGCTGGTTCTGGAGAGCCAATGCCCTCTTCTTTCAGAGTGTCTACCACATTATGTGATTCTGAATATTTCCTCAGTGCTCTGAGTGTGAGGCAACAAACCAACTCTTCTCGGATACTGTGTGAAAGGCTGGGGAAGAGATACTCAGCTCACTCAGTATTTCCCATTGGACAGTTCACAAGGTAAGGGGATTTGTTTTGGAGCTGAGTAAGTCAGATATTCATTTCACTCTCATTTTCCCATTGGACAACTCATAAGTTGTAGGGATTTGTTTTGGTGCTCTGTTGTGTCAATGAAAAAGATTACCCAGGTAAGGAGCAAGTGTTCTTTCTACCTCCACTTGAAAAAAAAGAAACGTGTCTTTTTAAAATCTTTTCTTGTTCCCATCTCTATTGGATTGTTCTAAACTTTTTACTTGGGCTTCAGAGCTGTGGCAAAAAATTTGCATTTGAGTTTTTGTTATAAGGATACATATGTACATATATATCAATTAATTAATTATATACTTTAATTAATACATATATATAATCAATTATACCTTATATATTGTATACATTTATTAACATGTGTAATTAGTTATGCATATAATATTATGCATGTATATAATAATTTATTTATATATCATTATAACAGATAGATAGATGGATAGATAGATAGATAGATAGATAGATAGATAGATAGATAGATAGATAGATAGATGACCAATGGGGCTTGAACTCAGAGCCTAGGCACTGTCCTTAAGTTTTTAACTCAAGGCTAGTACTCTACCACTTTGAGCCACAGCACCACTTCTGGTTTTCTGGTGATTGGTGGGAGATAAGGGTCTCATAGACTTTCCTGCCAAGGCTGGTTTGAGCAGTGATCCTCAGATATCAGCCTTCTGAGTACCTAGGATTATAGGAGTGAGCCACCAGCACCAGGCTATAATGTATTTTTATTGAAAGGACAGGATGAGTCTTTTTTTATTCTGTTGTCTTACTTGCTATTTTTTCCACTTTGAGCTGCCTCTTATTACTGGGCTCATATGTTAAACACACAGTACAAAAACTGTTCACACCTGAATCATACACTATCATAAAGATTAGAGTATTTGACCTATACAAAATCAGTCCAATCCTAACAAGAACAGTGTAAAAGATAATCTTGATATTCTTTTAATTAATAAAATACTATAACATTTTTTTTACTGAATTATCCTTTGCTTGTTGGTTCCAATGGTCTTTATTTGTATTTAGTTAGAGTCTCAGGTAAATGTCAGTCTGCTTCCAGGAGTCTATGTGTACAATTCTGTTCCAAATGTTTAGCCTGGTGATGATGAAGAAAGAATATTCAAATTAATTGGCCTGTGCCATCCAGAATACAATCATTTAAATGAAAAAGTTTAATTTGCATTTTCTAGAATTAATGTATATCTAGAAATAGCTTACTATTTAATAATAATGGCAATCTTACTTCAGTAAACACTATAAAATCTAGTAGGTAGAACTACTTGGATGTATTACCTTCTTACTTAAGTCCCTTTTTCTATTCCTCAGACTAGTCATAATTAGTATGTCCATGAAACTCTTAGGCATACAAAAATGTGTATAGTGGAAACATGTTCTACTGAAATAAAAAGTTAAAATCAAAATATTTTGAGTCTATTTTCTATTTGTTGATTATTTTGTAAAATTCTTAAATGCTTTTGATCAGTCTCTTTTTCCTTCATTTTTGTTTACTTTGTTTCAACACTGGAGATTGAACCCAATGCTTTCTACCACTAAGCAATATTCCCAACCTTGGGCCAGTTTCTTTACTACTGACATAGTAATAAAAGTAAGAGATAATTTATAGATTTTGTGAAAATTAAGAGTGAGATACTACCACTGAAAGAATAAACAATATTTAAAGATCCTTAACCAAATTAATGCAAAGGCAGAGAAAAGTAGATTAATAAAATTAAGAATAAAAAATGAAATCACTATAGACACCATTGAAATTCAGAAGATCACTAAGAATATTTCAAACCAGAAATAAAGTGGGGAAATGTGGGAGAAAAAAGTCCATTTCCAGACAAGTATGAACCTTAGTTACAAGTAAAATATTTCTATCCTGATCGTTGTACAGACTTCTGCTGACTTCTGGCAGATATGGACCAAAAAGCTTGTGAGATAAGGGAGTGACAGATACAATAATGTGACAGAATGTGCCATGGAGATGTTAAGCCAGAGTGATCAGATGAGAAGGGCACCTTCATTTGACTGCCTGTCTCTTGCGCTTCTGCCTGTCTCTTGTGAATGGTAACCGTTGGGCCTGACCATATTTCTTAGGTTTAAGAACCCTTTCCTATATTAAAGGAATAAGAAGCTGAGTTCCATTTATGCATTCTTCACTTGAAAGGATAGTAGGGGAAAAACAAAGAGGAGGTAACCATGCTCGATAAGAAATGTACTCATTACCTTATTTCATGTAACTGTAACCCCTCTGCAGAACATCTTCTCAATAAAATATAAAAAAAAGAGTAACCAAAAATCCTTTAGTTCTTCTTGTGCACTTACTATAAAATTACTACAATAAAATTACTACCGTATGATGAAAGCACACTTGTACTACGCTCCGTTATGTTCCGTGTCCTGCTGAGGGTCCCAATTCTACCTCAAGCCCAACATTCTGCCTCATCTTCTTGTCCCTCTCTGAATGTTCACAGGGCTCACTTTCCCTTTCTATGAGGGCCTTGTTCAAATGACTCCTTAAAAATGCCTTCCCTCATTGCTACATCGACATAGCTTTACATTGCTTTGATTTGATTTATGAACATTTTCCTTCTCTGACTTTTCTCACTCACGCATGCATGTATTTAACAAATCTGTGTGTTACTTCTAATCTGTGTCTTGTTTTAATAAAAGTCTTGAGAATTAAGTGATATAAATCACAGACAGAACAATTTTGATGCATTTAACTCCTGGATATATGTTATCCATACTCACCCAACTCCTCTAAAACACAAAATTCTTAGCTTTAGCTATTAGAAGAGTTTCCTCATTTACAAGTGATTTAAATAGGAACTTTTGTGGATTTAGTCTGGAATAATGATTGCACGAAAAGTGCAATGCAGTTGATACAAACAAAACCACCTGGCATGAGAGATTACAAATTGGCATTATTTCTGAATCTGGGGCCCAGACTGGCACTGTGGGCAGAGATATTCTTGTAAGTCCCCATCAGGGGAGAGTTATGTTTGGCTGCATTTTGCTATCAAAGCTGAATATAAGTGAGGATTCCAGAAACCTGTTCAGATGCTCTCTGAGAAGGCCTGGGATACTTACAGATGTGAGAGTAATACTTGTTATAAATGTTCATCCGACAACATCAGATTTATAAATGTACTGTACAGTAAGGTTACCTTCTGGCCACATCCCCTCCAGTATCTGTTGTTATTAGAGTTCTTGATTATAGCCATTTTAACTGGAGTGAGGTGGAATCTCAATGTTGTTTTGATTTTCACTTCTTTTATAGCTGGAGAGGTTGAGCATTTCTTCATGTGTGTATTGGCCATTCTTATTTCCTCTTCAGAGAAGTTTCTCTTTAAGACTTTAGCCCACTTATTTATTGGGCAGTTGTTTCTTTAAGGATTTGTTGTTGGGAGATTTATTTTTTTTAGTTCCAAGTATATTTTAGATATGAGACCCTCATCTGTTGTATGGGTTAGTGAGGAGCATTGTTGGTAGGAGTGTAAACTTGTTTAACCACTTTGGAAAGCAGTATGGAGGTTCCTCAAAAGACTCCACATAGAGCTCCTGTATGACCCAGCAATCCCACTTTTGGGCATTTACCCAAATGATCACAAACAAGACCATACTAAAGCTATCAGTACAACTATGTTTGTTGCAGCATTGTTTACTATAGCTAAGATATGGAACCAACCCAGATGCCCTTCAGTAGATGAATGGATCAAGACAATGTGATATATGTGTGTGTGTGTGTGTGTGTGTGTGTGTGTGTGTGTACGTATATATACATATATATATTCGTGTATATATATATATATATATATATATATATATATATATATATATATATATATATGATGGCCTCCATAAGAAAGAATGACAGAATGACATTGCTCCATTTATTAGGAAATGGAAAGACTTGGAAAATTTATATTAAGTGAAGTAAGCCAGGCCAAAAGATACATAGGTCCCATGGTTTCCCTTATTTGCAATAACTAGAGTAGAAAAGGTCAAAAGTTATGTACATATGACCAGATAAGATGAAGTTAAGCAAAATGAACCCCAAGATAGGGACACCAGTGGTTTATTTCTTTTTTGCTATTGTTTCTAATGTATTTATAAGATATCATGTGATTTTTCTTTGTTTCTTTGTATGTTCCTCCCCCATGGGATAACCCCTGTTTTCACTGTATTTGGTGTCAGTATAATTTGGGGAGGGGAAGGTAAAAACAAAATGTTTAAATAGGGATAAAGGTTGACCCATTGTAACCATAAGATGTAGGAGACATCATGTTGAAAAACGAACTTTACAATTTAGTCATTTAGTAAGTGACTACCAGAGTCATTTACTGAAGACCACAATAGTAGAAAGGTGAGTTTGGATAGAAAAATGATAAGTTCTGTTTCAGAATTAGTCTAAGTCTTCTCCAATGAGATGAGCTAAATATCTCATTTCTTATGCAGTTATGAACTATTTCATTGAAGATACAGTTCATTTGGGTCTTCAATAAATCTTCTCTTGTGCCTAAATTTAGATAATAAGTGCGTATTTGCTAATTTCCTTATTTGTGGAATTCCTTCCTTCCTTCCTTCCTTTCTTCCTTCCTTCCTTCCTTCCTTTTTGTTTTGCTTTCCATTTTGTTTTACTTTCTTTCCTTTCTTCCATCTTTCCTTCTTTCTTTTTCCTTTTTTTCACTTTTCTTCTTGTCTTCCTTCTTTCTTCTTTCTTTTTCTCCTTCCTTCCTGTCTCCCTCTTTCTTCCTTCCTTCCTTCTTTATTTTCTCACTTCTCTTTTTCTTTCCTTCCTTCCTTCCTTCCTTCCTTCCTTCCTTCCTTCCTTCCTTCCTTTCTTTCTTTCCTTCCTTCCTTCCTTCCTTCCTTCCTTCCTTCCTTCCTTCCTTCCTTCTTTCTTTCTTTCTTTCTTTCTTTCTTTCTTTCTTTCTTTCTTTCTTTCTTCCTTTCCTTTCTTCCTTCCTTCCTTCTCTCCCTCTTCCCTTCTTTCTTCCTTTCTTTGCTCCTTTCTTCCTTTCTTTTTCCTTCCTTCTTTGTTTCTGTTCTTTTCTTTTTTCTTTTCGTCTTGCCTTGCCTTTGTGCTAGTACTGGATATAATTTAAGTGCTGGCTCCCAACTTTAAAACTAGATCTGACTCAATAGATTTGTATCAAAATTGCCATAGCCCATGGAATTGACACTGTGAAGATGCTACTCTAGCTATTAATGGGTTGCCGTTCTTTGAATGTATAGTCTTTACCTTATACACATAATGGTTTAATTCTATTTATCTGTCAGGTTGTCCTGTGTTAATTAGATGGGAAACTTTCTTGTGTTTCTGCATAGCAAAGGCATATAACATTGCTTTATAGTAAGCCAGTTGATATTTTTCATATTTACAAAGTTTCATGTGAACAATGAGAAACAAGAAAATTAACTTGCTTAAAATATATACCTGGATAGAGTCATAGTTGAACTTGTCTGTAGTAGTTAGTCATAGGGCTAAATACATCTTCATCAAAAGTACCATCTTCTAAGATAAAAGGCAGTCATAACTAAATGATAAAATTCAGGTTTCTTATTTTTTGTGTTGATGGTTATCGTGTTGTAGTGTCAAAACACTATGCTAAATATAATTGAATATATGTGCACTTTGCTTGATATTTTTTCCAACTCAAGTACTATGTAGCTTGCTGAATAAATTAAATACACAGCACAGACTCGTTCACTTAATAAAACATGGCCATTTATGAGTTGAAGATGTAATTTACAGTGAAAGTTCACAAAGCTCTGAGATTTGTTAGAAAGGGCAGACATCTGCCTTATAATAATTGGAATTCAGAACATAATATAGTACAGTTGTCATGCATCTGTTAAAGGCCAAACATTGATTAAAGCAAATTATAAATTATAGATATTCCCTTTGGATAAAATAATCCCTTCATGCTAGGAAATATCACTGGGGAAACCTATTAGAGTGAGGATTGAACTTAATGTTACATGAGAATCATTTCAACATTTTGAGTTTTTATTTAATACACATTTCTTAATAGATACTTCATTCTAGTTGAGTTACACTCAAAACACCTTTCATTCTAGTTGGCCTAAACTAGCCTTGTCACTTTTTCTATTGCTAGTGTCCCTAAATGGGAATAACATAATTGATTACATGGAAAATATGAGTGATAACCAAAAATATGCATGTGGAAAAGCTGCAGATACACTTGTCAACTGTTGTATATGTGTTTCTTAACTGTACTTTGGATAGTAACTTATTTTCTCAAGCTTGCAACATAGGCTAATTATTTGGAATATATATATAAGGCATTGTCACTCAGTTCTTTTTATTTAGTTATTAGTAAGTCACGGGGGCTAAATTTCTCTAGATGTATCATTTAAATCTCACCTCTAGTAGGTGCTGTCATTGCTGTACTAATTGGAAAGGAAGCTGCCAATAAGAGGATGAGTAACGATCCTGAGAATGGAAAGAAAACCAGGCTTTGAACTCAGGGCTGAATTCCATCTTATGCTCTTTATCATTACATTATACTGACTTGGGAAAAGCGGAAACATTTTAGAAGTGATATTAACATAACTGTACATAGGTGATATTGTACTATTCCTTGTCTGTGTTTATTGTAGTGACTAAAGGGATGTAGAAGAAGATGAAACATACTAATAAAGAGAGCACATTTAAAAAATTAAAGGTTGCTACTAGGTATCTGGAACTCTAGTATCTGAATATGATCATAGTTAGTTTTCTTAAACCCACTTATCTTTTCTTTAGTTTTTTTTCTCTCTCTCTCTCCTTCCTTCCTTCCTTCCTTCCTTCCTTCCTTCCTTCCTTCCTTCCTTTCTTTCTTTCTTTCTTTCTTTCTTTCTTTCTTTCTTTCTTTCTTTCTTTCTTTCTTTCTTTCTTTCTTTTTCTTTCTTTCTTTTTTTTGTTGTTGTTGGTCGTGGGGCTTGAATTCTGGGCCTGGGCACTCTCCCTAAGCTCTTCAGCTCAAGCGTAGCACTCTACCACTTGAGCCACAGAGTCACTTCCGGTTTTCTGGTACTTAATTGGAGATAAAAGTCTCATGGATTTTCACACCCAGGGTGGCTTTGAACCGCAATCCTCAGACCTCAGCCTCCTGAGTAGCTAAGATTACTGGACATCCAGCTTTAACTTTTTCTTATTTTTTGGAAAATGAAAAGATTTTCTTTCTATCCTTGACCATCTATGCCTCTATTACAAAACCAACAGTGATATATAGGTTGGAATTTGGTGGCATAAAGTTATCTGTGCAATGGGCCCAATTATTTGGGCAGGAAGATAAACCAAAGTCAAGTGCTGTATTTCCCTTGTGTACCCCAGGGAAAGAAAATGGTGGGGGCAGTGGGTCAAATGCTTGGGCAAAGGGCTTCTCAAACAGGGGTCTTACCTAGGCCAACCCACATCCCTAAGGACTCCCACCCCCATCTTGGTATTCAACATGGTAGATTAGATAGGACTTCTGGGTTATGTCTCTGACTTGTAGCAGGATCACAGGCTTTTGGGGGGCTGGAAGTTCCCAGGATTAAGTATGTAGGAATTAATATTATCAAAGATGAGCTAGATATTAGGATTTCTTGTGGGGTGTCAATCCTTGCAGATTTGCTGAATTATAAATCACAAAGTGAAGTTTAAGGGCAAATGCTAGTCTGTGTTCCAAAGCAACAGAGCAAAGGTGAGAAGATTGGAGCTGTGGGCAGCCCAGGATAAAACACAGCAAAGCAATTTCAGCCCCAAGTGCTTGGGGGACTGACAGTCCATCTGTTCTCAACCCTGGATCAGTAGTGACTTCGAGGCTTAATGGGGTTGAGACTGTGAACTTCACCTGTTCATTTGATTCCAACTATTAATCTAAAATCTGGCACCAGATTCCCTGAGTTCAATCTTGCCACTGAAGAGCTAATCTTCCTAGTGACAAGTTCTTATCTTTCTCTATACTTCCCTCTCATCCTCTCTAAAATGGAAGCCCTACATCTAGTAATAATACCTTCCTCAGGACCATTTCTTCTTTGGGGAAGTTGTGCTTTTCCTGATTTCTCCACAAAATACAACTACTACTCTAGCCTTTATACATAAAAAAAGCATAAAAAGAACCAGAAAGCAATATAAAAGCTGATTGGAGACTGGGAAGGTGGCTCAGTGGTATAGTGCTTGTCTCTCATGGATGTGGCCCTGGGTTTGATTCTACATCACCACAGAAACAGAAAAAGCTGGAAGTGGAGTTGTGGCTCCAGTGGTAGAAGACTAGCCTTTAGCTGAAGAAGTGAGGGACAGTGCCCAAGCCCAGAGTTCAGGCCCCATGACAGACAAAATAATTAAAAGGAGATGGTAAACATACATTATGGAGTACTAAAGAAGAGTGAAACTATATTATCTGCAGGAAAATGAATGGAGCCAGAGGCCACCATGTTAAGGGTAGTAAGCCAGATGAAGAAAGAGGACACATGTTAAGGGTAGTAAGCCATATGTATGTTTCCTCTTCTATGAATGATCTAAGCATGATAAAATGAAGAAAAGATTGGAATGAATTAAAAAGACATAGAGTTTGTGAAGACCTAGAAGTGAAGAGAAAGGTGAAAGGGGATGATGGAGGGCAAATTTGATTTAAGAAATAATACATGTATGAAAGTTGAATAAGAACACTCATTTAAAATTGTAAAAATGAAACAGCAAAACAGGGAAGAGGATAAAAGAATGTAATAGCGGAAGCAAGTATGACCAAAATACATTATATACTGGCACAATTATATCACAAGGAAACCCCTTTGCTCAACTATTGCATACTCATAAAAATGTTGATTATAAAACCAATATTATAGATGTCTGGAGGCTTATACTTGTAATTTCAGCTTTTCAGGAGGCTAAGATCCAGAAAATTCCATGAGCTTCCATCTCAAAAATGGCAAAAAGCAGGACTGGAAGCATGGCTTAAGTAGTTGAGCACAGCCAAGGAAGTAAAGTTGAACTGAGTTCAAACTCTAATACCACCAAAAAAAAAGTAAAGTAAAAAGCAAGAAATCCAGTTTTTCAAAGACTGAAAGAAGTTTGGTCTTCCTGTGGGACAGAGTTAACTTGTTGGAAACAAGGCTGTCAGTGTACTTGACTAGATTTTTGTTAATAATGCATAGAGGAGAAAAACTTTGTAAGAAATTGGTAACTTTGGTATTCTCCTTTGTTTTATATATATATATATATATATACATATCTATATATATAAAAATATATGTTGTTTTTATTTTTGATTTTGTTTATTGTTGGTCATGGGGCTTGAACTCTGGGCTTGAGTGCTATCCTTAAGCTCTTTAGCTCAAGTCTAGTGTTCTAACACTTTGAACCATATAGGACCATTTCTGGTTTTCTGGTGGTTAATTGGAGTTAAGAGTCTCACAGACTTTCTTTCTTAGTCTGGCTTTGAACCGTGATCCTCAGATCTCTGCCTCCTGAGTATTTAGGATTACAGGCATAAGCCACTGGCATCTAGCCCCTTTGTTATAATCTATAACAGTGCTTGTTCCAAGCACTAAACAGCAGGCGTCACCAGGAGGGAGGATGAGTAGTTTTCTGAGGAATATTATACTATTGTCCATAATGGTTGTATAATTTACATTCCTCTCAATAGTGTAGAGAGGTCCCTGTTTTTACATAGCTCTAGTATTTGTATTTTATTCTTACTGGAGTGAGAAGATACCTCATTGTGGTTTTGACTTGTATTTCTTTAATATTAATGATACTGGGCACATTTATATTTGTATACCTTTTAAAATATATCTTATTGTGAAAATACTGTACAGAGGGGGTAATGAATACATTTCTTACCAAGCATTGTTGCCTCCTACTTTGTTTCCCCTTCTCAACCCTTCCTATCTCCCCTTCCCCTTCCCCCTTCCCCCATCTTCCCCCCTGTCACCCCCGCAAAGTTGTAAAGTTCGTTTTTTGACAGAATGTCTTGTACATCTCATTGTTGCAATGGGTGCACCTGTATCCCTATTTAAACAATTTGTTTTTGCCCTTCCCCTCCACAAAGTATACTAAAATCTAATACAGTGAAAACAGGGGTTATATCATGGAGGAGGGACTGTATGCCTTTTTTCTGTTTATACAGTTTTTACATTTAGCCAATCTCCAAGAGTCCTTACAGTCTTAACAGTTGTAGCACTTTTCAGTAGTTCAAGAAAATGTCTTAGCTATGAATCTTTATAAAAATAAAATAAATTACATACTTCCAAGACTTAAAGTAACAAAGTAAGCATTTCCAATCCAAAAGAGAGAAATGGATTCATATACAGGGGACATGAGATCAAAGCAGTGCAAAAACCCATCAGGGTACTATTAAATTCTGTACATCCATGTCTAGCACTTATGGCATATGGTCTCATGTGAGCTTAAAGGGGCCTGGGTAGTCCCACACCATGTCCTGGCCATTTGCATTGCGTAGAGTCAGCCTCCTCGACTGGCTCTTCTCATCTCAGTCATCTTTAGCATCTCTAACTTCTGGGGTTCTCCACTGTAGTTTAGACCTCACTCTCTCAACTTCATCTTGACCTTTGAGGAATTTCCTGAAGGGATACTGACCATCCACACATTGCATGGCCTTCCTTTGAGATCTTTGTGAAAGCCTTCATGACCCAATAACTGTTTCATAATGTATACCTGCAAAATCAGCCTAATAATGATAATACCATCTGCTGAAGCTGTAAGTTGGTGTCCTGACATGGCTGACTATGAAGAGCGTGTTCCCTGAGTGTGAGCAGGAATCCCACAAGCTCTCTTCTAAAAGCAGTCTTTGAAATGCAAAGACCTTTATACCTTTGAGCCTACAATGAGTAGAGTTCAACCAATTCCCAGAATGCCTCAAGACCTGTTTCCTATTGTCCTGATGTACTTCTTTTTAGTGTTCATAATCTCTTCAGCAACCGTTTTTTCCTTGCCTCAATTTTATAAGGTCTTTTTTTTCTGGACAAAATGCAGGTTTTCCTCAAGCATTTCCATATTTAGTTTTTGCTCATGATCTTCACTGCAAATCTGGCTAAAAGGATTCAGAGAAAAATGTCTATGGCATACCATAATCAAAGACTGCTTTGAAAAATTTTTATCATAATAGATCATCACCTTTACACTAAGCCTCCCACAAAGTCTCAGGGCACATACAAAACATAGACAAGCTCTTTACCCCAACAGAACTTAAATACCTTGTATACAGTTTCCATCTGAAACCACATGAGCCCAATCTGAACTGACCAAATTTCTCCAGGCATCCTTGTCTTCTGAGCTCTGAGAGAAATTCATACTAATACCTGTGTACAGCATTGTGGTGCTTCTCTGGCTCACTTTTCCAAAGTTCTCTCACAAATCATTTCCAAAGATTTCCGGATCACATCATTGGTAAAGTAACAACAACCCGATTCCTGATACCAATTTTGTTATGTTAGATTTTTGTCACATCACATAAACCACATTTGGGAATAAGTATTTATTTTGGCTGCCATTTTAGCTGTTTTAGTCTACCGTGATCTGGAGTGTGCAGTAAGCAAAGCAGACCACATTATGACAGCCATGAGGCAGAGAAAGAGAATGCCTGTGAGATTTGGAATTCCTCTTCTTTCTTATTCTATTCTGTCTGGATTTAGAGCCTATTGGTAGTTACCCACACTGAGGAAAGGCCTTCTCTTCTTAGATAATACATCTGGAAATGCCTCCACAGACATAGCCAGAAGCATATTTTTCTAAAGTTCTAAGCCTCTCTCAACGTAATTGAGTTAAGCATCGTGATTAACCACCACAGCATCTGACAGTAAATCCTGCATACTTGTTACACCTTGGCAGTCAAGGTGAAGTATGAACCTTTTGCTTAACACCTCTATACTTCAATTAATTCAACTATAACCCTACATCTGTATCTGTATAAGACATTATTCACTAAATTTCTGGAGAAAATGAAGACATAAGAGTGTATAATCAAGTAATCAACACAATTATGACATTATATCTGAAATGTTAACAGCACAAATACCATTTAAATCCTCTATTTTGCTGGGTTCATCTTGTTTCATTATATTTAAAATAAAATTACATTTAAGAAAATAAGTAGTTCATTTTTCAAACTTATCTTCAGTAGTAGAAATAGCACCAGTGCTTATTTTTGGTTGCTGAATGGCAAGTTGTAAAAGAAGTTCCTTTACTTGCTGAAAATGCTCTGTAACTTGATGTGGATGGTGGCTGAAGCAATGCATATTGAAAATCATCATATGCTTACATAAGGGCTTTGCACTTGAAATGTATATTACAAACCTGGTTAAAAATTTGAGTGGTATTCTTTGAAGTTTTGTTCTAATTCAGCAGGAAATGCAAACCTCCCTACTCTACTGACTCCATGGTTCCAGGAATTAATTCCTATATCATTGGAACTCAGCTCTTCCTTTCTATGGACACCTTTGTTAAATGTCAACTCTCCATTTGATGAGATATCTCTACCTCTCCAAATTCAGTCACTTGACATTTTTACTGACTAAAAGAACTCAAAAATAAAAAAATTCCCCCAAACCAGTGCTTAAAACTGATAAGGGTTAACTGCAATAATTAAGAAGGTGGTAATTCATCAATCACATGTCATAAACTCTATTTGTAATATTCCTTGTGTATGGCCACTCCTGGGAAATGCTAACCTCTCCTTACCTGATTAATTCTTTTCATTTGAGTCTGAATTTTTGGTGCATTCTCTGTCTATACCCTCTCTTCTGTCTAAGCTTGACTACAGAACTGAAAACTAGTCATGTTTACTTTGTGGGGTACTTAAGGCACTCTTCATTTTCTCCTCCCTGTCCTCCATGTGCTTACAGGTTTTGAGTTTTGTTAGAAAAACCTATTAGTAATTTTTAGAAAAGCAATAGACATGTTTTCAGAAAATATTGAATTACTCTTCTCATTTAGAATAATATTATGATTATGTTACTTTTCAAGGAACCATTCTAAACCACAACCTACAGTGATATACATAATCCACAAGCCTGACAAAATGATTTTTTCATGGGTTAAATATATGCATAAAATATAGCATAAGCTATAGGTGGTATATAGACCACATAAGCATTCTACATATGTGGAATATTATGAATAAATAGTATACATGATTTACATATGATGTAGTGTATATGCACACAGCATACAGATAATGCAAGGTAATACATATATAATAATACAAAGACTTATATAGTTATTTCTTTAAAGTTGTTTTCTTTTTTGGATGCCAGGATTGAAGCCAGGACCTGGGTCTATTAGGCAAGCAAACTGCAAATGTAGCACAAGCTAGCCTGAAATTTACTCACTATATACCCCAGAATGGCCCTGAATATTCCTGCCTCTGCCTTTTCTCAACTGCTTGGATTACAAATATGTGCTACCAGGCCTTGACGAATTTCTTTACTTTAAAGACAGTTTGATTTTCATTTCATGGTATGTGATATTGAAATATGTTTTACAAGTTTTGTGGAAAACAAAAGAACACAGCCATTAGCTAAGGAGTATATGAAACAGGAGATATTTTCCTGTGCACATACCTCTGTTCATACAATTATCACCTGACAAAGAGTTCTTTGATTTCTACATTACACAAAGTTTAAGTTTGACTTAAATTTAGATCCCTAATTGTCATTTTAAATGTCTTCAAAAAGATTATACAGTACTAGGAAGTTCCATTGAAATGAAAAGTTATTGTGTATGCCAAAGATTGTCTATCATGCAGCAGGCATTGCAATTAGAGTCAGTAGAAACTGTCAAATTTCTGGGAATAGATAATGGTATTTTCAGCCCTAGGAGAGGTTAGTGTGACCAATTTATGCATCATGAAGGACTTCCACTCAGGAACATAACATCTATCTGTCAAAAGCCTTTGGCTGACTTGCAAGTGGAGTTATTTCACTTCCCATAATATATAATCCAGTTACAAAAACTCAAAATGCCAAGCTCATTCAAATGTGGAAAAACCTAGTTTCGTCTGGCTCAGAATTACTGCATGAACTTGAAATATGGCAAAATGAGATTGATGATTGATGACAAGCACAGGTTATAGAAAACAGAATGCTGTCACTATGAAGTTATACAAATTAGTTAGTGCCTAAAAGTGGGCCTACAAGAGGACTTCTTCAATGCAAATAAGGTTGACATTAAAATCTGATGTTCACATAAAGATAAGTATTGTTTGTAATCATTTAAATGTTTTACTACTATTGCTCCATGATATGATGTGAATTTGATAAGAATCACATTCATTTTATATTCAATAGTCTCTGAGCCTTCTTTGTTAGCTCCTGGTTAATTTGATGGTGCATTATGTAATCATTAAGATCTTAGAGTTAAAATGAAGTTTCTGGTTTAATACGGAGATAGACAGGCAGGCTATTGAATTTACAAATGGGAAGAAGAGAACGAACAAGAGAATAGTATAGTCATACTGTTTTTTTTTTTCTCTACAGTTTTGATCAGAACATTTGTTTTCAAAACTGTCAGAGCTCTATTGAAGTGATACCATCAATTATTTCAATCAAATTCAGACATACTAACAATGTGAGACCCAGAGCACTTTCCCACTAGAATCCAGGAAGCTGGACTGATAGGCAGAAATGTAACACTTTATTGGGTATTATGTATAGATAACATAATGTATATAGAGGGGAAAAAACTCTAGAAGAAAATTATACCTTGACCTGGTAGATTTTGTAAATTGAGGAGTGCAAAGATTATACAGAATATTCACTGTGCATTTTTGTCATGTTTAAGGCTGAAGGCCAGCATCAATTATGGTTGGAATGATTTAAACTGTTAATATTGCCAGAATCTGTTAGTGTAATTAATTTAAGTCTAGGTGTTTGTTATTCCCAGCTTTGTCTACAATCATAATACCAAACATTCAGTTTATGGTAGTCTTTTAAATAGCCAGATGACCTTAAGAACTTTGAAGATAGTCACAGAATTTTATTTATAAGCATATTAAGACATGCTAATTCAGTGGAGTCACTAGTTTGCAAAAGCAGAACTGTAGTATGCTTAATTTATATCTTTTCTACAACCATCTATGCCACTTCAAAGTTCTCAACAGATACTTTGTGACCCTTTAAGATTATGCAGAGCTTCATAAAGCTGTGATTTCTGTGTGTTGCAGTATAAATATCTTACCTGCTACAAATAGCAATGAGAATATTTAAATAATTTAATAAATTTTAAAGTAGTCACAATAAATCTAGTAAGTCAAGATAACATAGTTGTATGTCCAATAACTACGTATTAACTCAAACAGAACTGTATTGTGAATGGAGTATTCTTTAGCACAACTTTATGTCTCTTTTTTGTTCTATGTGTAGTTTAATCAAAGTCAGCTGAATTCTCTTATCTGCTTCTATATTCAATCTCTTTGATATGTTGTTTCACTGAAGTATAGGAAGAAAATCTAGGCTCAGAAATATATGTAGTTGGGAAATTGAAGAATATTTTAATAGCCTTTTCAGATAACATACAGCACCAAAATTTGATAACTGGAGTTTCTTAAATATCACTTGGAATATGGAATCTGAATACATGCCAATGAATTTATTGTGTTGCATTAAAATCCATCAGTCTATTTTGTACTTTGATGAATCTTTTTATCCATGCATTAGCTTGTATCATGCATTAAGCATTTACAAAAATATTGATTCACTGAGTTGCTCAGATCTTCCGAATGTTGACACATTTCATTATACAATCTCACAAAAAATGCATTTGCTCATATCACTACTGATCTCAACAGAAAAGTCGTTTAGTATTGGGAAGCTGTCAGGCTTATAGTAGTAGATTGCAAGTTTCTCCAATTTTTAGCTTTCACTTAGAAACCTAAATTTCATCTTGGGCAACAAAAACTGTCACTGGTTTTTCCTTGAAGTGATAGGCTCCTTCCCCTCATTTTTTTTAAAGAAAGGTATCAAATAGTCAAGTGGGAGCAACCATAATTTTGGTTTTCAATTCTTTCAAATTGAAGTTATATACCTTGAAAAGTGGCTAGTTCGGCACATAACTCAAACGATCATACTCGTACTTTCTATTTGTGTGTGTGTGTGTGTGTGTGTGTGTGTGTGTGTGTGTGTGTGTGTGTGTGAGATGATGATGGAGCTTGAATTCAGGGATTGGGCACTGTCTCTTACCATTACGAGCAAGATTGGTGTTCTACCACTTAAGATACAGATCCACATTTGGTCATTAATTTGCAAGAAAAGTCTCACAATTTTTCCTGCCAAAGCTTGCTTTATACTGGGATCCTTATATTTCATTTTCTTGAGTAGCAATAATTAAAGGTATGAGGCACAGGTATCCTGAAAAACAGTGCTTTTTTTTGTTTTACTGACAAAACCATTGTGTTTCAATCTATAGTAGAAATAATTTGAAATTCCCATTCCATCACATAGAATAATAAAAACCCATTTCTCACAGGTTTAGGGTTAATAGAATTAGTTTAATACATCCTCAAGAAAAGTATGAAACACTGGTGTTTTTCCATCCTTTTCCAATTAAAAGTGGTTCACAGGAGAGCAATAACAGAATTTCTATTTGGTGTCATGGCCTTGATTCATACTAACAGTCCACAATTTTATCCAGCACTGATTTTGCACAATTAATAGAAATGTTAACATAGTTTTAAAAAGCAAATGGTTTCTAGCTATTTTAATGAAAAGTCTTGACCTCATAAATCTCCTAAGAAGGTGCAAGGACCCTCACAGGTATGTGGACCAACCTGAAGAAATCTTATCTTTATGTAAAGACATTTTGTTTAATTTCATTTTTAAATATTCTTAAAGGAAGAAAAGATATATTTTAGATATGTTTTAGATAAGATCACTAAGTTGCGAAAGTACAAATGACAACTAATATTTCATATTATAATCTTTAATACATTAGTTAAAATAAGTTAAACTTTTAAAGCAGTACTTAAAATTAGTTAAATTATTTGAGTGAGTGCCAGTGGCTCACACCTGTTATCCTAGCTGCTCAGGAGGCTGAGATCTGGAGGATCAAGGTTGCAAGCTAGAATGACAGCAAAATTCTGTGAGATTCCATCTCTAATCAGCCAACAAAAAGACAGGATGATCCATTCATCTATTGAGGGGCATCTGGGTTGGTTCCATATCTTAGCTATGGTAAATAATGCTGCCATAAACCTAGTTTATGGTATCTTTAGTATAGCCTTTTTTGTGATCGTTTGGGTAAATGCCCAAAAGTGGGATTGCTGGGTTATGTGGAGTCTTTTGAGGAACCTCCATACTACTTTCCAAAGTGGTTGAACAAGTTTACACTCCCACCAACAATGCAGTAGAATAGATCAAGAAAATGTGATTATATATATGTACACACACACACACACACACACACACACACACACACAATGGAATTTTATGCCTCCATCAGAAAGAATGACATCACAGTACTTGTTACAAAATGGAAAGACTTGGAAAAAATTATATTAATTGAAGTAAGCCAGGCCCAAAGAAACATATGTCCCTTATTTTCAATAAGTAGTACATATGTAGGACAAGTAGAAAAGGTGAAAAACTATGTACATATGATCATATAAGATGATAAGTGAAATTAACTCCAAGATAGGGATCCAAATACATTTTCGTGCTATTTTTTCTAATGTATTTATAATGTACCATGTGATTTTTTTTGTTTCTTTGTATGCTTCTCTGATATGGTATGACCCTGTTTTCACATATTTGATGTCAGGGCCTTGCATCTTGTATATGCACTTCTCTGATTTGGGGAGGGGAGGGGAAAAAACAAAATGCTTAAATAAGGATACAGTTTGACCCATTGTAACAATGAGATGTACAAGACACTATGTTGAAAATGAACTTTACAACTTCGGTATTTTGGGGGGGAGGGGTAGTTGTGGAGGGGGTAAGAAAGGGATGGTGGGGGAAAACGAAGGAGGAGGTAACAATACTTGACAGGAAATGTACTCATTACCTTGCTCGTGTAACTGTAACCCCCCTGTACAGTATCTTTACAATAAAAATGTACAAAAAAAAGCTAGGATGAAGGTTTGACTCATACATTAGAACATCAACCATAAGCAAGCAGTAGAGCAAACACAAGTACTTCATTCAACCCCAGGGACCAATTATATGTTAGATATGAGACCCTTGTCCATGGTATAGCTAGTGAAGATGTTCTCCGAATCCTTGGGCTTTCTATTGATCTTGCTAGCTATGTCCTTTGCCATGCAGAAGTTCTGCAATTTCATGCAATCCCATTTGTCCAACCTTTCGTTGATTTGTTGTGTTTCTGGGTCTCTATTAAGAAAATTTTGGCCTGGCATCAAGGAGACCTAGGATTTCTCCTATTCCATCCTGTAATGTTTTCAGAGTGTCTGCTTTGACTCCAAGGTCTTTGATTCATTTGGAGTTGATTCTGGTGCAGGGTGATATATAAGGATCTAGTTTTAGTTTTCTACAACTGATTAATTTTGCCAGCACCATTTACGGAAGAGGCTGCCTTTCCTCCATTCTATTTTTTAGCTCCCTTATAAAAGATTACATGGCTATAGGTGTGTAGATTCATTTCTGGGTTGTCAATTCTATTCCATTGGTCTTGAGGTCTGCTCTTGTGACAGTACCAAGCTGTTTTGATTTCTATGGCTTTGTAGAAGAGTTTGAAATTTGGTATTGATATTCCTCCAGCACTGTTTTTTCTGTTAAGGATCGTTTTTTGCTATTTGGTACTTTTATTGTTCCATATGAATTTTTGAATTGCCTCTTCTAATTCCTTGAAGAATGAGGTTCACATATTGATAGGTATCACAATGAATTTGTAGATAGCCTTGGGAAGTATTGCCATTTTCACAATGTTGATCCTTACAATCTAGGAGCATGCGAGATTTTTCTACTTTCTAAGTTCTGTTTTGATTTCTTTTTTCAGGTTTTTGAAGTTTTCATCATAGAGGTCCTTCACTTCTTTGGTTAAGTTAATTCCTAGGTATTTTATTTTTTTGTGGGGCTATTACGAATGGAGTTGCTTTCCTGATTTCAACCATGCTTTTCTCATTGATGGTATACAGAAAAGTCATTGCTTTTAGAGGGTTAATTTTATACCCTGCTACTTTGCCAAAGTATTGAATCAGATTGAGTAATTTGGGAGTGGAGTCCATGGGATTATTTAAATACAAGATCATGTCATCTGCAAAGAGGGAGAGTTTTACTTCATCTTTCCTGATTTATGTTTGCATCTTGTCTTATTATTGTAGCTAGGCATTCTAATACTAAATTGAAGAGAAGTGGAGACAGTGGACATCCTTGTTTCGTTCCTGATTTAGGAGGAAATGGCTTTAGTTTTTCACCATTAAATATAATGCTGGCTGTCGGTTTGTAATACACAGCCTTTTTTGTATTGAGGAATGTTTCCTGGAGTCTAATTTTTCCAAAACCTTCATCATAAAGGGATGTTGGTTCATGTCAAATGCTTTTTCTACATCTATTGAGATAACCATGTGGTTCTTATCCTTGTTCTTTTTGATGTGATGAATTATATTAATTGATTTGCTTATATTGAACCAGTTTTGCATCCCTGAAATTAATCCTGTTTGATTGTGGTGTATGATTTTTTGGATGAATTGTTGAAGTCGGTTGGCCAAAATTTTGTTGAAAAGTTTTTCATCAATGTTCATCAATGTAATGGGTCTACCGTTCTCTTTCTTTGGTGAGTCCCTGCCTGGTTTTGGGATGAAGGTTATGATGTGTTCGGTAGTGAACTTTCTCTTTCAATTTCATTGAAGAGTTGGAGGAGTGTTGGTGTGAACTTCTTCTTTGAAGGCCTTGTAGAATTCTGATGTAAATCCATCTGGTCCTGGGCTTTTCTTAGATGGTAGGTGTCTTATTGCTGTTTCTATTTCAATGCTTGATATGGGCCTGTTAAGATGGTTTAACTCATTTTGGTTTAGTTTCGCCATGTCAATATTTGCTAGGAAAAGGTCCATTTCTGCTAAGTTCTCAAACTTATTAGCATAAAGGTTTGAGAGTATTCCCATATAATGTTCTGAATCTTGGTTGTTTCTGTGGTGGTTTCCATTCTCATCTCTGAGTTTATTTATTTGGGTGTATTCTCTTCTTTTCTGATAAGATTTGCTAAGGGTCTGTCAATTTTGTTAATTGTTTTGAAGAATCAACTTTGTTTTGCTGATTCTTTCTATTTTTTTATTCTAATTCGTTTAATTTTGATTTAATTTTAATTATTTTTCCACCTACTGGATTGGGGTTTACCTTGATGTTCTTTTTCAAAGAGGTTCAGATGTCTCATTGAATTGTTGGTTTCTGATCTCTCCAATTTGTTGATATAGGAACTGGGAGCTATAAATTTGCCTCTGAGTACTGCCTTTGCTGTGTCCCAGAGGAGCTGGTAATTTGTGTGTTCATTTTTGTTGAATATAATGAATATTTGAATTTCCTTTCTAATCTCTTCCATGACCCACTGGTAATTCTACAGTGTGTTGTTCATCCTCCATGTGTTACAGGATTTTTTTGGTGGCTTTTGGTATTGAGTTCTAATTCCCTTGTGGTCTGAGAGAATGCAAAGTATAACTTAAATGTTTCTGAATTTGCACAAGTTTGCTTTGTGGCCTATAATGTGGTCTATTTTGGAAAAATTTCTGTGTGCTGCTGACAAAAATGTGTATTCTGATGCTGCTGGGTGAAATTTTCAGTAGATGTCTGTTAAATCTTGTTGACCTCTTTAGTTGTTTAGATCTGCGTTTTTCTTTCTTGAGTTTTTGCCTAGTTGATCTATATAGTGGGGATAGTGGTGTGTAAAAGTCCCCAGCAATTACTGTCTTTGGATCTATGTGAGATTTGAGGGAAAATAGTGTTTCTTGGATAAATTTGGGTGCTCCATTGTTTAGTGAATAGATATTTAGAATTGTAATATTCTTCTGAAGGAGAGATCCCTTATTAGTATTTAGCAACCTTCTTTATCTCTTCTTAGTAATTTTAATTTGAAGTCTATTTTATCTTATATTAGGCTTGCAACTCCCACCTCTTTATGGGGGGCCTTGTTTGGTAGATTTTGTTCCAGTCTCTCACTTTCAAAATGTGTTTGTTTTTATGGTCAAAGTGTGACTCTTGAAGGCAGCAGATAGAAGAATCTTGCTTTTTAACCCAACCAGACAGTCTATGTAGCTTAATTGGAGAGTTAAGTCCGCTAATGCTGAGAGTTAGGACTGAGAGGTGTTTAGTACTTCTCGCCATGTTATCTACCTTCTTGGGGGCTGTGACAACTGAGTTCTTCCTATGGTTCTTAGATTCTCAGAATGGGTACAGTTTCTTGGCCTTTGTTGTGCTCTTGTTGGTTTTCTATGTGTAGGACATCTTTAAGTATCTTTTGTTGGGCTGGTTTGTTGGAGATATATTATTTCAGTTTTTCTTTGCTATGGGAGGTTTTTCTTTGACCTTCCATTGTGAAGGAGAATTTAGCTGGGTATTCTTGGTTAGTAATTGTTTGTCTTTAGGGCATGGCATACATTATCTCAGGTTCTTCTTGCTTTAATTGTCTCTGCCGAGAAATCTGAGGTGATTCTAAGTGGTTTCCCTTTATATGTGATTGATCTTTTCTCCTTGACAGCTTTAAGTATCTTTTCCTTGATCTGAATTGATCCTGTGCAGATTATAATGTGATGGTGGGATGTCCTGTTCTGGTCTGGTCTATTTGGGGTTCTAAAAGCTTCTTGCATCTGAATAGGCCTATCTTTTTACATGTTTGGGTAGTTCTCTGCTAAGATCCTATTAAACAAATTTCCTAGACCATTAACTTCTGTCTCTAGGTGCTCCTCTACACGCTTTATACTCATATTAGGCCTTCTGATGGTGTCTTCCAAATGTTGTATAGATCTACCATATTTCTTGTATTTGTCTTGGATAGTTGTATGTTCTTTATAATATATATGCTTTCTTCAGTCCCTGAGATTCAATCTTCTGCATGGTCTACCCTACTGTCAAGGCTTTCTACTTTGTTTTTTATTTCTTTTCCTTCTAATTGGTCAGCTTTGATGGTTTCAAATTCTTTGTTGTTGCTTTGCTTTAGATCTTGTATCAACTTCTTTACTTCCTTTATTTGGTGTTCAGTGTTTATTTTCAAATCACTTCTTCAATGACTCTTGTAACAAGGTCTTATGTGAGCAATCCTTAGGCAGGTGGTTTTTAGCCTGTCTTAAATGCTACCTCAGACTATCTTGACATTCTTCCAACATATCTGAAATGGGATCAGTTAACTATGCATACCTTTACCTCTAGTGCTCCTAAATTCTCCCTTTTTAAGCTACAGCTTACCCTGAAAGTGGATGAAGATGAGCTGAAATGCTTCCTTTCTGGGACTTCCATGTAATGTCTCCTTTCTCTGTCCTTCACCATATCTCTTTTTTTGGCCTATAAGGTTAAGTGTCTGGACTATATAAATGGAACTCATGGTACTTGGAGCTAGTGTCTAAACACTCTGGTTTCAAAGCTTGTAGATAATTAAAGACCAGTGGTAGTGATCCTTCTTCCTATTTGAAATTCCTTTGGGGGCAGGAACATTATGTAACTCATTTAAAAATTTCTCAGAAATGGTGGGACAAAGGATGGACAAATGTAGCAGTGATACTCACTAGACATTACAGAAATAAGCTATACAACTTGACAGAGCCATGGAGGGAAATAAATAGGAAAGAGAAGGACAGGGGTGATAGTTCAAAGAGAGATGTACTCATTTCCTGACTGATGTAACTGTAACTCCTCCTTGCATCACTTTTACAATCATAACAAAAATAAATATATTAATGAAAAAAATGTCCTTTGGAAGTGGAGCTGTGGCTCAAGGAGTAAAGTCCCAGGCTTGAGCAGAAAAGCCAAGTGAGAGCACAAGGCCCATCACCATAAAAATAAAGAAATAATTTTCCTAATGGCAAGATATTCTGGCACCATGGAAGGCACTCAATATATGTTTGTTTATTTTTAACAAAATTGAATGGTAATTAGAATTTACTGTTCAGTATAAGAAAAGATAACCCATGTGTTTGAGTGTGAATATTTTTTAAACCTTGTTCTAATCATGTATCAAGCTGTTAGCAATTAGTAAATGCTCAAAGGACTATTTATTGTGAAATTAGGAAAATTACTCATGCAAACAGTGTCTGATAGCACCGATGCCACTTGAAACTTTCCTCTGCATCAGGCTGTGAATCTAGAGTTGTAGACTGTAAGCAAAATCTGTTACTGCAAAGCTTCTTGAATTTTTCACATCAGAGGCCATCCATTTATAGGAATCTGTTAGTATGTACACAAAGACAGACAAATGAATATATACATATGCACACAAATTCATGCTTATATATGTAAGTGAGTATACATGGATTGACTTACCTATTATATTTCTGTTACATGGAAATGACATAAATATACATAAGCTTTAATATAAAAACACACTTATCGGCCCAGAGGAAGAAGGCAGAGGAGAAGCTGGATGCTAAACAAGCTCTCCCATAAAAAGCAGTTTTAGTGTTCCAGTGCGCTGTCCTAGGATAGAGAATCACACCAAGTATGCCATCATAGTACAGAAAGTTTGGCCAAAGAGGAAAAATCCAGGCAGCTTGGTTAAGGAAACAGATCTGAGCACTTGCCAGCGTGTCCACAGCAGCGGCTGCTGTTGCTGCTGCTGCCACCATATTAACAGTGAGAGCCCAGGACAAAGGTGCCAGATGAGGTGATCAAGTAGCTTCTACTCACCATCAGCAAGAATTGACAAGGAGCAGAAATTTTCACCCTGTTGATCACAGACCATTGACAGCCCAGAAACCAAGAGACTGGGGGGAGTATCCCCAAGACCTCCTCACTCCTACTCATGGAGCAGCGGTGGGAAGGTAGCCTGTCCCCCAGCACAGGGGAAGAACTCCATCTTTGGATACTGACAAAGGCCCAGGCTGTCGGCTAGTTCTAACTCATGCCTAGGAAGAAAACAATAGGAGCCATTCAACAGGTCACAGGAACCTCACCTTTCCAGCTTAGCTCTACCCAGGGGAAAGTTGCCCTTCCCAGGCAGAGATGGCTCCACCCATGGAGGAGTGACTTTCCTCACTGGGTAAACAGAGCCAGAGGCTGCCCCTCCCCACTTCAGCCTAGGCAGCACACCCAGCAGCAGGAGGGAAAAAATAAAAACAATTGAAACTCAGTAAACTTAAATCCTGAGAATGGCTCCAGGTTAGGCTCTGTGAATATCTCAGGAGCTAGCCCCTCAGGGAAAAGCTACCAATTGCTGGTAGGCCTCAACTCTACCCACAACCTAGCCCCATCACAGCAACTCCAAGCTAGAGGAAAGAGCGATCTCCCTATTTTGTGATAGTGAAAGCAAATTTCCTTCCTACTGAACCAGCCTGGAAGGAGGATTACAAAGTCCTGGGTAAGTCAGGACTTAGGCCTGCTCAAACAAACTGATTTAAAAATCCAGTCATGTCACAGGAAAGTCAAACACCACAAGCAAACCAGAGACTCCACCAAGAGACTAGTTAAGGACACAGGGGAGATACAAGATGCTCCCCGCTAATTTCTTTAAAATTTTTTAAAAATTTGCATTCTAATTTTTTTTCACAATTTTTATTTTAAGGGTGTGTGTGTGTGTATGAATGTGTGTGTGTGTGTGTGTGTGTGTGTTTGTGTTTGAATCTCTATTAACCTTTTGGTCCTTTTATTTTTGTGTGACTTAATTTCTGTTCTGCTCACCCCAGATATATACCTGTCTTAGAATATTAGACCTTGTCCTTCATTGTATGCATACTTAACTCAGAAATTGATTACTCAATTCACAACCTCTTAGGTCCTTTAATAGTAGTATTTCTTTATATTGATAATTATATAATTTTTAAGTATTACATTTTTAAATTTTTTATTTTATTTTTTCCTTTTTGCTTTTTTATCTCTATCTTCCTCTCCTTCTAATCCTTTTCTTTTCTTTTTTTTTTTTTTTGGGTCCGGTCGTGGGGCCTGAACTCTGGGCCTGGGCGCTGTCCCTCAGCTCTTCAGCTCAAGGCTAGCGCTCTACCACTTGAGCCACAGCGCAACTTCTGGCTTTTTTCATTTTGCTTATGTGGTGCTGAGGAATCAAACCCAGGGCCTCAGGCATGGAAGGCAAGCACTTTACCACTGAGCCACCTTCCCAGCCCCTATCCTTTTCTTATATCAGTATTATTTCTTTAAATAATTTTATGTTTCATTTTTTTAATGAAAATTTTTGTTTTCTTTCCTTTTTTCTTCTTTCTTTATCTCACTCCTTTCATTCTGTTCTGTTTCCTCTGTGAAATTAGGGCTTGGTTAAATTCACTGTTTCCTTTTACCTCTTCACATTCCTCTAATATTTTTCACCACAATTCTTCCTAAACCTATTAATTTCTCTTTGATGTTCTTAGCGCATTAATCCATAGTTGTTTCATGTTGAATTAGATTATATCTGCTGAAATAGATTGTATCTGCAGCCATTTTTTACTGCATCAATCAATTTGTGTAACTACAGGACTCTGGTTGATTCTTGACTTAATATAGTGTTCTAGCATGAAATTGGTGTTACTTTTATACCAAATGGACAGAACAAGCTGGGGAAACACAAGAAAAATGGCAAGTCCAGGTGTCTCAACTTCCACTCATGATAATCAGGTGACAGAACAGTTAATAAATAATCCAGAGGAGAGTTCCCCAAAAGTTCTACAAACACTACTGGTAAACATGGTGAATGAAACAATGTAAAGCCTGCAAAGGACTCAGTGTGAGCATGATAAGGAGCCATATGAGGCTAACCAAAGATTAATACAGGAACTTCACAAGCATGATGAGGCTAACCAAAAATTAATAAAGGAATCTCATGAGTGAGTGTGAGAAAGCTAATTGAAGGTTAAAATACAAATTGCGTCAGCAGGCTGAGAATAGTCAAAGAGTAATACAGGAATTGCGTGTGAGGAAGATCATCAAAGATTAATACAGGAAATCTGTGAGCAGTATGAGAATAGACAAATATTAATGGGGGCATAATGGAATCCATAAACAGACAACTGAAGGAATCCAGGGAGGTTACAAAGGTTATGCTGAATGCAGTCCATCAGAAGGAAAGGGAGTCCAATGAAACCATAACCAATCAACTAAGGGATTTAAGGATAAACACTGAAAACCAAATTAAGGAAGTAAAGCAGTCTATACAGGATCTAAAACAAAGCTCCAAGAAAGAATTTGAAGCCATCAAAGCAGAACAGTTAGAAGGAAAGGAAATAAAATGAACTAGAAAGTCTTGACAATATGTTAGACTATGCAGAAGATCGAATCTCAGGGATTGAAGACTGCCTAGATATTATAGAGAAAAAAACATACAAATATCCAAGAAAAATACAAGAAATATGATAGATTTGTTCAACATTTAGAAGACACCATAAGAAGGCCTAATCTGAGAATAATGGATACAGAGGAGCACCTGAAAGGGAAATTAGTGATCTAGGAAATTTATTTAACAGGTTGTTAGTAGAGAACTTCCAAAACATGCAAAAAGATAGGCCTATTCAGATACAAGAAGCTTTTAGGACCCCAAATAGATCAGACCAGAACAGGATATCCCACCATCACATTATAATCTGCACAGGATCAATTCAGATCAAGGAAAAGATACTTAAAGCTGTCAAGGAGAAAAGATCAATCACATATAAAGGGAAATCACTTATAATCACCTCAGATTTCTCGGCAGAGACAATTAAAGCAAGAGCCTGAGATAATGCATGCCATGCCCTAAAGACAAACAATTACTAACCAAGAATACCCAGCTAAATTCTCCTTCACAATGGAAGGTCAAAGAAAAACCTCCCATAGCAAAGAAAAACTGAAATAATATATCTCCAACTAACCAGCCCTACAAAAGATTCTTAAAGATGTCCTACACATAGAAAACCAACAAGAGCACAATAAAGGCCAAGAAACTGTACCCATTCTGAGAATCTAAGAACCATAGAAAGAACTCAGTTGTCACAGCCCCCAAGAAGGTGGATAACATGACAGAAACTACCAAACACATCTCAGTCTGAACTCTCAATTTTAATGGACTTAACTCTCCAATTAAGACACATGGACTGTCTAGATTATAAAGCAAGATCCTTTTATCTGCTGCCTTCAAGATTCACAACTTGCCCATAAAAACAAACATATTTTGAAAATGGAAGGCTGGAATAAAATCTACCAAGCAAACAGCCCCATTGAACAAGCAGGAGTTGCATCTTAATATCAGATAATATAGACTTTGAATTAAAATTAGTGAGAAGAGATAAGGAAGGTCACAACATACTAATGAAAGGATCTCTCTTTCAGGAGGATATTACAATTCTAAATGTCTATTCACCAATCAAAGGAGCACTCAAATTTATTCAAGAAACACTACTTTCCCTCAAATCTCACATAGATCCAAAGACAGTAATTGTTGGGGACTTTAACACACTGCTATCCCCACATGAAAGATAAACCTGGCAAAAACGCAACAGAGAAAACACAGATCTAAATAACTGTATAGATCAAGTAGATTTAACAGACATCTGCTGAATATTTCATGGAGCAGCATCAGAATACACATTCTTCTCAGCAGCACATGGAACATTTTCCAAAATAGAACACATTTTTGGTCACAAAGCAAAATTGTTCAAATTCAGAAATATTGAAATTATGCGCTATTTTCTCTTAGTCCACAAAGGAATAAAATTAGAACTCAACACCAAAAGCCACCAAAAAAAAAATCCTGTCACACATGGAGGATGAATAACACACTATTGAACCACCAGTGAGTCATGGAAGAGATTAGAAAGGAAATTCAAATATTCATGATATTCAACAAAAATGAACACACAAATTATCAGCTCCTCTGGGATACAGCAAAGGCAGTACTCAGAGGCAAGTTTATAGCTCTGAGTTACTACATTAACAAATTGGAGATTTGAAAACAATAATTTAATGAGACATCTGAATCTCTTTGAAAAAGAGGAGCAAGCTAAATCCTATTCCAGGAGACAGAAATAAATAATTAAAATTAAATCAGAATTGAATGAAATAGAATCCAAAAACACCATAGAAAGAATCAACAAAACAAAGAGTTGGTTCTTCGAAAAAATTATTCAAATTGATAGACCCTTAGCAAATCTTATCAGAAAAAGAAGAGAACACACCCAAATAAACAAACTCAGAGATGAAAATGGAAACATCACTGCAGAAACAACCAAGATTCAGAACATTATAGGGTAATACTTCTCAAACCTTTATGCTAATAAGCTTTAGAATCTGGAAGAAATGGATGATTTCCTAACAAATATTGACATGCTGAAACTAAACCAAACTGAGTTAAACCAACTTACCAGACCCCTATCAAGCATCAAAATAGAAACAGCAATAAGAGACCTCCCATCTAAGAAAAGTCCAGGACCCGATGAATTTACAGCAGAATTCTACGAAGACTTCAAAGCAGAAGTCACACCAATACTCCTCCAATTCTTCATTGAAATTGAAAGAGAAAGTTTACTACCAAACTCTTTTTATGAAGCCATCGTAACCCTCATTCCAAAGCCAGGCAGGGACTTATCAAAGAAAGAGAATTATAGACCCATTTCTGTGTTGAAAATCAGTACAAAACTTCTCAACAAAATTTTTCCCAATCGACTTCAATAACTCATCAAAGAAATCATACACCATGATCAAACAGGATTCATTTCAAGGATGCAAGGCTGGTTCAATATACACAAATCAATTAATATAATTCATTACATCAACAAGAGCAAGGATAAGAACCACATGGTTATCTCAGTAGATGCAGAAAAAGCATTTGAGAAGAACCAACACTCCGTAATGATGAAAGCTCTGGAAAAATTAGGAAACCATGGAACAATCCTCAATACAATAAAGGCTGTATATGACAAACCAACAGCCAACATTATACTTAATTGCGAAAATCTAAAGCCATTTCCTCTTAACTCAGGAATGAGACAAGGATGTCCACTGTCTCAATGTCTCTTCAATTTAGTATTAGAATGCCTAGCTACTGCAATAAGACAAGATGCAAACATAAAGGAGATCCAAATCAGGAAAGATGAAGTGAAACTCTCCCTCTTTGCAGATGGCATCTTTTACTTAAAGAAACCCATGGACTCCACTCCCAGATTACTCAAGTTGATTGAAAAGTTTGGCAAAGTAGCAGAGTATAAAATTAACCCTCAAAAATCAATGGCTTTTTGTATGACAACAATGAAAATTGTGCTGCTGAAATCAGGAAAGCAATTCTTTTTCTAATAGCCCACCAAAAATAAAATACCAAGGAGTTAACTAAAGAAGTGAAGGACCTCTATGATAAAAACTTTATGAACCTGAAAGAGGAAATCAAACCAGAACTTAGGAAAACCTCTAATGCTCCTGGATTGGAAGGATCAACATTGTGAAAATGGCAATACCTCCAAAGGCTATCTACAGATTTAATATGATACCTATCAATATTCCAACCTCATTCTGCCATGAAATAGAAGAAGCAATCCAAAAATTGATATGGAACAATAAAAGACCCAGTATAGCAAAAATGATCCTTAGCAAAAACAACAGTGCTGGAGAAATATCAATTTCAAATTCAAGCTCTACTACAAAGCCATAGTAATAAAAACATCTTGGTACTGGCACAAGAAGAAATCTAAGGACCAATGGAATAGAACTGAAAACCAAGTAATTAACCCACAGACCTAATCTTCAATAATAGAGCTAAAAATAGAATGGAAGAAAGATAGCCTCTTCAGCAAATGGTGATGGAAAAATTGGTTAATCACCTATAGAAAACTAAAGCTAGATCTTTATTATATTACCCTTCACCAGAATCAATTACAAATGGATCAAAGACCTTGAAGTCAAAGCAGACACCCTGAAAACAGAATAGGAAGGAATAGGAGAAACCGTAGGTCTCCTTGGCACAGGCCGAAATTTTCTTAATAGAGACCCAGAAACACAACAAATCAAAAAGGTTGGACAAATTGGATTGCATGAAGTTGCAGAGCTTCTGCATGGCAAAGGACATAGCTAGCAAGATCAATAGAAAGCACACTGATTGGGAGAAGATCTTTACTAGCCATACAACGGACAAGGGTCTCATATCTAAAATATACTTGGAACTCAAAAAATTAAACCCCAACAACAAATCCTCAAAGAGACAACTGCCCAATAAATAAGTGGCAAAAGACTTAAAGAGAAACTTCTCTGAAGAGGATCTAAGAATGGCCAATAGACACATGAAGAAATGCTCAACCTCTCCAGCCATAAAAGAAATGCAAATCAAAACAACATTGAGATTCCACCTTACCCCAGTTAGAATGGCTAAAAGCAAGAACTCTAATAACAACAGATACTGGAGGGGATGTGACCAGAAGGGAACCCTACTGCCTTGTTGCTTGGAGTGTAAACTTGGTCAACCACTTTGGAAAACAGTATGGAGGTTCCTCAAAAGACTCCATATAGAGCTCACCTATGACCCAGAAATCCTACTTTTGGGTATTAACCCAAATGATCACAAACAAGGCTACCAGCACAACTATGTTCATCGCAGCATTATTTACCATAGCTAAGATATTGAACCAACCCAGATGCCCCTCAGTAGATGAATGAATCAAGAAAATGTAATATATATATATACATATATATATATAATGTATAAATGTAATATATATATATATATATATAGTGAAATTTTATGCCTCCATCAGAAAGAATGGTATTGACCCATTTGTTAGGAAATGGAAAGACTTGGAAAAAATTATATTAAGTGAAGTAAGCCAGGCCCCCCAAAATAGGTACCATGGTTTCCCTTATTTTCAATTAGTGGTAAATGTGTAGGACAAGTAGAAAAGTTCAAAAGCTCTGAGCACATGACCACATAAGATGATGTTAGGTGAAATGAACCCAAAGATAGGGACACAATTTTTTTTCTTGTTATTGTTTCTAACATATTTATAATATACTGTGTGATTTTTTTGTTTCTTTGTTTGTTCCTCCCCCAAGTTATAACTCCTGTTTTCACTGTATTTGATATTGATGTCCTACATCTTCTATATACACTTCTCTAATTTGGTAAGGGGAAGGGAAAAAAGCAAAATGCTTAAATAGGGATACAGGTTGACCCATTGTAACAATTATATGTACAAGACACTATGTTGAAAATGAACTTTACAACTTTGCCAGGTGCGGGAGGCAGGTAATTCTGGAAGTGGGAAGGAAGGGATGGTAGGGGAAAAACAAAGGAGGAGGCAACAATGTTCCATAGGAAATGTACTCATTACCTTGCTCATGTAACTGTAACCCTCTGTACAGTATATTTATAATAACAAATACAAAAAAATAAAAACACATTTATCCTATATGCAGCATCTAAGACACACACCAATAAAAAAACTCAATGCCCCATAATTAAACACAAAATAATAAATATAGTTCTGAAAATTTAGCCCTGAAATGGACATACAAGGAGGCTTTTAATGTGACAGGCCCATTGTCATATACAGGATTTCTTGATAGAGTCACCCTGCCATCATTCTCCCCCTATGACCTTACCCCTTCTCCCATTAATCATATCATTTCCTATATCTTGTCTGTCCACCTGCCTAAATGCATTTGTCCATCATCATTCCTTTTTCTATGCATTTATCCTCTTCCTATTGTTCCCCCAAACAGTTTCATCTTTCTGACCTTCATTTTGTTAAACTGTTAATTGGTACACCATGGAATTTCAATCTTGCATATATCACACTTTAGTTAGTTTGATTGTGTATAATAATGCCTAGAACACTGTGTGTGCCAAATCCCATGTTTGTGCTTTGTTGTCTCCTTATTTTTCCACTTTGTGTTTCCTCATTTTCCAGTTCTCTTAAAAGCCTCTCTAAGAGACTCTCACAACCACACAAAATCATAGCTATTAAAATAGCAGCCAGTGTCACAACATAGTGCCATAGTGGGAAGGGATTGGATACCTTCAGTAAGTTCTTCCTAAACACCATAAACTTTCACAATAATTGCAAATAATGAAGCTCAGAGACTCAGAATTTACTTCCTTTAATTATCTAGTCCATACTTTATCTCCATCCAGAAATGTTCTATATAATTGATCATGTAATAATTTTTCTGCAGCAAAATTGGAGACAGTGTCTACATTGACAACCATTTGCATATGACCTGGAGGCCACCAGAATGACTCTGAAGATGACACCACCCTGCTGTTTCCTGTGCCCAACCTCCTTCCCACAAAGTCCCTCACAACCCAGGCGGGCTCTCAACATCAGTCAATTAGAAGACTGGCCTATTGAGATTTCTCTTGGACAGTCTATTGCTTTATTTATCCAAGATGAGAAAAAGCAGATATTGACCAAGTTGGTAAATTTTGGAAACATACAAATAGGAATTCAAATCTCAATTTGGCCATGTTCAGCTTCTTTCCTTTAAAAAATTTTCCCCTCATCTGTAAAGTGTTCATCCCTATTTTGTAGTTGGTTTGAAATTAAATTAGATGTAGAATGTTCAGTTTCTGATCTGGTAAAAAATCAATCATGAGTGCTGGTTGAAATATTAGCAAGACAACCAGACTAGGTTATGGAAGCAAATTATCCTAGAGAACTCATATACTTAACCCAGTAAATGAATGCATTTTTTCAGGGGCCCTGACTGCTTATAACCTATTACTGGGTCATCTTGGTTATGCTTTCCATAATCACCACACACCTTGAAAAGAGAGCCACAGAATTTTTTGTGTTTTTCAAGATTCATCTCATTAGCCTAATGACATGGAGTCATGCATGTACCAAGGACGCTGAGACATGCAGTATTTCTGTGTGTGATCAGCATCCTTGCCATGTTATGGTTACTGCTATCATGTAGTATAGTAACATTTTCATCTTTTTATTTAGGCCAAAGAAAGTGATTAATTGTAGTGAAACCTTATAGTCCTAAGCCCCAAAGAATGCAAATATAGGCATAACAGTTATCTACATTCTTAACAGTTGCTCAACACTGGTTATCCCAGTAACTTTATAGTAACACAAACCTGCATTTCATGCCTTCAGTTTTTGGACCCAAGTTAGGTTACTAGTTTTTGCCATATACAAAATATTATTTGTAAGAGCTCCCAAGAAGTGCAGTAATACCTGCCCTTCTAGTGTGTGCACTGGAAGAGAGTGCTGATGAATTCTAGTTGGCAGAGAAAGATGTATTACAATGAATCAATTCTGATGGCACATGTAGAATGAGATTAGGAGGAAAAACATGGAATTCACAGTCTAATTTACTTCTTATCTTTTATAATTCAGGATCTCAGTGTATCCTTAGGACAGACAAAATATGCCTTTAATTCTGGCTCTCCAAGACAGGAGGATTATGGCTTAAGGCCAGCTTGAGTAAAAATATCTATCTCAAGACCCAGCTTGAGTAACAATATCTATCTCAATCAATAGCTGGGAGCAGTAGTATGTGCCTGTAATCACAGTGATGCTTGAAAAATGTAAATGGGAAGATCATATTCCAGGCTGGCAAAGGCATAATCTTGAGAATCTATCCTAAAAATAGCCCAAAGGGCTAGAAGTATGTTCATGCAGTAGTCTGCCCAGCAAGCCCACCGCTTATAGTTCAACTCCCAATACTAACAACAACAACAAAAATCTCAGTGCTTTAGTTTTTTCATGGATAATTCAATTCATATTTTCATAAAACATAAAAATAAGGCAAGTACTGAGAGTTACCTTTTTTCTAGTCCTAAAAATTTCATGTCTGTAATTATAACTATCAGAACAACTCTATAAAATAGATAGAAATTCCATTTCTGTATGTGAGAGGAAGTTCAATTTAAATAACTTGTATAAGGTCACACCACTACAGCTAGTAAGTGTCAGAAACAGAATATAAAGCTAGAGCAATACAACTCCAAACTCCATAAATTATTCTGCTGCTCCTTGAAGATCTCTGCCATTTGTAAATTAGCAGTGTTGATATCATTGTTAGTTATTATTATAACATCAACCTTGGCTTTTTCCATTCTATCCTAGAATTACTTTCTTCTTTAATCATTTAAAGCAGGTTTTACTACAAACCATTTGGAAAATGAAAAGGCAGATAGTTCACGACACTGATACAGTTTAGAGAATCAGCAGAGCTATTCAATTTGCAATTCAAATTGCACTTCTGGTGCAACACATGTGAGATTCTATTAAATACCATAGATACTGGGCACACCCAGGTCCCTGCCTTGAGTCTTCTGGTCTTCAGTGCCAGCTGAACCCTATGAAAGCCAGATCATCTTCATTAGAATTTTAAGTAGATTTATGCTGTCTCTTTCCCTATATAAACTTGTTTTCTGAAAGGCTCAGCTTTTAAGTCTTACTTTATGATATTTTCTACCACCACTTTACAACTGAACAACAGTGATGCTATTTGGGAGAGATAAAGGTATTGTATGATATTCCCTTTAGTGTAGAAAAATAGTTTAAAATGGGAATGGAATGAAAAGCTCAGTGAGCGAGAGAGAAGAGAGCCAAAGAGACAAAACCAGAGACAGAGTAAGAAAAAAGAGAGAAAGGCAGAAAAAGAGCGATAGAGAGATTGACAGAACTACAGAGCTTTAGAGAGATCAAGAGAACAAGAATGGGAGAAAGAGCTAGAATGAAAGAGAGATCAAAGTGTTTCAACCTATCCCCTGAAATTTATCTACTTACATTTCTTGTATCTCTTACCCTTGGTGTCATGTGACAAGGTATCAGATGACCCACATGTTGCATATGTAGGTATGAAGATGAAATGGTATATTTCACAAGATGACAAGATATGAAGATTCTGAACTTTGACATATCTTATCAAGATCATTATCTAAAATACTAATGGAATCAAACAAATGCAATTTCTTTAGATACTTGTATGTGGTATTGATCTTTAATGAAAGACCTAATTTGCTATAATCTAGGAGCAAAAAGAGCTTCTTAAGAAAGAACAATTTTCCATGCTAAAATATAGCGCTTTGATAGTTAATGAAAGTATACCTTGCTTTATAGAACAGCATAGAACAGTGTGTTAAGTCCTGGATGTCTCTTGTTTTCAACATTTCCTCTTCTTTTTTTAAATAATTTATGTATTTTTTTATTCAGTTAAAATAACATTGTCTTTTATGGACAAATCAATAACAATATAATTATTAAAACACCAAATAAGAAAGATACACAATTATTTCCACATTGAGGTTTCTTTTAGAAATGGTGGGGAGAATAGAAGACTGAGGAGTATAAAAGAATTCATAATTGCATTTATAATATTTTATATACCCCCAAAATAAAGATAAATTTTATTATTAAGAGATGAGTAGATATATTCATTGTAATAGTTTGCAGATATGAAATATGCCTTATTTAGTTGAAAAATATAATAGCTATCTAAAAGCCAAATAGAAATAATGAGAAAACATCTCCCAGAAAAAAATGAGTATAAAAGATATCAAATGTTTCTTAGATTGCAATTATAAACAGCTATAACATGTAATGGGAAATATTTTATTTCAAATAATAACCGAATATTAAATATCTCTGAATATTTGAGGAGAAACTTTGAACACTAAATTCCTCAATTAAAGATGCCTGTGCCATTTCAAATAAATCTCAGAGGGGATTAATTGAACACCCCACAGCAAGACTAGAAATGTCAGGGAAACTATATATTCTCTCCTTGTGACTAAATGGGACTTAGTGAGAAAATGCATCCGGGGTTTCCACTGTCTACTCTGACTCATCAAGGAGTGGTCCTGCCTTTACTACTCACTCTGCTCTGCTCCCAAAGCAGCTGTGAGATTCTGTGCAACAAGCTATATTACAGTTCATCATTTTAAAAATATTTTTTGTTGTAAAGATACTGTACAGAGGCTTTACAGTTAGATGAGTAAGGTAATGAGTACATATCCTATCACTATGTAACCCCCTCCTTTGCTTTTCCCCTACCATCCCTTCCCTCCACACCTCCCCAACTCCTCTCCCCACTGCCAAGTTGTAAAGTTCATTTTCACCATGTCTTGTACATCTCATTGCTACAATGGGCCAACTTGTATCCTTAGTTCAATGTTTATAAGATGATGCTAAGTGAAATGAACCCCAAGATAGGACACAAGAGGTTTTATCTTTCTTGCTGTTGTTTTTAATGTACTTATAATGTACGATGTAATTTTTTTTTGTTTCTTTTGTATGTTCTTCACTGTATTTGATTCCAGGGCTCTGCATCTTGTATATACATTTTTCTAATTTGGGGAAGGGAAGGGAAACAAACAAACAAACAAAATGAGTTCATCATTTTAAAAGTCAGTTCTCACCAGGCACCAGTGGCTCATGCCTGTAATCATAGCTGCTCAGGAGACTGAGATCTGAGGATCAAATTTCAGAGCCACCCTAGGTAGAAAATTCCTTGAGATGCTTTCTTTTCCCCCAGAGGTGACAAATCTGAAATACATTTATTTATGTATTATTTATTTATATTGTAAAGGTGATGTACAGAGGGGTTATGGAAGTTATGTAATGAGTTTATTTATTTTTGAACAGTATTATCCCTCCCTCATTTTCTCCCACTTTCCCCCTCCCCAACTTACTTTCCCCCAAGATGTAAAGTTCATTTCCAATGTAGTGAGTATCAATGTTGCATTGGCTTACATTTTATCTGCCATTTCTGTGATCCCTTTTCCGTTCTGCAAATCAGATAAATTTGCATATAAGAAAAAAGGTTCAGAAATAAAGAACAGTGACAATAGAGCAAAATCCAAAGGCTGGGGGAATTAAAAAATGAAATAACTGCAAACAGTACATTATAAAACCTCTGTTTCCATTTCTTGGAGTTCATTTTGATAAGCTTCATTTTATATGGTCATATGCACCTAGAGATTGAACAATAGTGATTCTCTTCTAAGAATAAAATAGACATATTCTAGTTTTTACAAATGAGGGAAACCACCCTAGAAGTAGAGGTATGGCTCAAGTAGTACAGTGTCACTCTTGAGTGAAAATGCCAAGTGAGAACTAGAGGCCCTGAATTCAAGACCTAGAACTTCAAGCTCATGCACACAAAATAAGCCAATTCTCCTTTATAATTGATAGAAATACTTGTCTGTTTTTTCATCTTTACTGCTCATCATTTGGTTTTCTTTAAAAAAAATTCATATACATATACATGCATAAGCAAAAAGAAAGTTTGAGTAGCCTGCATAGGAATTCATCTGTGTAAAATAGAGAAAGGGAGAGTACTACAGTTGAGAAAAATTTGGAAAACAGTGATAGAAATGACTTAGCATTCCTAATGGTAGCAAAATCTACTAAAAAGAAATTGAATTAATTCACCCTTTTCTGTGTCAAAACACTGTGCATCATACTGCGTGCAACTTCATTCTGTCTAAATACTAACCATCTAAGGAACATTTGGTCCATAATTCATAAACAAAGAAACTGAACTATGTAAACAAGCAATGTGAAGGTGGGGCTAGAAGCCAAGATGTCTGATAACTTCTGGGATATTACACTGACTGTTCTTTCTTATATTTAAATTTTTTAACACTGCTGGGATCACTGAGCTCCTAGGGGAAACAGTACTTAATCACCCTCAATTTACTTCCGTTCTGCCCCACTTGGACCCAGCCCTCTTCTTTTCCAGTCACGGGGTGGTATACACTCCATCTGGTTACTGCACACATTCATTAATGTCAGTGTGTCAATACCTGCAGGACACTGATTTGAGCCTGAAAGATGATAGGGTATTTCACCATGTGTGGAGAATAAATGCAATTTGTATTTCTCTGAGATGTATCCCGATTTTTTTTTGGGCCAAGATTGTCTAGTCTTAATAATCTATAGTCCTGCTGAACAGCAGAAGCTTGTAAATTAGATCAATAAAGAATTTCAGTGACGATTTCTGATATAGGGCACTAGAGAAACAGGGAGTTGTGAACAGTATAGCGAGAGCTAATTATTTCTGCATTTTATGAATGAAGTTTATGTTTGTAATTTTCTTGTTTTTATTAAAGTGACAGATTGTGTTTCATTTTTTTGTGACACCCACTGCTCACTAACTATGCTGTGGAATGCAGGAAAGGGGAAGCTAAAATAGAAACTCACAGGGGAGCTATCATTGGTTACCAGTTTGCGGGCAGTCTAGCTATACATACATTTTTTTTTTAAATGGGAAGGAGAGAAGGAAAGAATGCACATAATTGGCACCAATTCTACTCCAGATACATGGACCTTCCCCAAGTTACATACACTAATCACCACCTGTGAACAGATGGGCCCATCATGATTAGGTGATATATGTAAAGTTGCTCACTTCGTAAATATATCTGATTTCCAATTCAAGAGTGCTGTGGCCCTCAACCAACACCTCTCTAATGTTTCCTTAAAACTATTTCGTGATAGAGGGCCACAAATATTTATCCCGAGTTTCCATAGCCCACAGCTCCGAGAAGTCCTCTCCAAATTCAAAAATACTTCTAGAGTCAAAATATATAGTATTTTAAATGATTTTTCTCATGAGTCCATAAAAATACTCATCTTGATTTCTGATGTATGTTGAACTGTCTTTATGAAATAGCCACTTTATAGGGTTTCATTTGGAGGAAAATGGGAGAAACTTTCCACGGGAAACCTTGCCTGGTCCTGCACGCTACCCTTGAGCAGCCACCTCTGTGGACACCTCCCTCCAGTATCACCAGCCTCCATATGGGGCTTTCAGGCATTGCTCTCTGCATTATGAAGCAAACCATCTGAGAAGTATTCATGGCTGTCTTTGTCTTAGCTCATCACCATTCCTTCAAGTTCCAGCTGCCTCATGGCTGAATCAGTCCTATCACAATCATTGTACCTCATTGATTATTTTTCAGGAGTCCATCAGTTAGTGTAACTGAAGGTAATACAGTGTGAGCCATACTAAGTGCTGTGCAGTTCTGCTCTTGTTATTAAGGACCACCAAAAAAATGCAACTCCTTTTAGAGCCCTGAACACTTTGCAGGGATTTTCATATGTATTCTTGACAAGAGCTCAGTAAATATCACCATTAACTCAATTTTCAGATTAGAAACCAAAACATCAATAAAAGTGTCCTTTAGAACAGTTATGACTTTCCCAAGGTCACAGGCTGGACTGAAAACCGGAGAGGGAACACTGAAAACAGGGATGGGAAAGGAAAAGAGCCAACACACCTCTGTTCCTGCTCACACTTTGGCTTCTGGGCTCACTGATTGTGTGAAATGGGGTACACTACTTATCCTCTTGAAGTCTGATCTCTCCTTGACAAATTATTGTGAAATGATATATGAGAAAGATTTCACATAGTGGTTAGAAACATAATGGATGTTCCGCAAATATTTGCTGAACATCAACTTGAATTAGGACGGACTGCCATTTTTATTATGGCATTTTTGGCACTGGGATACTATAACTGGATTTACAGTTTTGCAGGCCAGGTGAAGGCCCTGAGCATAGGCCTTATTTCTAAAGAGCTAAGTAAAAGACATTTATTCACTAGCAGCCAAATCATAGCTTCTGATGGAAAGATCTATGTCAAGCCCCAAATTATTTAAAGCCTTGAGTGGCTTATCCATTTGGAATCCAAACCATCACTGAAGTTCTTTTCAAAATGAGTTATGTATATAGAATTTGGTGCTGACAAAGCTACAGACAGGTTTCAAATAAAAGAAAATATACCAAGTCACACTAAGGTGAAGCAAATGCAGGTCGTTGACTCTGTTCCCCCAGGGAAGCTGCCTTTTATGCACTTTGTCTTCAGTACAAAGAGCTGGATCATACTCCACTGGACCATCCAGACACAGATGAGTTAGTTGACCCAAACTGAGTTAGTTGACCTTCCTTTCTTTCCAATTAGAAGGACCAAGTATTATAGAGATGGTGTTTGTAACAGTATTTTGGAAAGCCCAGGAATTCCTGGTATGGAAACTCCTAAAGAGTCATCCATTCTCGAGTGTTTGATGACACAAGATACTGCAATATTTTTCAACAAATTAGTTTAAGTTTGGCATGGCTACTATTTATTCTTATTGCTAGTAACTAAAAAGAACTTCAACTAAAATGCTATCTTTTATCATCATTTCCAACTAGGCTTCTCACATTATACTATCATTGTGGATCATTCCTTGTGCTAGGGGTCAGTGCTGTGTGGTGTAGAAAGTTTAGTAGCATCTCTGGACTCAACCCCTGAGTTGAGTTAAAATAATCAAAAATGCCTCTAGCCAATGATTCCGCCATCCTTCTCAGGGAAGAACTACTGATTAGACTAACACAAAGCCACAAATAAATAAGAAACACTCTTATCTTCATGACCCATTTTCAAAGTCCTCACTGAGTTATTCAATTCTGTTTTTAAAGTTGGACCAACAAATTTATATCATAGCTTTACCCTTATTGTGAGACTTCAGATAAGTTATCTAATCTCACTGAGTCTTTGATTCCTCACATTTTAAATGCATGTATTAAGAGAAATACCACTAATACTTTTGAAAAGTTTGTAAGACAGTATACATGTGTGATGATCTGAACACAGAGGAGAGCCTTGCTTGAACGGGACAGCCTTACCTTCCTCAGCATGAACAGAGTTCTCAGAGGGAATTAAGCCACTCTTTCTGACATGAATAAATTACTGAAAAGCCTGTAGCTGTGTATGTGCATACTAGATGGTCACTTCTAACTCTTCTGTTTGCTTATAACAAACTTTCAATTAGGTATAAAAATAAAATTCTCATTTGTTCATAAATACCAAGGTAATTAATAATGATGGCAAACAAATGTCCTGGTGTTTAATAGAGAATTTAACAAAATATTATTTTATCCATTTGCCATAACTGGACATGATCTCCAAGGCAAACATAAAGCAGTATGCAAATCATTTATATGCAAATCACTTGCATGCAAAGCTCTTACATGAGGAGTTCCTCAAATAACAAAATTGTAATCTCCTCACTATTCTGGCATCTCACTTGGGTGCTGGGTGCAAGGATGAATTGTTGAAACTCTTTGAATAATAGAAGTTCTACTGAAACATTCTACTAAAATACATATTTTTTTAGGTTTTTTGTTAACTCTTTTCAGTTTTACCAAGGAATGTTTTAGAATCTCACCTAAACAGAAACACCCCCAAGTATAATTTAGTTTGGGATGTAACCCATATGGCTAAGATGCATGTTAGTCAAACCTCACAAGGAGGATTTTCTGAAAATTTGGACTGATGGAACAACCAGAAACATTTGTATTATGTTAAAAGAAAAGAAGAAATAATTATAACCCTATTCCTCCAATACTCATGGTGTACCTACTTTGCTCTGATCATTTATTAGCTATTAGGAATAGAATAATCCTGGACTGTTGTTGGCTCCTAAATTCAAATTACATCATCATTCACAAATGCTCTATGCATTCCTCTGGTTTCAGGAACTGGACTCAGGTATGTGCGTGTTAGCTTCCCCGACTACAGTTCAACATTCTGGCATAAATATGTCTAATTTCTCTTGGAATATCTAATTCTAAACCATGTTAAGAGTTAATGCATTTTAAAAACTAATATTCTGGGCAAAGAAATTACAACAAAGACACTGGGAAGAAAGCATGAGTAGAAAAAAAAACGGCTTCTAAAAGCTTAGTGTTCCTGCTGGGGTGCAAAGCCATGGAAGAAGCATTTTAATTAGCTTAATTTAGCTGTCTTGGCAGTATGATAATATCTTTTAACTCTTGACAAAACTCTCTGTGATATCAATAGCCAGACAGGGTAGGGGCGGTGGGACCCCCACACAGTCTTCATTGTCAACTTCAACACTGGGACCATTGATTATGTCTTTCATTTTAAAAGCCAGAAGGGAGAGTGTGTCTCTTATCTCCAGAGATCAGCATAGTCAAAGGGCTTGAATCTCTTCACTCATCTTTTTGGGAAAACTGCATGCTTTAAGTCATTTGTGAAGTGCTTTGAGCAGCTCTCTGTGACACATGGGTTTGGAAATGTGTTTCCCCCTCCCCATCAATGAAGGTACCATTCCCTGCTCCTGCTCGTTTGTCGCAGGTCCCTGTCTATTCTGGTAGGAGAAGCTGCCCTGTTGGCTCTTCCCACCAACACTTGGATTAACATTCTCTGCATATTGAAGCGAAAGGGACACCTACAAGTCCCTGCACATGTTCTCCCAGCCCTTTTTGCAGAGATGATATGGCTGGCGATCTTTTTAAGAGCTTTTTACGGAAAAGTATCTTATTCTCTTAAGTTACTTATCTATTCAGTCTAGCTTCTATCCAGCCTGAATGGTAAACATTAAACATCACAGAATTTGGGTAAAGGTGGAGGAACAACATGGGACAAAATCTGTGAAGAAAGACACCCATAAAGATGAGAATGAAAGCTAAAGAACTTGGACCTAAAGGAACAATAGGGAGCAATGAGATCAGATAAAGGAAGGAGGAATGGGCTGGGAAGGTGGCTCAGTGGTAGAGCGCTTACCTTGCATGCATGAGGCCCTGGGTTCGATTTCTCAGCACCACATAAGCAAAAAGAAAAAAGCCGGAAGTGGCGCTGTGGCTCAAGTGGTAGAGTGCAAGCCTTGAGCTGAAGAGCTGAGAGACAGCTCCCAGGCCCAGAGTTCAGGCCCCACGACCGGAACTCCCCCTCCCCTCCAAAAAAAGGAACTAGGAAATGTTCATTTGCAACAGTGTGGACATCTCATTGAAGATGGCAGAGGACTGTCTTTCAAGTGAAAGCACAAAGGAGTGGCCACATATACCTCCAATGACCTTAACATGTGCCTTATAAACTGACCTGTGTTGCAGCAAATATAACAGGCATATAACTGGACTTCAAAGATATAAGTATAAAGGAATGTAGCGGATATCATGACTTTCCTTTTTGTTTTGTGGTATTAAGGTTTGAACTCAGAGTCTCATACTTGTTAGTCCAAACTCCTTTTGGTTTCACTTGGGTTTTGGATAGGATCTTCCATATTTGCCGGGGGTTGGCATCAGATTGTTTTCTTCCTAACTAGGCTTCCAGCTAGGTAGAATAACAGGTATGGACCACTGTGCTCAGCTTACTTCGTTTTTTTTTGGGGGGGGGTGTAATCCGGTCATGGGGCCTGAACTCTGGGCCTGGGCACTGTCCCTCAGCTCTTCAGCTCAAGGCTAGCGCTCTACCACTTGAGCCATAGCACCACTTCCGGCTTTTTTCTTTTTGCTTCTGTGGTACTGGGGAATTGAACCCAGAGCCCCAGGCATGCAAGGCAAGCGCTCTACCACTGAGCCACCTTCCCAGCCCTTGTTTTTTGTTTTTGTCAGTGGTGGGGCTTGAACTCTGGGCCTGGGCACTGTCCTTCAGTTCTTCAGCTCAAGGCTAGCCTTCTACCATTTGAGCCATAGCACCACTTCTGGCTTTTTCTGCTTATGTGATACTGAGGAATCAAACCCAGGGCCTCATGCATGCAAGGCAAGCGCTCTACCACTGAGCCACCTTCCCAGCCCTCAGCTTACTTGTTGAAATGGAGGCTCACACACATTTTTCAAGTTGAAATTCTTCCCATCTCTGCCAAGTAGCTGGTATTAGTTTGGACCATCATACTTAGTTCACTATTAAGTTTTATGTATGTTGGAATGATAATATTGTATATGTTATACGTTAAGTATATTATGTAATAATTGCACTCATTTTTCTTGACATTGTTCATTGTTTTTTAATTTTTTAAATATAGCTACTAGAAAATTTAAAACATACCTTTGTAGCTCACATTTTATGTCTCAGTTTATATTTCACAAAGATTTGCTCTAGATGGAAGATACAAGAACCTAAACAAAGGCAAAAGTATGAAAATGAAGGAGATGGATTATTTTAATTTATTTAGAGTAATACATTTAAAACTCTGTGTGTGTGTGTGTGTGTGTGTGTGTGTGTGTGTGTGTGTGTGTGTAAAACACTAAAAGACATAATGGATATTTAAGAGGTGCAAAGATAGCATAGATATTTTTGGCAAAATCTTCATGTAGAACTTTTCTAAACCTGATTAAGTAACCTAAACCTAGAATTAAGTAAAATGGATCCTATGGTCTCTTTTCCTACTACTTCTTGAGAAAACTTTTTCTGAAAAAGAATTGGAGACATATTACCTATCCCAGGAGGGTGCACTATTCTTATACAATAAACAAAGCAAAACAAAACACCCTTCCTACCAAAAAAATCCTTTATGGGCACTGAACAAAGGGTAACTGAAATGATTAGGGAAAAATTGCAAACTAGACAGACCATTGTCTGGGTAATAAATCCTTTGGAAATGGGTTGCCTATTCTTTCCTTTCAAAGATATTGAAGAAGGACCTAATAAAACTGTCAACTGATGAATCATTAAAAATGGTTTTTGATGACAGATCATGCTGTGATCTTTTGAAATATGATTTGGAAGGAGATTTAAAAAATGAAGGAAGTTGATATAACAAAGTCTATCCATTTGTCTTTACCTATTTGTGTGAAAACTTGATGAAATTTTGTACAGGGTTTGTACTGAGTTTTATTTTATCTGATTGATAAATAATAGCCATACATACATGAACTAATTAAAAATTATTTCAGATGATTTTTAATAAAAATTGCTGAAATGTTAATTACTAAAGTTAAAATATATTCCTAGATGGTTTCAATTAATATATGAGTAATTATTATAAAAATAACCCAATCAGGAAGGAAAAATAATACAGCTTTAGGTAGCAGGATATAAAAAAGTCAAATTTATACACACACATATTTGTTTCAGAGAAGTCTGATAGACTGAACAATAAATGACCTTCAAGTATAATGAATTACTTAGATTAAGACAAAATTCTCTGGAGGAAATGGTTTGGAAATACAAGTTCAAGGAGAACAAAGTAACAAATAAGATTTCTCATGTGGGTTTAAAATGGCTGCTGTTGGATATTTAGATTCCATTGAATGCATTTGGAAGACTGATCTAACAGTTTTACATTTAAATGTTAGGCTTTACAATGTGCTGTAAATTACATCTGCTGCGAGTATTTACATTTGGGATAAAAATTATAGCTACCAACTAAAAGATGAGTGAAGGGATACATAGTTTTTTTTTCCTTCTAATTATATCATAGGTTCTCTGAGCCAAATGGTTTAAAGAAAACTGACTTTTATTATAGAATCATGGTGGAGCTGGCCATCTCTTTTGAAAACTGGCAAAGAAAAAGAATCTGGGCTTGATGAGGAGTGTGGGGTCATTACTCTGTACACTTGGCTAGCCAGATTCGTGTTTTCTCCATTTTAGACTTTCAATATAAGCAATTGGCCCATCAACACTATTTGCCAACAGCCAACTTCCTCTTCATCGAGTTACTTTCTAACTTCCCCAAAGTAACTTAGATGGAAACCTTTGCCCAGCTGATATCCATAAATGGACTATTTTGTACTTTTGTAGCAAATAGACACCAGAGGCCTTCAAGGAGGTTTTGGTACCATTTGGGGATCTCTCTTGGTTTGCCAGGGAGTCTTTCAAGAACTAGCACATGTATACATCACTTGGTCCCAGGAGACCTGTAATACAACATGAAAGTCAACTCCACGTTTCTGTCCAGATAATAGAAGAATTGTGATCTTGAAGGGGACATAGAGTTCAGACCATCATTTTATTTGCACCCCAGGAAGCACACCTGCTCCACCCATCAATATTTGATGGCTATAGAAGGGAAGACAGAACTGACATGCTGTCAGAATTTATCAAGGAAAGAGCAAGAAGCAAGTATGAACTTGCACTGAAGTTGCCCATGGGGAGTCTGAGTAATTGGGAGATACCCCACCCCCATTTCATCCAGCAGGATTTGATGTTAAAAGCCTGCAGGAGGTAAGAGAGGCCTGTGGAGGGGCAGGGGAGCAGGGGATAGAAAAGATGGACACTCCATGTGTTATAAAATCTGGCACAGGAAAACATGTCTAAAATAATATGACCAGCTTGTGTGATTTCTGTCTCCAGCATTAGGGATGACAGCTCATTTTATACATTGCACAAAGTACAGATTTTCTGGTCTCTTCCACTGGATTCTGTTCCCTGGCACCATTACCCACCCCAGGCTAGTTAAGATGTCACTGGCACATTCACTTCTATTTCCTTTAAAACTAGTCTGTTTACAGGCTTGGCTTATGACCAGTCTGATGGCAGTAGATGAAAATGGTTAAGGCAAAAGTAATCATTCTATATGGTTAGGGGTGGAAGATGGGAGGAGAATTCAGAGCCCCTAACTCTCTCAAGTGTTTTTGCTCTTTGGCTCTTTTACCAATGTTGTCTAAACTCATGCTCTGTTGATAGTTGTGTATTTTATTTGGGGCCATTACCTGACACACATCCTGTCTTATCATCAACATATATGAGCCTACAGTTCTGCTTAGACTGAAAATAGTCACCCAACTACTACTGAGACAGAAGGCAGTGAAAGTCAGGTCTCAGAGCTCTCTAGAGATCTGTATGGGAAGAAGGGACTCAGGAAAACTACCAGCAACATGCCAGGCAAACCCTCTATAGAACACATGATATCTATAGAAGAAAGACAGAGTGTATTGAGACAAAAGCTTGAAACAGGAAAAGATAACTTAATGAAGGGAATTATAAAATAGCACATCTAAATGAACCTACAAAATGAGGTATACACTTTACCTAACTCTATTGAGGAGCTTGGAAACCAAAGAATCATCTATATTCAGAAATGAAATAACTGCATACAAATATAATAAGAACCTCTTGCTTCTAGTTCTTTTTTCATGTTGATACACTTCATTATAAATGGTCTTATGCACTTTGCAATTGGGCTATTGTGGTCCTCTGTTAAGAATATCAGTGACATATTCTAGTTAGTACAAATGAAAAGTTCTTATTGTGTCCTGTATGTAGTTATTTCTATTTTTTTCTGTCTTAGTTTTCTGTACCCTTTGTATTGTATATATGTTTCACTGATCCATGGAAGGGAAAGAGAATCACAGAAACATCAGGACAAAGGATGAACTAATGCAACAATGGTACTCACTTGACACTATGTTAGAAATGAACTATATAACTTTTTTGGGGGGTTGAGTAGGAGGGAAGGTTGAGTGTAGAAAATGAGGGAGGGAGACAACAGTATTAAAAAGAAATATAACCCATTTTCACTGTATTTGATGTTGGTATAATTTGTGGAGGGGACGGGAAAAAACAAATTGTTTAACTAGGAATACAGGTAGAGCCATTACAACAATGAGATATACAAGACATTATATCAAAAAATGAAGTTTACAACTTTGGCTAGGGGGGTGGGGAGGGAAGAGGGGAGGGAAGGGAGATGGAAAGGGTAGGAAGGGGAAACAAAGGAGGAGGCAACAATGCTTGATAAGAAATGTACTCACTACCTTGCCCATGTAATTGTAACCTTTCTGTATGGCATTTTCACAATAAAAAAAATAAAAAAGAAATATACTCATTACCTTACTTACATGACTTTAACCCCCTGTTCATCACCTTTACAATGAAGATATAAAATACATAAATAAATAAGGAAAAATTCCATGCTTCCTGAAACATAGGCGCTGCAGCTATAATTGGACAGATACTCAGTGTTAATGAGTAAATAAATAAGCAACAAAACAACTAGAAAATAAAAAGAAATAAAATGAAATGCCTTAGCTGGGTATGGTAATGCACATCTATTATCCTGTAGAAGACAACTAATTTCTACTGTTGACTGTCTCCCTCCTCCATGCTGATAATTAAAGCCAAGGATGTAAACCTAAGATTCTGGGAATTGTGGAGCCATGAAGCAAAGGCTGATTGAAAGGCTGGCAGATTGATAGGTAGCAGGTATTTTATGTTAAGGAGATAAAACAAAAACGAAAACCACTTTGCTAAGAGAGAGAAGGTATCAATGAAGCAGACTAGTGGAAGTAAGAGACAACATGGTCCCAGATAGATACATACAAGAAAAAAGAGAATGGAGGAAGGTGGAAGAAAGGAGGGAAGGAAAGAGAGAAGAAGGGGAATGCAAGGGAGAAGGAAAGAGGAAGGGGAAGAGAGAGGGAGAGGAAAAGAAAGAGAAAGGAGAAGGTGAGGAGGGAGAAGTTATTGAATAACTTAATTGCTTTTGTCATTAGAAGTAAACAAGTCTATAGATTGTAGTTTGTTGCTTCAGGTTAGAGCTCAATGCAAGTTCTAAAGCCCAAAAATCTTTTATCCATCTATGAGAGCTCTTTTTGATTCTCACACTGCTACCTGAGGTCTTGGGGCTGCAGGTGTATAAGGTTCTGCCCCAGGGACTTGTTTATTCCTTCCCCCCCTCCCCCACACACCAGCATGTCTCTTACCTGCCTGTATTACTCTGTAACACAGCCTGCAAACTGTATTAGGGTCTTAAAGTGCCCTTCAGAGAAATAGTAGGGTATTTTATCCTAACAAAAGCCCCAACTGCTATAAATGGTGAAGTCTGTAAGCCAGGGTACAGTCCTTGAATGACCTGGCTTTCCAAGGCTTCTTTGCAAATGTGTGGTCCAAGCCCATTTCCTCTGAGGAGGGCCTTTCACCTCGGTATTTCCTTTTGATATGTGTGTGTGTGTGTGTGTGTGTGCGTGCGCGCACGCACACCTGTGCTTGTGTGCTGTCCTGGGTCTTGAACTCTGGGCTGTGTTATCTCATGTGGTTTTTTCACTCAAATCTGGAGCTCCACCACTTGAACTTCATCTCTACTTCCTGCTTTTTTCTGGCTGTGTTTCTCAGATTTGTCTGCTCAAGCTGGCTTCAATTAGGATGCTCAGATCTCATCCTCCTGAGCAGTTAGGATTACAGGCATGAGCCACAGGCTATTGGCTTTCTCATGACCTTTTCCCCTGTCTACCTGAGCTGGTTGATGACTTCAGTGACTTCTGCTCCTCCATATGTGGTACTCTCTCACCCCTGCTCTTCTGCTCCTCTTCAGTCATGAGTTCAAGCTTACAGTAGAGTGCCATTCCCTGCATGCCTGTTCCTACAGCCGAGTCCAGCTGTTTACTCTGTCAGTGAAGTAAACCTTACATGTAAACCCCAACTGGGCCTTGGGCAATTCCTTCAGATTCTTTCCCTGGTGCTTATCCATACACAGCAGTCCATTTTAACTCCATCCCTGAAAAGGAATCATTGAGGTTCCTAGATCACTAGGACCGGAGGAATTTGTGAGTCTTACATACCACTTCTCTCCCTCTTCTCCTAATCCCTAGCTGTACTGCCAAACACACAGTACTTTTGTACTGCATGACAGCTCAGAGAAAATGTTGTTCTTCCATTCAAGGACAGCACATTCATCTGGGCCTTCCTTTGACCTCTTAATTATAGGACCATCTTAAATTTTCAGTTGTCTCTAGCTCCAGGGAAATTTCATCCTGTCGTTTCCTATTGATCCACTTTCTTGTGTCCATAAACAAATCCAAGTCTCTTTGAGCTGGCCTCAATCCACCTAGAAAAAATAACACCTAATTCCTCAAGATTTAAATTGTATCTGATGAACTAACTCGTAAGTAAGACTCCTCCTTCTGTCCTTTCTGGATTGAAACTAGACATCTTAGCTATGACCAATAGTTATGGTACCAATAAATTATTACTAAAAATGGAGTTGGGAAGAGTTCTATTTCCTCTTTCTATAGTATTTTCACATTACAGATACAGGAGATGTAAATAGCCACAGAATGAAAGTTCCAGTAGCCTATACTATAAGATTGTGAAAAGCACTAGGTTTTTGTTGCTGTGACAAATATTTCAAAGGATGGACAGCTCTGTTTCTCACAGTCTGGGTTTATAGGCAATGGGTGCTACCCTGTTACCTTACTGGAGTTCCTCCTTGAATCCTTGTTGTGGCCTATGGTGAGACAGAAACAGCATGGGACCAATAGCCTGTGACAGAGCAAAACACCTTACCTCCAGGTAGCTGGGAAGCAGAGATGGTTAAAAATAATGCATCATCCCAGAATATGCCCCCAGAAACACACTTCTTCCAAATAGGTTGTTCAACTTAGTATTCTCTAACTATGTCCAAAATTAGCACCAGCTGGAGACCAAGCATTCATCACACTGTCTGAGGGACATGATTTATACTCAAACTATGAGGAGAAATGATTTAAGGGTATTTGTTTGGTTGCATGTTGCTTGGACTTTCTTTTGGTCTGGTGGTACTGAGGGTTAGTTCAACTCATACTTGGGCTTATACTTTCTAGGCCTCACTCTTTCAATCCTTTACACTTGGACTTATCTTGGGGATAAGGTATTGTGATTAAGCTTACATACCCTGGTCTGAATTGTGATCCTTCTTTTTGTGCTTCCTGGCATAGCTGGAATGGTAGGTGTATACCACCACACCAGACAATTAAGAAGAGTTTTTGCTCTGTTTTCCCTTGAAACTATGACATGGTGCCTGAACTCTGGGCCTGGGCACTGTCCCTCAGCTCTTCAGCTCAAGGCTAGAGCTCTACCACTTGAGCCACAGTTCCACGTCTGGCTTTTTCTGCTTTTGTGGTACTGAAGAATCAAACGTAGGGCCTCATGCATGCAAGGCAAGCACTCTCCACTGAGCGACCTTCCCAGCCTGATCCCCAAATCTTTATTAGGGATCCTTAAATACTTAAATCTTTATTCCTGTAATTCTTCCATATCTCACAATCAAGTCTTACTTAGGTATATTCTAAATATATGTGCATGGGTAAAAGCATGATATCTCAATTTGTAAATTTCTTTTTTTTTTCAGTTTATACTATTTAACTCTCAATCATAGCACTCACTCACAACTGGTGGTAAAATTCCAAATATTTGATTACCATTGTTCACAAGCAGTAGCAGAAGCACTAACACACTAGTATGTCAGATAGTTAACAAGTTCCCTTCTTCAAAACCTGATGCTATAAAACTTCCTGATGTCTTTCTTTCTTTAAATATATTTTTTATTGTAAAGATACTGTACAGAGGGGTTACAGTTACATGAGTAAGGTAATGAGTACGTTTCCTATTGAGCACTGTTATCCCTGCCTTTGTTTTTTTCCCTACTATCCCTTCTCTCCTTACCTCCCCAACTCCTCCCTCCCCTCCCCCGCAAATTTGTAAAGCTTATTTTCAACATAGTGTCTTTGTACATCTCATTGTTACAATGGGTCAACCTGTATCCTTATTTCAGTTTTTCCCTTCCCCTCCCCAAATTAGAAAAATGTATATACAAGATGCAGGGCACTGGAATAAAATACAGTGAAAAAAGGGGTTATACCATGGAGGACAAACTTACAAAAGAAACAAAAATATTACATAGTACATTAAAAACAATGGTGACAACCACTCTGGAAAGCAGTATGGAGGTTCCTCAAAAGACTACACATGGAGTTCCCCTATTACCCATCAATCACACTTTTGGGCATTTATCCAAATGATTTAAAACAAGGCCATACTAAAGCTATCAGCACAACTATGCTTTCTGAAGTATTTTGAATCATAGCTAAGATATGGAACCAACGCAGATGCCCTTCAGTAGTTGAAAGGATCAGAGAATGTGATACACACACACACACACACACACACACACACACACACACACACACACACACACACACACACACACACACACACACACAATGGAATTCTGTGCCTCTATCTGAAAGAATGACATTTCCCCATTTGTTAGAAATGGAAAGTCCTACTGTCTTTCTAATAGTGTCTTTCTAAAAGTTCTGCATCTGGTTACTGATCACCTCACACTGTACCCACCCTTTGGTGTGTGCTTTCATTCCTCTTTCTGTTTGGCTACTTGAACCCCATCCACATAGACAAATAAAAAAGAGCATAGTAAAAACATTCTTGCATCCTTTAACCTTTTTAACATTCTTTTCTATCTCACAGTCATGGATTACTTAGGTATATTCTCAATCTATGTGATGTTCTCTTTTCTCTTCTTTCATTTTTGTGAGCACTGTTCTACTCCTGCTCCTCACTTTGTTATAACAGTCTCCAACTCAATCTCCATTTCTCTATACCTATGCATTATTCTCAGACGATATCCTAAGAGTGATGTGGTAAATTCATATATAACATCCCATGTAATATCCCTTGATTAAATCCTTTCAATTGTTTTCCATTGTCTAATTGATGTGCCGTAAAATAAATCCATTCATTATTTGACCTCTGCCTAACCTCAACAGTCTCATCTTTCACCAATTTCTGCTTTATTAATATTTTATGATTTGCCAATATCAAACTGCAAATAATTATTTCCCTAATCACTTATAACCTCTCCTATAGCTAAACTCAAACTATGACATTTTTTGTTGGAATATCTTTTTTCAATTCTTATATCTTATTCCCTGTCATTGTCTAATGTCTGGGACAGCATGAAATGAGCCACTCTACATCTGCTCCAGGGAGCAAGATGGATTCAATGCCCAGCTTTGGATCCTTAGGATTTGCCAGTGGGTTCCTGTCAGTCATACTTTACACAATCAGCTCCCAGCTAACAAGGGAGCAATGGCCCATTTCCGTGGAAATGGTAAATGTATTTGGTTTGAGGATTATCCATTTCTCTGGTTGAACATTTTTTTGAATGAGGATTAAATTTGAGATATATATTCTGTTGTCTTTATTTCCATATATGAGTTCTGCCTCCTGGTGGAAAGGCTTATCCCCACTTTATTCTGACTTTGCTAATAAGTTTATTATGTGACTTTCATTGTCTGGATATGCTGCTTCTACTAGGATTGTGGCTAAGGCAATATCCAACTCTACTAATTTATGTCAATCTTCGTACAGATTCTATTCTCATTCTATATAACATTTTTGCATATTTGTATTAGCTAGGTATGCATGTGAGAGAGATTGGGAGAGACAGAAGAGACAAAGGAAAGAGAAAATGAGAAATAGAGACAGAGAGAAAGATGGAGGTAGGTAGGAAAGAGGAGACAATGGGAAGAGAAAGGAAAAGAGTGAGGGAAGAGATAGGAAGAGGGAAGGATAGGAGGAGGGAGAAGCAGAGAGAAACACAAGAGACAAGTAGAGAAGAGAATGAGGGAAAGAGAGATGAGAGACAGACTCATCAAGAGAGAGAAGGAATGAAATGGTGAAATTATAACATTGTGGAAGCAGGAGCTGTGATATTCATCATAGTGTCTAGATACATCACAGTTCATCAGTAAATTGCATTGAATGAATAAATGATAAAAATTGCAAACTGCAAAAAATAGGTGCAATGTAATTCTCAGAGTAATTTACTACGCTAGAGTTTTTCAGAGCATGAAAATATGTGGTATGTCAGAAGTATGGCAATTTCATAAAAGGTATTAAACCACTATATCACCATTTCAACTTAATTGCAGTGTATAAAATAAATTTAGCTCTGAATGTGGAAGCAGCTAATATAAAAGAGTAACGTAAGATTTTTTTCAAAATCTGTGTCTTTGAGTAAGTAATGTATTTTCTCTAAAATTGATCTTGAATAAATGCTAGTAAGAATTATCCCTAGGAACTCTAAAGAAGGATAAATGAAAATGGAAAATATTCTCACTGAGGGACTCAACAAATACACACTAATTTTGAAAGCAGCACATAGCCTAGAGAAAGATCTGTACCTAATTTCAAGTGTACCTGATTCTTTTTACCAGATGCTGTGTGATAGATGTTTGTATTGTGGGCTTATTTAAAGATGGAGGGAAGAGGCATATTTGTCTATGTATCTTATAAAATTTTTTGAGAGTCTTTTAGATAAAACATAGATAAACTTGATTTTTTGTATTTTCAGATTTATATCTCTCTCCTTTTAAAATTTCTAAATACCTTCAAATACTTTAAAGTAGAACATTGTTTAAAAACCAACAAATAAAGTAGATAAACTATTTTCATTTGGTAATAAATATAGATTGTTGCATAAAGGAAAATGAGAGGATATTTGGCACTTTTAGAATTACTAAATAGATTCTAAGACAGGTGTGGTACTACAAGCCTGTAGTCTCAGCAAATGGGAGTCTGAAGCAGGATCTTGAATGCAGGATCAGAATGAGCTACAGTGAGTTCAAAGCAATCCTGGGTTATATATTGAGATCTTGACTCAAAATATTAAAAGCAGGCAAACAAACAGCAAAGTAGATCCAAAATTTAGTATGAAATATTGCTGTTGTCTTTTGTTTTTCCCCAATAACTGGATTATAAAGGGTAGAATAACCTCTTAAATTTTATCTTCCTGATTGATGTTACAACAGCATATTATTCCTAATAAGAAGTTGTTTACTGAGTTCAGAGTTGGCTATGACTAAGTGTCCTATTACCATGTATGTGGAATTCGTTAAATGCAAGATCCTCAGAACCCAGTAAGTTTAGTTTCCATGATGAAAATCTTCTTATGACCTGGGATGCATGGGACACTCCAGTGTGTTGGACCTCTTCCCTTTGCTTATAGGGTCCTAATATTTTGTCAATGCTACTTCTTGTTTCCAGAGTGAAATATTTAATCTCCATGAAGTATATAATCTTTCCTTTTTCTCTCTAATAACTACTCCTCTGTACCTCTCATGGCTCCCAGGAAACTTCTGTGATTTGTCAGAACTTCCTCTTTGCTTGTATCTTTGCAAACTCTAATAAACTATATTAAAATTACCTTTTTATCCAATTTCTAAGCCAGCTTTGTCAAAGACACATACAAAAATTTAAAATTTCCCAGTAGGCACATTACAAAAGAAGACAAATAGATGGTATTAATGTTAATAATTTATATTGTTTAATAAGTATATAGAACCTATTCTAATTTTAAAATAAAATAAATGTAAAAATTATCAGCGAGACACACTGTATTTTCTCTTTCTTGTACTGAGTCAATGAAATAATATGGACACTTTATATTTACAGTCTATCTCATTTAATGCTAGCAATATTTAAGTTACTTCAATGGCTCAGTCTGCTATTAGAATATAAAATAGACTAGACTCTAAGATAATTGAGGCCAAGATTTTATCCTTTTATTTCCTGTAATCACAGATTCTTATATAAATATTGGGATATATACTTTTTATTTTTTTATTGTAAAAATATTGTACAGAGGGTTTACAGTTACATGAGCAGGGTAATGAGTACATTTCATAGTGAGCATTGTTACCTCCTCTATTTTCCCCCTACCATCACTTCCCTGATCAACTCCCCAACTCGTACAGCCCCCTCCACCCTGACATTGTAGCATTCATTTTCAATTTAGTGTCCTGTACATCTTGTCACAATGGGTCAGCCTGCATCCCCCATTTAAGCGTTCTGCAATATCCCTTCCCCTTCCCAAATTGCAAAAATGTATATACAAGTTGCAGAACACCAGCATCAAATCCAGTGTAAACAGGGGTTATACTGTGGGGGAAGAACATACAAATGAAACAAAGGAATCACCTAGTGCATTGTAAATACATTAACAATACTAGCAAGAAAGAAAAAATAAAACCTCTTGTGTCCCTGTCTTGGTGTACATTTTGCTTAACATTATCTCATGTGGTCATATGTACATAATCTTTAACTTTCTCTGCTTGTCCTAGACATGTACTACTCACTGCAAACAAGGGAAACTATGGGACCTATGTTTCTTTGGTCCTGACATATCACATTTTCTTGATCCATTCATCTACTGAGGGGCATCTGGGTTGGCTCCATACCTTAGCTATGGTAAATAATGCTGCTATAACATAGTTGTGCTGATAGTTTGTGGTCTTGTTTGTGAACATTTGGGTAGATGCCCAAAAGTGAGATTGCTGGGTCATAATAGGATATATTAACATGGTAGTTAAGAACCTGGATCAACACAGATCAGAGAAAATGAATCTCTTACTTCTTTCCACTTTTGGACAATATCTTTAACTTTCTTCAGCCTTTAAAATCTTACCTTTCTAACCTTACTATCCCAGCAAAGAAGGATCCCTTTATAAAATATGTGTAGTTGTGATAGTTTTGACTACTCAATACAGCTCAACTGAATGATTTGAAATATTGTATCATTTTCCTATGTACAATTTTTCATTAACATCTGAAATTAAGCTATTTTTAGCTTTATGATTGACTGACTTATATAACTTTCATTGACAAAAAATAACCTCTATGTTATAGTATCAGGCCAGCATAGCTAAATAAATTTCTACAAACCCAGCATACGTTTCGGGTTGAAGGTAGTTTATTGGTCATCTACCTAAAGTTCTGTTTTACTTCCTCAAGAGATATTCCCCACAAATTCCATAATAACAGGAAACTGAGAGACAATATGAAGATGTATTACTAAGGATCCAAACTAACATGGCATATGCAGTATGCATTTACAGTCAGAGAATAATAATAATTATTGCAAATGTGAGCTGTATGAGAGAGGTTACAAAGTCAAATGGGAATTGCTGCTCTATTAGTTTTCAGTTGAATTCTCACATTAGCAATTCTGTAAAAGGTTGTTCCAGGGTCAGTAAGGTCCAGTGGTACTTCCTTAATGACTGCCATACTTTTAGACTAGTGACTAAACATATACACCCACATACATACACACACACACACACACACACACACACACACACACTACAGTTGTTTGTTAAACTTTCACTGTGTGGCAGACACTGTATCAAAAGCTTCATGGTATTGTCCTAGCTTACATGCACTCATTCATTTTATTTTCCAGGTCACACAGATGATAAAGAAACAGAAATGGAATCTGAATCCAAATTTTCTAATTGAAGTCTGCAACAAATTCTTTAGTAGGTAGTTGAGGATTCTATCATTTCTAAAGCTCATTAAATTTGACAATGTTCATCATCTCTTTTGAAGGATTAGAGCAAGGATTAATAGGTCTGTCAACATGTGTGACAAGTCACATCTGTGTCTCTCACTCCTCATGTTACCTTAAGGATGAGGGGATGAAGGGCCTAGTTACATAATCTGCATAGACTCACACAAGTATATGTGGACCATGCCTGCTGGCTGTTTCCATGATCAAATATAGAGCTTCAGAGTATACATTCTCCTAGGATGGCTTTTTAAAATTGTGCAAACAGACAAAAGCAATGGCCTGAATGACTCCAAGCAAGAACAGACAATGCTCCCTGGTGAGGGTACTAGGGATGAAGACCGTGTGAATATAGTGAGAAGGTGCAGAAATACAATCATTTTTAATAAGCCAACGCAGAGGTTCACTGTCTACCAACTTCAATAGGTAGTGGGGGTACCGTCAGCTCCTATTTGAGCATCAGTCTGGATAGAGGATAGGGATGGAGAAAGGGGTAACACTGATTAGATGCATTGTATTCATACATTGGCATGTTGCATTGAAATCCCTTTGGGTAACTACTTAAGCAAAAATAAAAATAGTAGCCGGGCACTGGTAGCTCACGCCTGTAATCCTAGCTACTCAGGAGGTTGAGATCTGAGGATCGTGGTTCAAAGCCAGCCCAGGCAGGAGAGACCTTGAGACTCCTATCTCCAATAAACCACCAGAAAACCGGAAGTGGCACTGTAGCTCAAGTGGTAGAGCGCTCGCCTTGAGCTGAAGAGCTGAGGGACAGCGCCCAGGCCCAGTGTTCAAGCCCCATGACTGACCAAAAAAATAAAATAAAAATAAAAATAGTAAAAGAAAAAAGAATCAGATTTTCAGAGATTATCAGATTTCATGAAGAGGACTAAGGCCTATAATATGTGCTGGCAGATTTTGAAAATAAAACATAGCTGAATAAGAGGACAGGTTTTTAAAAGAAAGTAACTTAGAGTGTAATATGAAAACTTGAATTCTATACAATTTATCTATGAGGTTTTCAGCTTATGACTTTTCATCAAAATTTAGTATTCTTTACTGAGATTCCTTAGACTCTTTTCCTGATTATTCCTGAAAAGCACATACCTGAGGAACACTAACATGGTGACACATAAAACAATTCTTTGAAATAATCATTGAATAATTTATCAAGCAGAAAAATACTCAAAGAAAACATCATGGTTTGGTTGAGCCCCAGTTTTCAGATCCTACACTGTGATGATGCTGTGAGCATTTGTACTCTTCTTCCTGTAATTCTGTCTTGTCAGTACCAGGGTTTGAATTCAGGGCCTCCAACTTGCTTAACTTACATGACTGATCTTCTATCACTTGAAGCTCATTTTTAGCTCAGTTTTTTTGCTAGTAATTTTGAAGATGGAATATCATGGACATTTCTGCCCAAGCTGTTCTCCAATGATGTTCCTCAAGATCACAGCCTTCTACATAGCCCTATCTACAAGGGTGAACCACTGGAACCAAGATAATAATTCTTTTGTTGCTGTTGACTAGTAGTTTTAGTTACTCCAGATGAACACTTTTATTATGATATGAAAGGGAAACATAGAGGAAAAAGAAGATAGGAAAGGATGAGGAAAAAGAGGAATAAAAACTGAAAAGAAGAGCAAGAACTGTAAGAGAAAGAAAAGCAAGAAAAGGAGAAGGGAACAATTTTCTTTTAAGTCATAATCCCTACACTTGGAACCCGTTATCAGCCAGATATAGCCTGGAAGATAGAGATACAGTGGCTTAACAAACATGGGAAAAATAGTGTAAGAGCTACAGTGTGTAACTGGGAATTTTGAGATATACTCCCTCCCCTATATCATGCACATATTTATAAGCACACAGAATATACAGAATTTTTAATTAGGCAATTAATTTTAGCTATTTTCAACACTGACTCTTGGTTAAGATATTCTATTCTTGATACCGACTTTACAATGCTGATTTGTAGCTAGAGGGACTGAAACTTCAAAAGTTGCAAAACTGGTGGCAGAGCAATGTCTTCTGTGCATGTGCAAGTTTTTCTGCTCCATTTTGAGTCAGCAGCTCCCAGGATGAATCCAAATAGTAAGTGGAGGCCTCTCTAGCAAAAGTACTAGGGAGGATTTCTTCTGGGGGCCAAAACTGAGACAGAATGACAGGTAGGAGACACTGAGCCTTCACTGCACAATGAAATCTCCAACCAACAACAGGAATTCAATCTTGCTCTGCAAAGTCTGAGAGTAATTGGTATTATAGGCAGGAAGCATAACAATGAAAAGCATTTAAGCTTCCCGTTGTTAAGAATCTTTAGGTCAATAGTGGCATTTTAAAATCAATTTGAAAGTTTGCTGGAAGATATAGCTGAGAGACTACAATCAACATAATAAGGTTAGATAACCCTCTTCATGTTAATAGTTACCTAAAGCTTGACATCAATCCCTTCCATTGATTATCACTTACACTTTTTTTTTAGAAAAAGAGGAAAATTAAGAAGGACAAGCATAATACATAATCTCACTGAAGCATCAAATTAGTATAAATAATGATTAAGAATAATTGCTGCTGTTATTGGCGAACATGTCGAAAATGAGGTTTCCAAGATATCTGCTGGCAGCTTCACAATTCAGAGAAGGAAAAGATTAATTGGCATTGCAGCAGTACACCTGTGACAGGAAGACTCCAGTGCACAGAGCTGCATGAAGGGGCAGCTCTGTCCTCCTTGGGGAGCAGCCAGGATACCCAACTGGGGAGGGCTGAGGCAACCTACTGCTTGGCACTGTGCTGAAAATAACAGGAGCTGCAAAGGAAATGAGATCCCCAAAACTGAAAAAAAGATTCAAGAAGAAAGCTGGACCTGAAGTCAATATGTGTTTGCATCCCTCCTCTACTAGTTATAAGCAATGGGTCTTTGTACCCTCATCATTTGTCTTACCTGTTCCAAGAATTATAATACCTACACCCAAAGTTATTGGGGGAGTCAACTGACTTCATTTCAGGTATGAGATTCCTACCAACTGGTATAGAAAACATAAGTTAAAATACAGTGTGACAGTGCATGTATGTAATCTAAGGACTTGGGAAGGTGAAACAGAGAAATCATGAATTCCAGGCCCGTCTGGCTTACATAGTGAGCCCTTGTATCAACGAGCCAAAACAAAAAGTTAGAGTAGATAGACAGATAACCTACAGACCTTTAACTAGCAGATATTGCCATCTTAATTCTGAGCCTATTTTCTAGACCCTCGGTGCACTACACGTTGCTCTTTGAACACATTTGCTTGCACTCTGTCTCTGTCCCTGTCTCTGTTTCTGTCTGTCTGTCAGTGCTTGTCTCTAAGTGTAACCTAGTGTGTGTGTGTTTGTGTGTGTGTGTATGTGTGTGTGTACATTGGTCCTGGGGATTGACTTCAGGGTCTGGGAGCTGTCCCTGAGCTGTTTTCCTCAAGGCTACTGCTCTATTATTGAACCATTGAACCACAGTTTCACTTTTTTTTTTTTTTTTTTTTTGTCAATGGTGGGTCCTGAACTCTGGGCCTGGGCGCTGTCCCTCAGCACTTTAGCTCAAAGCTAGTGTTCTACCACTTGAGCCACACTGCAACTTCCATTTTTTTCTGAGGAATTGAACCCAGGGCCTCATGCATGCTAGCCAAGTATTCTACCACCAAGCCACCTTCCCCGACCCTCACTTTAAGCTTTTTGAGATTTAATTGGAAATAAGAGTCTCACGAACTTTCCTGTCAGGGCTGGCTTTGAACCACGATCCTGAGAGCTCAGGCTCTTAAGTGGCTAGGATTACAGGCGTGAGCCACCAGAGTCTGACAACAATCCAAATTATTAAACTACTGGTGACTGATTCATTAATTAATCTCTAAGGAGTTTAACTGAGTAAAATTTATTGAATGAATTAAATTTTAGCCGAGATCAATAAAGAAAGCATTTACAATTCTCAGTAATTAATACAAGTAAATATTTTTAGAATTTTGGAAGAAATTTGGTTACTTACAAAGCAGCTATTTTTTCTTAAAGATGATAAATTTATAGAATTAAAGAAGTTATTCAATTTGCTTAAGAGGGGTTAAAGCTCAACAAAAGCTGCTGTGTTAGCCAGGCATTGCATATGTATAATCCTTGCTATCTGGGAGATGAGGATGGGAGGTTCTGTGGTTCAAGAACAACCCAAAAAGAAAGTTTGAAAGACTCCTTCTTAACACATAGCTGGGTGTGGCAATCATTGCCTATTATTCTAAACTATGTGAGAGATTGGGAGTGCAAGCATTGTACTTCTACCTCAGCTCAAGTTGAAATGCTGGATGGTTGGTACATACTTGTGATCCCCAGCAAGGACAGGAAACAGGATGTGGGTGGGTTGTGGTTCAAGTGAATGCCTGCGGGAAACAGGAACCTATCTCAGAAATAACCAATGAAAAACAGACTGGAGGCATAACTCAAGTGATGAGTGATCAGCCTACCAAATATGAGGCCCCAAGTACCACCACAACACACACACACACACACACACAAACACACACACACACTCACACACACACACACACATACACCATTCTGACATTTCTTTGGGGATACTGTACTTAAATCTACGTACACCAGATTACTGATGGGACAGATAGTGGGAAGGGCTGTCTCATGAGAAAAGTCATCAAAAGCTTCTGTGCACAGTCCTGAATATATCTCTGATGTTTTCTTTTTCTTTTTCTTTTTTTTTTTTTTTTTTGTCATTCCTGGGGCTTGAACTCTGGGCTTGGGCATATCCCTGTCCTCTTCAATTCAAGGCCAGTGCTCTACCACTTGAGTCACAGTGCCACTTCTGGTTTTCTAGTGGTTTATTAGAGATAAGAGTCCCACGAACTTTCCTGCCAGGCTGGTTTTGAACCGTAATCCTCAGATTTTAGCTTCCTGAGTAGCTAGGATTACAGGCATAAGATAAAGGTGCCTCGCTATCTTTGATGTTTTCTTGTTGTAACTATCAAGATGAGAACAATGATAGGTTCTTGTGATTTTCTTTGTCTTTGGGGTTTTTGTTTGTTTGTTCTTGTGGGTACTAACTGGCATTTGAACCCAAGCCTCACTGAAGAAGTATTCAGATTTCTTGTTCATAACTGGGGTCTTTATCAAATGAGTCACATCTCCAGCTTGGCCTTTTGTAGATCATTTTACAAATGGAAAAACTGAATTTATTATGCCCAAGCCAGCTTCATACCCTGATCCTCCAGATCCCAGCTTCCTGATTAGCTAGGATTATGGTCTTGAGTCACCAGGGCCCTGCTCCTTCTGGGACTCTTCTGACCAAAGTGCCACTGAGCTGCTGCTGGTAATGATGTGATGGCTGGTTAAACAGAAGCTGGCAAAGTCTCACCAAACAACTGAATCACAACTTATTGGGTGTATAGTTTTGCCATTTCCACTTAGGAAATGACAATCTTTTTTTTCTAATTGTTCTCTTGCTGGTACTTATAGCAAAGAAGAATCAAAGAAAAAGAAATAGCTGTTCTGCTAATACTCTGGTCTTAGCACGTGTAGAAACTAGTTCTAAAACCTGTTCAGAAATTTAATGAGAATAACAATTACATGTTCATTCATGCTTTCAAAATGTTTGACAGGTCTTTAGAACATTCAGTCATTCCCTTCCTCAGACATTTATTCGTTAAAGTATTAACTGATCCTTTCTTACACTATTACAAAGGTTTGCTTTTTAATTTGAAAGTGATCACAGTGTTTCTCCCTAGACATTAAAAGTATATCTAAAATGAGGCATATTAACACATACCTACAAGACCTTAATATGTGTATATAGATAGTTACATTAAATATAGCAAAGTCCTAACGATATCTTTATACTTGAGGAACATGTTAATGATTTATAAGTACTCAAACAAAACTCATTTCAAAATACTGTCTACATTTCAAACTTGGTTCCTATGTCCTAATTCAATAATCAACATTTATCAAACATCATATTTTCAAATGTATGAAAACCTTCCAATTATTATTTTTATCTTTTCATATTATTTTCCCATCCTTCTCCAATTAAGCTTAAAAATTCTACTAATGATGCCATGTAATATTTAATACATTTATTTTAAATATAATATCTCTATTGACTCTTCTTTATCCCAGCCACATGGACAGGATCTCCTTAAGCTGTGTAGAGTATATAAATAATGCAGAGTCTAGTTATCAGATTTGTAGCATTCCTGCCCTGACTGTTAAGAAACAGGATCGCAATTCAGAATCTGAAGCTAACAAGCAATGTTGTTGCAAAGTTGAATCCACTGCTTACATAATAAGTTGCTGATTAGTCTCTGAGCAGACTTCTAAAATCTGGCCTCAAGGACTGGCTGACTTTCCAAAAGCCTGGAGGGGTGAACTGAGTGGAGAACATGTTTCTTTGAGGGTAAGATTGTTTGGCTTGTTTGTCCTTAGGCTTCTACCACTTGGACTAAGTCCTTTTCCAGTCAGATCATCTTCAGAAATGAGGGGCTTGATAATAATGTTCATAGAGCTGATATCTAGGATTGGCTAGAGTTATAACAGATACTGGTGATCCTAAGGCTACCAGATTGTGATATGTTAATTAAGGGTGTTTATAAATGTTTCTGGTGAGTCCAGTCCACTCCCCAAGCATCACATTTTGACTTTGTTTAGTTCTTAAGTGCAAATATCTAGACTTCAATCAGTGTACACCAAGTTCCTCATGGCAGACTCTAAGGCCATGAACACTGGGTTCCCAACCTCCTCCACCTATTTATGTCTTGGATCTTGTCTCCTATTATTCTCTCTGTCCCCCATTATTTTAGCTGATTTACAGTTTTTTTGCACCCCACATTTCCTTTTCTGCAAATTACAACTTTCCTATCTTGTGATGCTGTTCTGTGATGTCCTTCAATTGTGTGCTTGGACATAGACACATTCAGCGGCCAAATTCCTTTCACATTTCTACTACTAACTAGCTAACTACAAGTGTGTACATTTTGAACCAAGTTGCTTCTTTGCAAGTAATTGGGCATGATATCAGTGTTTAGGGTACTTTCAGATTTAGTGCTATATGATTTAGTACTTTATAATGATTCTTTAACTAACATCTGATACAAATTTCACTGAAATTTGTGAAAAGTGAAAATACACCAAAGAAGTAGTTGCTTAAAATTCAACTGTACCAATTCAGAGGAACTTGCCCCCTCCCCACCACTAGCTGTATAACCTTCTCTATTCCTGCTCTATTCCTCTGTGTGTATATACACATGCATACATGTGTATATGCATGAACTCAAGGTCTGGGGCCTGTTCCTTAACTTTTTTTTTGCTCAAGGTTAGCACTGTAACACTTGTATAACATCTCCACTTCTAACTTTTTGGTGGTTAATTGGAGAAAAGGGTCACAAATTTTCCAGCTCTGGAAAAGCTACTATTCTCAAATTTTAGCTTCCTGACTAGCTAGAATTAGAGGGGGGAGTCTCTTGTGTCTGCATCTGGATTTACTGTTGTTGACAGTGCATCACCATTACAATGCAAATATACATACGTATATATGAAATACATGTACAAATGTGTTTTACACGACTATTTTCTTTCTTTTTATTAGAATATAATAGGAACAGAAGGTTTATGTATTTCGAGCTTCCTGAATAATTGAATAATTTATACAACATCATATGCACTTGCTAAGTATTCATGGAATTCATTTCTTATCTTTTAAAAGTCTTCTGTGTAGCTTTGTCACCTTTGATTCCCCTTTGATACTTTCACAACATCTATTCTTTGCATTGTTACCAGAGTCATTATCTAGAGAATGAACTATCTGCCTTTAATTTTATTTGTAATGGAAAGGAAGAAGAGATGTGCTAGAATGTAGAGAAAAAAAATCAAAACAAAAATTGCAAATCTACTGGGGACACTTATATGCTTAAAACAATCTGAGGTTTCCTTATTACCTTTAGAAATAATTCTGAACTCCTAGTTGGGCAACTGTGGCTTATGCTTATAATCCTAACAACTCAGCAGGCTGAGATCTAAAGATCACAGTTCTAAGCCAGCCTGGGCAGAAATGTCTGTGGGAGTCTTATTTCCAATTAATAACCAAGAAGCCAAAAGTGGAGTTATGGTTCAAATGATAGAGCACCAAGCTTGAGCAAAAGAGCTATAGGACAGTGCACAAGTCCCAGTACCAGCACATGCACACACATACCCACCCACCCACCCACACACACATGTATATACACACAAGAATTCTGAATTCCTCAGCATGTCTTGTAGCGACTCCATCAACCCTTTCTCCATCCTTCCTCTCTATGTCTTCTTTTGTCTATATGCCATGTAACTCCATTTCTGATGTTCTTCCTTCTGTCATTTCCATTCTTAATCTTCAGGCTGCAGAATAAATAGCTTATTCATTCTATCTTAAAAGGCACTGACTCTTGGAGATTTGTTGAATCGCCCAAGCCTATTTTAATCTCTTCCATTTACCCACGCCCTCATCTCCCACCTGTACTCTCTATTACTATAGATTAGTTGGAAAAAATTTAAATTAGAGTAATATAATCTAAGTCCCCACCATAATCTGAACTAACTAATCATGAACTAATTTCTTTCTCCTAATCTGCGCCTCATTATCAACTAAGAAGTTGGATTTTAGCACAGAGGCAGCAAAATAGAAGACGCTCTATCATATTTTCTTGAAGAAATGGGTGAATGTAAGAGAGAACCCATGCTAAGGGATAAAATAGTAAATATGCTAAGCAACAGTATTTAAAACTGGGCCTTTGCATATACTAGGCATTTGGCTCTTTACATTTCCCATGATGCCTAACAAATTCTACCATCCCTTTCCACCTCTGAGAAAGGAGGCATGGGTACATTAGGCAGACTCTCATATATACTATTTTTAAGCTGCACAGTAGGGGCTGGAACTGTATATAACTAACTCTGCTTGTGTCCCTCCCACATTCTTGGCTTTTTCTACCCCTGGAGCCCTGAAGATATGGGAAAAGCTCACCTTAGTCATTCATTCCTTGGTGACTTCAGGTGGCTTATTGAATCTAACTGAAATGTAGTTTTTGTATTATTGGTTGTGTGAAAATAACAATATATAATTTGCAGAGATGTCACCACAATTCAAATCAATAACAGACATGGAGTTTTCATTCCTTTCCCTGAGGGCTATACAGTATGAATGAAGAAGCTGAATTATTGGATAGGTTTACACATGCTTGATAACTTATGACCGGTTATAGCAGTGTAGCTCTGAGTCGATACACTTATAGGATTTCTAAATTCCAACCCGTTTTCCTTCAGTTCCATTCAGCAGAAACTATTTGTTTTTCTCTGTTAGAATTCTGCAGGAGAATGAAGACCATATTTCTGTAGCTGAAGGCTTATGCAAACTCCAGGCTTTAGCCTGATCCATGTTGGTGCCTGAACTGAAAATATCAGCCACAAACCCCCCAAAAAGTGTGCTCTGTTTCCTTTGGGAGAGATCAATATGTGAATGCTATCCAAATGCAAGCCAAAAAAGAACAAATGAGAGGGAAATGTTTTATCCATTCAACATTGACAGCTGACAATAATATCTTCCATCTCGTAGTATTTATAATTTATCAGTCATTTCATATGGGTGGTGACACTTCCTTCTTATACTGGGAAGAGTTGGAATAACTGAAAGTGAGAAAATGGAGGATCTAAGAAATGAGCTAGTCAAAGACCTGAATCCAAGGGCACAGTCTCCTAGACTTCATTCCCTCTACCTCACATCTTCTCCAAGTGCTAGGAGGAAGGGATGGGATTAATCTATAAATACTAGTCAGTCACCAGTGGCTTCCTTCTGTAATTCTAGCTACACAGGAGGATGAGACCTAAGGCTCACAGTTGAACACCAACCTAGGCAAACAAATAAGATAGACAATCTTCCCCAATCAGCAAAAACCTGGAAGTAGAGGTGTGGTTCAAGAGATAGGGCACCAGCCTTGAGGAAATATGCCCAGTGAGAGCACAAGGCTCTGAGTTCAAATCCTAGTACCAACACATAAAATTATTTATAAATATTAGAATAGCTCCTAGTATTCTCCTTAGGATGAAATTATTTTAGGAAAAATAGTTAGAAGAAACTAGCTTAGAGGAGCCAAGGGCTCTGGAAAAGATCGTGACATGGTTAATCATGCATCCTTGTTTTCACTTCTTGCTCTTGGATTTTGTTGCTCATTTTAGCAATTGTATATACAGAAAATTATCTCTTTTTTAAAGAAATTTACCATTTTTGTATTCATAAATAGACTCATTGTTTTAAAACCTTGGACTGAGTAACTGACCCTACTAATTTTTAAAGAGTGTGTTTTCTTCACTGATGAAATCTGACTCATTCATTCATTCACTCATTTATTCATTCAGTTCCAGTACTCTCTTACTCCAAGGCTGGTACTGTCCTATTTGAGTCACATATCTACTTCTGGATTTTCTATGGTAACTGAAGATAAGTATGGTATGGATGTTTCTGCCCAGGCTGTCTTTGAACCACAATCTTCAGATCTTAGTCTCCTGAGTAGTTAGTATGTACAGGTATGAACTACTGAAGAAGGGTCTTGCCAGCCTCAGTTTTATTTAACTTTACATATAGTACACCAACTAAAAATATCCAGAAGTTCCTAGTAAAGCAGAATGAAGCCAGATGGTCCAGATAAAGTTAAAAAAGAAGAGATGTCTATGCAGGTTCAGGTTTATGCCTCTAAAATAACTCTGTCAATGTTCAAAATAACTATCAAGGTCAGAAGCTTTCTTCAGCTTAATTGAATCTCCTGTCATTTATACTAAAATTGGTTATGGTGTAAATTTCTGTTTTCCTTATAATCTTAAGAACAAGGAATCAATTCTAGGCTTGAATGCTGTTTTGGAAATAGTCTGTCTTGATGTCAAGAGATGTCAGTCCTGCCTTTGGCACCAGATAATAATCTGGATGACTCAGTTCATCTTTACAAGACTCAGTTGCCACAGCTCTACAACTTCAAGTTCACATCAGGAGTTCAAATGCTTTTATGCATATGGTAGTTCGGAGACTGGGTCTGCTAAGGACTGCATTCAGTAAGCTTATAACAAGAAAGGTTTCTTAACTTGTCTTATGTTTACCTATTTGAGGATAAAGAAAGAGAAGAAGAAAAGAGTCTTAGAACACCTGTATCCCAAATTAGTGGCCAGGTATTCGAATCTTGTTAGCAATGTAAACCTGCAGGCTCCATCCTTGAGTCCAGTGGTGATATCTGACAGTGGGCACTTGTACTTGTGTTTGATGAAGTCCTCCAGGTGATTCTGAGACACTAAAGTATGGGCTCAATAATGGTAGAAGTGTGAGATAAATGATTTGCTTTTCTGGCCAACTCCCTTGGCCTCATGCCTAAAGCCTAGCAGAAACATTTGCAGGCAGAACTTGGAGGAGGCATGCTCATTTCAGTATGCTGCTCCTTCCTTTTGGACATAAAAAGAAAATGTTGTATTCATTTTTTAGTGTTACAAATATGTATCAGATTGCTCCTTTAAATAGACTGAGGCAATAGTCCATAGAACCCCCTTTTTCTGTTGTTGTTCTTGCGTGCCTGGAAGTTCTTACAGTCCTATCATAGAAGCCTTAACTTTCTCCCCATTGTCAACCCCAGAAACTCAGTTGTCTATTCTGTATTCTCTATGCTCTGCGTGATTATTCTTTCTTCCTACATAGTCTCCAGTACTTATCATGACACTGGTTTTTTACCAACCAGTTCCTTCCTAATAAAAGCAGACACCTGTTTGTTTTCCAGAAGCAATTTAATGGTTCTAGCCTATGGACATTGAAGGAGTATCTGCATAACTGGCAATGGTGGTTTAGAAACAACTGTTTACTGTTTTCTGAAGGATGGGCATACCATGGCTAAGAGAATGCTTTCTGAATCTTTGTTCTTGATGCTCATGAAGATAGTTACAAATCATTCCCAGAAAACCAAGAATTCTACATCTCTCTCTCTCTCATATAATATACATATTTTTATATATTTATATATGCATATATATGTATATATATTCATACACTTTATATAAAAGTAGCTAAATTGTTGTATATATATCATTATATAAATATACTTTATGTATAGCAACCAATCATTTGTGACAGATCCAGTTTTATCTGTTAGATTGCTCTTCTGGATGGAAATTACTAATAAGAGCAAAAGAGTCCAAGTCTTACTCTAGATAAACCCAAAATAAGGCCCAAATTTGATAATAACATCACCTGAATATAGCTCTCAGAATAGGACCATATACTTTTACTAATATCTCTGAGTCTTGGCCTTGGCATTTGTGAAAACAGAGAAACAGATGATTTCAATGACCAATTTACAGTGTTTAGCATGTAGTGTTTCCTGTGTGTCAGACTGTACTGTTGTTCCTAAGTAATACTGCCCCATTGAGATGTCCATCACCAAAGGAAGACAATTTCGCCTGAGTAAATTACTGTGTCCAAGTAAGTTACTGGGAGGAACAATGTCTGGTCTTCTCTCACCTACACAGAGGACAGTGAGGTAGACACTGGGCTCATCACCTCATTTTACACAAGAGGATATCAGTTTACAAAAAAAAGTCCTCACCCAACCCTTCAAAGTCACTAAGCCAGTGTATTAGTAGTTTCCTCCTTCCCAAGAAAATTGAATTTGCATTTGTTTTCTATCTTGTGGTGGCTTCAGCAATCTGGAGAGTGGCTTGGTAACTGTGTCCTAAGCATTTTCCCATTTCCACTTTATTGTTCCCATCCCATGGTGTGATACATGCTAACACATGCCGTGACTCTGACATGTAGGATAGCACTTCACCTTGGCTCATATATACCTGTGTTCAAGTACAAACTTGAAGCTGAGACACAATACAAGAGCAGGTGCTGCCACTTGAAGCAATATCTTCAAACAATAACCTATAATCCATAGGAGGCTTCTTTAGACATTAAAGATTGTCCAGAAAACACACACACACACACACACACACATACACACACACACACACACACACACACACACACACACACACACACACACACACACACATACAAACACACACACACAAAGTCTCTCAGGATTGATACCCAGGCAAAAGAGCCCTCCCCTTATCTCATTTCCTTGTGAAACACTGCTGCACTCAGCAAGAATTTGAGTTGTTTTACATTTATTGCTTATAAAATATAGGAATGAAGTTAGGCATGGTGGTGGATCACTCCTATAATTATGGTCCTTAGTAGTCAGAAGAAGGATCCTATGTTGTAAGCAAGTTTGCATTCTATAATAAGATCTGTCTCAAGCTGGGTGCCAGTGGCTCATGCCTGTAATCCTAGCTACTCAGGAGGCTGAGATCTGAGGATTGCGGTTCAAAGCGAGCCCAGGCAAGAAACTCCTTGAGACTCTTATCTCCAATAAACTACTAGAAAACTGGAAGTGACACTGTGGCTCAAGTGGTAGAGCGCTGACCTTGAGCTGAAGAGCGTAAGGACAGCGCCGAGGCCCAGAGTTCAAGCCCCATGACTGACCAAAAAAAAAAAAAAGTTCTTTCTCAAGAAAATAAACAAAAATACAGAAGTACAAGACAACTAGAAAATTTCTTATGGATTTTTAAAGAAGCTAACTGGAGCATTGGCTAACAAAAGGTATAAAGATAAAAGGAAGAAAATAGAGCAGAAATGCAGACCCAAAGTTTTGTCACAAACAATTTAGTCCTTACTTTTTGGGGTAAAGAAAGATCACGTATTCTGACCGTCTCCTTCAGCGAAGTAGCTTCTGCCAAGAAATGATTAATGACCGTTAGTTGTTTGCCTCTAATGACTGAATTTCAGGACACACACAAGCATTTTTAACCATTGGGCTACTTTCTAATTCTACCAGTTTCAATATTCAATGAAATTCTGGGAGAATAGAGCAGGCATTGTCTCCATTGTAAATGGCTCTCCATTCCAGATCTGCTGCATACTCTATATTGGGGGATTTAAAGCTGAGCAGATACACAGGTTAGCCTATAGCAATGAGGGAGGGGCAGCACAGAGTTTATGTCTGGATGCAAGCAAAGAAAGCAGGGAGGGGAAGAGGAACGGATAGTTGGAAGGAAGCTAACTAGAGAAAGTGTGAGAAAGATAAAGGGGAGGGTGTGAGTGGAGAAGTTGGAACAATGAAGTGACAGAAGATCCTTAAAGTTAATTCAGGTGATAAAACAGCCTATTTCACATGCAACTTGTAATTACTGAGAGCAGTAAAAGAGCCTGACTAGGCAATCAGGACAAAGGCCTCCCTCCCTCAGAAGTTCTGCAACCCTCACCCTGGCCTTGACCAGTCTTGTATACAGACTCCTAGGGTACACATCACCGGGGTCTTGAGCAGTCACGCATGTGCATCTGGGCCCCTGGGCATCCTTTCCTGACACATTGCCCCTGGAAGACTTGCATGTGAACCATGAGCTAATCGGACCTCAGAGGTGTGCACCAGAACCTGCAACCCCTCAGAGAGGCTAATCAATTCATGAAGAGCTTATTGCAATCTGTGTGAAGCCTACTGGGGTTGCAAAGTGACATGTCCCACTGTCTGTCCAACACCTTGAGAGTCTTGTAGCTTTCTCCTAGAGACACCTGACTAACTCCCGCACCAGGCCCCAGGCAGAGCTTTCCCCTGGAACCCCCCTGTCTAGTAGAAGCTCTGCTTATTTTTTCAGTAACCCATTGTCATATGAATTCTCCTCTGCATCAACTCAAAACAAAGCTGCCCACCGAAATCCCACGAGTAACCTGAAAATATCTTGAGACCATGACTAAACCCCCAAACAAATAAATCAACACCTTTGGGCGGACCAAGGCCTCTGTATTTTTTAAAGCTCCAAGTTGCACTGTTGAAGCCAAGGTCTGAGTCTGCTCCATAGGCTCTGCCTATTAGGCTTTGCCTAATAACCAGTTGCCATGGGAATGTACCCACCAGCTGGGGGAGGGTTGTTCTCCTTCCAGGTTACCTTCAAAACCAAAACTTTTCAATCAACAAGGTAATAAAATCCTTTTGTGGTCTGTAGCAAAATTAAACATATTGCAGTAAAGTTCACTTTCCACTTTATGCTCATTCAGGACTGCTGGGTGGACACTTCAGCTGGGCGATAGTTCTGACTGTGAACCCAACAGGAGCAAAAAAGCCAGTCATGACACTCACTTGCCATTTGCTGTCTAGGATGTACAATAAGGGTGCATCATGCTGGTTTTTAGGATTAGCCATGATACATGCAGCATAAAATGAACACTATGCTTATTTTTCAGTCTATGTGATTATCTCTACCCTCTAGTAACTGAGTGACTGAATAATTCACTTAATCTGGGATGGGTGCAGTTTCCTTATTTATACAATAAGTATAGTAAATCTTCAGTCAAACATAAATGAAAGTAGGTTGAGACCTGTCTGTAAATTGCAACTACATTAGCAGACATCTATAATAATAATAAGAAGAAGACAAAGAAGTAAAAGGAGGAGGAAGAGGAGGAGGAAGAGGAGGAGGGGGAGAAGAAGAAGATAATTAAAGGCTATATTAACTTAAAATTACTTATAGAGACACTTTTCCTCTATCATACTTGATTTATAAATATCATTGTTCAGTAGGCCCTTCTTAACCTGCATGCTTTTAAAACAATTGGAGATAAGGCCTGGTGGCTCAAGCTTATCCTCCTAGCTACTCAGAGGCTAAATGTTTAAGTGTCACAATTTTAAGCAAAAAGTAAGGCTAGGTACATGTCTCAGCAGTAGAATGCCAGCCTAGCAAGTGGAAGGCCCTGAGTTCAAATTCCATACTACCAAAAAATAACACATTAAAAAATAATTTTAGAATTTCCAAAATCTATTGTTTGTTACATTTTTTTTTTTCTGGAGGTTGAATATAATTTTCAGCTGGGAACTTTGTTAGGAAATAAGTGCTCTGATAGTAAGTTCCTATCACACAGAACACCTCCTCATAAATCCAATTGGACAATCTGTCCATTGGGTTTGGCCTCAATCCCTGGGTTCTCTTACTGAGAAAAGAGTACCATGAAATTGCTGTCAGTAACTAAGTACCTTCTGCACATCAGCCTGCAATTGAGAAGTGCACCTCAGTGCAGTTACAGATGCTCTGTTACCTAAAAAGCAAACTTGAAGAGCAAAACAATTCATTTTCGATCTAATTAAAGTCATTATAAACAGCCTCCCGGCGCTTAACCTTTTTTTCCTCTAAAATCCCAATGTTTCAGCTGGATGCTCAGATCTGGAGATTCATTGAGATTTTTCTTAATTGCCTTTCCATCACTAATGGGATTCACTTCATTATTACCTCTGCCAAAGCTGCCTCCAACGTTCAGCCCCCATGCTGGGCCATTTACATGCCTATTCATAATGCGCATTTTCACTAAATGCTGAAGTCCTGCCACTCAAAGTGTAGCAAACTAAATTGAAGTGTGGCCCCTCTAATTGGAAAACACTGACTTAAATGGTACTTGTCTTATATATAACTATGATCTCTCCTTTTCTGTGTATTAGTCCCTAACTTTCTTCTTCATGCCTCGCACAACATCCTTGCACAACATCCTTCTTCCCTTCCCTGACTCTTTTCTCTCCTGCTCTTTACCACTCCAAACCCTCTATGCCCCTTTCCACAATATCCTCATAAGACCATCCCATTAATCATATCGACAAACACCCCATCTTTATTTTCAGCGAGCAGCTATTTTTACCATTGTTTTTTAAACCCCAACCAAGTCTGGTGAACCAGTTTAATGGAGCCCAATGGAAAGGTGACTAAAAGAAGGTTTAAAGGGGAAATATGATGAAGAATATCCATATGACTCAGAGTAAACTTGAAAGCCAGTTCAAAACCTCTGGAAAAAATAAGATGTTAGTGCTGTGTATCATATCATAGAAAAGAACAACTCAGAGATTGACAGTCCTGGCAAGGGTCTCTGAAGGAAACAGTAGAGTAAAAGCAACAGGAATGCCCATAAGTACCCTGCAATGCCTGGATAACAATGTTCCAAAGGAATGTACTCATTACTTTATCTATGTAACTGTTACCTCTCTGTGCATCACCTTGACAACACAATTAAAGTTAATTAAAAAAACTTCCTTAAAGAGCATTTTCATTAGAATTATTGGGGTCTAGTTAAAGTGAAAGAGTTAATAAGGAGTAGGTATTGGGTAGAGACAGAATAAGTAAGATTTCTTCACAACAGAAGAAGTTGTGCATGGTGGTACATGCTTGTCATCCCAGCTCTGATGGGATGCATAAAATGGGCAGATCCTCATCTAGGTGTGTACCTGGGTAAGAAGCAAGATACTATATCAAAAATAACATGCACAAAGGACAAAAAATCACTAAAGTTTGGCTTAGCAATACAGCACTTGCCTCACAAGGAAGAAACCCTTAGTTCAAACCTCCTACCACACATTTTTTTTAAAAGAGCCAATTACCATTATTTTCTCCCATCAAAAATTACATTAAAATGACATGTAAGAGTCAAGGGACTTTTATGTATCCAAACTGTGCTAATATGTGTTGCTTCTCTTAATTGTCACTTCTATGAGACAGATACTTCTATTCTTCTTATTTTCTTGAGAGAAAACATGGGAGCAGTAGAGCAGCAGAGCTGAGGTTCCAGCTCTGATTCAATTCACTCTAATAGCCATCCTTTGCATACACTCTTGTAGTCATTGACCAGAGTGGGTAGAAACCTTAGGTTATGAAAACATACAACCACATTTTATTTTTTAAATAGCACTGGGGCCCTGAACTCTTGCACAGCTTTTGGATTTAAACCTGGAGTTCTATTACTTGAACCACACCTCTACTTCTTGCCTTCTGCTGGTTCATTAGAGATAAGAGTCTTACAGATTTGTGTCCAGGCTGCCTTTGAACTAATATCATATGATTTCAGTCTCCTGAGTAGCTAGGATTATAGGTATGAACCACCAACATTTGACTATAATCATACTTTTAATAATCCTTCTTCCCTTTCTCTCTTTCTACCAATTATCTTTTGATTATTCCTTAGAGTTGAAAAAGAGGTTAAGTCTAATTTATGCTGATTTAAATTTCTAGTCTTATCTTTCATGGTGGAGAAATACATTGGCATTCTGACCTTATACATCAATCTGCATGAATTTAGTTCATGTGAATTTGTGTCTGGGAAAGGTACCATCCTCATAAGCAATAAACTCAGTTTCTTCTGGGACCACCCTCATATCCTCTACCCGGACCTTTACTTCTGGCCTAGTATTTAGTTACTTTTCTCTGATTGCACCAAGCGTGTCTTTATCCTGGCAACAGAACTGTATGTCTGGATGAGTAAGAATGAACACAGGAATCAAATCAACTGGTTTGTGAGCATGCTGTAAAATATCAAAATGGAGCGAATCCCCTAATCCTTGGATCAGAAAGTGGGGGGGGGGGGAGGGGGAAAGAAAGTAGGGAGGTGGTGGGAGGGACAACTTTCTTAGTGAAGCAAAAATCCAGACAGCAGCTCCTAGAGTTGAGAACATCTGGAGGAGGAAGGGATTAAGTCAGAATCCAGAGAGTAAACAATATCAAAATATAGTACATCTATAAATAAAGACATCAAGATAATATGGAAAGTTTTTGAACAATAAGGGCTAGTGCGAATGAGGAAAGAAAGAGTAAGTGAGAAGGTCGATCTGATTAAAGTACTGTCTACTCCTGTGGGAAATACTATGCTGAAAATCCTTTGAACAACCACCTGAAGTTAATAAGTAATAAATGACAAAACGTAAACAGGTCCTGTTCTGGGTGAGTATTGAGTCCTGGAGGGAAGAGGCTGAATAGAGGGGGAGAAGGAGAGGGAATATAAACAAAATATTTTTTCTTATATATATGTTTATTATTCTAAAGATACTGTACAGCAGGGTTACAGTTACAATTAACAGTTACAGTTAATGAGTACATTTTCTATCTAGCATTGTTACCCTTCCTTTGTTTTCCTCCTACCATCCCAACTCCTCCTTCTCCCCACACCCTAAGTTTTAAAGTTCATTTTCAACATAGTGTCTTGTAAGTCAGTGGGTCAACCTGTATCCTTGTTTCAGCATTTTGTTATTTCCCTTCCCCTCCCTAAATTAGAAAAATGTATATACAAGATGCAGGGCACCAGCATCAAATACAGTGAAAACAGGGGTTTGGCAGGGGGTATAACTCAGTGGTAGAGCACATACTTAGCATGCATGAGGCCCTGGGTTTGATCCCTAGCACCTCCACTTGATTCTCTGGTTCACTCATCAAAATACTTTAACAGGTGTGAAATGGAACAAGGAGGCTTGTGGAGATGAGTTTGGGAAAAGGAGAAAGGCTGAGGGAGAGTGATGTGGGTGGTGAGTCTGATCAAGAGACATTGCATGCATGTATGGGCATGTCAAAATGAAACCCCTTTTGCAACTTGTTAGTGCTAATATATTTTAAAAAGAAATAACTATTCAGATTTTGGAATCTCAGCTCCCAGTCGTGTGTGGTAGCAGCTTGGTGGCATGCTGGGAGCTCATCCTGTCATTTGTCCTCCTTTACATTCTCTTGGCCCTGTGTGCAGGATCTGTCTATATAGCCATACCTAGGTGAGGAGCAGCCTTTAATGACCAATGGGCCACATTTGAAAAGGTCAGTGTATGTAGTGTATGTAGTCTTGCACCATGGCTCAAGCAAAGGAAGCTTGCTGGAGCTGTTGTTCTGAGAAGCATTATGATCCGGTGAGGAGTCAGGCGTGGGGTCCAATTCACAGCTCTACCAGTAACTCTATTTCAATGGACATGGTTTCTAATGTGTTAATATCAAGTTGACGAAATAAAACCTGATTAGGTGAGTTTGATTGTGAAATGATGGAGAATGCATAAATGATAACCTAAATTGGACATATATATACCACCTTGTTCCTTCCTTTCTAAAGGAAGGGTACAAATTCTGTAAGGAAATCAGCCAATTCTCATTTATAACAGGACAAAACCAATGTTGTGTGAAATGAGGATGGCGTTTCCAAAGAATGACAGTTCTTTTTTAGGGGAAAGGTTTGTCCTCCAAAAAAGCCCACATTAAACCAGAAGAATTAAATTTGAATCCACCTTTATTCCTTCATAGGACATAAAGTGTGCTACTTAATTTCTCTAAGTCTCAAATATTCATGGATGTGAGGAGTTCAATAAAGTTGCTTTTGCTCTGTCATTCGGATGCTTTCCTTTCATGTACCACTAGAAAAGAAAGATGCCCAAGCTGAGAAGAGTAATAGGAGACTCCTGTAACATCTGAAATCCAAAGAGTTGACTTCTCATTCTAAGACAAATGGCTGGAGACATGCAGGAAATGAGTTTTTCCCAATCCTGGTAATAGGAGGCTATCTAATTTACAATCTGAACCAGAGGAATTCAGGCCAACTTCCGTCTGGATTTATACTGCCATTATGTGCCCTTCTCCATCCTCCTCCCCAAGTGTATGTATCTTAGCATGTCCTTAGCACTTATAACATTATATTAAGGAGAAAGGATTACACACACACACACGCACACACACACACACATCACATCACATCACATCACATCACATGTAATATATGGACATGTAGCATTGGCTATAGCTCTACATCTTTTGGGTATTTGTGCTTTAATAATTTAGGAAAGTCAGTATAGCCTTACATATTCACATAACTATGAGTCATTTTTAAAATACATAATTTTTCTTTAGTCAGATTTCAAGTTTGTACTGGAGATGTCCCATAAGAGCATACCAGCTCAATTTTGCTTTATTATTTTTATTTTTTGGAAAGTTTAGAAAAAGACAAGTTTACAAGAAGTTCCCCTGTATCAGGTACAATTTCTGTTCTAATCACCTGATCAAGTTTTCTGAGTCCTTTAACCCTGAAATACATTACTATGCCAACACTCTCTTATTCTGAAATTTAGTCATAGACAAGGAACAGAAGGAATCCCAGGAGAAACCACTTTTCCATGCCCAGAATTTAATAATGTGGATGATAATCAGTTTGCAACCTTTGTTTCCATACCTTGGCAAGAGGGAATTATTGAGGGACTGATTCATTAAAGAACACAAAAGAGGCATATCTACTTTTCTCCTCCATAACTAATAAGAGAAGGACAAAAAAGGCTCTTTGAGAGGAGAGCAAAGCGCAGAGTGAGGAGATAGACAAGGTTAAACAACTAGGTAAGACCCTTCCCCATCATTTCAACATACCAGCTCTTCCTCTTAACATCATCTGCTTTCTAATTGACTTTCCAAGTGTGCTGACTGAGGAAGAGCATCATGTGAAAGCAAGATCAAAGTTTGGCAAACACCCCCCACATTACAATGGGTTAGTCTCAAAATCTCTTAACTTCCAAGAGACAAAATATGGAAGTTATGAAAGCAAGGATTCTGGGCAGGAAAGAGTAATAAGGAAGTGTCATGATAAAGAAATGCATATTCATCTACTTATTCATCAGGAAGGAATGATGGCATAGAACCCATACATTTTGCTGGTGTCAGAGGAGAGTGTTTCCATGTCTCTTGTTGAGTGTCTTTTCTGTCACACTACTGAAACAACACATAGCAGAAGAGGAAGGAAGGTTTTCCTTCTTCAAAGAAGGAGCGTATTTATCTATTTTCTTTCCCTCCCTCCTTTACTTCCTGACTCCCTCCACTCCTTCCTTTCCTCCATTCTTTCCTTCCTTTTCTTGTTGCTTCCTTCTTTTCCCTAATTCTTCCTCCTCCCCTCCCTTCCTTTCCTCTCTCCTCTCCTCTTCCATTCCCTTTCCTTTTCCACTTCCGGTCTTCTTCCCCTTCCCTTTGTTTTCCTTCCCTTCTTTTCTATTCCCCCTTTCTTCCTTTTCCATCCCTATTTTCTTTCCCTTTTCTTTCTTCCTCCCTCCCTCTCTCTTTTCTTCCTTCCCTCCCTCCCTCCCTCCCTTCTTCCCTCCCTCCCTCTCTTTCTCCCTTCCTTCCTTCCTTCCTTCCTTCCTTCTTTCTTTCCTTCCTTCCTACCTTCCCTCCTTCCCTCCTTTCTTCCTCCCCCCCTCCCTCCCTTCCTTCCTTCTGTAGATAAGTTTATATATATTAGGTATAAGGGCTTCAAAGGAGCCTGTGATCTTTAGACACTGTTTACCAGGGTGTACCAGGAAGTAATCCTCATAGTAAGTGCTTAACATCTAAATCTCTGTTAACAATGCTAGCAACAGGAATTAAGATTTAGCTACTAGACTCTTATTTTTCAGGGGATTGCACATTTAAAATATATTTGATGTGAATCTCAATTAGTTATTAATTATCTGTTTTAATATAATACCTCTAATTTCAGCAGAAGGTTCATCTGAGAAAATGTCAAGTGATTCATTAGTGAATAATTGTTTTTTTCTTCCTAAATAAGTTGATTACTGAATTTTCTCAAGAAAAAAAAAACTCTTAAGTATTTTGAATAATTCCTCACACAAGATTGACAAGCAAATTATAGAGCCATATAAAGGCTGCTTAACAAAAATATATTTTTAAAAAATAATATACATCTTTATTTCATAGCTATTGGAAGTACCTTTTAAGAAAGACCTTGGGGACTGAGTATTGGAAAAAACCCATGAATTAATACTCAACGCATAGACCCAATGCTGGGAAATCAGCTTTCCCTTTGCATTTGACACTCTGATTGGCCACTCATTCATCCTTGTGCTGAAGTTCAGTACCTTCCTGGCCCACTACTTAGGATGTTTTGAAGAACTAAGACAAGATAATATGCATGAAAGCATTCAGAAGTCTACTGTATTGCCATTATATATATTTATTATTATTATTATTAGGCTGTGTGACAATATATACTAGAAAAGGGAGGAAAGGTTTTGCTATGTTTTCTATCCTCCCCTCTGGTTGAGGAACAAATGGAAAATAAGGAACAAATTACAGGGCTTGCCCATGTTCTGAATGACTACTATTATTGTTATTGAAGGTGGCTGCATCTTTGAAATTCTTTCTACAAAATTTGGAATACTTTCTCTGGGTTTTACTATGTGATACAAAAAGAAGAGGCTTGGACCACTTTTCAGTTGAGCATCAGCTTCCCTACTTTTCATGTATGAGATCAGGGGGCCACTTTTCTCTACACACATTTCTCAACAAGACAAAATAACTACCTGAGATGGTACCTAGAATATATGAGATATACACCAAAAATATATTTCCAAGTCTTTTATTATATTAAGGAAAAAATATATAATGCTGTGGTTTTCAATTTCTTCAGGAAGTAGTAGCCTTACTACAATGATCCTTAAGAAATATGTAACTGACCGATGTGCTTTTTAAATTTTATTTTTATTGTAAAAATACTGTAGAGAGGGGTTACAGTTATATGGTAAGTAATGAGTACATTTCCTATCAAGCATTGTTACCTCCTCCTTTGTTTTTCCCCTACCAACCCTACCCTCCACACTTCCCAACACCTCCTTCTCCCCATCCTGAAGTTGTAAAGTTCATTTTTTAAAAAAAATTATTGTGAGAATACCGTACAGAGGAGTTACAATTACATGGGCAAGATAACGAGTACATTTCTTATCAAGCATTGTTGCCTCCTCCTTGTTTCCCCTTCCCATTCCTTCCCATACTCCCCACACCCCCCACCAAAGTTGTAAAGTTCCTTTTTTTGACATAACAACTTGTACATCTCATTGTTGCAATGGTTCCACTTGTATCCCTAGTTACAAAATTTGTTTTTGCCCTTCCCCTCCACAAATGATACCAACATCAAATACAGTGAAAGCAAGGGTTATACCTTGGGAGAGGGACATACAAAGGAACATAGAAATTATCTTATAAGTATGTTAGAAACAGTTGCACGAAAGAAAAAAAACACATTTGAATACTTATCTTGGGGTTCATTCCCCTAACATCAACTTATCTGACCTTTTCTGCTTGACTCAGACGTATACTAGTTATTGCAAATAAGGGAAACGATGGGACCTATGTTTTCACTTAATATAAGTTTTTCCAAGTCTTTCAATTTCCTAAAAAATGGGGCAATGTCATACTTTCTGATTTGGGCATAGAATTCCATTGTGTATATATACATTTTCTTGATCCATCCCACTTTTGGGCATTTACTCGAATGATCACAAACAAGACTGTACTAAAGCTACCAACACAACTATGTTTATTGCAGCATTATTTACCATAGCTAAGATATGGAACCAACCCAGATGCTCCTCAGTAAAGTTCGTTTTCAACATAGTGTCTTGTATATCTCATTGTGACAATGGGTCAACCTATATTCTTGTTTCAGCATTTTGTTATTTCCCTTCCCCTCCCTAAATTAGAAAAATGTATATACAAGATGTAGGGCACCGGAAGGAATCAAATACAATGAAAACAGAGGTCATACCATGGGGGAAGAACATGCAAATGAATCCAGAAAGTCATGTAGTACATTACAAACAACAGTGAGAAAGAAAAAAAAACCTCTTGTGTCCGTCTCTTGGGTTTCATTTCACTTAGCATCATCTTATATGGTCATAGGTACACAGCTTTTGACCTTTTCTGCTTGGCTAGTAAAATTATCCTAGTAAGCCAATATGCTTTTAAAAACTTATAATTCCAGCATTGGGGGTAACTGAGGTAGGAAGTTCATGAATTCAAGGCCAGGCTGGCTATATTGCAAGACTGTCTCAAACAAAGAAACAAATAACTAAACAAAACTGAAAGTTGTAACAGAGCAGAGATGTGGGCACAAATGCATTGTAGCTCTGTTACCTGGCCTTGGCTTCTTATTAAAATATGTAAACACAGATCATTAAAATGCTTGCAGCTAACTGAAAATAGGGCATGCTGCTATAAACATTTCTGGTTGCTTCCTCAATATCTATTTTGATATCCTTCCTTGCTAACAAACCCCTAATTAAGTTCAGGGTGGCCATATGCCCAGCTTAAACAACAAAAATTCCCCAGGCTTCTTTTTAAGTTTGTGACACAATTCTTAATGAAATTCTAAATGAAAGTCACTCCTTGGAGCTATGGGAAAAAAAAGTTTGCAAATGCAAACTCAGCTGGAATTTACCCTCTGCTCTTTGATCTTCTCTTTCAGATCTAGAATGCAGAACCTGAGCAGTCTTGTTTCAACCCCAGAGACTCCTGATGCCAGCACACCATTCCTGTAAGCCTTGTTGTCTTCAGGAGAAAAATTAAAACTGCTATTTGGTTAAACCACTGCAGGCGAATTTCTGTGTCATCAAACCAAATACATAAGGAGGACATAAGGAATTTATGAAAGAAAATCCTGCAGTAACACATAGTGTCAGATCTCCATAAATCAACCTTCCTTCCTTCCTTCCTTCCTTCCTTCCTTCCTTCCTTCCTTCCTTCCTTCCTTCCTTCCTTCCTCCTTTCCTTCCTTCCTTCCTTCCTTCCTTCCTTCCTTCCTTCCTTCCTTCCTTCCTTTCTTCCTTCCTTCCTTCCTTCCTTCCTTCCTTCCTTCCTTCCTTCCTAGCTACCTAGATACCTACCTTCCCTGTTGCTAGAATTGAGAAGATACAGAGGAAATCAGGACCAAGGAAGCAAGAGTGCTCTGTGGCTATCTTGATTATGAATAGAACAGTAGCCAATTAAAGGCCAAAATGAAAAGATGCGAAATGGAAGCCTGGAAATCAGGGGAGAGGCCACAGCATATACTATAACTCCATGCAGTAGGGCGCTTACTAGGTAGGATGGCATCCCATGGAAAGAGTGATCACTAAGATTTAGCCCAAGGGTTGTCCTACTCTGATGACTGTGTATCGTTTTCATTGTACCATTCAATGAGTGCACAAGCAAGATCTTAGAAAAGATGTACAAACAATGTGCCTCTTTGTGCTTCTTTAAGACTTTCATGTATGTCCAGAAATATGGAGGAAAACAACAAAGAGCATATTGTTTTCTTCAGGTAGTGTCACTTTTGTGACTTTCCAAGTACAAAGGAAACTATACTCTCAGTTGCCAGAATAGAAGCATGAGTGGCAGAGTGCTATTGCTATGCCAAGGGTCCTTATGGACATTTGGGTGGCCACAGGGGAAACTATTAAGTTGAACCCCCTCCACCTGGCCCTGGAGAGGGCACTGTAGAAGAGCAATCCAGGTTGATTTCTTGGACCTCTTGGGCTCTAACACATGGCTTTCTCTTTCTTATCAGATGTTTGATTAACTTTGGGCAACTTACTTAACCTCTCTGTGCCTCATTTTTCTTAAATGTAAAGTGGAAAGAACACTTTGTTTTTAAAGCTCATGCAAAGAGTAAACAGATACTGAGATTAAAATGCTCAGCCTTGCAAGAAAAGAAAGGGGAATTGTTAGATAGAGACAACAAAATGGAATACAAAGCACATGCAGACAACATGTGTCCCAGCATGGTGCCTGTGGTACCCATCTGCCTCAGGTAACCTCCCAAATGCTTTTCCCATAATTCCCTGGGTACCTTTCCAACCTGTGAAAATATCTGGGCAGTACATGCACAAGCCATCAAGCAACAAGTACGAAGATCAAGGAAAGAGATATGGAGGAGGCCTGTACTATAAACACCACTTTCCAAGAAGACTCCTTTAGACCACCCTTTGGTGACCCTCTATTCAAAGAGTCTCTCTACTTTCATGGCTTTCCTTTCACTTTATTTCATTTTGGTAGTACTGGGGTTTGAACTCTGGGCCTCACACTTGCTAGGCCAGCACTGTATCCCCGAGTCATACTTTCAGCCCTACTTTTACTTTCAAATAAACTTGCCCTGTCTGCTTTAAACATTTTCTTGATTCTTTAATGGGTAGGAAAACAAATCTGTGCCCTTAGATGTCATCACATAGTAGGTTCTCAATCAGCCTTAGGGTTCATTGTAACCTTTAATTTTCCTGTCTGTCTGCCCTAACAGGTAGAAACAGGACAATAATGACAACAATGGAACCATGTGATACATATGCAAGAGAATAATCAAAACTATATGTCCACATGTTTATAGGGAAAAAAGAGGGCTGTTAAAAACTAAGCATCTCAGCTGTTTCTGAGTTTTCTCATTAACATTTGTTTGTTCTTTTTTGATTCCTTTTGTTTTCTTCCATCAGACAAATGGCAGCAGGAGCCAAAGTGGAAGGAAAATTGTGGGGAAAAAATTAAAACAGGATTATAAAAACCTTTTCATTAACTCTTTTTTCTCCCCAGAGATTATGAGTGAGTAGCAAGGAGAAGAATATCTATCATAGATGCAAAGAGTCCTGTGATGGTCCCAAAGCCAGACTGAGACTGCTTGGCTGCAGCATATGGAGTGTCACGACAAACCTGAGGAATCGGAGTAGGGGTTTTCATTTACCTAAAACTTTACTTTTTAGTACTGAGATCACCACATCCCAGGAAAGCTTGCATTCTGGGCAAACCAGGATATGAGGTTAGTTGTCACCTTAGGAAGAATCAACAGAGGGGCTAGGCATGCTAGCTGTTCCTGTCTACATTCTAGCTTCTCAGAAGACTGATCTGAGAATTGAAGTCTGAAGCCAGGCAAACAAATCCATGAGACTCTTATCTTCAGTCCATCATCAAAAAGCTGGAACGAGCTCAATTTCTAGAACACTAGCTATGAACAAAACAAGATAAGCAAGAACACAAGGCCTTGAGTTCAAGCCCCAGTACACACACAAAATAGAAGGATCAGAGGTTGCAATAACAAATCTGAACCTAAGTAGACATGTAGAATTGTAGTAGAGATTCAGCCTTCAGGAGCCCACTATTTACCTCCTGCCTTTAATGATAGCTAAAGTACTAACTCCAACTACTCAGCAATGAAATCTACTGATTGGACAGAGAAAGATGACACAAGAGCTTTGGTTATTTCTCCTCTTGAACACTTGCTTCTTGTCTATGCTTTGTTTATTTGCAGAACTTATTGATTGGTATATTTCTCCCTCTGCAACTTGAGGAACCAAACTATACTAATGGCAAAGACAACAGGAAGACATAGTAATTTCCAAAACTTAACTGATATATATATATATTGCAAATTAGGATGGGACTCGACATGTGGGTTTACTTAGCATGTCAAATACAAAATAGGTATGATCAATTCAATATCAATGTCCACATTAATTGAAACACATGCATTCCTAATTCATTGGCATTTATTAAGTGCTCACATTATAAATGAATGTACTATCATTTGACCCTTTTAACAATCTTACTGTAGACATGAGAAGATTGAGGTTCAGACACAGTTTGTAGAAGGAGAATGTGGCTTTTAGTATGAGTTATGCCAATAGCTAGGCGAATGACTCTTGGGTATGACTTGGAACTGCTTAGCTTAAGTTTTTACATTCATCTGTAACATATATCCTCTTTATCTCATAAGATAATTTTTAAGATTAAAGAATAGCATGGAGTTACTTTCTAAAATGTTATCTAGACATTATCGTATCTCCCTTACTTCATATACATACACACATACATTCTAACAAATGTAGTAAACTTGAGCAGTTTATTCGTTTTGGATAACAGCTAACCAAGAATAATATAGAAGTGGAGGAACTGCGACTTTAGTCTTTCTCTAAACCTCATCATATTCCTGTGAAACCATGCCAAAGAACATTAATATGAATATGCTGATCAATTTGAAATCCCTTATCCGTCCCCACTCCAAGCCTTGATTTCACATTTTGAATATATAATATTTTCTTCCTGCTAATCCATTGGAAGACACAATCACAACACTTATGCCTAATTCCAAATGTTTGTGAATGTTAACTAGAATGTTTTATCTAACAAAGAGAAATGATTAAAGTTATCTTTTATATTTTGATATTTTGTGGGATTTTGTCCTGAATATTTTCAAGCTCTTACAGTCATTTTTGTGTTGATTTCCTTTTTTTTGAACAAGGCATGCATAAATGGTGTGTTTTAATATCCAGTATCTTACTTCTCTCATATACAATCAAATTTCCATTATCAGAGCAAGCCCAAAGATGGTACATTCTAAGCAATTTGGCATTTGAAACAAGAATTCAATTCTGAATGACAAAAGCTTTGCACTTAGAGCAAAATGAAATTTAATAGAAATTTATATCAGTAAGTCTATCCATTTCTATTCCAAAAGAAAAAAATCTTCAATTTCATAAGTTATTTATGTGAAATAAAAATATTGGTTTTAAAAATATGCTAATTTTCAAAGGAGTATCTGAAGTACCTGGCATGTATTTAGCAGAAGTAGCACTTTTCCAGAGGCAAACAGCTTCAAATAGGAAGTTCGATGGCATTGAAAATTAATATTCCAAGAAATTTGAGTAATATATATATATATACCTTCCTATCTGTTAAAGACCTGGGATACACATCCAAGAATGGCTAGGAGACCTATTCAGGACTTTCCCCATGCATTGATGAATGGAAATAAGAGTCAAATAGTACTCAGGAGACAATCATCAAAAGAAAGCTCAGTTGTTCCTTTACAGTTCTTTACCAAATCAGGGTGGGCTTAGAAAGTATAGAACTCAGATGTACAGCGCTTCCTCACATAAAGACTAGATGTTCCTTTGGAACTAATAACAACACAACCCACCTTCTCTCCCAAGTCCTCCTCATTTAGGATCCTTTATCAATAATCATAAACACCAATTATTGGACAGGACAATAAAACTTGCTACTCCAATTTCATTTTTCAGAGTTTTAATTCCTTCTATAGCCTAGATATCACATACCTACCCGTACAATAATTGAAGACCTTCCCCAGTGAGAAATTTATAAGTTTTAGGCAGACTAGTTCCTTCCTAGGATTATTATCATTTCTGAGCATCCTTCATTATATTAACTTTTGCCATGTTCTCCGTTACTCTTGCTTCCTTCTTCCTTTCTATTTGTATGATTCATTCCTTCCCTTTTTCCTTCCTTCCTTCCTTCCTTCCTTCCTTCCTTCCTTCCTTCCTTCCTTCCTTCCTTCCTTCCTTCCTTCCTTCCTTCTTCCTTGTCTTTCTTTCTCCCTTTTTTTTTTCTTTCTACCTTCATAAAATGAATTCCTAAGCACCTACAGTATGGTGAACACTCTGCTAAATTTGTAAATTTAAGGCTAGTATCTCTGCTATCAGCTATCTCTCCTACTCATGGAAACAGACCATGAAACAAGAAATATGACATTGTGGTATGCGTATGTTGACATGGAGAAAGAAACAAAACCTTATGGATTAATAAATATAGGTCAAGCAACCAGTGGCACAGAGAAATGCTGTAAACATTTCCTTTTTAGATTTAGGATCTCGTTTCCTCTGAAACGAGGACATGCTTTGCTTGAGAATATGTTTTCTTCAACACTGATCTTACTTGGACAATGACAAAAATGCTCCCCATTTATTAATGGTAAAGAATATGATACAAGCTGAAACAACTGCACTCTTTCTGAAGAGATATTTTTGCATCTCAAGGAGGTGACTTAGCTCATTCCAGGGGCCATAGCAACCTTGCACTAAGTAATTTATAAGCATCAGTTTGTGCTTATAATCCTGGCCTTTGGAAGTCAAAGATATTGGTGTCAGCAGGTTATATGTTCCTCAGAGATGGTACCTTCCATTTGTCTTCACACTTGGAAGGGAAGGGGCTTCCTCAAACTGAGTTATTCAGGACAGGCTTCAACTCGTAACATTAATGCACTGGACGTGATAGGTTTAACACAAGGACTTTATGGGGCCACACTCAGATTATAGCAATTGAGATAGAGCTTGAAACAAAATAATTTGCAATAGGTTTGTCATGGGACAGTTTAATAAGAAACTCATTGAGTTTCTACTGCCCAGATTTTTACATAGTATTTTTCAGGATACTGGTAAAGCTGTTTATCTATTTAACAACTTCCAATAAATTTCAATTTGATTAATCAAACAAGAAACTTGATCAACAAATTGTGACTAAAGCAGGAAGATTTTCCTGAATGGAAGACAATATGTAAGCAAAGACCTGCAGGTATGAAAGAATGAGGGTGCATCTGCAAAAGAGAAGAGGCTGGGAGGATGGATTCTTGGGAAACAATGATAGAGAAACTGGAAGAGAAATCTCAAGTGAATACCTTATGTTCAAATATCAAGAGCTGAGGCATCAGACATCATAACACTTAGGCATCATAACATTTTATTTCTGGGTCTCATGGCTAACATTATAGAGAAGGCATTCATGTCAGAACTCTCACACATTTAAACATGGAATTGCTTATGCTAGAACTGAGCCTGAAAATCTAGTGATAGACTAGCCCCAACCTAACAGGAAAAGTAAGCTCATCTTCCCATTTGGTAGAAACAGAAATGAGGCCAAATAATTTCATTCTCACAAAACAAATATTACACAGACTAAACAAAACATGAGAAATAAAATCTATGCAAACACAATGGATACTGTGTGACAATAATTCCACATCAGAAAATATATTGGTATTAAGAATCACATTAAAAGCAAAAATGAGATTAGCTCAATAAATTTAGAAAAATGCTCATGGAAAGTTATCTGATTTAATATAAAATATCTATAGGAAAATAAAGTAGATAGCATTTATTGGCTAACGTCTATCTACTCATGAGAAACAAGGCTCTACTGTATTGTGAAAATACAGGGACTTTCTTTAAAGTTAGAGAGAGGAAATTTCTGCTATCACTGATACTTATCAGTGTATACAGAGTAGTCTACAATATAGTAAGATAAGCAAAGGACAAAAGAAATGTAAAGACTGCAAAGGAAAAGTCAAAAGTATAATTAGATACAGATGACAGAATGATGTAGATAGGAGAGAGAGTCAGCAGAAAAACTGTTGAAACTAATTAGAAATGTAAATAAAATTTCCAGCTTACATACTCAATATATGTAATCAAAAAGGTCCCTCTATACCAATAACCAACTATAAAATGCAAAAGAAAATGAAACCATTTACAGCATTGCCAAAAATACTCTCTAGTTTTTGAGAATTAAACTAATAAAGAATAGGCGATCTTTAAGCAAATAAAAAGTAAAGCTCTATTAAATGATGTATAAGCATTCATAAATATTCTCTATACATATATATGTATATGCAAATATATAGACTGCTAACCTTGTAAAAAGGCCATATCCCCTCACCCAATTTAACCTATCATCGCAATACAATTTTCTAGAGGACTCAAGATAGATTTTGGCTGGAGGAACTTGGAAAAATATGCTGAAACTATAGTGAAAACAACTTCACATTTCCTATGTGAACAATGATCTTTTTATTTGAGAGCATCCAATGCCCTCCTATGAGGAAGAATATTACATCATAAGGTCAACTCCATGAGGGCAGGGGTAATACTCTTTGTTCCCATGCATCATGCATCTCCAGCACCTTTGATGGGATTTAGTAATGGTAGGATTTCAAGTAAATTTTCATTGTAATATATGTACTAGGTTTTTGCTATTATTGTTGTTGTTTTTGTGCTGATACTGGGGATTGAACTCAGGGCCTTGCACTCTTGCTTGAGTTTTCCTTCAGAGCTTGTGCTCTACCACTTGAGCCACATTTGCACATATGGCTGTATTTATTTATTTAGTTACTATTTACCAGCTATTAGAAAACAAAGTCTCTCTAAGTTATGTCCCAGACTGGTCTGGAACCATGATTGTCACAATCCAGCCTCCTTAGTAGCTAGGGTGATTAGCAAGAACCATGTATGGCCAGTTTCAATGCATGTGTTTAAGTGGTTTCTTAAAAGTTAATCTGAGCATGAGCTGTTCAGGTAGAATGGTTGGGTAAAATGATATATAACCTCACAATGTTGGAAAATATTAATTAATAATATTCATGTATATAACCTAGCTACCACCCACAATTATGAAATTGTTTCCTCTACAGTTTGGCCAACACTGTATTTAAAAATTGCAGTGAATTTTATGTCTTATATGAATGTATGTGAAGCATTTTACAAGTTACCACTGTATAGTCAATAAATGTATAGGACTTTAAGAACTCTATATGAATGAAAGAAAATGGCTCTGATTGTTGGAGAAAACATGCATCTTCTAATGGAATTTTAGAGATCAAAATTGTGTAACTTTTAAATTCAAATTTGTTTGTTTCCTAAGACACCAATTTGCCATTCCAGTAAGTAATTGATAAATGGCATAGTATGTGATTTAAATGTCAAAGTGACTTGAGAGAAAACCTGCAGAGGTATACCCAGAAAACAGTTTATACTTTTGTAGATACAGACTTACAAAAGTGATATTTGTACTTCTCCCATGCCTGGGTTATCTAAAGGGATGCTTGACCTATGGCAGTGAGGTCACAATGAGGGGTACTATGGTTTGGGAAGGACTTTAGTAGGGTAACTGTGAATTGCCCCTTTTATTTTTCAACCATGTGGCCAAAAATATCCAAAGATGACTGAGAATTTGTGTTGTTAATATCCTTCTTTTTCTAGAAATTTACAAGAGGTCCAGAAAAATGAGGAGAAGATTCCCACATTCACATTTCAGGGGATTAAGCCCATTCAGTTCACTGAATGATCAAAAACAGGTATTCCATCAGACATGACCAGTAAACTTTGAATCTATTCATACTTCTATTTTTTACAGCTATTATTTAGTTATTTATTATTTATGTTTTGAATTTGAACTCAATGCCTTAAGCTTGCTTGCCTCACTTGCTGACTTAGCTGACACCCTACCTCCTGAGCCACACTTCAGGCTGTGCTATTTGCTGGTTAGTTTGGACATGGAGTCACATAGACCCAGCTGGTTTCACACCTCAGATCCCTGGATCTTAGTCTCCTGAATAGCTTGTATGATAAAGATGAGCCACTAATGCCAGCTGTCTTTCTATCTTAGATGCACTGTGCTGGTAAGTGGAGTGCAATCATATAGCAAAGTGGTCTGTGAGGCATGGTCATGTGATTGACATTTTTATTCTGACACCTTTCCCTATTGGCTACAAGTTTTAGGATGAGGCTCAGTTTACCCTTCAGTGTAGTCTCCTGATGGCCTTAGAGATGATGATAACACTAGAGCTAAAATACAAACTATAAAATATTTCACTCCAGAAAAAGGCAGTTCTTTTTTTCCCCTTCAGAGCCTACATGGATTATTTAAACTCTCTAGGTCTGAGTACTCTCATAAAATCTGGAGAAACCTACATTAAAACAGGTATTCTCTTGGTTTGCTTGGTGGGGGGAGGTTGATTTTTTATAATCCTGTGTATCTGTATATGTTGTAATTTTCTGAACAGAATATGCATTATTTTTAGAGCCATAAAGAAACTATGCATATTGTTTAAAAAAATTAACCAGCATCTCCCAGTGCTAGTGATTTGTACTCCCCTTTCAGTGGCCAAGTGTGTTCAGGCTTGATAAGGAAATTGTTTTCTCCAAAGGACATTTTCATTTATGTGTTGCATGGGTCTATGTGAAAGGCAAGAGGTTACCTTCGGCACATCTGTTTATCCACACTCTTGATTTTTTACCAGCCTAGCATCCCAGAGCCATGAAAATGGGAAGAAAAATGTGTAAAGGATTTCTGTTTTAGGATCTGGAAATACTGATATATGTATAACCATTTACCTGCTCGAAAACAATTTCACATTCATTTACTTGTATTATATTTGTGATTATTTTGAATGGAATTAAAGCAGCTAATATTATTTTTTATTTTGGTGTGAACATAAATTTGTAATAAAATAGGTTTTATTGTGATATTTCCACACATGCACATAGTACATTTTGAACAAATCTTCTTTACCATATTCTCATTTCTCTCTTTCTACCTTTTCCTTCTCCCTTTTTACAGACATCATTGGTGGGTTACATTATGCTGTGTGTATTGTGTGTGTATATATATATATATATGTATATATGTATATATAAAACATAATATATACATATATAGTATACATATGTGAGTACAAAATATATAAAATTTATAATATAATATTTTTAATATGCCTATAACATGTACATTATATATTTACATGTTAATACATGTATCTTTGATCCTCATCATTCCCTTCAGATGTTTTCTCAGGAAATGAAAATTATGAAAATTTGAATTTTCCAAGAGTCACAAAACTATGGAAAACTAAGCTTGGTCTTAAATTATGGCTTATTTTATTTAAGTTAAAGGATTGTTCACTTGAAATAGAAACAAGTGTATAATAATAATCACAATTAATGGTTCTCTACTGTATGCTGTCTACTTTTCTTAAGCTATCTAATTGAATTATCTATCAAAGAGGTACTGATGTAACCATTTTGCATCTGATGAGATAAATGAAACCTTAGTAAACAAGATTTGCCCAGACAATGAATGGATAACCTGGAATTGAACACAAAACTATGTAAACAAAGCAGAAAATTTTGCATCTTTGTGACCTCTCTACTTTGGAAAATGGCCACAATGTTCTTAGAATGCAATGTGGGTGACTAATATACCTTTTCCTTCATTTCTGAAGGGATTTCTGGCTTCTTGAATCTTCCTCTAATATCTGTTTTCAGGTAAATAACTCTGAAAACAGTATAAGAAGACAAAACCCACTGACCATACTGACTTGACCAAAGTAGTTGTTCTCACTGTGTTGCTTACTTTCTGGGTGTAAAAGTCTCCTGATAAAGTCAATGTCATCTAAGCCCCAGTTTCGTTGTGTAGGATAGGTGTATTATTCTACACCTGCCTATGCATAAAAAAGAAGTAGATGCAGAATGCTTAGATTTACAGTTTGTTTTTAAATGTGTACTGAAGTCATTCATTCCAATAGTATTATGTTAACAACAGGTTAATCTACTAAATAATACTAAACATTCCTCTTAAGGGCATCAAAACTAGTTGACTTATTGACATTATCTTCTACCAAACAACACTGGTAAATAAAATATGCCCACATTACCTGTAGGAAAACTGAGGCATGTGTGTTGCTGAACTCATTTATTCAAGGTTATATATACTTGCCAACAATGTGTTTTCTCTCATGTGCTAAGTGAATCTATATTTACTAGTGAATAATATAGTTATGAAATGGATAAGGTGAGAAAGGATATGGCAACAAATATGATCTCATCTCAAATACTTCCAGAGCTGGATGATTCATTACAGTACTGGATGACTATGCAACCACACTGCTTCTCTCTGAGGGAGAGCAGGTCGTCTCAGAAGCCAAGACTAGCTGACCTGACCACGTGGGGGAATTAGTTATTTACTGGAGCATCAACTGTGGATTTTCATCACGGCTGCTCAGCATTTTGCATCCAGTGTTCATTCATTAGCTGAGACGCAAGCCAAAAATATTTATACTGTTTATTCATTAACTAATCTGCATATGAAATCTGTCCTTCATGAGGGTCTTATAAAGGACATATTATTCATTTTAATCATAGCATTAATATAATTTAGATTTTGTTTCTCTTCACATGTCACTCATTCATTCACTTATTGAGTAAATATTTGTTGAGCCCCAATTACCTGTAAAAGACTTGATTCAGAGAGTGTGAATAAAGATATGAAACATGTAGAGTAGTTTGTACACAAGGATTATTCCTCCTTGTCTTTCTAGAGGTATTCAAGCATCAAAAATTAAGTTACCTAAGATTTATTAGGAAATAGAGAATGCTAATAACCCCATCCTCTAAATTAGATACCAAGTAATGCTATTTTAAATATGAAACAGTGTTTTGTGATTGCTGCTTCCAAAATCACTAGACCATGAGATAATGATAACCATCTTTTAGGCACTGTTTTAAAACTATGGATCCCATTTCATATTTATACCAAGAGATTTTACTCTAAGTCTGAAGTAGGACTGAAAAACGTTTTGCTTTTTCATTGTTGATAATTACTATTCACATTTAGTTTAGAATCTGATTATGTTAATATATATTATTTTCTCATAAATGATAGAAGTTAACATAAATAATCTCATAATGAATGATAAAATTATTTCATAAAATCCTGGAAAATTATGGTATTTTAAATAAGTCAACCCAGAGAGAAAGCAATGCATGTTTTTCTACTACATATGAATACTAGGTTTAGCTAATAAACATGTAAGTACATTGGGTGGTATGCAAGTTTATAAAAATGTATGAGCTGAAATATGGTAGACTCAAGGGAGATCTCAAATAGTGTAATGCCTTAGAAAGCTAAAATTGAGTTCAGCAAAATATAACACCAGGAAGTGGGTACTCAAAAGGGGTGTAGTAGGGTCAAGAGGAAAAGGGTAGACAAATGTAGAAGAGAAGAGGCAAATGCAGACAAGAATTCAATGTATATCCTACAAAATTAAGAAGAGTGAGGGAAAGGGTGAGTAGGGGGAGCTGGGTGAGAATTTTAAAATTGGTGAAATTGAGGAAGATGCATTTACATTCATAAAGCAATTACTTTTTACAGCTACTTAAAAGTAATAAAAATAATCTCATAAATGATAAAAGAATCTTCCTTCTTCAAAGCATATGAACTACTATAAAATAAACTTGACTAATATCAGAGGATTTACGGAGTTCCTATAGCTCCTTTATGTATCATTTTGTTGCTATACAGGATGTTTTGTCAATCTAAACAGTCTCTCATTTTCTAGCCTTAATAAGACAGCCTGAGCACAATATATAGATAATCATGTCTAAGGAAATAAAGGAAATCCAGGCCAGAGGATATAATTTTCTCTCAATGTAACTCAGCATGTATGAAATAAAGTTATTCTTTCCAAGGGAAAAAAAATTCTGAACAATCTCATCTTATGAGAAAAGTTTCATGAGTTTGACTTACAAAAATATTGGCCTGTATTTGTTTACAGTGATCATGTTGAAGAAATTTACACGAAGATTTAGTGGGATTTTAAAGATGGATTTAATTTGCTGGGTGCTTGGGATCATGGTTTATGAGTCTTCGTGTTACTGTCCTGAGCTGAAGCAACTGGCATTTAATCCTGGTGACTGTAGGTAGACATGAACTCGACATTGGTAAATGTTCTTGACAATGGACTAAGCCTCCAGGGAAAGACATTAATGGTGGTTTACACTGTCTGAGTTTTATTTATTTATTTATTTTGGCTCAAAAGTCTTCAATTTTTCATCAATCTACAAGTCAGGAATGAACATTGGGCATTACTTGGTAACTGTTTCGGTAGAGCAATAGACAGAGTCCGTTGATGTATAGATAATTTTGAAAACCCCTTTGCATTGTAAAAAAGAGGGGAGATTAGGAAAACATTGAAGTGAAACATAAAAGATAGAATATTCCTAAAATACAATAAATGCATACAAGAAAAAATGAATAAAAATATGAAAACTCACTCACTTTTTATTCCCAACATTCTTTAAACTTCTTCTTCTCTCCCTCCCTCCTTATTTTTTTTATTGTGAAAATAATGTACAGAGGGGTTACAATTACATGGCCAAGATAATGAGTACATTTCTTTTTTTTTTTTGGTCCGGTCGTAGGGCCTGAACTCTGGGCCTGGGTGCTATCCTTCAGCTCTTCAGCTCAAGGCTAGTGCTCTACCACTTGAGCCACAGTGCCACTTTTGGCCTTTTTCTTTTTGCTTATGTGGTGCTAAGGAATCGAATCGAGGGTCTCAGGCATGCAAGGAAAGCACTGTACCACTGAGCTACCTTCCCAGCCCCATGAGTACATTTCTTATCAAGCATTGTAGCCTCCTCTTTTGTTTTCCCTTCCCATCCCTTCCCATCCTTCCCCCACTCCCACACTCAATCCTTCTCCCTCCCCCCCCCACCAAAGTTGTAAAGTTCGTTTTTCCACATAACGACTTGTACATCTTATTGTTGCAATGGATCCACCTGTATCCATATTTAAACGATTTGTTTTTTCCCTTCCCGTCCACAAATTATACCAACATCAAATACAGTGAAAGCAGTGGTTATACCATTGGGGAGGGACATACAAAGCAACAAAGAAATAATCTTATAAATGCATTAGAAACAATCACCTGAAAGAAAAAGAAAAACATTTGAATACATATCTTAGGGTTCATTTCTCTAACATCAACTTATGTGACCTTTTCTGCATGACTCAGACATATATTAGTATTGCAAATAAGGAAAACCATGGGACCTAAGTTTCTTTGGGCCTGGCTTACTTCACTTAATATAATTTTTTCCAAGTCTTTCCATTTCCTAACAAATGGGGCAATGTCATTTTTCTGATGGAGGCATAGAATTCCATTGTGTATATATATCATATTTTCTTGATCCATTCATCTACTGAGGGGCATCTGGGTTGGTTCCATATCTTAGCTATGGTAAATAATGCTGCAATAAACATACTTGTGCTAGTAGCATTAGTGTGGTCTTCTTTGTGAACATTTGGGTAAATGCCCAAGAGTGGGATTGCTGGGTCATAGGGGAGCTCTATGTGGAGTCTTGAAGAACCTCCATACTGCTTTCCAAAGCGGTTGAACAAGTTTTCACTCCCACCAACAATGCAGTAAGGATCCCTTCTGTCCACATCCCCTCCAGCATCTGTTGTTGTTAGAGTTCTTGATTTTTGCCATTCTAACTGGGGTGAGGTGGTATCTCAATGTTGTTTTGATTTTCATTTCTTTTATGGCTAGGGAGGTTGAGCATTTCTTCATGTGTCTATTGGCCATCCTTCTTTTCTCTTCAGAGAAGTTTCTCTTTACGTCTTTAGCCCACTTATTTATTGGGCAGTTGTTTCTTTGAAGATTTGTTGTTGGGGGATTTAATTTTTTGAGTTCCAGGTATATTTTAGATATGAGACCCTTGTCTGTTGTAAGGCTACTGAAGATATTCTCCCAATCTGTGGGATTTCTATTGATTTTGCTAGCTATGTTCTTTGCTTTTCAGAAGCTCTGCAATTTCATGCAATCCCATTTGTCCAACATTTCTTTGATTTTGGCCTGTGCCAAGGAGTCCTAGGGTTTCTCCTATTCCATCCTGTAACGTTTTCAGGGTGTCTGCTTTGACTCTGAGGTCTTTGATCCATTTGGAGTTGATTCTGGCACAGGGTGATATATAAGGATCGAGCTTTAGTTTTCTACAAGTAGTTAACCAATTTTGCCAGCACCATTTACTGAAGAACCTGTCTTTCTTCCATTCTATTTTTTTAGCTCTCTTATCAAAAATTAGATGGCTATAGGTCTGTAGGTTCATTTCTGGGTTTTCAATTCTATTCCATAGGTCCTTAGGTCTGTTCTTGTGCCGGTATCAAGCTGTTTTGATTAATGTAGCTTTGTAGTAGAGTTTGAAATTTGGTATTGATATTCCTCCAGCACTGTTCTTTCTGTTGAGGAGCATTTTAGCTCTTCAGGTCTTTCATTGTTCCATATGAATTTCTATTTCCTTGAAGAATGAGGTTGGAATATAGATAGGTATCACATTGAATTTGTAGATAGCATTGGGAAGTATTGCCATTTTCACAATGTTGATCTTTCCAATCCAGGACCATGGGAATTTTTGCCACTTTCTAAGATCTGTTTTAATTTTCTTTTTCAAGTTTTTAAATTTTTCATCGTAGAGGTCCTTCACTTCTTTGGTTAAGTTAATTCCTAGGTATTTTATTTTTTTGTGGGACTATTACAAATGGAGTTGCTTTCCTAATTTCAGCCACACTTTTCTCATTGTTGGCATACAGAAAAGCCATTGATTTTGGGGGGTTAAGTTTTTACCCTGCTGCTTTGCCAAAGTTTTGAATCAGCTTGAGTAATTTGGGAGTGGAGTCTATGGGATTCTTTAAATACAAGATCATGTCATCTGCAAAGAGGGAGAGTTTTACTTCTTCTTTCCCTATTTGGATCCCCTTTATGTGTGCATCTTGTCTTATTGCTGTAGCTAGGCATTCTAGTACTAGATTGAAGAGAAGTGGAGAGAGTGGACATCCTTGTCTCATTCCTGAGTTAAGAGGAAATGGCTTTAGTTTTTCACCATTAAGTGCAATGCTGGCTGTAGGTTTGTCATATACAGCCTTTATTGTATTGAGGAATGTTCCATGGATTCCTAATTTTTCCAGAACCTTCATCGTAAAGGGGAGTTGGATCTGTCAAATGCATTTTTGTATCTATTGAGATAACCATGTGGTTCTTATCTTTGGTCCATCAGAATTATATTGATTTGTCAATATTGAACCAGCTTGGCATCCCTGAAATTAATCTGTTTGATCATAGTGTATGATTTTTGGGATGAATTGTTGAAATCAGTTGGCCAAAATTTTGTTGAGAAGTTTTGTACCAATGTTCATCAAAGAAATGGGTCTATAGTTCTCTTTCTTTGATGATTCCCTGTCTGGTTTTGGCATGAGGCTTATCATGGCTTCATAGAATGAGTTCGGTAGTGAACTTTCTCTTTCAATTTCATTGGAGAGTTGGAGAATTATTGGTGTGAGCTCTGCTTTGAATGCCTTGTAGAATTCTGCTGTAAAACCACCTGGTTCTGGGCTTTTCTTAGATGGGAGGTCTCTTATTGCTGTTTCTATTTCAATACTTGATATGGGCCTGTTAAGATGGTTTAACTTATCTTGGTTTAGTTTCGGTATGTCAATATTTTCTAGGAAAAGGTCCATTTCTGCCAAGTTCTCAAACTTATTTGCATAAAGTTTTGAGAAGTATTCCCTTATAATGTTCTGAATCTTGGTTGTTTCTGTGGTGATGTTTCCATTCTCATCTCTGAGTTTATTTATTTGGGTGTATTCTCTTCTTTTCTGATAAGATTTGCTAAGGATCTGTCAATTTTGTTAATTTTTTCGAAGAACCTACTCTTTGTTTTATTGATTCTTTCTATGGTTTTTTTGGATTCTAATTCATTTAATTCTGATTTAATTTTAATTATTTTTTTCTGACTACTGGATTGGGGTTTATCTTGCTGCTCTTTTTCAAGGAGGCTCAGATGTCTCATTAAATTGTTGGTTTCAGATGTCTCCAATTTGTTGATGTAGGAGCTCAGAGCTATAAACTTGCCTCTGAGTCCTGCCTTTGCTGTGTCCCAGAGGAGCTGGTAATTTGTGTGTTCATATTTGTTGAATATCATGAACATTTGAATTTCCTTTCTAATCTCTTCCATGACCTACTCATGATTCAACAGTGTGTTGTTTAGCCTCCATGTGTTACAGAACTTTCTTTGGTGGCTTTTGTTGTTTAGTACTAATTTTATTCCCTTGTGGTCTGAGAGAATGCATGGTATAAGTTCAATGTTTCTGAATTTGGACAAGTTTGCTTTGTGGCCTAAAATGTTGTCTATTTGGAAAATGTTCCATGTGCTACTTAGAAAATTGTGTATTCTGATGCTGCTGGGTTGAAATATTTGGTAGATGTCTGTAAAATGTAGTTGATCTATGCAGTTGTTTAGATCTGTGGTTTCTCTGTAGAGTTTTTGCCAAATTGGATCTATCTAGTGGGGAAAGTGGTGTGTTAAAGTCCCCAACAATTTATGTCTTTGGATCTATGTGGGATTTGATAGTAAGCAGTGTTTCTTGGATAAATTTGGGTGCTCTGTTTTTTGGTGAATACATATTTAGTATTGTAATATCCTCCTGATGAGAGATCTCTTAACTAGTATGTAGCTACCTTCTTTATCTCTTCTTACTAATGTTAATTTGAAGTCTATTTTATCTGATATTAGAATTGCAACTCCCGCCTGTTTATGGGGGCTGTTTGCTTGGTAGATTTTATTCCAGCCTTTCACATTGAAAATGTGTTTGTTTTTATGGGCAAGATGTCATTCCTGAAGGCAGCAGATAGAAGGATCTTGCTTTTTAATCCAATTAGACTGTCTGAGTTTTAATTTCAAGTCAGAGATTTAGTAACAAAATGTCTCTTACATGAGGTTTTAGGACCTAGACTATGAGAATTGAAGATTTTAGCAGATGAATTTGTATGTCCAAACTCTGCTCTGGTATGTTAATCTGTGAATAGTATGTCAATGGATTTCTCTCCTGACATAGAACATGCATGTGGGCAGAGGTAGGAACTCCTGGAAAGGGTCTAGGCTTCTTCGCATCACTGACATGCTTACCATAAATCATTAGTGTAAGCCTGTAATTAATCATGATGGTGAAATGGTTGTTATTGGTGAATATTTTTTTTTATTTTTAATTTTATTTTAAAGGTTATGTACAGAAGATTCCGGAGGAACATGGTATGGTTGGGGAGAGGATGGGGGTTAATCAAGTTCTCGCATAGAAAGCATTTTTAGTATTCCAGTGAAAAATCCTAGGCTAGAGAGTCCATCATAGCATAGAAAGTTTGGCCAGAGAGGAAAAATCCAGGCAGCTTGGTTAAGTAGAAGGGTTTGAGCACTTGCTGGTGTCTGTGGTGCCTGTGCCACTGCTGCCAGGGCCACTGTATCAACAGAGAACAGCCTGGGACACATACATCAGAGGCAATGTGTGAGCAAATTCTACTCACCACCAGAATGAACTGACAAGGAGTAGGAATCTTCATTATGCTGACCACAAATAGTCTTAAGGAAACCAAGGGTTAGGCATGAGTACCCCAAGACATCCTCATTCCTTCTCATGGAGCAGTGGTGGGGAGGTACCACCTCCTCCACCAAGGAGAAGAACTCCATCTTTAATACTGACAAAGATGAGGGAGGATTGGATGGGGAGGAGGGAGGATGGGAAGGGATGGGAAGGGTAAACAAAGGAGGAGGCTACAATGCTTTATAAGCAATGTACTCACTATCTTGCCCATGTAATTGTAACCCCTCTGTACAGCATTTTTACAATGAAAAAAAAGAGTAATAGGAAATACTGACAAAGACCTGGCCAGAGCAGCTAGCACACAACTCAGACCTTGGAAGAAGACAATAGAAGAAGTCACAAGAACCTGACCTGCCTGGCTCAGCTCCACCTAGGGAAAAGTTGACCTTCCCAGACAGAGGTAACTCCACCCACAGAGGAGTAACATTCTTCACTGGGTAAACAGAGCCAGAGGCTGCCCCTCCCCATTGCAGCCTAGGCAGCCAACTCAGCAGCAGGAGGGGTAAAAGAAAAACAATTGAAACTCAGTTAACATAAATACTGAGAATGGCTCCAGGCTAGGCTCTGTGAGTGTCTCATGAGCTAGACCCTCAGGGTAAAGCTAGTGATTGTTGACATGCCTCAACTTTACCCACAACCTAGCCCCATCACAGCAACTGCAAGCTACAGGAAGCAGCCATCTCTCTCATTTGTGATACTCAAAGTAGATCTCCCACACACTGAACTTGCCTAGGAGGAAGGTCATAAATTTCTGAGTAAGGCAGAGCTTCTTTCTGCCTGGTCAAACAAACTGATTAAAGAAACCAATCAAGCCATAGGAAAACCAAACACCACAAGCAAACCAGAGACTCAATGAAGAGACTGGTTACAGACACAGGGGAGACACAAGATACCACCTCCCCCAGAAAAAAAAAAATCAAAGAACTCTTCTTTCTACCTAATTTTTTAAAATGTTTTTATTGTGAAAATAACATACAGATGGATTACAGTTGCATGATCAAGGTAATGAGTACGTTTCTTATCAAGCATTGTTGCCTTCTTTGTTTTTCCCCTACCATCCCTTTCCTCCCATCTCCACAACTACATTTCCCCCCGCCTCTGCCTAAATTGTGAAGATTGTTTTTCAACATAACGTCTTGTACATTTCATTGTTGCAATGAGTCAACCTGTATCCCTATTTAAACAATTTGTTTTATCCCTTCTGCTCCCCAACTTATACCAACATCAAGTACAGGAAAAACAGGAATTATACCGTGGGGGAGGGACATACAAAGCAACAAAAAAACATATGATACTTTATAAATACATTAGAAACAATAGCAAGAAAGACAAAACTACTAGTGTCCTTATCTTGGGGTTCAATTTGCTTAGCATCATCTTATCTGACCATTTCTGCTTGTCTCAGACATATACTAGTTATTGCAAATAAGGGAAACTATGGGACCTATGTTTCTTTGGGCCTGGAATACTTTACTTAATATAATTTTTTCCAAGTCTTTCCATTTCCTAACAAATGGGACAATGCCATTCTTTCTGATGGAGGCATAGAATCCCATTGTGTATATATACCACATTTTCTTGATCCATTCATCTACTGAAGGGCATCTGGGTTGGTTCCATATCTTAGCTATGGTAAATAATGCTGCAATAAGCATAGTTCTGCTGGTTATGGTTGTGTTTGTGATCATTCGGGTAAATGCCCAAACGTGAGATTGCTGGGTCATAGGAGAGCTAAATGTGGAGTCTTCTGAGGAACCTCCATACCACCTCTTTCCTAGCCTCCGCATCCTCCCCCACCCACCGCCAAAGTTGTAAAATTCGTTTTTCAACATAATGTCTTTTACATCTCATTGCTGCAATGGGTGCACCTGTATCCCTATTTAAACAATTCGTTTTTCCCTTCCCCTCCACAAAGGATTTTAGTTTTTCATTTTTTCCTTGTTTCTTTATCTCTCTCCTCCTTTTCTTCTATCTGTTTCCTCTCTCTGAATTTATGTCTTGGTTAAATTCCCTCACTCCTTTTCCCTCCTCACAGTCCTCTAATCTCAATTTCTCCCCATAATTCTCTTTAAATCTATTAATTTCTTGACTGCTGACTCCTTCTTTGACATTGTTAGCACATTAATCCATAGTTGTTTGTTGTTGAACTAGATTGTATCTGTTGAACTAGATTGTATCTGTACTCCTGTTGACTGCATCAAACAATCTGTGCAACTAGAGGGTTCTGGTTAATGCTTGACTTAAAATAGTGTTCTAGAGTGGAATAGGTTTTGCTTTCATACACATGGGCAGAACAACCTGGAGAAACATAAGAGAAATGTTAAGTCCAGGTATTTCAACTGCCCCTTCATGATAATCAGGCAACAGAACAGTTAATGAATAATCCAGAGGAGAGTTCCCAAAATGCTATACATACACTATTGGTAAACTTGCTGAATGAAAAGATTGAAAGCCTGCAAAGATTAATACAGGAATTGCATGAACAGGATGAGAATAGACAAAGATTAATTGAGGCGTTCATGAAAACCACTAACAAAGAGCAGAAGGAATCCAGGGGGACCACAATGGAATCCTGAATGGATCCCATAAGAAGGAAAGGGAGTCCAATGAAATCATCACCAATCAACTAAGGGATATGAGAATGAGCACTGAAAACCAAGGAAGAAGTCCATACAAGATCTAAAACAAAGCTCCAACAAAGAATTTGAAGCCATCAAAGCCAACCGGTTAGCAGGAAAGGAAATAAAAAAACAAAGTAGAAAGTCTTAAAAGTAGGTTAGGCCATGCAGAAGATTGAATCTCTGCGATTGAAGACAGCCTAGATATTATATAGAAAGAACAGACAACTATTCAAGAAATACAGAAAATATGAGAGATCTATTCAACATTTGGAGACACCATCAGAAGGCCTAATTGGAGGACAATGGGTGTAGAGGAGCACCTAGAGTCATAAGTTAGTGGTTTAAGAATTTTATTTAACAGGATGCTAGCAGATAACTTCCCAAATATGAAAAAAATAGGCTTATTCAGATACAAGAATCCTTTATAATCCCAAATAGACCAGACCATAACAGGGCATCCCTCCATCACATTATAATCCACACAGAATCAATTCAGATCAAGGAAAGGATCCTTAAAGCTGTTAAGGAGGAAGGATCAATCATCAATAAAGGGAAAACAACTAGAAAAACTTCAGATTTCTCATTAGAGACAATTAAAGCAAGAAGAGCCTGGAATAATGTATTCCATGCTCTAAAGAGAAACAACTATCATGCAAGAATACTGTACCCAGGTAAACTCTCCTTCATAATGGAAGGATAAATAAAAACTTTGTATAGCAGAGAAAAACTAAAACAATATATCTCCACCAAACCATCCCTATAAAAGATACTTAAAGATGTCCTACACATCAAAAACCAACAAGAGTACAATAAAGGCCCAGATACAGTCCCCAAACAGAGTCCAAGAATTACTGGAAGAACCCAGTAGTCATAGCCCCCAAGAAGGTGGTTAACATGGCAGGAACTACCAAAACCTCTCAGTCCTAACTCTCAATATTAACAGACTTCACTCTCAAATTAAGGGACATAGATTGTCATAGTTGTATCAAAAAGCAAGATCCTTCTATCTTCTGTCTTCAAAAGACACATCTTGCCCACCAAAACAAATATATTCTGAAAGTAAAAGGCTGGAATAAAATCTTCCAAGCAAATGGTCCCCATAAACAGGCGGGAGTTGCAACTCTAATATCAGATAAAATACACTTCAAATTAAAATTAGCCAGAAGAGATAAAGAAGGTCATTAAATACTAATTAAGGGATCTCTTCTTCAGGAGGATATCACAATTCTAAATATCTATTCAGCAAACAACGGGGTACCCTAACTTTGCAAGAAACACTATTTTTCCTCAAATTTCACATAGATCCAAAGACGTTAATTTTTCAGGACTTTAACACAGCATTATCCCCACTAAATAGATCAACCAGTCCAAAGCTCAATAGAAAAACCTCAGAATTAAACAACTGCATAGATCAACTAGACTTAACAGACATCTACTGAATATTTCACTCAACATCATCAGAATGCACATTCTTCTCAGCAGCACATGAACATTCTCCAAAATAGACCACATTCTAGGTCACAAAGCAAATTTTCCAATTTCAGAAACATTGAAATTATGCCCTGTATTCTCTCAGACCACAAGGGAATAAACATAAAACTCAATACCAAAAGCCACCAAAGAAAGTACTGGAACACATGGAGGCTGAACAACACTGTTGAACCACCAGTGGGACATGGAAGAGATTAGAAAGGAAATTCAAATGTTCATGATTTTTAATAAAAATTAGCACACAAATCACCAGCTTCTCTGGGACACAGCAAAGGCAATATTCAGAGGCAAGATTATAGCACTGAGTTCCTACATCAACAAATTAGAGAGATCTGAAAACAACAAGCTAACCCCCAATCCAGTAGATGAAAGAAATAAACTTATATCAGAATTAAATTAATTAGAGTCTAAAAAACCATAGAAAGAATCAACAAAAGAGTTGTTCTTCGAAAAAATTAACAAAATTGATAGACCCTTAGAAAATCTTATTAAAAGAAGAGGAGAACACACCCATATTAAAAACTCAGAGATGAGAGTGTTAATCTCACACAGAAACAACCAAGATTCAGAACATTTCAAGGGAATATTTCTCAAACTTTTATGCTAATAATCTTGTGAATCTGGGAGAAGTGGATAAATTTCTAACAATAGAAATTTCCAACATAGAAATAGAAACAGCAATAAGAGACCTCTCACAGAAGAAAAGTCCAGGATCATTTGGATTTATAAGACCTCCAAAGCAAAACTCTGACCAATAATACTCCAAATCTTCAATGAAATTCAAAGTGAAAGTTTACAATCAAACTCTTTCTATGAAGCCATCATAACTCTCATCCCAAAACCAGGCAGGGCCTCATCAAAGAAAGAAATATAGACCCATTTCTTTGATGCAAAACTTCTCAAAAAATTTTTGGCCAATCGACTTCAACAATTCATCCAAAAAATCATATACCACGATCAAACAGGATTCATTTCAAGGATGCAAAGCTGGTTCAATATATGCAAATCAATTAATATAATTCATCACATCAATAAGAACAACTATAAGAACCACATGTTATCTCAGTTGATGCAGAAAAAACATTTGACAAGATACAATACCCCTTTATGATGAAGACCAGAAAAACTAGGAATCCATGGAACATTCCTCAATACAATAAAAGCTGTGTATGACAAACCTACTGCAAGCACTATATGGCGAAAAGCTAACGCCATTTCCTCAAACTCAGGAATGAGACAAAGATATGAACTCTCTCTACTTCAATGTAGTATTAGACCGCTTAGCTACTGCAATAAGACAAGATGCAAACATAAAGGGGATCCAAATCATGAAAGATGAAGTAAAACTCTCCCTCTTTGCAGATGACATGATCTTGTATTTAAAGAATTCTGTGGAGTCCACTCCCAAATTAATTGAGCTTATTTGAAATTTTGGCAAAGTAGCAGGGTATAAATTAACCATCAAGGATCTGTATGTCAACAATGAGAAGAGCTCTGCTAAAATCAGGGAAGCTACTACTTTTGTAATGGCCCCACACAAAATAAAATACCTAGGAGTTAACTAAACTAAAGAGGTGAAATATCTCTATGATGTAAACTTTAAAAACCTTTAAAAAAGGAAATTAAGGCATAATTTAGGAAGTGGAAAAATCTCCCATGCTCCTGGATTGGTAGGATTAACATCGTGAAAATAGAAATACTTTCAAAGGCTATCTACAGATTTAATGTGACACCTATCAATATTCCAACCTCATTCTTCAAAGAAATAGAACAAGCAATCCAAAAATTCATATGGAACCATAAAAGCCCACAATTGGAAAAACAATCCTTAGCAGAAAGAATAGCAGTAGAGGAATATCAATATCAAACTTCAAACTCTACTACAAATTCATAGTAATCAAAACAGCTTGGTACTGGCACAAGAACAGACCTCAGGACCAATGGAATAGAACTGAAGACCCAGAAATGAAACCATAGACCTATAGCCACCAATTCTACTACAAGGGAGCTAAAAAAATATATTGGAAGAAAGACAGCCTCTTCAGTAAATGGTGCTGACAAAATTGGTTAATTATCTTTAAAAAACTAAAGCTAGATCATTATATATCACCCTGCACCAGAATCAACTACAAATGGATCAAAGACCTCAGAGTCAAAATAGATACCCTGAAAACATTACAGGAAAGAATAAGAAAAAGTCTAGGTCTCCTTGGAACAGACTGAAATGTTCTTAATAAAGACCCAGAAGCACAACAAATCAAAGAAAGTTTGGACAAATGGGATTGCCTGAAACTGCAGAGTTTCTGCATGGCAAAGGACAGAGCTAGCAAGATCAATAGAAAGCCCACGGATTGGGAGAAGACCCTCACAAGCCATACAATGGACAAGGTCTCATATCTAAAATATACTTAGAACTCAACGAACTAAATCCCCCAACAACAAATCCTCAAAGAAACAACTGCCCAATAAATAAGTGGGCTAGAGACTTAAAGAAAATCTTCTCTGAAGAGGAAATAAGAATGGCCAATAAACACATGAAAAAATGTTCAAATTTTTCGGCCATAAAAGAAATGAAAATAAAAAAACATTGGAATTCTATCTTACCCCAGTGTGAATGGCTATAATCAAGAAATCTAATAACAACTGATGCTGGAGGGGATGTGGCCAAAAGGGAACCCTACTGCAATGTTGGTGGGAGTGTAAACTTGTTCAACCAATTCGGAAAGCAGTATGGAGGTACCTCAAAAGACTCCACGTAGAGCTCTCCTATGACCCAACATATACCCTACTCATCACAAATATCGCTATACTAAAGCTCCCAGCATAATTATGTTTAACCATTATTTACCATAGTTAGGATATGGAACCAACCCAGATGCCCCTCAATCGATGAATGGATCAAGAAAATGTGTATGTTTATACAGTGGAATTCTATGCCTCCATCAGAAAGGTGACATCGCCCCATTTGTTAGGAAATGGAAAGACTTGGAAAAAATTATATTAAGTGAAGTAAGCCAGGCCCAAAGAAACATGGTATCCCTTATTGGCAATAACTAAAATAAGTCTAGGGCAAGCAGAAAAGTTCAAAAGCTCTGTGCACATGAGTATATAAGATGATGTTAGGTGAAATGAAACCCAAGACAGGGACACAAGTGGTTTTTTTCTATCTCACCATTGTTTTTAACATATTTAAAATGTACTTTTTTATTCTCTTGTATGTTCTTACCCTACAGTATAATCTCTGTTTTCACTGTATTTGATGTCGATGCCCTGCATTTGTATATAAATTTTTCTAATTTAGAGAGGGGAAGAGAAATAACAAAATGATGAAATAAGAATACAGTTTGAGGGGCTGGGAAGGTGGCTCAGTGGTAGAGTGCTTGCCTTGCATGCTCAAGGCTCTGGGTTCGATTTCTCAGCACCACATAAGCAAAAAATAAAAAGCTAGAAGTGGCGCTGTGGCTCAAGTGGTAGAGTGCTAGCCTTGAGCTGAAGAGCTGACGGACAGTACCCAGGCCCAGAGTTCAGGCCCTATGACCGGACCCCCCCACCCCAAAAAAAGAATACAGTTTGACCCCTTGTAGCAATGTGATGTACAAGACACTATGTTGAAAATGAACATTACAATTTGGAGGGGGTGAGGAGTTGGGGAGGTGGGGTGGGAAAGGAGGGTTGGGGGAAAACAAAGGAGGAGGAGGCAACAATGCTCAATAGGAAATGTACTCATTATCTTTCTCATGTAACTGTAACCCCTCTGTACAGCTTACAATAAAAACATATATATGTATATGTATACACACACACACACACACACACACACACACACACATATATAAAGGTTATGTACAGAGGGACTTCACTTACATAAGTCAGGTAATGAGTATATTTCTTTTTCAACAGTGTCACCTCTGCCCTCATTTTCTTCCAGATATTTCCTCTTGATCCTATCCCCCACAAGTTGTATAGTTCATTTCCTACATAGTGAGTATCACTGCTGGATTGGTTCATCTTTTGTCCCCTTATTTTTATGCTTTCCCTTCCCCACCCCAAATCACATAAACATACAAGACAAGAGGTATAGAAATCAAAATAGGCACAAAGGGGAAAACAGAAGGAAAAACACAAGTAAAATAAAAAATAAGAGAAATAAAAACAACTCTCTATTTCTTGGAGTTCATTTCAATAAGCATCATTTTATATGATCATATGCACTTACTATTCAGCCCTTGTGATTGTCTCCTAAGAATATTCTCCTTTGATCTCATTGTGTGAATGTTTAGAATCCTGTTTAAGTTGTCATGCCGAAGCATAATTTTTTGACTTTTACTACTCATTGGGATTCTTACTAAGAAAATATTGTACTTAGTAGGTACTTTCAAACTTTTCTCCAAGGAACCTAAAAATCCAGACAAAGCAAAGAGGAAGAAATTCAGGCTGGGGCTCAACAAAGATAGTAACCCATGCCTACACAACACAAGGTTGTTTTAGCTATTGAGAATTTGTGAAACATTGTGTGAAAAGATAGGCTGTCACTTTTGAAGGATCAGATGAGGCATTAACTAGGTTAATTCTATAGTTTTACTATTTTGAACATTGCTGCTGTAAGCATAGGCACACAGGTGTCTCAACTGAATCCTTCTTTAGATTCCTCTGGGTATGTTTCCAAATGTTGTCCTGCTGGACTGTATCACAGTTTCAATGTCTAGTTTCTTTTGATAAACGTTCATAATCATTTCCATATTGGTTGCTCCAATTTATATTGGCATCAATAATGGAGTATTATTTTTCCATTAAAAATAAATTATGTTATTTGCAGGAAAATGGATGTAACTGAAGATGATGTATTAAGTAAAATAAGTGAGTTCAGAAAGACAAAGATTGCATATTTTCTGTCATGTGTAGTATCTCTATATATAATACACATATATGCATGCATTAATATATGTGTGTATATAATTGTAGGCAAAAAAGCAATGCTGGAGGTAGTATAATTCCAGACCTCCAACTTTACTACATAGCTCTAATAACAAAACATTTTGATACTGACATAAAAATAGGCCTAAAGATCAATAAGATTGATTCCAAGACCCAGAAATAAACTATATACTTATGGACATCTGAAATTTGACAATGGAGCCAAAATATATGATAGGATAAAGACAGACCCTTCAATAATAGGAAAAAAACTGGACATTTATATGTAGAAGACTAACATCAGATTTTTTCACCTTTCACTAATATCAACTTAAAATGGATCAAAGACCTCAGTATCAGACCTGAAACTTTGAAACTACAACAATAAGGAGTTGGAGAAACATTAGAACTTACTGGCATAGGAAGGAACTTTCTGAAAAAAGTCCCAGTGGCAAGAGAGAAACTTGACAAATGATAGAATATCAAGCTAAGAATTTCTGCACAGCAAAGGACCCAACTACTAAACTAAAAAGACAAATGACATACTGGGATAAAATCATTACCAGTTATATGTCTGATAGGAGCCTAATATCCAAAATATACAAGGAACTCAAGAAACTTCCACACAAATTAATAATCCAATCAATACATGTGCACAGGAGATAAATAGAAAGTGCACAGAAGAAGAAATAAGAAGGGCCAATAAACAGATAAGGAAATACTCAGCATCTATAACCAAAAGAAAATAGAAATTAAAGCAATATTAGACTTTATCTCACCCCAATAAAATTATCCAACATCAAGACTTCCAACAAAAACAAATGTTGGAAGGGAGGAAAGAGGAACCCTACTGCACTGTTGTTGGGAATGTAAACTAGTGTAGCCGCTCTAGAAGGTGGTTTGGTGATTTCTCAAAATCTAATCACAGAACTACTGTATTGTCCAGCCATACCACGCTTAGGCATCTCCTTAGAACCTTGTAAGTCAGGATATGGCAAAGACACTTGCATATCCATGTTCATTGCTGTACTATTCACAGTAGCCAACTAAAGGAAACAGCCCAGATGACTATAATGGATGAGTGGATAAGGAAAATGTGATGCAGATACACAATGGAATTTTATTCATCAATTAGAATAATGCCGGGCACCGATGGCTCATGCCTGTAATCCTAGCTGCTGGGAAGGCTGAGATCTGAGGATCACAGTTCAAAGCCAGCTCGGGCAGGAAAGTCCTTGAGACTCTTATCACCAATAAACCACTAGAAAATCAGAAGTGGTGCTGTGGCTCAAGCAGTAGCGTGCTCGCCTTGAGCTGAAGAGCTGAGGGACAGCACCCAAGCCCAGAGTTCAAACCCCCCCAAAAATAAATAAAGACAGAATAACATGTTATTTGCATGGGAATGAATGGACCTACAAAAAATCAAGTTAAGTGAAATAATCCAGGCTCAGAGAGACAAACAATGCATGTTTTCTTTCATATGTGGAAGCTAGGTCTAAAATACAGGTAGTCATGAAAACCTACAGGCCTCACTACATTTATATACAAATGAAGTGACTATAGGAGGGTATACTGAAGGAAAGAATGTAAAGACATAATTCCTCTGAAAAGCTGAAGTTTATCAAAATGAATACCAAGAAACTGAAACATGTTTGATGGGGAGGGTAATGAGTGGTATAGAAATGAATGGAGAAAGGGTAAAAAATAACAGTAAATATAGCTAACGTACATTATGTAAAAACTAAACTTATCTTGAGGTTAGGATGGGAGGGGAAAAATGGGGGAGAATGAAGAAAAGACTGACACTGACCAAGAAGTATTCTACTTATGATCTGATTTATGTTCTTGTAACACCTTTGTTCAGCCACATAGTAACAATTTTAAATAAAAGCAGAAAGAGAACATTGGGTCAAGCGGTAGAGCACTAGCCTTTGAAAACAAGCTCAGGGACAATGCCCAGACCCTGAGTTCAAGCTCTAGGACTGGCATGAAAATAAATAATGAAATAAATAAAAAGTAGCAAAGTTATCAGACATATGCACTAACAATGTTATATGATAGCAGTTGAGTGACCACTTAGGACTTAAAATAGGCCCATGGGGTTGAAATACTACAGGGAAGTTAAGGTCATAGTTTGTCTGTCATTCATTCAATAACTATTTGTTTAATATATTATACTGTAGGATGGTAATTTTCTATATAAGGAGCATGAAATAAATAAACTCCTTCTGAATTCAAACGATGTTGACCTGGAATGAACAGGCTTGATTTTTAATTCATTCATTACATACATGGATTTCTGACAGACAGAAACATTGGCTCTTATTTATAGATGAATTTAATTATCATGTTTCTAAACCTACATAATAACTATAACAATGAAGTCCTTTATATTTATATAATATGACTGATGCTGTCCTAAATATTTTATGAATCTCATGTTACATTTAATATCCATTAACTATTTCTATCTATAAAGAATATATTAGGAAAGGTGGCTCAGTGGTAGAGTGCTTGCCTTGCAGGCATGAGGTCATGAGGTCCTGAGTTCGATTCCTCAGCACCACATAAGCAGAAAAAGCCAGAAGTGGCACTGTGGCTCAAGTGGTAGAGCACTTGCCTTGAGCTGAAGAGCTGAGGGACAGCACCCAGGCAAAAATAATAGATTAGCATTTCCATATTCTTTTAGTAAGCAAGAAAAGAGAGATTTCTATACTTGAACATAATTATTCTGCAATCATCCAATCACTGTAATAGAACCAAGACTTGAATCCAGCAAATTTGAGCCAAGATAGCGCATTCTAATGAAGAATAAAATTCACAAGGAACACTTTGTTACCAAAGCTCATGCTCATACTTAAAGTAGAGAAATTATAGTATTTAGTGCCTTGACTGTGAAATATGAACTGAAGTAGAGAGTTAAACATAACACTATCAGTGTCATTTATTTAGGGATATACAATAACTCTACTCTGTAGTGACATTATTCCCTGAATAAGCCCCAAGATAATTTTATCACTCTTTTGACCATATTAATATAATGAAAAAGGTCTGGTCTCTTTTATGTGCATTAGCCCCAAAATTAGAGGGTACAGGAGGAAACAGAATGGAAATGATTGCTAGATTGCATAAATGAATGATATTTTGAGGAAGAATGTACTGGTTGAGATAGGAATTTTAAATATATGTTATGCCATTGGTCATAGAAAATGTATGTCTTCTGTAGCTTTCTACCACCAAATAGACCATTACTTCAAGTCATGGCCAAAGGGGCCAAATAGGACTCTTAGTTGAGGATAGTGATTGGAAGCTTGCTCTTTTGGTGAAGGAATGACCTTTTGGTGAAGGGAAAGTGGCTCAAGTTTCAAGACCATCCAGACTTTCTACTCTGACTGCTGAGGTTTCCAGAAATAAACTGTCCTGCTGGATATTGCTCTTCCTGGTGCATCCCTTTGCTCTTTGTGATAAGCCAGAACATTTCCCCAAATCTGAAATCTTCAGGTCAATGTCTGACTCTCATTTCTTGTGCTAAGCCACTCGTCTACTTGATACCTGAAGGAGAGGCACGCCCCCCCTCCCATCTTAGCCACACTGCCTCTCTCTTAGTCCCTTTCCTTCTCCTTTTTTGCTCAAGATGACTTGAAAGCTTCCCATTCTGGCCGCTAAGTTCCCTTTCCTCTGTTATATTGCAATCCACGGTGTTTATTCCTGATTAGTTTTTGTAAAGTTTGTATTTCATTGTGTAATTTCTTTGATTTACCTAATCTCTACTAAAACTCATTGATCTTCTTGCTAAGACTAATATATTTTGCTTCCTATTTGACAGATACCGCTGATCTGAATTTCAGTATGGATAAAAATTAAATGAATTCATGAATTGTGTATCTGCATATATTTCTGTCTTAGGCATCTATCTTACCACATATTGCTTAACCCACAGATCTTTGATGCTTTCCAAACTTCTACCCATGGAGCACAGGAACTCATCTGATCTTTTTATTATTTTTTTAAATCAATTTACACTTCCCAGTCTCTGCATGTCCTCTCCTGTAACTCTGATCGAGTTGTTCACCCCCCAAACATGCCATGCTGTTTCATACTTCACACATTTGAAAATAGTAATGTGAATTAAAAGATACTTTTAAATTTCAGCATTATCTTCATTTAGAAATTTGCTACTGCTGTCCACCAACCCCAGGGGATACCTCCTAACTCAGCTTTGGGAAACCAAACCAAGATTTGATAGCCTAAAAGATAAAATCTATGAGTGACATTGATACTACAGCCTCCAGGATAAAGTCAGGCCAAGATAAGGCTTTGAAAGTGAAATTGGAGACATATTTCTGTGCCCTAGGCATGACACAGAGCTACCTGAGGTTAGAAATCTTCTTGCCTCAGAGTTCATTGATGTTGCTCACCCACTCATTCTTTCTTGACAATATCCTAGACAGTATGATACAGCTGATCTTGTGACAGTGGCATCTGACAACTTCCTAACAGGCTCGGTTGGCCATATACCCTTCCATTCTGTCCTCACTCTCCTCTGAGAAGCCATCAAGTACCAATGTGAAAGTCACATCCCTGACACTGATATCAAATAGGGAGCTTTTTCGATGCCCCAGCAGCATCATGCAGTACTAGAGAGCAGAGCCAGAAGCGAGGACACACAGGGAAACAATTGTCTTTGTCTATGGGTTCACTTACTTGTGTCTTGTTCAGTGCAGTGTGGCAAGGAACAAAAGAGGCATCAGGTATTCAGACTGTTAATAGGGACTTAATAAAGAGTATTGGGAGTGGGAGTTCAGAAGCAGCATAAAATAGAGCCAATACCAGGGCCCCAGTCACCTCAGCCCTGGGGACACAAAGTGCTTCAGCAGGTATGTTTAGGGAGACAATTCAGGCCAAAGAGTTGAACTTTTGTCCTCTGACTCCAGGCTTCGGGGAATGCACAATCCTTGCCTAAGGCCCCAGAGCACAACTTTTTAAATGGTTTTTACAATAGTGAGACTTCTGGTCTACTACTTCTTGTCAGTCTTTTCCTCAAAAACAGTTTGAAGTGCAAATGTCTGTTTTCTCTCTTTTGTCTCAGTACTCTCTTCCCTGGCTTTTCGGGAGAGCCATAGTTGATCTTATATTTCTTCTACATATTATATTTCTATGTTCCCTCTCAGAGGCCAACCAGAGAAGTTTTCCCTAATGAGGTTGCTACTCTTCACCAAATAAAAATTATCCATTCATGTTTGTTGTTCATATAAATAAACAGCACTACCCTATTAAAGAAGAGTCAGTTATACTGGCTAGATGTCTTGTTTTGTCCTTGGGCCTTTTGATTTGGACTTATAAATTTGGGAATAAGAAGAGGAGGTCAGATTCATTCTGTGTGTTGGGGGAAGAAGTAAGAGAATGAAGGTAATGGAGCTGAGAAGGGTAGGGAAGAAGAGGGAATAAAACAGAGGGAATGAGCAGGGATTGTACAGTTTAGATAGAAACATGCAACTCATTTCAGAATTACCCACTCCTTGGGGGTTCTCTGAAGCTCACAAGGTATTTGGCAGGTATGGAGTCCTTTTGGAAATCAGTGAATGCTTTATTTCTGCATTGATTCATGCCAAGCAAAATAAAGACCATTTAAATGCACAAAGCACTAGGAATAAATAAAACATAAAACTATAAACCCCTAAGAATCATCAAAAGTGTGTGAGGGCTTAGTCTTCCATGACTCTTGGGATTAGTAATATGGCATCAAATTTCCTCCAGATATTTAAGGCATTGATACATCCCAGTTGTCATCAGAGGGGCATTTATTATTTTCTTATATCCAAGTTTTGGTGTGGTTCAAGCCATCTCTAGTGAATAGATATCCAGACAATGTTTGAGTCTGAATGGAAGATCAGATTAAGATGTGCAAATGCTAGTATCCATGCCCCTGCTATTTCTTTCTAAAACTCTGAGAGCGGTACTAAAAGTAGCCACTATGTTTGGTCTTTATCCATTTAGGCTAGTGTGACAAAATTCCACCAACCAGGTAGTTTATTTTTTTTAATGTTTTTTGTTTGTTTGTTTGTTTGTTTGTTTTGTCAGTTATGGGGCTTGAACTCTGGGCGTGGGCGCTGTCCCTGCACTCTTCAGAAAGCGCTCTACCTCTTGAGCCATAGCACCACTTCCAGTTTTCTACTGGTTTATTGGAGATCAGAGTCTCATGGACTTTTCTGCCTGGGCTGGCTTTGAACCATGATCCTCAGATCTCAGCCTCCAGAGTAGCTAGGATTAGAGGCGTGAGCCACCGGCACTCAGAAATAACATTTTTTTCATACTTCGGAGAGCTGGATGTTCAAGATCAAGGCACTAGAAGATCTGATATCTGTTATTGTCCTATTCCTCGCAGGTGAGTCTTCTTGCTCATATAGAACAGGTGAATGAGCTCTGTTGGAACTATTTTATAAGGGAATTAATCATACTGATGAAGGTCCTTCAATCATGACCTAATCACCTTGCCAAGGATTCCCTTCCTCAAACTGTCACATGGGTGATAAATATGAGTATGAGTTATGTAGGTGAACAGTTCATAAGAATTTTACTGTAGAAGTCAATTTATAATACTGAGAAACATAAGGAATAGTGCATTTTGCCATCCTGACTTTCCAAGGATGTTTAATAGTATAAAATGTGGGCATGCAGAGTTGAATGAGATAGTACATTTAGATATAAAAGAAAGCAATTAGGTCCTGGAGTTTTCTCACATGGAGCAGCTATGCAATGCAGTAGAAAGAACCTGAGCATTGGATGGTGAGTCATCCTGCCCTTTGTTTTGAATAGCCACTCTCAAAAGGGGAGATTCATAAAGATACCCAGTCACATTCTCTTTTTGTTTTCTGGCCTACCTTCTAGCATCTCTTCTCCATTGGCATGCTCTATATTTCACTCTGTTCATTGCTGACATCAAAATTGCCAATTACAGCTCTGCTGGAACTCCTGAATTCTCCTCTCCTGCTGATATAAATCTAGCTGTGAAACTGGCTAAGTAGCTTTGCCTCTCTGGTCTCAAGTTCTTTATTTATGAAATAGAGGTTTGTGACAGATGGTCCCAAACATTCCTTCTAGCCTTCTGATGCTATAAATGAGGACTTCTACTTCTCAAAATCACTCTGTGTAGAGTTTTGCTTTGTGGAAGATCCCCACACTGATCCACAGTAAGTATGATGCAGATTTGGATGTCTCATGTCTAGCTTTCACCTGTGTTCAAACAGCCATAGGCTAATGACAAATTTGACATTAAGCATGTCAGACACAATGCCAGTTGTGATGGCTGAGTGATCATTTTTATGTCAAAATCAAAATTTTATTTGTAAGTAACCTACAACATGGGCTATTGCTAAAAATATGGTTTAGTTTCTTGCTAGGCTGAACATTTCCTATCTCCTTTGGCTCATTTAGCTTTTGTTTTATTAAACATCCATACACTTTTATTATATATAACTTTTGTATATAATGCTGAGACAAGTTTTCTCACTTTTTCTCTGTCTATTTTTTTAAATAAGATTTTTCTTGTGAATACACTGTACAGAGGGGTTACAATTACATGAGCAAGGTAATGGTACATTTCTTTATCAAGCATTGTTGCCTCCTCCTTTGTTTTCTCCCTATCATCCCTTCCCTCCCATCTTCACAACTACACCCCTTCACCACTGTCTAAATTGTAAAGTTCATTTTTCAACATAGCGTCTTGTACATCTCATTGTTGTAATGGGTTCACCTGTATCCCTACTTAAACAATTTGTTTTTTCCCTTCCACTCCCCAAATAATACCAACATCAAATACAGTGAAAATAGGAGTTTGTATGTTCCTCTCTGCCTATTTTTATAAACTATATATGTATACTTTTTTAAGAAAATTAATTAAAAATACCTAAAGCATCCATACAATCTAAATTTGAGTAAAAGCAAGAACATTCAAAGAAGTACTCTCTTCTTCACACAAGTTTGCCCCTCAAAACCTGTCTTTCTTTGATCTGAGACTGGGATATGAGGAGCATGCTGTGGATGGTGACCTTTTTGACACAAGAAGCCTCTTGTCAATCCCTAAGAACTTTCTGGGACATAAGTAAAAAGAGAAAGAACATTTTATTACTCATTCAATATGTGTCCAGGGTAACATCTGGATCCCAGATTTTTACTTCAAGAAAGAGTGTTAAAGGGATGAATGAATGAACAAATGGACACATAATAGAGCACTGTGCAGACCTTTCCAATTTAATTCCTGATCTATTCCTCCAGGGAAGAATCACAGCACTCAACTTGTAATTATGCAAAGAAAGGTGTTCAAGGCTCCACAGCTGGTAAGTGCTAGAATAAGGATTGAACCCTCATATCTAGTGGAAATAAATGAAATAGTAAGAGTCTTTCTTATCATATTGACATAACGTATGTCCAGATTGTTTTTATCTATATGCATTGTTTTTATCGTCCATAAAAATGCAACATTTGGAATTAGAGATGGGCAGGAATCCTAATTTTATGCCTTGGTAGCTATGTAGTTTTGATGTTTCATTAACAAAGGCTCTGTTTTCTTTTCCATAGTTCAGATCTCCCAAAATGTTCTGAGCATTAGACAGAGGATGTGAGCATCTATTTCAATATCTGATGTTTCCTGGTGTCCAAGTGAAAGTGTTTTTATTGCTGAAGGTACTGATTAACTATTACACAAATGTTAGTCCGGATGATGCCAACACCCAAATCAGTACTACTTCAACTTCAAAGAAAGTAAAAAAAAAAAAAAGAATTTTTAAACCTCTAAGGAACAAAAGGAAGGTGAAAGTTTTGGCACTAAAAAGTCATTACTGAACATGAGGTAATTACTAGTGGGGGATGTGTAGAATGTCACTGGCTTGAGTCCAGTTTTGGTTGGGACAAAGTTCTTAGCTATACTTCATTAGTTACTATGCCTAAAAGGAAGCTGATTTTGTTGTTGTTGTTGAAGAGCACTCACATATTCATTCCTTGCCAACAAAATGAAGTTTCTCATTGTAGCTGTGAAAACTGGACTGTACACATGGCTCCCAGATTAGTATTGTTTTGTAGTGAGCAAACCACAAAATAAATTATGACTTGTGACCACCTCCTTGGTTCAGTTATCAACAGCTTATCACCTGTTTTCTAGGTGAGCCAGGATGTCTCAGTATCACTACCAATAGTTTATTATTTTGCTTACCTTGCAAAAATAGCAAGCTGCTTTGCGTTCATTAATTTTTTAATCATGTTTCCATCTTTTTATTCTGAATAGTAGCATTGATTTTAGTAGTGTTTTTTTCTTTTTCATGGATTTTAACTGTTATAAAGGTGATATACAGAGGGGTTACAATTACATAAGTTGGGTAATAGGTATATTTATTTTTGAACAATGTTATCCCTTCCCTTGCTTTCTCCCAGATTTTTTTTTTGTCCTTTGTGGGTCTTGAACTCTGTGCCTGGGCAGTGTCCCTCAGCTCTTCAGCTCAAGGCTAGCACTCTTCTACTTGAGCCACAGCGCCACTTCTGGTTTTCTGATGGTTAATTGGAGATAAAGTATCATGGACTTTCCTGCCTGGGCTGGCTTTGAATCAAGATCCTCAGCCTCCTAAGTAGCTAGGATTACAGGTGTGAGCCATCTGCACTGGCTCTCTTCAAGTTTTTTCCTCACAGTCTCACCTAGACATTGTGCAGTTTATTTTCAACACAGTGTCTAATGACTACCACTGCTGCATTTGTTCACGCCCCTGTTCCAATATTTCTGTATCCCCTTTATCCTCCCAAAGACAGATAAATGAACAAGAGAAAGGGAACCAAAGGAGGAGGCAACAATGCTTGCTGAGAAATGCACTCATTACCTTGCCCATGTAATTGTAACCCCTCTGTATGGTATTTTCACAATTAAAAAAAAAGTAAGGGACACAAAACCAGGAACAACAACAACAACAACACAAATACCCTCATGGTTACATTTCCTGGAGCTCATTTCAGTAAATATTTTATATGCTGGGATACACATAGGTATTGAGCCTTTAGGTTCCTTTCCTAAGAATATCCTCCTTTAGTTTCCCTGTGTGTGAATGCCTAAAATCCTGTATAGTTTTGTCATCCGTCAGTGTTTCTTCATAGAAATCCGCATGTAATCGGTTATAACCAGGTAAGCTTTGCTCACATAACTGGAATAGATTTGTTTCCAGCATGTGTCCTCTGTGTATATTCTCCTACTGGAGACTATTCAGATGAGAAGACAAATAGTTCCAACTTTTGGCAGGAAGACAGTGAAGACATGGACCACAAATGACTGAAAAAGACTAGAAACCTGCTCAGTTGCAGAAGGCTCACCTAGTTTTAGTGAGGCCCCGGGGGAATGATCCCTAGCACTTCAAAAAATAAAAATAAATAAATAGAGACAATACTGAACAAAGAAACCAAAACCAAACTACACACAAAACTAGTTAAACTATCTCTAAAGGTTGTGAAATCATGAAAAAGAATTTTATTGAGAAGACAATGTAAGTAAAAAATCCACTAAGCATTTTATATATATATATATATTACAGATTACAAAATCACAGAGTTATTAATGTGAAAAAGTTCATGATTAAATCATTTCATAAATGAGGGTCTCAGAGGCTAATTCATGTGCCCAAGACCACAAAGTGGCAGGGTGAGAATCCAGTGCCAGACCTGACTGTCAGCAGTGTCTATCCTAATCAATCAATGAACTTTGAGGTACCATTGTATTTCACTGGGTCTAATCATCCAAAGGAGGGAGGGAGACAGACTAAACATTTTGTTGAGAAGTTAAAGTTGTTTTTCATCATTGGCCAGTTTGCTCAGGAACATAAAACAAATGGATCAGGTGGGAGGGTGGGTGTAAGGTATTCCACTGAGCTTGAAGTGGATAGGTCACCAGAAATCTTCCTACTGCTTACTACCATAAAATTACCCCTAGGGAAAGGTAAACATTTAGGTTTACTAAGTAGTACAGAAATGCCCACTCATGTCTGGAGTTTGTTGTAACCAACAATGATGTCCATGGCATTTCTACAGGTCTTATATTTCTTATGACAGAATTGTAGCTCAACAAATGAAATGTAGTTATTTACTGAGCAGACTTTGGAGGGTACCTCAAGAAGGAGGCGTTTTGCTGTCACTGAGATCACAAGTGATGGGATATGGCCTAGATCTTTAAGAAGCTTCTGGTGTGCAGATAAGAGACACAACTAAAATTAAACACATAGGACATTGAGAAAAGTAGAGGAACTGGTGACCAGGAGATAGACTGTTGGAAGCTGTGCTATCTGCCATGCAAGCAGAATATAGTTGGAATATGGGCTAATTCTCTTAGCCTTGCAGCAGTTAGGTAACACCTGATATGGCCAGACCACTAGCTGTTCTTCTCTAACAAGAAGCAACATTCTGTTCACTCCACAAACTGTAATGACACTTGAAATGTGTGTCACATTGAGAACAGTTATGAAGGACTGTATAGACTAAAAATTATGCTCGTCTAGGATCAATGAGAATATTGATGTGTGTATGAGGCTAAGTTAGAGGACACTCGTGACTGACCACCTACATAGCATAATACTCCCCATCTCCGCCTTGTACTCCTGTGTGGGTGACCTGGATGTGAGCATGTGTTTAGGGGTTTCCATTATAAAATTAGTGTTTTTCTTTGCAGGTGGAAGGTCACATGGTGAGATAGTTTTGACTGGCTATACACTCTATTTCTATTTGACACTTCACCCATGAAGGTTAGCAGGCATCGATAGATTTTTGTGCACAACCCTTATGACTATGGCATTTGCCCGATGCAGATTCTGTTTTCTTCTTTCTTTCCTTCCATATGTATTAATTAGACTTCTAGTGTGAGGGAAAGCTGAGCGATCCAGCAATATCACCTTCTAAATCAATGTCTGGGTTGGAAGCAGCGATACTGGAAGTATATGAAACCGTACTTGATTTTGCAGGAAATGGAGATAGAAAGGACAGCAGTGGGGAGCCTCGTGCTGGGTATGGCTGTGGGGAAAGGCAATGGGTAGGTCAGCAAAAGAGCCAGGTCCAGGGCTGACATTTTTATCTTTAAAACACAAGATCATCCATCTCTCTATACTCTTTGGTCATTTCCATTAATAATGAGTCTGTACAATTGTAAAGGGAGAGTCAAACATCCATTACCGTTATCTCTTCCAACTCACCAGCTTAGAGATGAGACAAGTGGCCCAAAGAGCAGGACCTGTGCAAAGGTCCCACATTATATTTATTGCAGTTTCATCCTGCAGACCCTGACAAGTGTACAGAGAAGGCAGAAGTAAGGGCTGAGCGGGCCTTTCATGACCTGCACTTGCGTATTTGTACAGCTTCCCTTCCAATCATGCCTGCAGCAACTGACAGCCCTCTGAATATGCTGTAATGGCAAACACTTTATGCTTTCAGGACAGCCCCTTCGCTTCTTTCTACCTATATAACCTTATCTTTAGTCCAGCACCGCACATTTCTCTCCCTTCAAAGCTTGCCTGAGACCCTTGTGCATATTGATTAGAATTGATAGGTACTTTTGTTTCAGAATCAAATGCATCGTGTTGTCATTATTAGCTCATATTAGTTTTAATAATGAGATAGATATAATGCCTACCAGTTGTTTATCTTATGACATTTTTCCCTGCATTATTTTATTTCTGTCTCCTGTGTGGTGGCTAATAGTGTTTTTATTCACTTTTATCGAGTAGAAAAGTAGCTTAGCAAAAAGAGACAATTTTTCTAAGGCTGCCCAGTTAGTAAACGGTGTCTCAGGCTGTAAGGATATTGAGTCTGCATAAAATTACTATACTTTCTAGCCCTCTCCCCAGCTCTTAAACTTCTGAAGGCCCCGTCTTGGCTATTGCTGCTTTTCTCCATGGTTCAATGCATGAACTCTAAAGTGACAGATATGGAAAGATCTGTATCTCTCTATTTGGCCTCTGAGGATAGACTTACCACCTGATCATGAAATCCTCACTAGTGTTCCAAGAAGCAATAAAAATTCTCTCTGAGACAAGACACAGGGCATGAGTGTGCTTAGAGGCCCTCAAATCACTTTCTCCACATACTATATTCAGGTCCTTCCTGTCTGGTTCTGCAATATGCACACGGATAGCAGCTGAACGCGTGAGAAAGGCCTGCGAGGGAGGGACTAGAACAAGATGGGCTTTGGTTCCATCTGGCTCTGGGGAATCTGAACAGTTGTTCCTAAGCCTTCCCCCTCCCCCACAATTTACACTGGCTCTAATTGTGGCCAATTTGGAAGTTCCAGTAGCATCTGCTAGGATAAAATATGTACAGCTGTAGAAATTAACTGGAAAAAGAAAAACCTTCCCTGGGTGGATGGAGGGGGCAGGGAGATGGAGAAAGGGGGAAAAGAAAGCTTTATAAATTGCCACTGAGTACTTGAAATGAAAATGTTGCTTGTCCTGTCAGATAGCATTGTAATTTCCCAGAGTGAATTTTTCTCCATGGGCATTACACAGAACCCATCTATGCACATATTTCTCCCCATAGTTTTGGGGAGTTATAAACATGGAACTATGTATCGAATTAAATTACCTTATTTTATTAGGTTTACAAGTATGAGCTAATAGGACCTCCCAAATCACTACAGAATATAATGTCCATAGGACTGAAAAGCTATCAATGACTAAGAAAATTATAATTATTTATCAATCAAATACTTATTTCATTTTGGAGTCATTGTGGGATACCAGTGCTTTATGTCTTGTAAATGTTTCTGCACTTGTTTATGGGTGGGTTGAGGCATTCTGCAAATAATAAAAGATATACACAGTCAGAAAGGAAGGCAAGGAGAGGGATTAGAAATATGGTCCTTGCTTGGCAATATGCTTGGAAAGTGTTCATCTCTTGCCCCTTCAATGTCTCAAAAATCTAAAATACTCCTGTTTTCTTAATAACCAGGACACTAGGTGTTGGAGCACCAATCTCTAAAGTTTGAAGAATCCCCTGGACTGTTCAATCAAGCCCTTGGGAGTAGAATGCTCTCCTGTGATCAACTGCTGAGGTCAATCTGTTATAATTAGATGTGAGTCAGGAGTATTTGGGCCTAAATACTGATTGCTACATTTGCTAGTTGCATAGCATTGGAGAGGTTATCTAACTTGTTTGGGCCTCAGTTTCTGAATCTGGAAAATTAGATAAATAATACCCATTCCCTAGATCTCTTGTGAGAATAAAAAGAAACCGAAATAAAATCTTTGGAGTACTACTGGATATAGTTATTCCTTAACAATCATATCTTTAATAACAATGATTAATGTACTCAAACACTATAATAAAACATATTAGGTACATTGTCTCAATTATGTATAGAGAATTCTCAGAAGAGGTATAATTCCTTTCCTACAAAACTAAGAGACTAAGGTTCAGGTAGTTAAGATGACTTACTTACTTGTTCAAGCTATGGAGCTATCAAACACAAAGGCTAAGATTAAAATTTGTATCTAATAATGATCCAGTCCTTTTTTATTCCATGACATTAAGTGGCTTCTTTCAAAATAGACCCATTGGGCTCATACTAAGATAATTATACTCTGCTTTACTCTCCCTCCCTTCTCCAACCTCTCCTCCTCACCACTTTCCCAGACTCATTGGCAGGTACTTGTCTAGATATTTAATGGATTACTGTTATTTATGATCAATTTTTCATCTTGTTCTCTACTCTTACTACTATCATAGGCCCACCATTCTCTGGAAAACTCATTCTCATCCTATATCCATCTTAACCTAGCTATCACCTGTCCTAGATGCCTTGCTTTATAAATACATAACTCATTCTACTCATAACATTCTTGAAGAATATAGAGATCCCTTGTCCTTGATGGTTTTGCATATTAATTTTTTATTGAGCTTACTTAGCAGATCCAGTGCTATCTCCTAGACATTACAACTCATTCTTTTTCATTTTTCTGATTATTTTCCTTTTAGCTTTTTTCTAAGAAATGCCCACATTTGTTGTATTTCTATTCCAAGCCATAAAATTCAACTGCAAATACAAAAATCTACCTTAGCCAGATTCCATAAATACCAGAGAAGATAAACTTTGCAAAAATATCAAGCAAAGGGTACAAACAGATAAGCATCTACTAAAAGGTCTTATTTATCCCTCCTATGTACGCCCTTTAGGTAGGATTACTTCAGTAGGTTTCTGACATATGTACCTGAGGTAAGTTAGGGCCAAACATTTCTTGTTCAACATTTTATTTCCCATCATGGAGGCCAATGCCAGACATTAGGCTGTAATTAATGAATCTTTGCTAAATAAAGAAATAATTACTACTCACTTATAAATTTAATTCACTGTCATTCCACTAGTTTTGTTTCTTCCTATTTCTTCTCCTGTAATGTCTTCTGGATTGATATTTCTTTCATGAAAACTTATTTATATTACTTTATTCTTTCAGGTATGTCTGTTCATTGTGTTAAGATAAATACTATATGCTCACACTCATCTGTGAAGGCTGAAATGTTGAGCTCAAAGAAAAAGCAATAGTGATTTTTATATGTCAGAAAAGATGGGGAGATGGGTATTGATAGTGGGGACCAAAACAATTCCACAGTATAGCGAGAGATAATAGTTCAAAACTTCCTATATGCCCTAAGAAGAAATAGAAGACAGAAGCCCATAGGATGCAAAAACAGATAACTGACAAATGTATTAAAAGAAATTCTAATTTTCCTGATTGTTGATTATATATTAAGTACAGATTTTGTATTACACACTATATGCTGCAAATGCAAACAATCATCATGTATTAAATAAGCACATTTAAACATAACACAGCAAGAAAAATCTAGAGAAAATAAAAGTACATTTTTTTTTGTCAGACATGGGGCTTGAACTCTGGGCCTGGGTGCTGTCCTTCAGCTCTTCAGCTCAAGGCGAGCGCTCTACCACATGAGTTACAGCGCCACTTCCAGTTTTCTGGTGGTTTATTGGAGATAAGAGTTGCATGGACTTTCCTGCCCGGGCTGGCTTTGAACCATGATCCTCAGATCTCAGCCTCCTGAGTAGCTAGGATTACAGGCGTGAGCACCAGCACCCCGCCAAAAGTGCACTTTTTTTTTTTTTTTGGATATGTGAAATAAAGTTTCACAGTACTTAATCAACTAAGGACTTCATAGCCTGTACCTTGGATATACCTAATATTTTTATATTTCTTTGGTCTGTCCTTCAAACATTATGCTGCAGTTGTATAGTCAGTTCTACTTTCAGAAATCAATTATTTCTCTTTTATTTTTATTTATTTTTTATTGTGAAAATAACGTACAGAAGGGTTACAATTACATGGGCAAGGTAATGAGTACATTTCTTATCAAGCATTGTCTCCCCGTCCCATCCCTTCCCATTCCCCCCTCATCCTCTAACCTTCCCCCACCCATGCTGCCCCCCCCCTCCCCGGCCAAAGTTGAAAAGTTCATTTTTTGACATAATGACTTGTACATCTCATTGTTGCAATGGGTCCACCTTTATCCCTATTAAAATCAATTATTTCTTCTCAATCAAGTACTTTGTAAATGTTTCTACTTCTCACCTCTGTTTTACTTCATCATACTCTAATAGATTTCTCAACTTGGTTTGGATAGTTCATCTTTCAAGTCTTAGCTTAGATATTGCCTCATCCAAGAAGTCATGCATGAATTTAAGAGACTTTCACAAAATTTCATTAAAAAGGCTCTATTTGCTTCTCTAGTTGAATGAACAAATAAGTGAATAATGAATGAAATGAATGAATAAGTAAATGAAATGAATAAGTGAAATCCCTGTATACTTTATATATTCTCATTTATTTATTCCTTATTTATTCTCAATTCATCCCTTTTTAGAGTTATTATCATAAAAATATTACTTAATTGGTGTTTGTAGAAGGTATTTCTTTTCTCTCCTCTAAGAGTAAAAGCATAATAAAGCTGGGTGTTGGTGGTTTCTACCTTTAATCCAGCTACCCAGGAAGCTGAGATCTGAGCATCATGGTTCAAAGCCAGCCTGGACAGGAAATCTCTGGGACTCTTTTCTCCAATTACCCACCAAAGAGCACAAGTGGTAGAGCAATAGCCTTGAGCAGTAAAAAGACACAAATAAACAAAAACTCAGGGATAGCATCTAGGCCCTGAGTTTAAGTCACAGGACCAGAAAAAAAATGCAGTGAGTGCAAGATTTGAAATTTTTTTAACCTATTTGCAACTATTCATAGTTATAGCTCAAGAAATCACTCCATTTTCTGAATATCTCTAAGGAATGGCTATTGGTATTATGTTAGACAAGTAGTGCTTCACATAATCTTCATCCAGAGACTGTTGGAACCAAGACCTATGCTAGGTGCGACTAAATTGCAATCTAGTATAGAAGAGATATTAATCAAGAAATATAGCAAGTGATAAAGATTACCACAACAACTTTAGAATAAACCCATCAGGTTGCTGAGTACAAAGAAGAAAGCAGAGGTAGTGAAGAGACCAACTAGTTCAAAATGACTGTTGAAGTCCAAGAAAAAGTAAGGAGCGACCAACTGAGGTGAAATATTTCAATGGAAATTTATTTTGATATGAGTTTGTAATGTTGAAGGAAGTATGAAGACTGACTCCAATATTGCTAGATTGTCTGCTTACAGGGATGTTGGAGTTTTCTCTGACCTGGACAGCATGAACCAGGGCCAAGTTTCTTAGGGATAACCATGAATCCAAACTTGGACATTTTGAATTTAAGATTCTCTATAGTATTTAAGTTAAAAATTCAAAAGTGGGTTGGATGAAGAAGATTAAAGGCCAGAAGAGAGAAGATTGGGATTAAAATGCATGTACAAACAATGGTGACTTTAAATCATTGAGTGAATAAAATTGCAAAGGAAAAGGGTAATGGAATCTTTAAAAAGAGTAAGATTCTCAATTGTTCAGAATAGAACATTTTGTTGGAACCTTTGCTTTATGTTTTATTTAAAAAGTAAAGGATATTCTTCAATTTGTCCTTCTGATTCTGTATAACATTTCAGGTACTATCAATAATCCTATTACTTCTGAAATTAATTTCTATGGTCTGTTTCTCCCAGTAGACAGAGAGCATATTGCACTTGCTTGAATCATGATTCTTTCCCAAGCACCAAAAACAGTGGCTGGAATAAATCACCCTCACTAATGAATGAATGATGAATGAGACAGCACATGGCAGCACAGTGCCATAGAGAGGGAATTCAGTAGACTAAGAGTATTCCCAAGTCCACCCTTGTACATTGCACTGATGCCATTCATTCCATGAGATTTAATTTTCTTGAATTCCAAATAAAAGCGTGACCTCCTAACTCTGAATCTGCTCAGTATATAATATCTAAGTTGGCTTAATTCATTTGATAGGAAGGCCAGACTGCGAAATAACCATTCATACATGAAATGATAAAGACTTTTCATTCTTGCTTATCCTTTTGTTATTAAACAGATCTTCAGGCCAGATTCCACCTGTATAAACCTCAATTTCTCAGGCTTTATAGGGCACACTTACATTTTCATTGTAGTTCTAGAGTATTGGTATTTTTTTACTTCTGCTGACTATGCTGTTTGTCACATAACCTGCCTGTGCTGCCAACAGGTCTATTAGAACCTATTTTTAAAAAAAACCCTATAAGCCAAAGACTGGAGGCTTGTATCTACAATATAGCTACTCAAAAAGCTGAAATTTTGAGTATTGAAGTTTGAGATTAGCCAGGCAGAAAAGTGCTTTGAACTCTACTTCTAAAATAACCAACAAAAAGACTACTGGTGGCATGGCTTCAGTGGTTAGAGGGATGGCCAAACAAGATTAAGGCTCTAAATTCAAATTCTGGTATTGTGAAAACAAAACAAAGCACACCTATTTAACCCACTATTGTTTTTTCTGTGAAAATTTTTATAACAAATTTAATCAAAGAAATATAGGCAAATTTTATTTTCCATGAGGGCTTAGCAAACAGTAAGTATCTGGTATTTGTTGACCTTCTTAAATTAATCACGAATAAGAAATTTCCATTTCCCAGTGTTAAAGTGTGTATGTGGTCAAGTGAACATACCCATAAATACTTGGAAGATGACATTTTATGGTGGTTTCTTAAAATTATAAACATGGAGCTTACCTTTTACCCAGCAATCCCACTCTTGGGCATTTAATCCAATGGACCACAAACCTGCCCACACTAAATCCATCAGCACAGCCATGTTCATTGCAGCATTATTTACCATAGCCAAGATATGGAACCAACCCAGATGCCCCTCAGTGGATGAATGGATCAAGAAAATGTGGTACCATCACATAATGGAATTCTATGATATTGTACCATTCACAAGGAAATGGAAAGACTTGGGAAAACTTACATTAAGCTAAGTAAGCCAGAATCAAAGAAACATAGGCTGTGTTGTTTCCCTCATTTGTGGTAACCAGAATGTGTCTATAAATCTACAAGTAAATACACTGCATGACACACACACACACACCCACACACACACACACACACACACACACACACACACATACACATACTGGGACATGATAAATTATACAGTACTCAACATTCACACACTGAAGCAAAAGCAGTATATACATAGGAGTGTTTGACAGGAGCTCAATAGCTATGTCAGATGATCACATAAAATAACATTTTATGAAATAAACTCCAAAAAAAAGAAACTAGAGATATTTTTAGTTGTCATAATTGCTGTTTTTGTTTTCTTTTCCTTTGGTCTTGTTGGTTAGTTTGTTTGGATTTGGGAGGGTACGGGTGTCACAGAAAAGATGGAACACACTGAACAAATACAACAATGGTACTCACTACGCACTATGCAGGAAATTACTGTACATTTTCTGGGTGGGGACGGGAAGGAAAAACTGGGAGAGAGCAATGGAAGGGGAGACATGGTTAAAAAGTAATTGTATTCATGACTCATTACCTGATTCATGTAGCTGTAACCCTTCTGTATATCAACTCTACAATAACAATAAATTAATAAAAAAGAATCAGCTGATTATTTCTATGATGGACAGATAATAAGTACCTCCAGGTTACAGGAGATAGTAATTATTTCCAAGTTACAATCTATCTTGGCTCTGTGGTGACTGCTTAGAACTGTCACTGGAGAATGAAAGCAGGTACAGACATTGCATAAATGAACAAGTATTGCCAGGCTCCAAAAAGACTTTATTTATGAAAACTTAAATGTGGATTTCACAGAATTTTACTGTGTCATAAAGTATTATCTTTTTTTTCATTTTTCCCTAATCATTTTAACATATAAAAACCTTTTTTAAAAAAGTACATTGGGCTGTATAAAAACAGACCAGAGGAAAGATGGGGTCCATGGGTCTTATTAACAAATTTTATAAAGGTCCTTAAGTGCTAAGTACTAGATTACTTCTGTAAGAATAATCAGGGACATGAAATGATTCTTTTTCAGCAGATATATACATCATTTTGTTTGTTCTAATGTGATTGCTGTTGAAACTTACATAATTGTAGAGATTCATTTTTTCTTTTACTTTTTTAATTATCTTTAAATAGTTCTAATGGTTGCCAAAATGGTTCTTTTAACTTTCTGAACATTTTTATAATCTAAAATTTAAATTAATAGGGCACAATATTTTTCCCATATCATCACTTTTTCACCTTAAAAATATCAGAATTTATTTTTGCTCAAGGCAAATAAGAGTACAATTAAATATTATCCAGGACAAATTGTAACTGAATACTGCTTAAATAAAGTGACCTTTGTCATAATATACCTCCTAGGCTCCAACTCTCCTTTTCTATTCTGCCTTTGCACCTCAAACAATTACTAAAGACATACATTGGACTGCAAAGAAGTAAGGAAACCAAACTGCTTTTCTAGTTGAACAATCTCCATATACCTCACTGACTCACTACAAGTGTCAACATTTGCATAATATTGTCATAATCCCAAGGTAAAATTTGGTATTGTGCTGAGCTGACTGGAGTGAGGAGATTGTTTTACTTCTCATAATGTTTCCTCAATACAGGTATGTAGGCAGACTGACAGTGCTCTTCTGTTAGTATTTCCCTGCAGTACTCAGCAGCAAGCTTGATAGCACTGCTTGGTATCATTTCTTTCCATGCAGTCAAGGCAAAGGAAACCACTCATGTCACAGCTTAATGCAAGAGAAGTAACTTGAACCCAGTGCTCCTGAATATAAATCTTATACCAGTGTTCTCTTGACTGTATAAACTTTCCTGCATAAGTTAGACTCAAATCTCCTCAAGGTATCTAAATTTGCTGTGTACAATAATCATGGAAAGTTCTTTTATTTTGAAGAACAAAGACTCCTTAAGTTAAAGGTAGCAAAGCAAAATAACACTATTTTTGAGGATTTACTCAACTGCTTGACAGAGAAAATGTTCTAACTAGGACTTTTCACTGAAAAAGTACAAAAGTAGAAATTAGAGGTAGAAAGGTTCCATTATTGTGTCTTAACCTTGAGAGTGTAAGTGTCATAGCCCTTTTCATTTGTCAGGGAACATCATAAATGGAGACTTGAAAATAAGTCCAAACCTACAGCCAGCATTATACTTAATGGGGAAAAGTTAAAACCATTGCCTCTAAAATCAGGAATGAGACAAGAATATCCACTTTCTCTACTCTTTCTCATTGCAGTACTAGAATTCATAGCTAGAGCAATAAGGAAATATACAAACATAAAGGAAAGAAAAGATAAGGAAAAGAAAAGTAAAGATCTCCCTCTCTGCAGATGACATGATCCTGTACTTAAAGAACCTCATTGATCCTTCTCCCAAGTTATGTAACTTGATCCAAAACTTTAGCAAAGTAGCAGGGTATAAAATTTACTCACAAAAATCAGTAGCTTTTCTGTATGCTAACAAGGAGAAGAACAATGCTAAAATCAGGAAAGCAACTCCATTTGTAATAGACTCAGAAAATACCTAAGAATTAACCAAAGATGTGAAGGACCTGTATGATGAAAAATTAAAAACTTGAAAAAGGAAATTAAAGCAGATTTAAGGAAATGGAAGAACCTCTCATGTTCCTGGATTGGAAGGATTAACATTATAAAAATGTCAATACTGCCCAAAGCCATCTACATATTCAATGAAAATCCCAACATATTCATCAAAATCCCAACAATGCAAAAATTCATGTGGAATAATAGAAGACCCCAAAGAGCAAAATCAATCCTTAGCAGGAAGAACAGTCCTGGAGGAATATCAATACTAACCTTCAAATTCTATTACCATGCTGTAGTGATTAAAAATAAAACAAAACAAAACAACAACAGCAACAAAAAACCAGCCTGGTTCTGGCAGAAGAATAGTCCCAAGGACTAATGGAATAGAAGACCCAGAAATGAATCCATGTACCTATCATCTCTTAATATTTGATAAGAAGCCAAAAACACAGGATGGAAGAAAGACAGCCTGTTCTATGAATGGTGCTGGCAGAATTGGCTATACATGTGTCCAAAATTGAAGTTACTTTCTTATATATAACCCTATACCAGATCACTTCCAAATGGATCAAAGACATCAATCTAAGAACAGGTATTATGAAAATATTACAGAAAGTGATAGGGGAATCACTAGGATCCTTGACACAGGTCAAAACTTGCTAAGATCCCAGATCACAACAAATCAAAGAAAAACTGGATAAACAGAGTGCATCAAACAGAAGAGTTTCTGCATGGCAAAGGACATAGCTCATAGCTAGCAAGATAAATAGAAAGCCCACAGAATGGGAGAAAATCTTTACTAGCTATGCAACAGACAAAAACATCATATCTAAAATATACTTAGTGCTCAAAAAATTAACCACTCTAAAACAAATCCTCAAATAAGAATGACCAATACACTCATGAAAAGATGTACAACATCTCTAGCCATAAAAGAAATGCAAAGCAAAGCAATATTGAGATTTCATCCCACCCCAGGTAGAATGGCCATTATCAAAAAAATCCAAACAACTAACAATAACAGATGCTGGTAGAGATGTGGCCAAAAGGAAACTCTACTACCCTGTTGGTGGGAATGTAAGGTTGTTCAATCATTCTGGAAAGCAGTATCGAGGTTCCTCAAAAGACTAAACATAGAGCTTCCCTATGACCCAGCTTTGAGTCATAGGACATTTAATCCAAGGGACCTCAAACCAGGCTGCACTAAAGCTACTAGCACAGCCATGTTCATTGTAGCATTGTGTATGTAGAATTGCTTACCAGAGCTAAGATATGGAATCAACCCAGATGCCCCTCAGTGGACTAATGGATCAAGAAAATGTGGTATATATACACAGTGGAATTCTATGCCTCCGTAAGAAAGAAAGACATTGCCCCATTCATAAGGAAATGGAAAGACTTGGAAAAATGTAGACCAAGTGAAGTAAGCCAGACCCAAAGAAACATAAACTGCATGGTTTCCCTAGTTTGTAATAATTAGAATATGCCTATAAATCTACAAGTAAACCCAATATATAGTAACACACTAATAATTACACTTGGACATGATTAATTAAACAACACTCAGTACAAAGGGGAATATTCTTAGCAGAGGATCACAAGGGCTCAGAGGCTATGTGCACATGATCATATAAAACAATGCTTATGACCCAGCAATCCCACTTTTGGGCATTTACCCAAGACCAAACTAAAGCTACCAGCACAATTATATTCATTGCTGCATTATTTACCATAGCTAAGATATGGAACCAACCTGGATGCCACTCAGTAGATGAATGGATCAAGAAAATGTGATATATATATATATATATATATATATATATATATATATATATATATACATACATACACACACACACACACACACACACACACAAACACACACATAATGGAATTCTATGCCTCCATCAGAAAGAATGACATTGCCCCATAAGTTAGGAAATGGAAAGACTTGGAAAAAATTATATCAAGGGAAGTAAGCCAGGCCCAAAGAAACATAAGTCCCATGGTTTCCCTTATTTGCAATAACTAGTATATGTCTGGGACAAGCAGAAAAGGTCAGATAAGATGATGTTAGGTGAAATGAACCATGAGATAAGGACAGAAGTGGGTTTTTTCTTTTTTGTTATTATTTCTAATGTATTTGTAAGATAACATGTCATTTTTTTGTTGCTTTGTATGTCCCTCCCCTATTGTATAACCCCTGTTTTCACTATATTTGATGTTGGTATAATTCGGGGAGGGGAAAGAAAAAAACAAAATGTTTTAATAGGGATACAGATTGACCCATTGCAACAATGAGATGTATAAAATGCTATGTTGAAAAACGAACTTTACAATTTAGGTGGGGGTGGGGGGAAGGGGGGAGGGGGTGTAGCTGAGGAGGTGGGAGGGACGGGATAGTAAGGGAAAAATAAAGTTGAGGCAACAATGCTAGATAAGAAATGTACTCATTTAGTGTGGTCTTGTTTGTAAACAAAAGCTACCAGCACAACTATGTTTATTGCAGCATTATTTACCATAGCTAAGATATGGAACCAACCCAGATGCCCCTAGTAGATGAATGGATCAAGAAAATGTGGTATATATACACAATGGAATTCTATGCCTCCATCAGAAAGAATGACATTTCCCCATTTGTTAGGAAATGGAAAGGATTGGAAAAAATTATATTAAGTGAAGTAAGCCAGGCCCAAAGAAGCATAGGTCCCATGATTTCCCTTATTTGCAATATCTAGTATAGGTATGAGTCAAGCGGAAAAGGTCAGATAATGTGATGTTAGGAAAATGAACCCTTAAATATGTATTTTAATGTTTTCGTTTCTTTCATGCATGTGTTTCTAACGCATTTATAAGATTATTTCTTTGTTGCTTTGTATGTCCCTCCCCCACAGTGTAACCCCCGCTTTCACTATATTTGATGTCAGTATAACATGTGGAGGAGATGGGGACAAACAAGTCGTTTAAGGATTCAGGTGGACCTGTTGCAACAATGAGAAGTACAAAATGTCATGTCAAAACCAGCTTTACAATGTTGGTGTGGGGGGGGGAGGGGGGTATAATTGGGTGGGGGGTGGGGGGAGGCTGGGAAGGGAGGTGAAGGGTAAACAAAGGAGGAGGCTGCAATGCTTGGTAAGAAATGTATGCATTATCCTGCCCATGTAATTGTAGCCCCTCTGTACAGTATGTTCTCAAATAAAATAAAATAAAATTAAAAAAAAAAAGAAATGTACTCATTACCTTGCTCATGTAACTGTAACTCCTCTGTATAATATTTTTCACAATAAAAAAACTTATGTAATAAAAAATGCTTATGGAAGTGAACTCCAAGAAATGTAAAAACGCGGTTTGTTATTGTACTGTTCCTGGATCTCTCTCTCTCTCTCTCTCTCTCTCTCTCTCTCTCTCTCTCTCTCTCTCTCTCTCTTTTTCTTCCTTTCCTTTTTTCTTTGGGTTATTCCCTTTTGTTGCTGTTTTTATATTTCAGTACCCCTTGTCTTGTATATAATTTATCTGATTTGGGGCAGGGAAAGAGGAACACAGAAACTATGGGACAAAGGGTGAACTAGTTCAGCAGTGAAACCCAATAGACTCTGTTGGAAATGCTATACAACATTGGGGGAGTGAAATCATGAGGGAAAAAACTAGGAGAGAATGAGGGAGGGAATGACACTGTTCAAAAGGAAATGAACTCTTACTGACTTATGTAACTGGAACCCCCCGTACATCACATTTACAATAGTATTTTTAAAAATTAAAAAAGAAAATGAATACTTTCCACAGAAGGCATCCAGAGACCTCTTTGTTCTGTGATTTTTTTAAAAACATTTTTGCCTTTCCTTTATCTTTCACTGTTTCTCTGGATTTCACATCTCCCCTACCTCCCCTTCCCCAAAATTAAGATAGTCCTCATAAAAAACCCTTTTCTTCTTGGATCATGAAAATAGTTGGTTATATTATCCCAAAAGCAACCACCAAAATAATAATAGTAATAATAATAATAATAATAATAATAATAGTAATAGTAAGTTCAGAATCCAGAAGCAATTAAGAATCAATATGTCTTCAGCTTTGGTTTTTCTTTCATAAATGTTTCAACTCAAAGAACTTTCTCTCTTCCTTTGTTTACAGGGAGTGGCTCTTTGTCTCCTACAAATGACAGGTCTCTAATCATTAGACATTTCCTCTACAATGCCTGCCAATTCCTCCTGGCCTGGGGGAATTCTCAAAACAGCAGGCATTAGGAACTGGTGCATTGAGGATTTGGCTATTACATTACCAACTGCCATCCTATGGTTTTTGATCCATATGGAAGAACCTGTTAGGATTAATGCACGTTTGTTTATGGCTCTATTTAAACCTCCCTTGATATTTGATTAGAAGCTTCTCTCCCAGAGTCTATCAATAAGCTGAGAATAAACAATTTCATTGTACCCTCTAGTTTCTGATACTTGCCAAAATGTCTGTCTCTTATTATTACTTAAGATTCTCTGAAAGAATGTTGTTCTCAATATACTACACGATTTCCTTTTTCTTTTGTGTTTTTCCCCCAATGTTTATCCCCTGTTAGCACTGCGTTCAATTTTGGTACCCTGAGTATTGTAAATATGTTTATCTGAACTAAGGAAGGGAAGGGGAACAACAAAATGGTGAGACAAAGGGCAAGGGGGCCTATGCAACAGCGATACTCACAAGATAATGTGTTGGAAATGCTCTGTACAACTTGGGGGCGGAGATTGGGAGGGGAGGGGAGGGGTAAATAGACAAGAAATGTAATCACTACCTTACTTATATCACTGTATATCACCTTGACAATAAAATTAAAACAAAGAAATTTTAAAAAAAGATTCTCAGAAAGAACCGAGAATTTTTTTTTTAAAGCTTGGCATAGACCTCTGAAAGTGGAATCAACAATCCCAGCCAGCAAATTGCCAGAGGACTCCAGCAGGGGGCACCTGAGCCACCCACAGACATTTTCATTGTGTTTCTACAAGTCCAAGAGAAAGGCCCCTTTTAATCGGTATCTCCAAACATTTAGCAAACTTACATTTGTTAATCCTATTTAGAACTGTCACCAATTCAGTTGCTTTCTGTTTCCTAATCTATTTATTTTAGAGGACATACTATTTTCTCTCTCCGCTCTCCCCACTCCCTTCTCCTCCCCTCTCCCTCCTTTGAATTGGGATTTCAGTATATTACTCAAAGTGGCTTTAAATTCCGGGGCTCATACAATCTTCCTACTTCATTCAGCTTCTCTAGTAGCTAAGCTCACACCAAGATAGCCTGTAATCCTAGCTATTCAGGAGGCTGAGATCTGATAAGTGAAGCTTAAAGCCAGCCCAGTCAGAACAGTTCTTGAGACTCTTATTTCCTATTAAGCACCAACAAAAACCAGGCATGGAGCTGTGGTTCAAGTAGGAAACTCTGCATCTTTAGCAAAGAAGCTCAAAGACAATGCCCAGGCCTTGAGTTCAAACCCGAATACTGGCACAAAAAATAAAAAACATAAAATAAAAGACAGTCTAAATTAATCATTCCAAGAGTGTACAAAACAAACTTGAAGAAATGGAGGACTTAGTGTTACCTAATTTTAACATTTTTAGCTTCTACATATGTATTATTTACTGAATGGATAAATAAACAGATATTTGAACTGTTTTATTTTTATTTCTCTGACAATTTGGATTCTCTATGCTTTCAGTTTTGTCCATTTGTTCAAATGCTGAATTTGATGTAAAACTAAATCTTGAGGAAATGGTGTATTTTCTCACCAGAGGATACTCTTTCCTGACCTTCTGAAATCAGAAGTAGGATATTTATGTATTTCTGTCACAATTTTCTCCGTGTTAATAGCTTTTTCATAGAAAGATAAGGATACTATCTCCAGTTCAGATTCTAATGAAGTTTGTAGTTGTCTCTTCATTCCAGAACATAAAATATGTAAGTAGGTGCTTCTTTCAGAGAGTATAATATCAGAAAGACTCTTCACAAGCTTTTAGAAAAATAATTATAGAACTGGGGCTTACAGAGGACTTCCTGAAGTCTACAGTTGCCCTACAGTTCCAGTAGACACTAACATTCATTCTTGAGTTTTTACAAACAAAGAGAGAATATTTAGAGCAGAGGCCATCACATTTGATTTCCCAGGAGATTCATATCTACTTCACTGTGATTTAGTGTGATGTGATTAATATTCAGTGGCCAATAGAATGAGAGGAAAAAAACTGTAAAACTCTAATCAGAATATCTACCAGAAGCATATTGGTGACTACGTTGCTCTCAGCATTCTATATTGGCCTGAATTTTCTCCAGTCACAGGGCAGACAACACACAGTGACACAGCTCCTAACTCTTGGTTTTATTTTAATTTTATGGGTGCTGAAAATCACAGTTACCTCTGTGTCAGCTACTAGACAACTTAGAATCATACCCACAGCTCAGCTCTAAAAACTATACACACAGGAAGTAAAGAGTGAAATCTGTAGTTATTGGTCTTTGACATAGCTTAAGTTTTATTTTTAATTCTAATTTCCTCTCCTATCCCCATGATTTTCTACGTGTATATTGTAAGGGAAAACATGTGTAACTCACTGTACTTTTTAAGGGAAAACATGTTAACTGATGTCTGGAGCACAATGAAGAATAAATTAATATCATAAAAACATTCTGCTTACTACTACTAATTATGAGTAAAGCTAACAGCGATCTTCAATCTTGCTCCAGACCTCAGGAAGAATTAAATCTCTCTCTCTCTCTCTCTCTCTCTCTCTCTCTCTCTCTCTCTCTCTCTCTCTCTCTCTCTCTCTCTCTCTCTCTCTCTCTCTCATACACACACACACACACACACACACACACACACAATTGAATTCCAAGCAAAAAGCATTTCCCAAATTCCATAAAACTAAAAGAGTTAGTGACAATAAAGAGACTTAGCTCCCAAGATACTTTTTTTTTCTACCAAATTGCTTTTCAAAATCACTCATGCAGGAAGCATCCTTTGACCCCTGCATCCTTTTTTCCTACCATACATAAACTTAAATTTCCTTAGAGCTAAAACTCTGCTGTACAAGCTGGATCTAGATTTCATTTAACCAGTAATTTCAATCTGACTATATGATTATCTTTATGACTAGACTGTCATCCCTAGAGTTGATCTTACTCTTTTCCTCTCTCATGTCCTACAACTTAATATCCATAAATGATATTTGGGATAAAAAATTCAATTAATTTAAAATAGGTAGAAAACACAAGTCATGAAAGAAGTCAAAATCAGAAAAGCCTTTCTTTCTTTCTTTCTTTCTTTCTTTCTTTCTTTCTTTCTTTCTTTCTTTCTTTCTTTTTTTCCTTCCTTCCTATTTTCTTTCTTTCTTTCCTTCCTTCCTTCCTTCCTTTCTTTCTTCCTTCCTTCCTCCCTTCCTTCCTTCCTTCTTTCCTTCCTGTCTTTTATTGCTTTTCATTTTTTTGAGACTATGTAGCCTGGGCTGGCCTTGAACTTTCAAGCCTCCTGTATGTTTGGATTATAAATCTCCACCATCATACTCGATTCAGAAGTGTCATTCTTGGTGTCTTAACATAAGTAAATTAACTTTTTTATAGTATAAGTATGTTGCTACACTAAGCAAGTGTACCTGTCATGAGGGAGTTCTCAGGAATATCCAGCATTTAGTCAGACAAGTTAGTGATTAGGAATTGAAGATTTAGAATGCCAGTTCTGTGCACTTGAACATTCACATAAGCTTGATTTGGAGAGTAAGCTTGGGTTTGATCTCTGCCTTTACTCCTTGGAGAAAAGTTGTTTATGCTCTCTAATCTTCAGTTTCTCAGATGTACAATATAGACATACCCCCTACCTCATGGGAAAGTGAGCAAGTAAAGATATTATGCTTATAAAATCTACAACCCAAGGCACAGACAAAATGAGGGTTTAAGAAATGCTAGCAATCCTGCATTAGTGGCTCATGCCTGTAATTCTAATGGCTTGAGGCTGAGATTTGGAGGATCCCAGTCTAAAGCTAGCCTAGGCAGACAAATTCAAGAAACTCTTAACTTCAATTATGCAGGAAAAAGTCTGAAGTGGAGGTATGGCTCAAGTGGTAGAGTATCAGCCAGGAGCAGAAGAGCTAAGCAAGAATGTGAAGTCCTAAGTTCAAATCCTAATACTGGTACAAAAAATGCTGCATACCATAGACACCAGCGTTCAATACTGAGTAAGGTATCTTCATGATCCTTAAAGCAATAGGCAACTAGAAGAAATTTCCCTGGCTCAGTTTACTCTCTACCAAGTAAACACCTTAACTATAGTGTAAATGTAGTTTTGTGTGAACACTGAAAAAGAAATAGCACTTGGTCCCTTATTTCTGCATCACTCTTTGTGCCTTAATGATGGCAGAATAATACTTGGACACATTTAAGGATGTCTTCCTTTCTTCTCCACAGTAACGATGGATGTTTAATCCTGATATGGTGGCAAGACTACCATTAACCAAACACAACAATAAAGATGAAACATTACCAAGAGGATTCTAAAGTAGAACAAAGGCATTTGGAAGGAGGACATGCCATCAAAGCCATGTTTCTTCTCATTATTCCAAATGCAAAACTCTATTGAGTGAGGGACAGGGAAAGTTGGGAGACAACACACAGATTTACTTAGTGGATTTGTTTCAGAGCTTTGCCCACCTTAGACTGAAGGACAGCCCATGGGTAGGGATGCAGGAGAAAAATCTCTCCTAAGGAACACGTGGAACAGCTGGCAGGGGCTTACTGCAGTCATGTCTGGGTACATGAACAGGAGTGAAGGACATTAGGGTCTTGGAGTCACTATTCCTAGTCTGCATATGTCTATAGCATGTGAGTGACTGAGCAATTTCAGGAAAAAAAAAAGATTATAGCTCATGATGAGAACAAAGAAATGCACGTCTGAAAGACAAGATGCGACTTGTTCTCAGTGGGATTCAGAGAATGGTATCAAAGCACATCTCCTTCAAGGCAGCATCATGGAGCCTTCGTGTATGTCTGAAGGCTAACCAGAGGACATTTCAACATTTTCTTTGGCTGACTATTGTGGTGGGTACCAACGATGGACAGGAGCTCAAGGCAGGTGAGGTTTTGAAAAGAAAGGTCCCTTCTTAAGGATGCTGCTGGCAGCTGGAATACCCTCCTCAGCTTGTCAGTCAACCCCAGTGAGCACAGAAGGGTCTCCGGAGAGGGAGACATACTGAACACAATTGAATTATATACCTGGGAGGCTCAGAAATAACTGCCAAATGCACTTGAAAGTGACCAGATATTTAGTATCTGTGTTTGCCTTGGGGTGTTTGGAATCGAACATTGCACTACATTATAGGAAAATAGATTCTCATTTTATCTTACTTAGTATGTGTTTTTTATGTGATTCCTTGGGAGGTCAACAGCCAAGATGGAAAAAAATAAAGTATTATAGTTTTCTTTAAGGCCATAAACATGCTGGTCTGATTCATCAGTGCTATGCATCAAGCCCACAGTGTTATGCTTGCTGAGTTTCTGATATATTTTTGATACCTATTTGGGAGAGAGATGATTAATGATTATGAACACACTATGGAGAGGAAGGCTCTTTTTGCCATCCTGAGCTGTTTCAAAGTAACCCAGTTTTGATGTGCAGAATAAATTATCTTCATGGGTTAAAGGTACACTTGAGACATCTAAGCACTTTCCTGACTCTTGAGCTTTCTACTGAACATTTACTCCTGTGTTCAAGCTTATCAGAACCCAGAGAAGATAGAAAAAAATCTTGTATGCCTAGTGTAGCCAAATATAAAATAATTCTGAGATTATATGATATTGTAAACTTATATTAAGTTACTAACTACTTGTGAATACACTCCTAATATGTACATATGCAGAGAAACTTTGCCTGAGCCCTTCCTGTAAAGTCAGGATTCTGCCTCATTCTGTTTTGTATCTATAATACCCAGGGAATTCTGATGTATATAGTAGAGTGTCAGTAAATGCGTTCATATCTATCTGCAACATCACAGCTGTTGGGATTTATTTTTCAAATTAAAAAATAATATATCTGTTCTGAAATTTTATGCCCAACATGTGCAAGTGCTAACATAACTAAAAAGTTTGCCAGAAGGATTGAGAAAGTGTATGTGTTATAAAAGACTAGTCTGTCACAATATAAGTCTTTCATATTTATATGCATACAAATTTATGAGCGTCTACTTCATGACACATTTTATTTTGCATTTTGTGCCTGCTACTAAGCATTTTTGTGCCAACAAAATGCCATTAAATGTTGGATCTTGCAAAAATTATTATTTATTTCAATTCTGTCAATAATAATAAAGCTTACATATTTCAGCATGACTTTAAAAAAGGCAGAGATGTGTTTAGAATTTTCCTAATGCATATATGTTGATATTCACAGGCATTGTCTGGAGAATTATCTCCAGGCATTGTCTGGAGAAATATCAGATGTGGAAGATTATTGGATGATCAGTTGTAAAATCTGTCTAAAGACTAGCCAAATGGGAAGTCATGACTAAGAAGATTCTGTCATGTATAACATTTTAATTCACTAATCATACCGAACTCTGTGTACATATATCAAGTGCCTAAGGCACAAAAGATTTCTGCACAGAGTAAAATCAAAATAATTTGGATAAGATTTAAAAAGTGATTTGATTTGCACAGAGGGAACTACCTACCAAATAAACAACTCCTTATATATTAACATCCTAGTATCATGGGCTTCCTACAGCAAGCAACATTATATAAATGCATGCTGTATAAATGAAGAGAGTTGTCATACATTCAAATATATTTGCCTTTTTCTCTGAGCAGAATTCTTCCCTTCTGTGTGCTTATCACCTTCCTGTGCCTTTGGCACTGCATAAAATATTTGGTTAATAGTCCCTTCACAATCTGTTAGGTTCTTCCTTAATCAGCTGCACTATGGTATAGACAGTATTCTGCCAAAAATAAAATAAAATCTTGACACACACGGTGACTATCACACACCAGTGCCTTTTTCTAGTTTATCTGCCAGTACCGTGTTTCTGTGGTTCACCACAATGGAATAACACATCGCTTAACACCGTCTATTACAAATAATAATTTGCATGCATATCTACTGAATTATAAACTCCCTCATGAAAAACTTTTCTCACAGGGCTTGTTAAGGTGCTTGGGGCATCATAGACATTTAACTGGGGGTTAATCAAAACCCATGGGTAACAAAAATAATATTAATATATGACACTAAGAAAGAGAAATAGATTATAGGGTCTTAAGAAGTCAGTTTACCAATATTTAAATCAATAGCTAATACAAGTAGAGAGGAAGTATAATAAATAAAGTATAATAAATGACAAAATCTAAATCAGAATTTCCCTATCAGTACCATCTCTACCTCCTTCCCAGTATACCTGTTTTAAAGGATAGAGGGTATTGAGCTGGGAGTGTGCATTAGTGGTAGAGTGTTTGTCTAGTATTTGTGAGATTCTAGGTTCATTTCCCAGCACCAACACATGGAAAGAAGTATGAGACCAAATAATGACTTCTTAAAAAGATAATCTCATACAGTAATTCCAACAGGGGAGGAAAAAATCTATGGGACTCTTTTCTCCATTTAGTTAGCAAAAAAGAGAGAAATGGAGCAGTGGCTCAAGTAAGAGTGCTAGCCTTGACTAAAACACCTCAGGGACAGTGCTCAAATCCTCAGCTCAAACACCAGGACTAGCACTCAAAATAAAAGCCTAAAACTAATGATCAATTCTAAGGTATGGATGTTCATATACTAGGGTCAGGAAATGTTGTGTGGGACCTAGCAGTAATTCCATCCTGACAGCAAGAAGTGAGTACCTCATTTCTGCACCAGCAATGAACCAGTCTCCACCAACCACCTGTGTGATTCTGGAGACAGAGTAGCCCATTTTAATATCAGGAGAGAGCCTAGGTCAGTCAGCACCTTGAATTTGCCCTGTTGAGACCTGGGACATAAGAACCACAGAGTCATTTCCCTTCCTTTGCCCAAATTAGAAAAATGTATATACAAGATGCAGGGCACCAACATGAAGTATAGTGAAAGCAAATAACAAAATGCTGAAATAAAGATACAGGTTGAACCATTGTAACAATGAGATGTACAAGACACTATGTTGAATACAAACTTCACAACTTTGGGGGGGATGGGAGGAGCTGGGGAAGTGGGGAGGGAAGAGATGATAGGGGAAAAATCAAAGGAGGAGGTAACAATGCTCTATAAGAAATGTACTCATTACTTTACTTATGTAACTATAACTCCTCTGTATAGTATTTTTACAATAAAACACACACACACACACACACATATATATATATGTGTGTGTGTGTGTATATGAACCACAGAGTCCATCCAGAACCTTTATCCATGATAACTTTGATAAGTACATTTGATTTTTCAAACCATCAAGTGTCTGGCAGTTTGCTGTTGTTGCAGTTAGCAGATTAATACAAAAAGTTCCCCAAAATGATTTCCACAAATGATTAAGGATAGAGTACAGCCATAGCCAAGTAGAAGCAAAGCTAGTGTTCACAGAGGGAGAGTCATTGAGACTAAAGGAGCCATATTTAGTTCTAGCTTAAATGTTAAGGGATTCTGGATGGAGGTAAGTCCTTCTTTCATTTTGGAAACAAATACATGAAAAGTCTTATTGAGTCATGCCAAGTAGGTTCAGCCTTAGTAGAAGACTTGTGGGGTAGCCTTGAACAATGATGGGGATAGGGATTTCAGGGGTTTTAGATCTGAGCACTTCCTGGTGCCTTGGATCCAATCTAGTGCCCTTGTCCTACTGCAACTGACTCATGTTTTCATTTAATATTGTTGCGTTTACTGACCCAACAATATTAAAGGAGACTCACCATTTCATTTAACATCATCAATTATGTGTCTGAGCACCAGATTCTATGCTGAATAAAGTAAATGCGAACTATAAATTTAATACTGTCAAAACCAAGAGAAGGTTTCAAGAGGAAGAGATTAAAAATAAAACAGACAACAAGCAGCTATTACCAGATAATCCTCATATACAGATAAAGATCTAGTCCATGTTTTTTAATCATTTCTTGATTTTAACACACCTAAACCCTGCCATGCCTTTCCATACCTACACATTAATTGAAATTATTCTCTGATTATGTTATTTTTTCAATGGCAAGAGGGACTGTATAGATTAAATGAAGTAAATTACCAGTAGGCATTGAGTAAGTCAGAAGAAAGAATATTGGATAGGTCTAACCCAGTACTATAAGTTCTGTAAATCTGAAAAGTTTTTCTACCCTGGTGAGTGGCTGAAGGCAAAGTTAAAGATCTAAAGTGTAAGAAGTCTGCTTTGGAAGGCAAAATTTTGCCATTGCTGCTTTGAAAATGGGGTGGGGTATGAGAGAAGAAATGCTGAGTCTTCATGCATGATAAGAATAAGCAAAAAGTTACTGGTTAATGGCCTGTAGGGTACTAGGGCCATCGACCCTTTAACTGTAGTTGAATTCTGCCAACAACCTGAAAGATCTTGGGGGGATAAAAGAACATTGAATTCCAGATGAGAACACAGGCTAACAAATCCTCAGGTTTCAACCTTTTGATGTTCTGAACAGATCTCTCAATTAAAGATGCTCAGACTTTCATACTTCAAGTTGTGAGATAATAAATAGGTGTTGTTTTAATCCACAAGTTTCAAAACCATTTGTTATGTGGTAATAGATATCAAATAAATGGCCATAACAAAAAGCTGCATTCTCTTGAAAAGTAAGGTTGTTTGTTAACCATTCAACAAGATGTTATTAAGTAGCTAAGTGAGGGAACTGACTTGTATTCTGCCTTTGTGGCCTAGATTTTGAGAACCCAGAAGATGTGGAGTACTGTGTGGTTTGGGGTGCTGTAATGGCAGTCACTACATGTCAATAATCCAAGAGTGGAATGGGATTAGTCCACAAATGTCCAGCACCAGCATACCAGATAGAGGGTATCATCCACTTTATGCCATGGACTACTTTAACTACATGAGCTCTCTTATTATGCATAACCATAAATTCAATCTCTGCACAACATTCTAACATTTCTGAGAAATATTTTATAAAGAGAAAAGGTCTTGCCTCCATAGTTATCCAACATTAGTGACAAGACTAGACTTTGGTCATTCATGATTTTCTTAAAGAAACAATTGGTTTACAATATTCTCCCTTGAATTTTCTAGGACATTTTAAATGGGGATGATATTTCATATTGATAGCTTCTTATGTTTGATAGAGGACCTGTCCTGAACAATAGCAATTATATTCTACAAGATGGAAGCTATTATATTTAATAATTTTAATGCATAAAATAGTATTTTCATAAAGAACTGAAAGAATCTTATGTAATGCATTAAATTTGGAAAAGGCCTAGTGATATTGATGAAAAGTTTCTAAGAAATGAATTATATGTGTTATATTAAATAGTCTCTATGTGTTCAGGAAATTAAAAATGATAGTTTACTTTGTTATAGTGGTTGCTAACCATATAGCAATCATCCATGCATTTATTCAATCCAATCAACCTACCATTTATTCATTCAAGCTATTCATTAAGGAATGATTAAGAATGTGTAACATGCCCCAAGTAATCCCAGGTAATCATTTGAGGTGAAACCAGAATATGTCTTGAGAATCTAGTAGAAGAGCCATATACAGTTGTGTGGACGAGCATAGGGTGGGGATGAGAAGAATCACAGGTAACAAATGAGAAGGAAACAGGAGAACTTCATTTGAGGATGTAAAACAGGACTTACCAATTGAACACAGGCAGAAGTTGTACAAGCAGACATGTTGGGAAAGGAGTTTGATGAGGCATATAGCAAATCCATGACGGAATAATAAGATAGCAAGGAACACTGGAGGATGTATAAAAGCCTTCAGTTTTTCAGAACTTGAGCTACAAAGGAACCAAAGCTGAAATAAAGCCCAGAGTTCGAGGCTGACTGAACAAAGCAACACTTGTGCCTCATTAGGATTCTGGTCTATTGTTGTTTTCACTGACCCTCTGAGCTTGGTGATTACAGAAATAGTGAACTATCAGAAGTGTAGTTATCATGTACTAGACAACTTTCATTCCAACCAGCTAAATAGATCATCTACAATCCTTACCTCAAAGCCTCAAAGCCAATTCTTCTTAATTCCATTTTCCATAGGCAAATCCTGACTGGCAACATGACAGAGAGATTCAAAGCAGAGCCAGAATGTTAGATGAACAACTAGCTCAGCCTTGAAACTAGTTTAGTGTTAAATAGTAGAGTTGAACTCTCCAACCAAGTTGTTCAAAGGAGAGTAATTGTTGGGCATGCCTATAGCTGTTCTAGTTTCAGATCCCACATCTCAGAAAATACTTTCTCAAGATGCAAGAGACTAGAGAGTTCAGAAGATCAAAGAATAAGATATGAAGGGAAAAGACTCACACGGTTGTAAAGCAAGGGGGCGGGGTGTTGTCTGATGACAATTCTAGTGCCATATTTCATCTTTGTCATTGCTGTTGCTAACAATGATTTTCTCTCTCTCTCTCTCTCTCTCTCTCTCTCTCTCTCTCTCTCTCTGTCCTTGAGCTTCTTTGCTATAGCTTCATTTCCAGTTTTTGGTAGTTTATTGGAAATGAGTGTCTCCTGAATTTCCTGCTGTGGATGGCTTCAAAACACAATCCTCATATCTCAGCCTCCTAAGTAGCTAGGATTATAGATGTGAGTCACTAGTGCCTGGCCTAGACTATGGTTCGAACCTCATGTGGCAGCATTGCTCTGAGCCTGCGACTTTGACATGAAAAAAAAAGTACATCTTGTACATCTCATTGTTGCAATGGGTCCACTTGTATCCCTAGTTAAACTGTTTGTTTTTGCCCTTCCCCTCCACAAATTATATGAACATCAAATACAGTGAAAGCAGGGCTTATACTGTGGGGGAGGGACATACAAAGCAACATAGAAATCATTTTATAAATATTTATTTTTTACTTCATCTTTGGTCTTGAGCCAGTCAAGCCCTAATTTTAATTACATTGGAGTTTTAATGATGTCTACTTCCCAGGGCTGTTTGAACCAAAACAATGAAATAATAGAAAAAAATGAATAGTCCTAAAGAGGGTTAAAGCACTAGGCAAATAGTTAATAACATTATTCTTTTATGAATTCAATCATATTGCTGGCAAGTATAGTACTGATACAGACGAATTAGAGACAAATACAGTATAGCGTTGTGAATCTGGATGGAAAGGAATTTTTTCTAGAGATTGGATAGTTTTATGTATTTGTTTTCTTTTTCTCACACAATACTTGAACTTAGGTGAGAGGAATAAAAGTTGTGAATCTCATATCATAGATTTGCTTGACGGACTCTGATGGGAAAGCAAAGAACTCTGTCAATCTCCTGAGGTCTCTGGTATTTTTCTTCCACATTGTAATCCCTGTTTGCCTTCTGTGTTTGATTGATAATGTACATTGTACCTGGCACCTCAATAAATATTCCATGCTGACTGAACACTAATGAATCGATACTGTGAACAGGAACTTAAATTATAGAACCATCATCTATGCTCATTCAAATTTCTAAACTTGACAGCAAATGCTCACAACTGGCTGAGCAGGAAACACTCGAACTTGGACATGACTAGAATGATAATTTAACTCAGAATCAACATTTCAGGATATTTTCCCTGATTTTTTTTTTAACAGGCATTTCAGTTCTAAGGAGTATTGAAAGACAAGCTAGTAGCAGGAAGCAGGTTCCTATGTGGTTTAGTAGCCTACTGTTCAAGTATTACACAAATCAAGTTTAAAATAAAATTAAAGTATTTAATAATGGCAGCAAAACATAGTATTTTGTTCTGTGTGTTTAAGTACCAATCTTAAACTCAGGGTCTAGAACCATCAAGCTTACATCTGGAACCATTAAAACATGCCTTCAGTCCAGAAGCTCTTCGCTGTTTAATTGTAGGTGGTATCTCACAAGAATTTTCTATCCTGGCTGGCTTCAACCATGATCCTTAAATGCTTAACCTCCTGAGTAATTAGGGTTACAAGTATAAGTTATCAGTTCCTAGCAAAAGAAAAAGAATAAAAATGGATTGACCTTTGAATTGTTTATATTTCCTCACTGGGACATCTGCTGAGGGCCTTAATAAAATCACAGCTGTAATCCAGGGTGGCAGAAAGAAGATAAGCATATTAGATAAATCTAAGATTCATCTCCCAGATTGTTGATGCTTTACAAATAGAGTCTTACACTCAATATATCTAGGTTTAAAATATTTTTAAGCTGTATTGTTATCACACTTTTGTGAAGATTCTTCTAGAAACATGCTGCATACACAAGATCACAAATACCTTGGTCATTCTGTAATTAGTGATTTTTGTTCAATTGGAAGTTTTACTTTGGTGACATGACTGCATTCTTTTATATTGCCTTTGTGCTTTATATGGCTGTAGATAGGCACAAATGCACATCACATTGCTACTTTTCATTATAAACCTACTAGACGTTTAGGCTTACCTTCAGAACACAAATGAAAAAACAGCCATGTTGAGGATCATGTGACTTATCCTAGTGAAAAGTGCAGTTAATCCATGATAAAACTAGAACTGAAATTCAGGTCTATTTGACCTTCGGATTAAGATGCTGACATAAGGATGCTGTTACCTTCCTTACCATTAAAAGTCTTTAGGAATTTTTTTTTAATTGTGAGAATACTGTACAGAGGAGTTACAATTACATGGGCAAGATAACGAGTACATTTCTTATCAAGCATTGTTGCCTCCTTTTTGTTTCCCCTTCCCATCCCTTCTCATACTCCCTCCACATCCCTATCATCCCCCCCCCACCAAAGTTGTGAAGCTCATTTTTCGACATAATGACTTGTACATCTCATTGTTGCAATAGGGCCACCTGTATCCCTAGTTAAACGATTTGTTTTTGCCTTTCCCCTCCACAAATTATACCAACAACAAATACAGTGAAAACCGGGGTCATACCGTGGGGGAGGGACATACAAAGCAACATTAAAAAGATGCAGTCAACAAGCAAATCCTCCCTTAGTTTAAATAAACCAGAAGTCATACAACACCAGATAAAAAAAAATGTTAAAAAGAATTTTTGCCAAACATCTTAAAATTTGAGCCAGTTCAAGCTGAGAATATATGTTCTCAGATCTTGAAGAAGATGTAAGTGCTGTGACTCTGAAATGGCCAACCATAACTTCTCTAGGAAAGGAATGAACTCTAAGGACAATGACAAGCCACAAATAGAGAGAGATTGCATCTCTTCAGAGCAAATCCCATCTCCCAGAATGACAGGAGTGTGGCACTGAGGGAGAAATAACAATGCATAGAACTTTGGTGCAGGCACTTGGGTTTTCTTTGTTGAGGGAAATGCAGATGAGGAAGTTGAAGTATTGAGGGCACTGTTCATAGTTATGCATGGTCTCCAGCTTTCATTGTTTCTCCAAATCACTGCAAGCCTAGAGGTTCTGGCCTGATATAGAAGTGATTTCTCAGGACTTAGGAGCAATGATATACATGACAAACACATGTCTATAGTCTTCATTCCTCCTGGGATGACCATATGGGTCCCCAAGAGTATAACCATATCTAGGACCTAACTGTTGTGGATACGTATTAGTTAAATTAAGCTGAATTATATGAAACTTTATATTTTATCATAGAATCCTCAGTGATGAAGCAGCATATTAGCATATCTTATCAAGATAATTTTTGCAGATATACTGCTTAGCATTTTCCTGGGCCACAATAAGTTCTTAATTCCATGTACTATATGAGGGAATAAAAATACTTTGGAAATGCTTGGATCCTGCCCTATTGTGGTTTTATATTAGCTGGATCCGATCCCATCACATGGTGACAACATTGCCTTTTATTGTTTCTTATTTAAATGACGTGTGTGTGTGTGTGTGTGTGTGTGTGTGTGTGTGTGTGTGTGTGTGTGTGTGTATTTCAGAAAGCAAACCTAATCAGTGCTTTCTGAGCATATCTTGCTTGATCACAAGTTACATAAAATAAACAGAGAAGAGACACATGGGTCTGTGAAGGAGTGACGGGGATGTGTAAATTCCTAGCTTGTGTTAGTGTTTACAGTTTTCTCACACAGTCTTGAAGGGCTAGAGATCCAGCTTGAGGGGTAGAGTACCTGAGTACCTGCCTAACAAGCAAAAGGCCTTGGGTTCAAATTTCAATAACACATGCACACATACACACACACACACACACACAGAGTCTATAAACCAAACAAAACTTGTAAACATTTTTACCTCTGGGACAATAATTTTTCTATCTTACAGATTTCAGAATCTGAGGGAAATGGCTTGTTCAAGGTTACCTAGATAGTAAATGGCAGGGTTCACTGCATTCAAATATTGTGCTCCATGAGTTTATGCTTTCCACAGTGAGTTATATAGAAAAGAATTAATTAGTTGCATGATGAAGCAAAAAATATATACAGAATATTCTGATTATGTCCAATCCTCATGGAACATTTCCCTAAGCAAAGCAAAAGTTATGGAATGATTTTCAAGCAGAGATCAATAAAAAGCATATCAGTAAAGAAATATTCTCCTAGGAGTTCAAGTTATAATCATATTGATATGCTCACATAGAGAAAAGTCAGCATGTCATAAATAGAAGAATAAGGAGAATAAAATTTACATTGCACACCAGGTATACAAATTATTCAGTATCTATAAATAATGAAATCGCTTAATAAATCTTAATATGTGATTATATTTCCACATTGTTTCAACTTTAATTTTTGAACAGTATTTCAAGTAACATGAAAATAATGGACTTCCTTTTAATTATACACCAATATTTTGATTGTATTTGGAATCATAAATACCACAATCAACATAAGGGATAAGCATGAATACATAAGACATATATGTGCATAAAGACATTGAGCCACTCTGGAAAAATAATTATTACCTTAATCATAAGTTTTACCTAAAACTTTAAACCTCAGCCACAATAGGATAGAAAGGGCATTGTTACCTAATTCAAAATAGCAAGATAGCAATAATCATGTTGTATTCTAATAAGATATTCTATGTTTGTAAATTCAGTCACTTCTCATTTACAGTTTAATCTGACCTTTGATCTGATTAAATAGCTATGTAAAAATACTGAACAATAATAAAAATAAACAAAGAGCAAAACTAAAGTTTTATTTGGATCATATGTCTTTTATTTTCACAAATGGTTTGTTTCCATGTGCTGTCAGCAATCATTTACACATTCATATACAAATAGCTATGGGAAGTCTACCATCTCTCAAATGCAGGGGAAATAATAAACACACCACAAGAAAGTTCTCTGTCTTCATTGGGCATATACAGATGTGAGGGAAATTACTTTTTCCATAATGATTTGTCTAATGTGCTGTTCCTCCCTTTTCTGCCCCATCCTCAATTGAAGTACTTAGAACATTCTGGGTTTATAAACTGAAAGGCATAGAATCCAGCTCTAGGAAGACGATGACTAACCTGCAGTTTTCTGAACACCATATACTCCTGGAAAAGCTTGAGGGCCATCATTTCTACTGCTTGCCCCTGAAAAAACTGAATTCTAAAACCATTATCATCTCTTGCCCTGAGCCACTGTAAGTACAATCCTTGCCTGGACCCTTGGTGTTCCAAAGTTCCTTCCCCATACACGAATAACCTCATTAAACTCAATCCAGATCCTGTTTGCCACCTACCACCACTTTGTTCAATACTCTCTCATACTTTTCCTTCTTTCTTGAGTTCTAAGAGCTATCCATGGTTTACAAAATTCTCAACACTCTCCTTATTCCTGACTCTGAGAAAGCACTAACTAGTTGTCTTCAGGCTATCGAGAAAGGTTCACATATGACAAGCCATTTTCAGAGAAGAAAAGATGGAAGAGATCTACCCTGGAGGCTCATGCCTCTCATCCTAGGTACTCATTCAGGAGGCTCAGATCTGAGGATAACAGTTTAAAACCAGCCCTGGCAAGACAGTCCTTAAGACTCCTATGTCCAGTTAACCATGAAAAGCCAGAAGTGGAGCTGTGGCTCATATGGTAGAGAACCAGCCTTGAGTAAAAATGCTAAACAACAGTGTGCAGGCATAATATTAACACTCATGTGCACTTGCATGCGCACGCACACACCCACACCCCCTCCCCCACATATACACAAAAGGAAAAGAAAATATGGAGGATGGAGGGAAGGCTTTCCTTCCATTCTGGAAAATGTATTCTCCTTCAGTGGCTGATAACTTTAGATATATAGACAGGGAAAACAAAATAATACAAAATAAATGGGAAGAGATTTTTAGCCTTTCTTGATTCTAATCGGTTGAATATTGTCTTCCCAACAGACAAGCCAAAGGAAACAGAACTTTTAGGATGAGAATGTAATGCTTTGATTTAGAGATTAGATAAAGTTAGGGCTCTGTACTGATAGTTCCTAATACACATTTGTTACATGGCTTTTGTGAAATGTGTTCTTTTTAGTTCTATATAGAGTAGTCAGAGACTTATACTTGTCCTGAAATTCTGTTTTCCAATTGTTATTCAAGTGACACTAACGTTCATTGTCTGTCACATACTCTGTATTAGGTAAAATACTTGAAACTGGGCTCAACAGGACAAGGCCTTCACCTCTAAGGAACACAGACATTCTGTGGTAAAGACAGCTGTGGCACTACCACTACCTGTTATGTGAAAATGTCACAGCTCAGAATTTAAGTTAAGCACAGGGATTCTTGAATAAGACACTTGCTTTTTCATAGCTTTGATTTAACCATCTGCAAAGAACTACAGTGAGGATTTGATGATAAATCTTACATAAAGTTCTTAATGCCGTTTCTGCAGAGCTTACACTCTACAGAGAGGTGGCTATTATTCCAATGTATGACAAGTGTCTCAGTTTGGAGAGGATAACTTAGCACCTACCTCCACACCCAACACAGGTACCTGGGTGGGATAATAAATTTATAAGCCCCAGCATGAAAGTGGTGAATTGACATTCAATAAATGTGTCTGGAAACTAATTGTACTTTGGGTAATATTTTCTTCTCACAAAATTTGAGAAAATAATGATTTAAGATAACAATGACCAGAAATTGAAGTGCATTCATTGTCTGTTTCATTCTTTCCTTGGCTTATTTTGCCCCCAAGAGACACATTACATTACACTGTGAAATGACAGATATGATAGCCACCACGTGCAGATTTTGTCAATAAATCTCATCTTTCATATCTATGTCTCCGAAGGACTTTTTAATTGGACAAAACTACATGCACATACTTTTGCAGGATTCCTTTCCCACAAGCTAGGTACATCACACTTTGCTTCTATGGCTCAAAGTACTTTATATTGACATACATTAAATTATACACAGGGAGGCAGCTTGTATTTTTATACATGCATACATGTACTTTGATCATATTCACCCTCTCTCAATGTATGTTTCAGTGAGGTAGTGACTTGATTTCCAACTATTTTAATATCTAGAGTCCTGAGGGCATGTTCAATATAAAATAAAATGGAGTTTACCCCCTTTCAAATACTTTCTTTGGCTTCATAATCGACTCCTAAGCATTTATGATGTAAATATTTTGAGACATGAATGTGGAGGAGAAGCAGCTGTGTCTATTTGTTCATCAAGACCATCATCTATGATCGTCAGTGAGTGCTCACCTCTTTCTCAGTCACCTTGACTTGTATGCCTGCTGCTCTCACATTTTTCTCTAACGTTAGTCTTTCACTCAATAAACATTTGCACACTTTTATCATTAGGTATGCAGTAGGGACATTGTAGAGGAAAGTGATGTGGAGGAAGTATGTATGTATTCATATGACTGACATTGGCTAGAAATCCACCATTGGACAGAGCAATTCATTGTGCCTGGCAAATGTGGAAAAGCTTTATGTCAGAGGTGGTGTGAGCATGGTTTTCTGTGAAAAGAAATCATGAAAAGATACAGAATTCTCAGTTTAGGATATAGCAAGGGCAGAGGCATGCATGTGTGATGACATGGGAAAGGATTGAAAAGGTCAGAGAAAAGAACTAAATGGATACAAAGGCCCCAAATATACACAATCAGGGCATACAAGAGGTCCACACATTACTAAGCCAGAGCAGTGTCCATATAAGAGATGTGTATTGGTATCTTGTTTCTAAAAAACAGTGCCATCTTTTATTTTCCTTTTCTTTTTTTCTAGTACAAGTTATTTTTAATAAGTTTTTATTGTGAAAATACTGTACAGAGAGGTTACAATCACATGAGCAAGGTAATGAGTACATTTCTTATCAAGCATTGTTGCCTCCTCCTTTGTTTTTTCCCTACCATCCCTTCCCTCCCATCTCCACAACTACATTCCCCTTCTCCCCCCCCCCTCACCTAAATTGTAAAGTTCATTTTTTCGACATAGTGTCTTGTACATCTCATTGTTGCAATGGGTCTGCTTTTTCCCTTCCACTCTCCAAATTATACCAACATCAAATACAGTGAAAACAGGGGTTATACTGTGGGGGAGGGACCTACAAATCAACAAAAAAAATCACGTGGTACCTTATAAGTATGTTAGAAACAATCGCAAGCAAGAAAAAAAAACCACTTGTGTCCTTATCTTGGGGTTAATTTTACTTAACATCATCTTATCTGACATTTTCTGCTTGTCTCAGATATATACTAGTTATTGCAAATAAGAGAAACCATGGGACCTATGTTTCTTTGCACCTGGCTCACTTCACTAACCAACTTAGATGCCCCTCAGTAGATGAATGGATCAAGAAAATGTGGTATATATACACAATGGAATTCTATGCTTCCATCAGAAAGAATGACATTGCCCCATGTGTTAGGAAATGGAAAGACTTGGAAAAAATTATATTAAGTGAAGTACAAGTTTTTCGTTTTTTTGTTTTTTTTTTGGTCCGGTTGTGGGGCCTGAACTCTGGGCCTGGGCACTGTCCCTCAGCTCTTCAGCTCAAGGCTAGTGCCCTACCACTTGAGCCACAGTGCCACTTCTGGCTTTTTTCTTTTTTCTTATGTGGTGCTGAGGAATCGAACCCAGGACCTCAGGCATGCAAGGCAAGCGCTCTACCACTGAGCCAACTTCCCAGCCCCGAAGTACAAGTTTTTAAAGGCAGACTTTTCTTGGATTAGGAAAAATATATGAACAAGTTTTAAATATTAACTAGTTTTATGTATTTAGATCAGCAGGTTGCAGTTAATTTTGAATACTGTAAAATTTATTTATTACCTTTACTTAAACAAAGTTAGTTCAACATATGTTTATGAAGACAATGCATTTTGATCAAGTCACCCCTTCTATCATTCTCCCCCATCTCTCCAACCTCACCCATCCTCTCAAGTTACCTGCTTCCATTTTTACAGATACATTTATTTGTTTTACATATGCATGTTTAATATTGTTACTATATATACCTATATTTTCTCCCATTTAGCAGCTTCTCTTCCCTAGACCCTTTCCCTCTACCTTACCCCAGAACAGAACAAACCCTGTTTTAGCTCCCTGGTATTCATTTTACTAAACTGTTTGTTTGTTGTTTAGAGGAATTATATCCCCTGAGGAGAACAACATACTTCAGTCAAATTATTACTTTTAAATCACTTCATTTCCTCTTAAGATTTAGGATAAATTCCAAGAGGCATAGTAGAGACTGCAAATCTTTCTGTGCACTGTTACTCTTTTACCCCTCTGTTTTTTATCTCCCAGTTCTCACTGGCATATCCCAGAATCTCAGTTCCACTCAGTCATTCTCTCATCTTCTCTTACCCATGTGTGTCATTGGATTCCCAGGAACCCCACCTCCCTTGTTCCAAATGTACCTTCTTCAGAGATGGGAATCACCCTTTAAGTTTCTACCCAGGAGTAGCATCTTTGAATAGTTCTCCTCTGGACATTCACTTTGTACCTTAGAAAGCTAGATTATCTACTAGATTCCTATAGCCCTTGGGGCTATTCCCAACCAGATCCCCTGCATGGGAATGTATTGAAGTTGGGGGTGGACTTTTTCCCCTTTTATTTGTTATCTCATTCATTTACTAGCCATGGAAAAATATCAAGGGATTTTTAAACCTGGTATTATGATGTAGACACAAGTGATTTGACTTCACAGAGCTTCTAGGTAGTGTGAACAATGAAAAGATATGCATGGGGGTGGGAAAGTGTTAAGTTGACAGAAATATAGGAAGTTTAAGGAAGAACATGTTAAAGGCAGTTAGCCTGGACCAATGTGGGGAGTGGAGAAAACCTGGAGAAATTAAGAAAATAACTTGACAAGTCATTTTCAAGCTGAGACTCCATTCACTCAATCTACAAATTCTTTTTTTTTGTGGGGGGGGGGGTCTGGTCGTGGGGCTTGAACTCTGGGCCTGGGCACTGTCCCTCAGCTCTTCAGCTCAAGGCTAGTGCTCTACCACTTGAGCCATAGCACCACTCCCAGCTTTTTTCTTTTTGCTTATGTGGTGCTGAGGAATCGAACCCAGGGTCTCAGGCATGCAAGGCAAGCGCTCTACCACTGAGCCACCTTCCCAGCCCCTCATTCTACAAATTCTTAAACTCAGCCAGGTAGCACAAATCAAGATATTTAAGACATATAAATTAAAAAAGACAAAGTTTTATACTTTTGGGAACTAAGCTTTTAATATGGAAACAAATAAAAATAAATATTATTACCTTATCTGGTAGGTAGATTTAAAAAACGTGATGTTTTTGTGTTTGTATGTCCCTCCCCTACTGTATAACCCCTGTTTTCACTGTATTTGATGTTGGTATAATTTGGGGAGGGGGAGGGAAAAAACAAATCGTTTAAATAGGGATACAGGTGGACCCATTGCAACAATGAGATGTACAATATGCTACAATTTAGGCAGGTGGTGGGGAGTGTAGTTGAAGTGGTAGGAGGGAAGGGATGGTAAGGGAAAAACAAAGGCGGAGGCAACAATGCTTGATAAAAAATGTACTCATTACCTTGCTCATGTGACTATCACACCTCTGTACAGTATTTTCACAATACAAAACCTTATTTTAAAAAATGTGAATTAGTTTTAAGAGAAACATGTAGAGTAATAAGTAGATAGGGTATTGGGGCCATGCTTAGTAGATGTGGAAAGTACTAATTGTGCCAGTAGCTTTTGTTTAAGTGAAATATTTAGAATAAAAAAATGCAGGACTAAGAGGTACAGAAGGTAGAGGGAGAATCTCTAAAGGTCACAGGACATTAAAGTCAAAAGAAGAATATAGCAGTTAAGATCAAGAAGAAAATACACACCTGTAACATACATCAGGTTTGTTAAAGATTTTTTCTAAGGCATATGTGTATACAAGTATGGGATGAGTATAAGGGAATAATCATGAGGGATAGGATGGTGCCCAGGAGGTAAAATGGTGGTGGTTATTGCTACCTTCCACTGAGAGACAGAGATCAGGAAGTTACCATCATCCTGAGATGGAAAGGTTGTGGAGACAGCTCTCCTAATAACAGCTGCAAGCAGGAAATCCAACAGCCTTTAGCAACACTACAAAAGTCAGGAGTATTACGGCCCTGAGCTTACTTTCCTCCCTCCTTTTGATCTATAGCTGCTGCTAGAATGGAATCTAGTTGGAAACAAGAGGACCTAAGAGACATAGAACACAAAGAATCTTGGAACTGTAAGGATACAGGATGACCCATTGTAACAATGAGATGTACAAGACACTATGTTGAAAATGAACTTTACAACTTTGCAGGGGGGGAGGATCTGGGGAGATGGTGGGGAAAGGGATTATAGGAAAAAAACAAAGGAGTGGGTAACAATTCTTGATAGGAAATGGACTCATTACCTTGCTCATGTAACTGTAACCCCTCTGTACAGTATCTTTATAATGAAACATATATATAGAATCTTGGAAACGGGTGGACATTGCATATTGAAGGGACATTTTCCAATCTGTTAATATGGAAAGCATTAACAAATTAGAAAACTTGCAGATTTAAATCTAGAGAATAAGAGGCTAAGATGTATTAAAATATCCTCTGAAATAAGTATTTTACTGGGTGCTAGTTACTCATGCCTAGAATCTTACCTACCTAGGAGGCAAGATCTAAGGATGGCAGTTCAAAGCTAGCCCAGGCAGGAAAATCTGTGACTCTCTTACTTTCAATTATCCACTAAAAAGTGAGAAGTAGAATTCAAGTGGTAGAGCATTAGCCTTGAGCATAAAACCACAAACCCAGGGACAGCACTCAGGCCCTGAGTTCAAGCCCTAGAAACAGCACACACACACACACACACACACACACACACACATACACACACACACACACACACACACACACACACACACACACACACACACACACACACACAGAGTAGAAGAAACAAAAAAAGAAATAAGGGTTCCATCAAATGAATGGAAGAAGCACACATTTGATATGGGATTGCTAGGAGAATTACTGTTATCCATTATGGATGAATATTATTGAAGTAGGGTTGAATATGAATATTTACTATGAATTAGTGTTTGTGAATCAAAACCAATATCACAATTCTACTTACAAAACTACTGTGAAATATTGCTTATTTGCTTTTGTATTTAATTGCCTATATTTTGATTTTGATGGCTATAATTCTTCCATATCTATATTTTAGTACCAATTAGAAGACCCTTCTGCATTGAGGTAGACGTTTAGATGTAACAAATACACTACATTGAACAATGATGATGTGATCTGAGTAAAATTAGCCTCAACCTGTAAAACTAAAAAGGAAGAAAGGAAGAATAAATAGACTCCCTCTCATGTGCTTTACGGCTTCCTCACAGTGCACATTTCACTGGTAGCTGAGAGTATTCATATTTATTTGAAAAATCAGATTACATCAGGAACATCATTGTGGAATCAGAACCATGATGTATCTGGCAACAAATATATTTTGACAGGATACGGATGAATCTTCTCTCCCTGACCCTATCTTATTACAATGAATAAAGCAAAGAAAATCAAAGTGGCAAAGCAAAATGTCAGAAGGAGAACAGTGTGCAAAGGTATTTTATTCTGTTTGAATTCCATGGAAATTGGATGTTCATTGACTTTAAGGCCAGATTTACTGGTTTGATTTCCTTGGCTTAGTTCTTTCTCAACTATGATGTTGTTTCACTTCTATAAAAGAGACTCTATCAAACTTCCTATCCACAATAGAGTCAGCATTGTGGTTCTTTAGTCAATGCTTCATGAAGAGCTGGCAATAGTTTTTGAGACCATTGAATGGAAATGAGACCCCAAAAGTACTTGTTCCTTATCCATTGAACCATCATTATCCTACATGGACCCAAGCTTTTTGGATTTCTCTTTGTATCTGAACTTTCTTTCTTGGAAAATCTATCAGGGGTAGAATTAGATTGAAATTTAGGAAGTATATTGTTAATGGTTTGACCAAAAGGTAGTCCCAGAAATAGCAGGGAATCATATCTTGACACTTGTTTCTAATTAAATGTTGGTGTGTGGGTAGTGGTCAGGGGGAATGTGGCTATGGTAAACCTTTGGCTAAGAGGCAACATTGACAAGTAGAAAGCTAAAAAATGGTAGCTAATGTCTATGGAGAGGTCATCAGATGGCAGGTAGAAATAAAACTCAAAAGTGGTGAATGTGAAACAGCAATAGGCAGGAAGTTCCTAGTAGTTGGTGGTGGGATTTGAAAAAATATGATGCAAATAAAACACTACTCTGACTTAAGATTCTGGCTTTAGGAGAGTGCTGGTTGGCTGCATTTCTTGCACATGGTGAACAGATGTTTTCCCATGGATATTTTGAATGGGATTTTGAAGGGCTGTGGACCAGAGTGAAGGGACTGATGTAGTGTGAAATTAGAGTTGTAAGTGATTAACAAAATGGAAAGTTTCTGCCCTGTAACTGTTAAATGACCTTGCTATAGAGTCTATATTCCATGGTGAGATGCAAGTATTAACAGCTTACAAGTAGTTCAGATTATCAGATAGACTTTCCATATAAACCATTCAAATTGGATTTCATGCAGGGACTTATAAGATAGCCTAGCATTACTAATGTTGCTATTTACCATCCAATGAGTGCTTTTTTCCTTCACAGAATCCATTATACATAGTCAAACTAATGCAGAAGATCATACATCTATCTTCTAACAGTTGATCTATGTAGACATGTGTTATTATCTGAAAGGTAAAGAAATTTCTTGGGGGGTTAGAAAAATTCATTGTGTGATAGCAATTTTAAGACATTTCATCCCATTCAGTTTTAGCAGGCATGCCTTCCAGAATAGTGAATATTAAGGAATGGGATAATAAATACTGACCACAAATTTATCATCAGCTGGATGTGCTGGACTATGCTGGGAATACCATGGAAAAAAGGATAATGGAAGAAGTCATAATGAACCTCACTAAGGTTTGGATGTGCTTTGCTCATTCAGGTTCATATGTTATAAACTTGGTCTCCAAATGGCAGGTCTGGGAGATGATGTGGAATCTTCAGGATGTAAATCCTATGGGGAGGTCCATAGGTGAATGACTTCAGAAGGAACCGAAGGACCACACTTGCTTTCTGACTCCCTATTTTTCCAGTGGGATTTCTCTCTCCATATTTAGTATTGTTGTGAACTTACCTGTCATAATGTCCTCCCCAGAGGCCATTGTAAAGTTACCCTGTCTCATGTAAAGGGACTAATACAAACTTGTAATTTCATAAAGAAAGGCTGTGATTTCAGAGTATCAGAATACCATGAAAAAAATAAACTGAAGTATTACTAGAACTAGTTCTCTAAAAATGTTTGTGAAGATCTCCAGATGATTGTACTCAAGCTGCAGAAGAAGGGAACCGGAAAATGCATACCCACCTATTCATTCATCACACAGACATCAAGCAAGCTGTATACCAAGTACTGCCCTCACATTGAATCCATTCAAATAGGAACTTATTGATCATCACTCTATCTTTAGAACAGTACCCTTAAGAAGGTAGAGGCTACCATATTATCTTGTTGAATAGATAGATAAAGAAAGGTTTTAGAAATAAACAATGAAAAGTAATTGCAAAATCCATTACATTAGCAAGTCTAGAAGGTAGAGTTTTACATTCCACTGATAAGAAAGTTAAGTCTTGGAAAGCTAAGCTATTTGGTTAAGACTGCATAGCCATGACAGAGACAACACTCCAGTTTTCCTTGAAATCTATTGTGTGCATATACCACTAGTGATAACAATAGGTTCTGAAGAAGTAACTTTCTAAGGAAAGCCATGATCACACATTCCACAGCTTATCTTTCCTTACATAAATACTCCCTGTAGCTTTCAAATTAAGTTCCTTAAATTTTCCATTATATCTTAGATTTCTCCAGATCCTGGTCACCCTGCCTAAATCTAAGTAATCATTTCTTATTCACATCAGCTTCTCCTCATGAAGTCCTTTCACTCTACCACATAGTTCAGTTTGCATTGAGGATGGCTCATCTCTTGTCACATCCATGCTTTTCCACATAGTAAGCCAGTGCATAGCATGTCTTTCAGCTTTCCTTTCCTAGAATAGGAGCTGCCCTCAAGAGTAAACTTTTTCTGAATGGCAAGCCAGCATGGCATATCCCTTTTCCATATATCTATAGCTCTCTAAACATGCTCTTCTACAAACTATAGAATTCTTAAATTGCTCATTGTAGCTTGCTATCTACCATCAAGACTTTGAGCTCTTAGAAAACTGATATATATATATATATATATATATATATATATATATATATATACATATCCTATACATAGAGAGAGGGGATATGCATGTATATATATATATGCATCTCCATATTATAATATCACATAGTCACATCTCAACAGCCAAGCTTGAAGGTATTGTTGGAATGAGTACAGACATTTCTTTCTTCCTTTCTTTCTTTCTTTTCTTTCTTTCTTTCTTCTTCTCCTTTTTTTTAATTTTTTTTTTGGTACTGGCAGGCTATCAATCAATTGACCCATCTCTAGAGGGGGCAAAAGGATTGAGATTTTGGCATAGATAAGACTGTCTCTCCAGTTCTGTTAAACCCAGTTCTTTGTGTAAGAGGCTTTTCTACAAACTGGATTGTAGCTGTACTCAGACACTGTTCTCCTGGCATGACAATGAATTAATCGTCCTAGATTGTATACTCAGAAAGCATCTCTTTCTCTTTGGAGCTCTTCTGAGTATTGATTTTGATTCAAATGTATCATACCAAAATAAAAATAGAAAGAAAAGCTTTTAATCAATTTGTGTTTTAGTTGAAAGTGATAGTTCTTGTTTTTTTTTTTTTTTTTCAAAACAGCTACCCTCTCAACCCCCAAATAGTGAAGATAAGATATGTAAGGAGAGCAAAACATGAGATTGGGAATTCTGAACTTTCTGTATTTTATTACTGTACACATACATTTTTCTCCTCTCTCCTCATCCTCAAGCTGTATGGTTAAGTTTTGCTCTTTCTGGTGTGTGAGATAATGTTTTACTCCTAGAAGATGTCTACTAAATATTAATCTGAGTTAACATAATGACAGCAATACCCATGAACTACAATGAAGTTAGCAATAAACATCACATGGAATATTTTCCTTAATTTTCTACAAAGGCTGGCAGATTCCTAGCATAATGCTGCAAGCCAAGTGGCTACACTGAAGTTCTGGTTTTGCCACTTTCCCACATTGTGACTTCAAATTTCATCTTTGGCTCTCTGTGACTCAGTAGTGTTGCCTGGAAAATGGGAATAAAATCAATATGTCTTTCAAAAATATTTCTTTTTTGCAGAACTAAACTTTAAACTCATTAAATACCTGCTTGTCATGCAGATATTTTACCACTTAAATTATTTTCCCAGCTTTTCTCTTTTAATTTAATTTTATTTTTTGTAAAGATACTGTTCAGGGAGTTACAGTTACATGAGTAAAGTAATTAGTACATTTCTTGTCAAGCATTTTTACCCTTTCCTTTGTTTTTCTCCTACTATCCCTTCCCTCCCCCACCTCCCCATTTCCTCCCTCCCCCTTGCAAGTTGTAAAGTTCATTTCTGACACAGTGCTTATATCATTGTTACAATGAGTCATTCTGTGTCCTTGTTTCAGTATTTTGTTATTTCCCTTCCCCTCCCCAAATTAGATAAATACAAGATGCAGGATACCAAAATCAAATACAGTGACAACAGGGAAAAACCATAGCGGGAAGAACATATAAAAGAAACAAAAAAATTTGCATAGTACATTGAAAACAACAACAAAAAAACCTCTTGTGTCCATATCTTGGGATTTTTTCACTTATCATCATCTTATATGGTCATATGTACATAACTTTTGAACTTTTCTGCTCATCTGATAATATTATCCTAGGCGTATACTAATTATTGCAAATAAGGTAACCTATGAGACCTATATTTCTTTGGGTCTGGCTTACTTCAATTAATATGATTTTTTTCCAAGTATTTCCATTTCCTATTTCTAACAAGTGGGGTGGTGTCATTCCTTCTGGTGGAAGCATAGAATGTTTATTTGTTGTTGTTTGTTTTTCCCTGTCTTGAGGCTTCAACTCTGGGCCTAGGCACTGTCCCTCAGCTCTTCAGCTCAAGACTACCACTTAAGCCACAGCTCTACTAACGTTTTTTTGGTGGTTAATTGGAGATAAGAATCTCACTGACTTTTCTTGTCTGGGATGGCTTTGAACCACAATCATCAGATCTCAGCCTTCTGCGTAGCTAGGATTACTGGCATGAGTCGCCAGCGCCCAGGTCTTTCCCTTTCTTTCTTTCTTTCTTTCTTTCTTTCTTTCTTTCTTTCTTTCTTTCTTTCTTTCTTTCTTTCTTTCTTTCTTTCTTTCTTTCTTTCTTTCTTTCTTTCTTTCTTTCTTTCTTTTTCTTTTTTTCCCTGAAAATACCATACAGAGGGGTTACAATTACATGGGCAAGGTAATTGAAGAGTTAAAAGTGGCTTCGTTTTGAAGCAGTAACCCTTCTGTTGCTCATATTAACCTTGGGCCCACCTGAATTTCAGAAACCGTCTTGTTTGTGCTGAAACTGCTAAACCATAGATTACCTGAACAAAGCTACTCTGAAGTCAGGCCCCACTTTGTACTATAGCTGGCCTTGGGTCCCCACAAACTTCAGGAGATGACCAAGCTGGCCCAAGATAAACAGACCACCAATTACTCCCTGCTAAGCTTTCACTGCTCTGGAATGTCCAGATGGCCCATTGAGACCCAGCCAGTTTGATAACTCCCTACTGCCTCTTATCACCTTGGAATTCCCTGCTGACGCCTCTAGTTGCTGTAAATTTGTCATTCTGTGATTTTTTTTCCTCTCCTTCTCCTTTTGTAACTTTGTAGTTTTTGCCTTTATAAACCCTGTGACATTTCAGCTTGGGGCTCTCCTCCTAAGCTCCGCTGAGTCGGTGTGTAGGACAAGGCCCGAGCTGCAGCCTGCCTGAATAAAGCCTTGCTTTTGCATTTCTGAACGTCTGACTCTAGGTGGTCTTCTTGGTGGGGTCCTGCGAGGGGGGGGGGGGTACAACAGTAATGAGTACATTTCTTATCAAGCATTGTTGCCTCCTCCTTTGTTTCCCCTTCCCATCCCTTCCCATCACCCTTTCCTGTCCCTTCCCATCTCCCCCTCAGCCCTCCCCGCCGTTCTCCCCCAAAATTGTAATGTCCCTCCCCCACGGTATAATCCCTATTTTCACTTTCTTTCTCTTTTTTTCTTTCTTTCCTTCTTTCTTTCTTTCTTTCTTTCTTTCTTTCTTTCTTTCTTTCTTTCTTCCTTTCTTTCTTTCTTCCTTCCTTTCTTTCTTTCTTATTTTCTTTCTTTCTTTCTTTCTTTCTTTCTTTCTTTCTTTCTTCCTTCCTTCCTTCCTTCCTTTCTTCTCCTTCCTTCCTTCTTTCTTTCTTTCTTTCTTTCTTTCTTTCTTTCTTTCTTTCTTTTCTTTCTTTCTCTCTTTCTCTCTTTCTTTCTCTCTTTCTCTCTTTCTCTCTCTCTCTCTCTCTCTCTCTCTTTCTCTCTTTCTCTCTTTCTCTCTTTCTTTCTTTCTTTCTTTCTTTCTTTCTTTCTTTCTTTCTTTCTTTCTTTCTTTCTTTCTTTCTTTCTTTCTTTCTTTTGTATAGAGTCTTATATATGCCTGACCTCTCTCTATGAACCACTGTGTTGACACTTACAAAGTTCTTGTGACAAATTAGTACTTGTAAAAGACTCTGCTTAGAGAACTGCCAGTAGCTGTTGAGATCCATATGATACAATTTGTGCTATTATGAATAACCCCTCCCCACTTTTCTGTGTATTGTTCCCCACAAAATTAGGAGTAAAATCAGAATATATGATTCTATATTTGCACATTAATTTGAATATATAGATATATAGTTATAATATGCATATATACACACACTTAATTTAGTGTTTACAATTCATTTCAAGTTAATTAAAGACTGAAGAAGATATAGATTTAATCCTTGAGTTAGTCTAGAAGTCTACTCATATATCTCAAGCAAAAATGGATCAGCCATGAATGAAAAGTGAAAAGCATTAATCACATTTCCTAAATGTATTCACCTAGAAAATGTCTTAAGTTCAAATCCAGGGCTCTTTGTAAATCATCAAGCTGTTCTTGTTCTATACAATTCTACAGAATTTGTATAAAATTCTTCCCCCATGTTCATTGAAAACATCTAAGAGGCATTTTCCTCTGTACTATGTATATTTTTTCTCCTTTTGTTCTCTATGAAGCTCTACAGAAAAAGAATGATGAATGTCCAAGTGGGATGAGGAGACACAGAGAACAAACTTTGACCCTTGGTTAAGTGTTGTACTACCAAGCTATGTCTCCAGACCTTACGAATGAGAACTTGGAGCATTACTGAAGTTCTACAAAGCTTATCCTTCTTGTATAGCTCAGTTCAATGATTGCATATCTTCCAAATAATTTGATGTTGGCAGTTTTCATAGATCTGAAATCTTAGAAGAGTCACAACATGCCTGTGAAGTACTGACTTTGTCAGATGTAAAATAAAATCTCTATCAGAGAGGTATTTTAAAAATAGGATAAACTAACATAAGGAAATATTTCTAGATGTTGTATCAGTCTGAGGTTACTTGGACAGTTCAGGTTAACTTAACTGAATATATAATTTTAGATCAAGGAAGTGTTACAGGGTATAATCATATTCCAAATAATGAAAATAAACACATCATAGGAAATTGTCCTAAATTAATTCAGAAGGTATAGAAAAACAAAGTAAGTTTGCATGTTTGAAATTCTGTTTGTACTTTATTAGAAAGATATAGAACTTCAAGAAAGTGTAACAAAGAAATGGGTCTATAGTTCTCTTTCTTTGATGAGTCCCCGCCTGGTTTTGGGATGAGGGTTATGATGGCTTCATAGAATGAGTTCAGTACTGAACTTTCTCTTTCAATTTCATTGACGAGTTGGAAGAGTATAGGTGTGAGCTCTGCTTTGAAGCCCTTGTAGAATTCTGCTGTAAAACCATCTGGTCCTGGGCTTTTCTTAGGTCAGAGGTCTTTTATTGCTCTTTCCATTTCAATGCTTGATATGGGCTTGGTTTAGTTTTGGCATGTCGATATTTACTAGGAAAAGGTTTCACGGTATTTGATGTTGGTATAATTTGTGGAGGGGAAGGGAAAACACAAATTGTTTAAATAGGGATACAGGTGGACCCATTGCAACAATGAGATATACAAATCATTATGTCTAAAAACGAACTTTAGGGCTGGGAAGGTGGCTCAGTGGTAGAGCGCTTGCCTTGCATGCATGAGGCCCTGGGTTCGATTCCTCAGCACCACATAAGCAAAAAGAAAAAAACTGGAAGTGGTGCTGTGGCTCAAGTGGTAGAGGGCTAGCCTTGAGCTGAAGAGCTGAGGGACAGCGTCCAGGCCCAGAGGTCAAGCCCTACAACTGGACCCAAAAAATAAAAAAATAAAATAAAATAAAAAAATAAAAACGAACTTTACAACTTTGGCTGGCGGGGGAGAAATGATGGGAAGGGGAAACAAAAGAGGAGGCAACAATGCTTGATAAAAAATGTACTCATTATCTTGCCCATGTAATTGTAACCCCTCTGTATGGTATTTTCACAATAAAAAAAAAGAAAAAAAGAAAAAGAAATTAAAAAATCTAAAAAAAAAAGTGTAACAGATATTGCTTATATCAGCCAAAATCGTAGCAGGAAGAACAGGGAAATATCAGACTGATTATTGAAAGAGAATCTATACCAAGGACCACTTGTTGTTTTTATGGAAATCAACTAAGCATAGTGAAGTGAATGAAGGCTCTTGACTCTGAAGAGCCTTTGCTAATAAAAGTGGAAGGAGCTGGGCATTGGTGGTTTACACCTGTCATCTTTGCTACTCAGGCAGCTGAGACATGAGGGAATCTGCTCAAAGCTAAGTCAGGCAAAAAAAAAAAAAGTCTGTGAGAGTCTTATCTCCAGTTAACCAACAACAAGCTGGAAATGCAAATGTAGTCCAAGTGGTAGAGCCCCACTGTTTAGCAAGAAAGCTAAGTGACAGCAGAAGCTTATATAGGCAGAAGCCTATATGACTCATTCTGGCAGATATATGGCTTTGCTATGGTTTGAATAGAAGGTGAATCCCAAATGCTCAGGTGTTGAAAGCTTGGCTCCATTTAGAGGTGATTAGATTGTAATTAAGTAACAAAGACATCATCATCTTTATGGACCAACCCTTTTGGGGTTGGTAGCTGAATAAACTATAGGAGGGGGAGCCTCCTACTTCTTGACTACCATAAGCCACTTTCTTCCACTGCATGCTCCCCATCATGATGTTCTGCTTCAACACATGTCCACCACAATTGCATATAGTGACTATAGACTGAAATTTCCAAATTTTTGAGCCAAAATAAATCTTTGTTCCTCTAAACAGTTTCCCACTCCCAAGTACCATTTCCTAGCATAGGAAACTCAACACAAGTCCTCAATAAAGGTTGATGGTCACCTACCAGCTTCTTTCTTTCCTTTTTCTTAATTCTCACCATTACCCGCCATCCATTGCCTGAACACAATTCAACAAACGAAAGTACATATGGTCATCTTCTAGTATCAGAAAAAAAGACAATCAGTGGATCTAGAGGGGGAAATGAAATGTCACCAGGTCAGAAGGGAAGGTCAGAAATCGAAAGAAATTCATCAGAATTAAGAAGAAATATACAATATGGAAAGTGTAGATAAAGGTGGTTTAAATATACATTTCTCAAGATTATTTTCTGCTTTTGGTTTGTGCCTTCCTGTTCTTAATGTTCTTTATGTTCTTAAATTTGAAATACTGAAAGGACGGTGGGTTATACAGTTCTGAATTACACAGAGGTCTGTAATGCAGAATTCTTTAATTCTTGTCATGAATCTCTTACCTTGTTTAGAATTCCATGTGTTGGAATCTAATATCTTTATGGCATTCAAAAGCCTTTCAATATGATTTGATAATGATAGTTCAAATGTCACACATATATGGAGTTTATCCTTTTTTTTTTTTTTTTTGTCGGTCGTGGGGCTTGAACTCTGGGCCTGGGCGCTGTCCCTCAGCTCTTCAGCTCAAGGCGAGCGCTCTACCACTTGAGCTACAGCGCCACTTCCGGTTTTCTGGTGGTTTATTGGAGATAGGAGTCTCACGGTCTCTCCTGCCCGGGCTGGCTTTGAACCGCGATCCTCAGATCTCAGCCTCCTGAGTAGCTAGGATTACAGGTGTGAGCCACCAGCGCACGGCTTGGAGTTTATCCTTTAAAATGACACTATAGGGAAGCCCTTGTCCTTTTCCATAGAAAGAAGACATTGCTGGGAAATATCATGAAGCAGAGATAGTTATACCTGCCAGCTACTAGATTACTGTTTACTTCATCTTGGACTTCTAGTTCCAGAACTATAAGCATTACAACTTATCTGTATATAAACATTACTTAACCTCAGATATTCTGTTTTAGATATCCAAATACACTAATACAATATGTGATTTATTTGTTCAGTGTTATGTGTCAAATCTAGACTCTCCTGAATATCCGGCAAGCACTATAGCACTGAATCAGACCCCAGCTCAACCATGTTTGGAATGTTGCTTACTTTTTTCTAGATCTCAGGTAAAGTCAATCATATAATAAGTAATCTGCACACACTGGCCTTTAAACTATTTAGTTTAATATTCTCTGCTTAAATTGTCTAAATATATGTCTTGAACAACTGAAGAATAAGAATGAAGCCTAGCGTAAACATGATTAAACAGGTTCAAATTGGTTAGTGTCACGTATCAGTGGTTAAAAGTAAACCTTTTTTTTCTGCTAAGTATCCTAAATATAGACTTCGTGGTTTTAAGTTATGAAAACTTTGTACTAACTCATTCATGCAGAAAATTTCTAAGGGTAATGAACACAGTCAAAAATCATTGCAATCTTCTGTTTAAATACTTTTCTATTAGCATATTGCTGGATTGAGTTCTCCCATATTGCTCTTCTCAAGCTGCCTTTCAATCCATGTAGAAGATAACTAGAATTATATCTGCAATTAAATTTTTACAAGAGACTGCATCTGATGCTTTGGTCACATTAATACTTATGTCATTAGCACACATCTCATTATGTCACCCCCACTAACAGAAGGTTAGTATAGCTCACAAGACTCTTGTGTTATTTTTTATGAATGTGATTTTTGCTTTGTTCTGAGCACAGTTTGTTGAGTGCTCTCAATGTGCTCAGAATGAGAACATCTAACACACTTTCTCTCGCTGTCTCTTGGAGGAAAAAAAAATGCGTTTTTCTATTTAACCATACTGAGTACATTTTTCCCCTCCATGCACTGTCATTTCTGTCCAGAGAAGTCCTTCTCTCAAATTTCCTCAGCCAATGATCCTTCATATGTACCTTTCAAAACTTAGCACAAGTATTACTATCCTGGGGAATTTGGAAGGTGGGCAGTATGGAACAGTGTTTATAAAAAGGAAGACTTAGAATAGGACATCTTTGGTGTCAATGTGAAAATTGCCACTTGCTGATGATATGACATTGTTCACAATAAATTAGTGTCTCTACTCAAGTTTTACACCAGCCAGGTGCTGGTGGCTCACACCTTAAATCCCAGTTACTTAGGAGGCTGAGATCTGAGGATCCTGGTTCACAGCTAGCCTGGGCAGGAAAGTGTGTGAAACTCTTACCTCCAATTAACTACCAGAAAGCTGGAAGTGGCACTATAGCTCAAGTTGTAGAGTGCTTGCCTTGAGCTGAAGAGCTCAGGAAAAGTGTCCAGGCCCAGGGTTCAAGTCCCATGACTGAAATAAAAAGTGGAGCATACGCTACATCTTTCTTGCTCTTTGCACACAGATAGGTTATTTCTGAAAAGTGTTTTTAAAGACAGGTAGAATGTTTCTTTTAGTTAGAATGATGTGTCTGGTGATATAGTCATCATAATATATAAGGTACTTCTGAAGAAAATCATCAGATTACCAAAATATCCCAGGCTGGGTTTCTTGTTATTAATGTGAGATCGTCAGGGCTTGCAGTCAAATTCTATCCCATGTTGATCATAATATCCATGGGGATGATTCTTTTAGGAATACATGTAATTCTCAGAAGCACAGTAGAAGCAAAAAGCTATGGCAGCTATTAGAGTACCTGGTGAATAGTTACTGATCCTCCTCCCACTTTCATAGGAGAATCAGTAAGTCAGTGAGCTTGGAAACAAGTTGACTAATTAGGAATGAAGACCATGAAAAGATAAGCTCAAGCCAAGACTGTGACAAGATATATGCCATCAAGGTTAGAAAGTCTTTAATTCTTATGAGATTGTAGAGACTTTCAAAAACAATCAAATTTGGTATAGAGTAGCCATAGACAAACCTGTTATTGGTTTGGAGTGTGCTTATGCAGGGGTTATGAACATTTCTACGTCCTGGATCATATTTCTCCCATGACTGTTGAAAGACACCTAGCCTTATTGAGGCCACTCCCTGATCCACACGGAGTTCAAAGTTTTCTCTCAAGGAAGAAATACTCTAGTACATCTCCATATCAATGAGTCCACGACAAACTTGGACTTTTCTGCCGGAGAACAGAGGTTTTTTCTTCACTCTATTTCAATTTTCCTTTCTGATGGTTTTCCAGGGAACAAGGCTCTGATGCACAGACATGGAAACAGCCTTGTGTGAACTATGATCCCAACTCTGCCACCTCTCATAGCAGAGTGACAGCCATTTCACTCCTGTGATCATCTGAACGTGGAAATTGGTGGTGGTGTGAAGACCTGGAAATGAGCTCAGAAATGCTGAGGTCTTAAAGGAAAGTTGCCATGCAAATACTAATCATAATGCTAGTCACTCACATTCTACCCATCTTTCACTGGCTGGCTAAAAGAAAGATCACTGTGATTTTTGCAGCTTTTTTGGGTGGCTCCAAGTCATAATGAGATTATTCTTTTTGGCTCTTTTGCTGCACAACATAGAACATAACCAGTTCTATCAATATCTACATTGCTTATTGTGTCTTAAGTTGTTCCTAACAACACACAGAGATGCATCATTTCCTACATGGTAAAATTCCTGTCCATTTCTAATCATTAATTCATTCATTTTTCATTCACTTATATATTTATTTATCTAATTGGTTTATTTATTTTTGCTTCTCTCAGTTATGGAGGGATTTGTTACATCTCCACATATGATCACACTGTATTCCAATTTTACCCCCTCTATCACATTCCCTTCATTCTTTAAGAAATAGTGCCCCAGTGGGTTTCCTTATTTCCTATCATAAATGCAAGTAATCCAGATGGGCAATATTCAGTCTTCTTCATCCTATTTCCAGGTACACCCTTCTTTTGTTAGTTTACACCCTCCCATATACTATTTCTCTTCCCTTCCACCCTCCAATGATCTTCAGTTTTTACTCTTTATCTGTGTTGTTCTTATATATACTTGCAATTAGTTACTATTATTTACCTTCTTCTTTCCATTCTCTCCTCTCCTTCTCTTCCTGAGTAGTCTTTTAGTTTGATTCATGTTCTTATGTTTCACTACAATGTTTATCAATACTTTTACATATATACATGTCTGTGATTAAAAGACATCCTATTGAGCTATAAAATCTAGCTTAGAAACAAAATGCCATATGAGTTCAATATATATGTAAACTAGACCTAACAACATTCCTGTCTATCTCTAAGCAATGCTTTTCATTCCAAAGGACTCAATAAGTAAATAGTTGATAGTTGGTCTGTTTAAGATACTCAATGAACATATATGGAAATGAAATTTGGTAATTTTAGGGGATGGGAGGGGCTGAGGTAGATGGAAGATGGATTAAACTGGTGACACTCATCTAATGAATTGTACTCAGAAATTTTGACATGCTGAATTGAAATCCCTTCATACAACTATTTACAGATAACAATTTTAATTTAAGTCATGAAAATTGACTTTAAGGTCCAAACTCTAAGCATCATTTGCAAAATCCAGTACATCTTTCTAAGTCTGTCATTGAATATTCTCAGAGTATTCTAGTTGCAAGAGAAGGATTACTCCTGAATACCATGCCCTTCTTCCTGCCTTCCTGCAGATATTTGTTCAACAAAGATCATTCTTTTTTTAACTTTTTAAAATTTTTATTTTATTGCAAATATGCTGTACAGAGGGGTTACAGTTACATGAGTAAGGCAATGAGTACATTTCTTATTACACCTTCTCTTTTTGTTCTCCCACTATCCCTTCCTCCCCCACATCCCTCACTCCTCCCCACTCCACTTGAAGTTGAAAAGCTCATTTCCAATATACTGTCTAAAGGGTATCCTTGTTGCCATGGGTCATCCTGTGTCCTTGTTTCAGCATTTTGTTATTCACCTTCCCCTCCCCAAATTAGACAAATGTATATACAAAATGCAGGGTACCAAAATCAAGTACAGTGACAACAGGGGATATGCCATAGGGGGAAGAACATACAAAAGAAACAAAAAATATCACATAGTACATTGAAAACAAAAACAACCAAGAAAGACCTCTTGTGTCCAAATCTTGGGGTTCATTTCACTTAGCATCACCTTATATGGTCATATGTACATAGCTTTTGAGCTTTTCTGCTCATCTTATATTTCTTTGGGTTTGGCTTATTTAATGGAAAGATCATTCTTTTTCCTTTATCTCTTTGCAAGTCCATTCTCTTCTTTCAAGATGTAGGCACAATCTCCCTACCTTTTGCTGACACCCTTCAAATTGCAACTCATAACACATGCCATTAGTATGCACGCTTATGTGTTCCTCAATTAAAACAATTTCTCCATCCTAATATCATTATTCCCATTTATCTTTTCTACTAAGCTTTCACTTATATGAGGACAGACACTATTCCTCTTTCTTTGCATTTTTAAATGTATGTGGCAATCAAATAGCAAGTAGTTAATCATATTTTAAAGCTGGTTTGATCTAATTTTTCATTCTGGCCCAAGAAAAACCGACAATAAACGTTTGTATTAGCATTTGGATTTCAACTTCTTATTCTTTCCGACTGCTAAGTGCCTGTCACTCTTCATGATTCAGGCTAACATCTGGCTTATCTTTAGGCTGATTTATCAGATTGCTTCCCAACCAGATGTGTGGGAAGCATCTGGCAGACCTTGTCAGTTTGACTGCTCCATCTAAGCCTTCAGTTTGGGTGCATTTATTATTATAAATACTAACTTGATTCAGCTTGAGAAATTCAGAGCAGGGCCAAAGCTAATAAAGTCATTGCAAATCTGAAAAGTGCCCAAACTCTTACTTTTGATTTACAGATGAACTTGGTTTGCATACTCAGGAACCTAGCTAGTATAAAAAGCTAAAATCAACATTTTTAACATAAGGGATACCTTGATATTAAAACCATCATACTAGTCAAGTCATTTAATTTACTGGCCATCTTCTCCTTCTGTTAAATGTTGGAAAAATAAGATTTTTGGAGGGCTAAATGTTTCCAAGCATGCATTCTTATCATAGTAACGAAGTCCACAATATCTTATGCTTGTGTTAGGAATGTGTATAGACCTATACGTGCAGACATGACTAAGGAAAATCTTAGCCCTCTAGGATTTCAGTAATGTGGGACCAAGAGTGAGATGAGAGTGCTATAAAGAATGGTAGCAGCAGGACTCAACATCAGTGTTGGAGTTCTGCAGACAAAAAGTCAACCAAATGAGACAAGTGGTCCCAGGCAACGAGGTGACACAGGCCAGGAGTAGTCCCATAAAGTGATTCACTATAACCTATCCAAGTGTCCTCAGCTACATCCACAGAATACCAAAGCTCTCCTACTACTGGGCATTAGCATACTCATCCCTAATAGGGGTCATGAGAGTGCACACACATGTGCCTGTATCTACCTTCCCACACCTCAGCTCTTTAGAAGATCTCCCTGTCACTACAGACTGGAGTCTATCAGAATATACCTCATCCTGCCTGTCTGCTTGTTCTCTCTGTATCTCTCTTTCCATCTTCTTTTTCCTTCCCTCCCTCTCCCTTCCTCCCTCTACCCCACTCCCTTTCTTTCTCCCTTTCTCCCCTTCTCCATCTCTCTTGCTTCCTCTCCACATTTCTTGCTCTCTGGCTCTCTCCCTTTCCCTTTTCACTTTATTTTCCCTCACTTCCTTTCTCTCTCTCCCCCTCCCTCATTCTCTTTCTTCACCTCCCATTCTTCCCCCACCTCTACTTAACTCCTTCCCTCTACCCCTCCATTCATAGTCCATCCATCTGTCATTCCATCCTTCCATTTGTTTTGGCACTAAGATTTGAGCTCAGGGCCTATACTTACAATGCTAGCATTTCTACTGCTGGTGCCATGACTAGCAGTTTTTTGCATTTTTTTTTAGATAGAGTTTCAGTTTTTGACAAGGGCCAGGCTGGGAACAAAGATAATCTATGAATCTTCCATTAAAATGTATGCTGCCATATCTAGTGTGATTACATAATGGGGTCTTACTAATGTTTGGCCTTGGTGGGCAATAATTACTAAATCTCACATTCTCTACCTCCAGAGAGTAAGAAAGTTGGGATTATAGGTAAACACCACCAAACACAGCATCTGTTCCACTGTTATTGTCTTCAAATGCAAGAAGCCTCAGATATTGAAGTCACCTTTCATTTCCCACATGTTTGTCCCTATGCAACAGTGTTATATTCCCTCCCATTTCTTACTTTCAGAACCTTTTATGGCACCTTCTGGCATTCAGGGTCTATCAGCAACAAAATCACCTAAATCTTCAAGGTCATTTCATCTTTCTTATCTAACAAAAATTGTGTCATTACTTGGCTCTGCTTCCCAAGTGGGAATAATTCTGTTCTTACTTGGCTTTACACCATTGGGATGAGAGCCAGAATCAGTGTCTAGATGTCCTCTTTGCCTCATCCAGACTCCTTCCATCTCCCAGTGTTATGCCAATGGCAGCTTGGACTTACAAACTCAGCTCTCTGCTGAATACCATTGTAGAACCCTGTAGATTCCACAGTGAAATTTATATCATGGGTACTGACAAACACTACAAAGAGGAGCTGTTTTCTAATGTGATCCAGAGACCAGGTTTTTATATAGCACATCACCTGCATATATTCTGAGGACTTCCTGCTGTGATTCCTATCACTCTGCAGTGCTAATTCAGGGTCATTGTCACTGATTCTACTCTAGGTACATGACTATTATATATAATTTGTGTATAGGGAGACAATCTTAACAATCTGACATCTCACCTCTAAACCTTAATCCTCTTCTCAGGTGACTGTGTCCCCAAATAGCTACTTTCTCCCTAGATTTCCATAGGTTTTGCTTACTGTAATTGAAATTGCTCTATAACATCGACTGCATGCATTCTACTCTTGCTGCAGTCTAATGTTCCAGGGACTTGCATTAGGATTTCCAATGTTAACAGTTCTTTGACCTCACAGAACCTCCTGTCCTTTTATCTAAACATTTCCTCTCTCACACTCACCCACCTGAAGCTTTTTATTCCCCCTGTGGCCAACATGAGAATCATGTCTTTGTATATACGCTTAACATCCTGATCCCTCTCACTGTTTACATAATTAGTTTTGTCAGTTTCTTGTTTAATCCAACTCTAGACCTAGTCTATGCCTGGACCCAACAGCTGACAGTGGAAAACGAGGGTGGGGGTGGGGGTGGGGGAGGACAAACAAACACACAGAAGAATCATTCCTTTGCTATCAAATTTTAGGTTTTGACTGATTTCCTCTCATTGGCAAATCTTCATTGTATTACTTAGACAGTGAAACAGGAGAAGAATAAAACAAACATAAAACCTGTCTAACCCACCTTGCAGCTGCTGCTTACTGGATGATTCCTTTAAAAATAAATTATTTACAAATTTCTGCAGCCCTTTCTTCATGTCTAGCTATTCTGAATGGGCCTCTTTTCTCAACAGGCCATGGAAACTACTTAAGTAACATGACCTCAAATACTCATTGTCCAATCCAGTAGTGGATCCTCAGCCCTGTCTCTCTTCTGTGAATGCTGGAACATGTGGACCAGGAATCATCTTCCCGAAGCACCACACATCCACAGCTCACATCTACCTCACTTTTGCTCCTTCCCAGTCTTCTTTACCAAACAGCAAACTGGCACCAATTGACCAACTATCCGACCAATTAATACTGGGGCAAAACACTCTTGTTTGTTCTCTTCATGGTCATCATTCCTTTGCATATATGGCTGTAGAAGCTATCTATGTGTCAATGGTTCTCAAATACTTTTCAAGACAGAACAATTTCCTGAACTTCAAACTAATATGTAACCATATAATCAACATCTGTGCTTTCCATAAAGTGAACTGTTCTTGATTAGGGAAGTTTCTTGGCATTAAAAAGAAATGAATTTTCATTTCTCTGTTCAAATCTTGTTCTAGTTCCCATTCCTCATGAATATGGAGACTTTATCTTCACAGTGGACCCAGAATCTTACCACTTTTCATACTCCTACTAAACTCAATCTCATTTCTTACCAGGGCTAATTAGAAGATCTTTCTTTCTTTTCCCATTTCCATTTTTATCCTGTGAGTTTACGTTTCCTAATTATTAACAAAACTATTGTTAAGCTAACATGAAATTATTGCTTTAAAACATCACTTGGATCCGAGTGTCCATGGCGTTATGAGGGAGGCTGTGATCTGAGATTTAGCACATGTTGAAGCCACCATCCTGGACAGACAAATCCATGAGACTCTTCTTTTCAATTAAACAGCAAGAATCTAGAAGCAGAGATATGTCTCAAGTTGTAGAGGATCGGCCTTGAGCACAAAAGCTAAGGGATAGTGTGTTGCTCAGGCCCCAAGTTTAAGCCCCTGCAACAAGCAAACAACAACCAAAATAACCCATAAGTAGAAGACCAAATAGCTTTTTAATAGCTCACTAACAAGGCAAAGATTCTTTGCCTTGGCCCATAGATTCCTTTATGTTGGGTATTTTATTTCAGGTTTCCTATAATTCTTTTGGTTCTCTGGGGTCATTCTACCTAATCTAGAATGCTGGGACCAGCCCTACTTAAATCCTTTGTGCAAGATGATTTCTCTAGCTGGACCACAAGTCCTGAGAAATCTATCATGCTACTTCCTCACCAACGGAAAGAGATTAATCTCATTAATATCTTTCCAATAACCAATGGAATATCTTGATAATGGAATAACCAATGGAATGCTTTGATAATGGCTACTCCTTCCTCTAACCCTGTCTGTGTCTGTGTCTGTGTCTTTCTCTTCCAGGCCCCCTCCTCTTTCTGATAGCAGGTAAACATTTTAAGTTACTAGATAATTGATTTATTATGTTCATTTTCTTTTTTTGGGGGGGGGGGATCTGGTCGTGGGATTTGAACTCTGGGCCTGGGCGCTGTCCCTCAGCTCTTCAGCTCAAGGCTAGCGCTCTACCACTTGAGCCACAGTGCCACTTCCGGCTTTTTTCTTTTTGCTTATGTGGTGCTGAGGAATTGAAATCAGGGCCTCAGGCATGTAAGAAAAGCGCTCTACCACTGAGCCACATTCCCAGCCCATATGTTCATTTTCTTAGTTCCCTTGCAACAATGTAATTTCCAAAAGTATAAGAACTTTGATGTATTTATGTATGGTCTCAGTGTACTTGCATCCCAAATATCATCAATGACATAACTGACATAGAGAGTACAGTGTGAGAACATTTTCAGAAGAAAAAATGCATGGCCAGAAAAAATTATCCCTCTCTACTTTCCTATTTTCATTCTATCTTTTACAATTTCATTTAGAGATTTCACAAGCTAGTTTTAACTAGAAGTTACAACTTGGGCTGTTTGTGTGTGTGTGTGTGTGTGTGTGTGTGTGTGTGTGTGTGTGTGTGTGTGTGTGTGTGTGTGTCTATTTGTTCACATTGGTATTCTCACATTTCCTATAATTTCCAAATGACTTTTGAAATGGAACTAATTTTAAAATGTTCTTAGCATTAGCAATGTTTTCAGTGATATACTAGAAAAAATAAACTTTATTCAAAGTTAATTTAGATGCAAGTGAGTGGGTCATGGAAAAGATTAGAAAGGAAATTCAAATGTTCATGCTATTCAACAAAAATGAGCACACAAATTACCAGCTCCTCTGCGACACAGCAAAGGCAATACTCAGAGGCAAGTTTATAGCTCTGAGCTCCTACATCAACAAATTGGAGAGATCTGAAACCAACAATTTAATGACACATCTGAACTTCCTTGAAAAAGAACAGCAAGATAAACCCCAATCCAGTAGATGGAAAGAAATAATTAAAATTAAATCAGAATTAAATGAATTAGAATCCAAAAAAACTATAGAAAGAATCAACAAAACAAAGAGTTGGTTCTTCGAAAAAATTAACAAAATTGACAGACCCATAGCAAATCTTATCAGAAAAAGAAGAGAACACACCCAAATAAATAAACTCAAAGATGAGAATGGAAACATCACCACAGAAACAACCAAGATTCAGAACATTATAAGGGAATACTTCTCAAAACTTTATGCTAATAAGTTTGAGAACTTGGCAGAAATGGACCTTTTCCTAGCAAATATTGACATGCCAAAACTAAACCAAGATGTGTTAAACCATCTTAACAGGCCCATATAAAGCATTGAAATAGAAACAGCAATAAGAGACCTCCCAGCTAAGAAAAGTCCAGGACCAGATGGTTTTACAGTGGAATTCTACAAGGCCTTCAAAGCAGAGCTCACACCAACATTCCTCCAACTCTTCAATGAAATTGAAAGAGAAAGTTCACTACCGAACACATTCAATGAAGCCATCATAACCTTCATCCCAAAACCAGGCAGGGACTCATCAAAGGAAGACAACTATAGATCCATTTCTTTGATGAACATGGATGCAAAACTTTCAACAAAATTTTGGCCAATCGACTTCAACAATCCATCCAAAAAAATCATACACCACGATCAAACAGGACTCATTTCAGGGATGCAAAGCTGGTTCAATACACGCAAATCAATTAATATTATTCATTACATCAACAGGAGCAAGAATAAGAACCACATGGTTATCTCAATAGATGCAGAAAAAGCATTCGACAAGATCCAACACCCCTTTATGATGAAGGTTTTGGGAAAAATTAGGAATCCATGGAACTTTCCTCAATACAATAAAGGCTGTATATGACAAACCTACAGCCAGCATTATACTTCATAGTGAAAAACTAAAGCCATTTCCTCTTAACTCAGGAACAAGACAAGAATGTCCACTCTCTCCACTTCTCTTCAATCTAGTATTAGAATGCCTAGCTACAGCAATAAGACAAGATGCAAACATAAAGGGAATCCAAATAGGGAAAGAAGAAATAAAACTCTCCCTCTTTGCAGATGACATGATCTTGTATTTAAAGAATCCCATAGACACCACTCCCAAATTACTCAAGCTGATTCAAAACTTTGGCAAAGTAGCAGGGTATAAAATTAACCCTCAAAAATCAATGGCTTTTCTGTATGCCAACAATGAGAAAAGTGTGGCTGAAATTAGGAAAGCAACTCCTTTTGTAATAGCCCCACAAAAAATAAAATACATAGGAATTAACTTAACCAAAGAAGTGAAGGACCTCGATGATGAAAACTTTAAAAACTTGAAAAAGGAAATCAAAACAGAACTTAGAAAATGGGAAATAACTCCCATGCTCCTGGATTGGAAAGATTAACATCGTGAAAATGGCAATACTTCCCAAGGCTATCTACATCTTCAATGCAATACCTATCAAAATTCCAACCTCATTCTTCAAGGAAATAGAAGAAGCAATCCAAAAATTCATATGAAACAATAAAAGACCCTGAATAGCAAAAATGCTCCTCAACGAAAAGAACACTACTGGAGGAATATGAATACCAAATTTCAAACTCTACTATAAAGCCATAGTAATCAAAACAACTTGGTACTGGCACAAGAACAGACCGCAGGACCAATGGAATAGAATTGAAAACCCAGAAATGAACCTACAGACCTATAGCCATCTAATTTTTGATAAGAGAGCTAAAAAAAGAGAATGGAAGAAAGACAGCCTCTTCAGTAAATGGTGCTGGCAAAATTGGTTAACTACTTATAGAAAACTAAAGCTAGATCCTTATATATCACCCTGCACCAGAATCAACTCCAAATGGATCAAAGACCTTGGAGTCAAAGCAGACACTCTGAAAACATTACAGGATGGAATAGGAAAAACCCTAGGTCTCCTTGGCTCAGACCGAAATTTTCTTAATAGAGACCTAGAAACAAATCAAAGAAAGGTTTGACAAGTTGGATTGCATGAAGTTGCAGAGCTTCTACATGGCAAAGGACTTAGCTAGCAAGATCAATAGAAAGCCCACGGATTGGGAGAAGATCTTCACTAGCCATACAATGGACAAGGGCCTCATATCTAAAATATACTTGGAACTCAAAAAATTAAATCCTCCAACAACAAATCCTCAAAGAAACAATTGCCCAATAAACAAGTGGGCTAATGACTTAAAGAGAAACTTCTCTGAAGAAGAAAGAAGGATGGCCAATAGACACATGAAGAAATGCTCAACCTCCCTAGCCATAAAAGAAATGCAAATCAAAACAACATTGAGATACCACCTCACCCCAGTTAGAATGGCAAAAATCAAGAACTCTAACAACAACAGATGCTGGAGGGGATGTGGACAGAAGGGAAACTTACTTCATTGTTGGTGGGAGTGTAAACTTGTTCAACCACTGTGGAAAGCAGTATGGAGGTTCCTGAAAAGACTTCACATAGAGCTCCCTTATGACCCAGCAATCCCACTTTTGGGCATTTACCCAAATGTTTACAAAGAAGACCACATTAAAGCTACCAGCACAACCTTGTTTATTGCAGCATTATTTACTATAGCTAAGATATGGAGCCAACCCAGATGCCCCTCAGTATATGAATGGATCAAGAAAATGTGGTATATATACACAATGGAATTCTATGCCTCCATCAGAAAGAATGACATTGCCCCATTTGTTAGGAAATGGAAAGACTTGGAAAAAATTATATTAAGTGAAGTAAGCCAAGCCCAAAGAAACATAGGTCCCATGGTTTCCCTTATTTGCAATATCTAGTATATGTATGAGTCAAGCAGAAAAGGTCAGATAATGTGACGTTAGGAAAATGAACCCTTAGATATGTATTTAAATGGTTTTGTCTTTCATGCATTTGTTTCTAATGCATTTATAAGATTATTTCTTTGTTGCTTTGTATGTCCCTCCCCCACAGTATAACCCCTGTTTTCACTATATTTGATGTCGGTATAATTTGTGGAGGGGAAGGGGAAAAACAATTCGTTTAAATAAGGATACAGGTGGACCTGTTGCAACAATGAGAAGTACAGGTTGTCATGTCGAAAATGAACTTTACAACTTGGGTGGGGGGGGGAGGATTGGGTGGGGGGCAGGTGAGGCTGGGAAGGGATGTGAAGGGTAAACAAAGGAGGAGGCTGCAATGCTTGATAAGAAATGTACTCATTATCTTGCCCATGTAATTGTAACCCCTCTGTACAGTATGTTCACAAAAAATAAAAATAAAAACACGGAAGTGGGCACCAATAACTCATGATTCTAATCCTAGTTACCCAGGAGCCTGAGATCTGAGGATTGCAGTTTGAAGTCAGCTTTGTCAGGAAAGTCTTATCTCTAACTAAAAGCCAGAAGTAGCTCAAGTGGTAGAATGCTAGTCTTGAACAAAAGGAGTTGAGGGATAGTGCCCAGGCCCAGAGTTCAAGCCCAAATACTGGCAAAATAGATTAGGATTGGATGCTGTGGCTCAAGTGGTAGAGCACTGGCTTTGAGCTGAAGAGTTCAGGGACAGTGCCTAGGCTCAGTTCAAGCCTCAAAACCAACAAAAAATCAGGGTTGGAGGCATGGTTTAGTTGGTTGTAGAGCATTACCCAATGAGCCAAAGCAACAGGTACTAAGTTTGAGTTCCAGTCTTACACCAAAAAACAAAATAAGAAAATAAAAAAAGATCTGCTAAAAGTATATGCCCTTTCCACTACCATCAGGCAGTTATGAAACTCAAAAAGACTATGAACATATGTTATATAATAAAAATTAAGTAAGGGAGATAATTCTTTTAAATACTAACCCTTCTTATTTGTTTTTCCATGTACATTTTCTCTTTTAGACTTCAGTGTGTGTGTGTGTGTGTGTGTGTGTGTGTGTGTGTGTGTGTGCCTGTCATGGGGCTTGAACTCAGGGTCTTGGTGATATCCCTGAGCTTTTCATTCAAGACTAGCACTCCACCACTTGAGCCACAGCTCAAACCTACTCCTCCTCACCTGTCCCCTTCCCCCAACTGGTTATTTGAAGAAAAGGGTCTCACAGGCTTTCCTGCCTGCACTGGCTTCAAATTGAGATCCACAGATCTCAACTCTTGAGTAGTTAGTATTACAGGAATGAGCTACAAGCACCTGGCTAGACAAATCTTTCAGACTTTATTTATAGATTTTATGTAACTTAATATACTCTAAAATGATTAGATAAATTATACAGCTTTTCTGCCTCTTCTAATGCTAATAACAAATCAAGATGATATTTACTATCCTTGTTGGCAAAAATACCAATAAAGCTTCTGGAGGCAATTTATTTGTATAAAAATAATTCCCCAACTTTCTCTTTTTTGGGGGGTTGGGACTTGAGCTTAGTGTCTAGATTCTATCCTTGACATTTTTTGCTTAAGGCTCTTATACTCTACCACATGAGCCAGAATTGGACTTTCAGCATTTTAAAAAAAAATTATATTATATTGTAAGGGTGATGTACAGAGGGGTTATAGTTACATAAGTAAGATAATGAGTACATTTCTTGTAGAACATTGTTTTGTTGATTAATTGGAGATAAGAGTTTCAAGGGCTTTACTGCCCACACTGGCTTCAAACCTTGACCTTCAGATATCTGCTTCCTAAGTAGCTACCATTATAGCTTTATCAGGTGAATGAATGAGTGGATGACCACTCATTCACATGATAAGTAATTAATTATGAGGTTTATAAATAAGAGTCAATTAACTTTTTTAAAATTTACTGAAAAATTAACATTTAAGATCATTTTTCTTGAATTTGATTTTACTTTGAATAAAGTAAAAGACTATATTATTTCTCTTATAATTACATTGTATATGTCATAATGTTTATATTATTAGATAAAAATTACTCCATAAAATGTGAAATGCCTGATTCAGATTATGACCAAAGACATTTAGTTTGCTAGCCACTGAAGAAAAAACACGAGTATGTTGTACAATTACATGATCCATTGACTGGTGTGGCTAATCATTAGGAGTCAGATTTCTCTGTGTTGCTCTTCATCTAATCCATTCTTGGTTCTATAGCTTAAATGCATTTCCTTGTCTTCTGTTTAATGTTTGTTTTAAAAGTTGAATTCTCTAATGATTTAGAAAATTGAGTTACATGACATCAATAATAAGATATAATAGGATTGAGAAAGTTAATGATAAAGGTATAACTCTTACCCCTCCCCGAATCCAGTATGTAGATTTTCACATTAGAGAGCTGAAATTTCTAATAATCACACAGTTCAAGCTGGACTTTCACCTACTGTTTAGCCTACCACTTTTATTGTGTCCTATCTAGGACCTGCACCAAGAATTAGCACCTGGGCACAGCAGCATTATACCCAGCATTATACCTTCATGATATACTCGGTAAGTTTGAACCAGAGGATGTGTGCAATCACTTTGATATCACATTCTCTAGCTCTGTTCAGATTTATCCTGATACTCAGATACTTCCATTGAGAAGCCAAGAACAACTGGAGTAAAATAGCGCATACATTGTCAAGACTACTATAAAATAGCAGGGAAACAGTGTCTGCAATAGCTGAAAGCCATGAAAAGCTCATCAATAAAAGTCCTAACACTTGGCAAGTAAATCTTATCACAGAGAAACGAAAAGAAAGTGCAATGTCTTAAATCCTTCATTTTACCATGTATAATAATATAGTAATGGCCAGACATGGTGGTGCATACTAATAATCCATGTAGTCAGAGGAAGCTACAATGGGAAGTTTGCAGTGTTGGGGTCAGAACCTGTCCTATTTGACACACACACACATTTGCCAAATGAGACCTAATGGCATATCGCTGTCTCTCTCTCTCTCTCTCTCTCTCTCTCTCTCTCTCTCTCTCTCTCTCTCTCTCTCTCTCTCTCTCTCTCTCTCTCTCTCTCTCTCTGTCTATCTTTATCTGTATCTCTATCTCTATATATTTGCCAAATAAGACAGGAATAGTGAAAGGATGTATATAACATCTGCTATACAAAGACATGAATTACAACAATAACACAAAACTGCTTGTGTGTAACAATACCAGTTCTATATGTTATTTTGAACCACAAAATAGATACAAATTAAATCGCTTTGACCACTTTAACTGGACAGGAAGCATAATATATTAATTTTGCCATCAGACTAACTTATCCCAGCAGTTTGTCTATATTTAAGTGTCTTAACTTCTTTTTATGCCATTCTCCTTCAGGCCCAAAGAACATAGGCCCCATGGTTTCCCTTATTTGCAATATCTAGTATATGTATGAGTCAAGCAGAAAAGGTCAGATAATGTGATGTTAGGAAAATGAACCCTTAGATATGTATTTTAATGTTTTTTTCATTCATGCTTGTGTTTCTAATGCATTTACAAGATTATTTCTTTGTTGCATTATATGACCCTCCCCCACAGTATAACCCCTGCTTTCACTATATTTGATGTCAGTATAACTTGTGGAGGAGATGGGGAAAAACAAGTCGTTTAAGGATACAGGTGGACCTGTTGCAACAATGAGAAGTACAAGTTGTCATGTCCAAAACGAGCTTTACAACGTTGGTGCCAGAGGGGGGAGGGGGGAGAAGGATTGGGACTAGGGGGGGAAGGAGGAGGCTGGGAAGGGATGTGAAGGGTAAACAAAGGAGGAGGCTGCAATGCTTGGTAAGAAATGTACGTATTATCCTGCCCATGTAATTGTAACCCCTCTGTACAGTATGTTCACAAATTTAAAAAAAAAAGATAGCCATTTTGTAGCATCTATACCAATCACTGGTTGTTGTGCAGTTAAATGTTATCATGCATGCAAATGTCTTAAAAAGTGCTTGATAAGTTGAAGTAATGTTCCAGGATGTGCTTGCTAAGTGGTACTAAACTTTCCTCTTTAGGTCAACTGGAGGAAGCAGTGTAAGCATTGGCCTCAGGGGAAGAAAAGAAAGAAATAAAAGAAAACACATAATCATTGGTTCTGTATCCATGAGTCTACCATGTCGTCTATAACCAACTTGAGATGCTTTAATAATAATTATATGCTCTCCTGCACAATTTTCCATTCAAATTAGAGACTTCATAAATTATCACAGTGCCGTGAACAGCTAATACTACCATTTCCATCTCACAGAATATTCATTATCTCATGTAGCTAAGGAGCAACCTGGGCAGAGCATAAATCTAATCACCTAAGTTTCAGAATCGATATTCTTAAATTCCATACCATTCTGCTTTTTGTTGACTTATCATTTAGCAAGTATGGGAGTCTAGATTGAAGTAGAGCTAAGGAGATGATAAGCCCAGACTTTCATTGATGCTGGATGTTAGAAGGTTTCCTGTTTTGAAACTAAAGCCTTCTGGGTTACACAAATCTAGCAAAGAAGGTCCACAGTGGAAGTGTAGGAGAGCAATTCCGGATTAGTGGGTAATTCTTCTCCAGATCTGTTTAACATGGGGTCTCTGTGGTCCAAGTATCAGATAAGAACCAAAGTATCTCATATTTCTGACTTTACATGTCTATTTTTTTCCAAAGATTCTTTTTTGTCTGTGTAGACATTTAAGGGCTTCCAGTCATCTTCAAGATGATTCAAGACTTCCCAGTACAGGAGCTTAACAGGAACTGTCCAAGCTATCAGTCCTATTCACTGTAAATTCCATGTCCTCTTCCATGGACAATTTGCTCATAATGGAAACAGTGGTATCATGTAAACACTGCAAACACTTCAGCCACATCTTGCTGAATTAAAACCACATCATATACAAGGCACCTAGACAGCTAGCACACTCAAGTTTATCCATCTATGGTCTGAAATATCAATTGCTCTGTGGAGAATTTTCACTGTTCCTCCTGGTAGAACTAATTCCCCTCTATTTTCCTATACTGGAGTGTCTTCATTTCAATGATTGCATAGATCATTTTAATTAATTGTTTTAATGACTATCTCTTCCAGTTAGATATGAGATTTTTTTTTCCAGAGAAAGAACCAGCTCTCATTCATCTAAATATCTCCACTGCCTGGTGGAGAATCATTTCTCAATAAATATTTACAGAATGGAATAGGATTAATTGTATCAAAAGTACAACTAGGTGAGATAAAATATTCTTCATAACCTTCTAAAGAACAAACATTCATGATGTTAGAGAAACCACAAAGGAGAGAGGCACACTGGGTAAAAATCCTATGGATACACTGGTAACTGACAGTACTATTATGGTTGCAGTCAGATCATTGATGGCAGTGCAGATCAAGAAAACTGGATTTCAGAGGGACATAGGCTGGATTCACACCTGTACTGCTTTAGCACTGCTCAAGCACTGCATTAAGTATGTGTGGTTTTTACTTTTCTCTTTCTTTAGCTGAAAGATAATCAGAGCAAAACCTACCTCAGAGTTGGAGTTGAGATAAGGTGCTGGGTGATAATTATGCCACAATGTCTAATTATTTTTCCATGTCCTCATTCTAAGCATTACTTGGTAATTGAAAATAGTTACTTTTAAAAAGTAACACAATATTAGTGATGGCACATAGATTTCACTTCACAGTATGATGTTATTGATAAAATCATCTGCTTTGGTATCGAGTATAGTTTCTCCTCGTTAGAAAGGTGACTTTGTACACAGAGATTTGAAGCCAATTACTTAGCTCAGAATTTAAAATGAAGCAGAACTGGAACAGACACAGCTTTTTCCAGAACAACAAGTAATGCCTTCAAGATTCAGTGCTTTCCTTTCCCCTCCCCAAATCAGATAAACTTACATGTAAAACAAAAGGTACAGAAATAAAAACAATAACAGAAAGGGAAAAGACAGAAAAAATAACTGCAAACACTACAATAAAATACTTCTTTAAAAAAAAAAAAAGCATCAAGTTTCCTGGACCTGGCACTTGAAAGATGTATAAACAGACACTTTGTATAAATAATAATAGAGATGCCTTATGAAAACCCAGCCAGGACTGAGGTAAGGAAGAAACATGTGCTCAAAAGGGAGATTAGAGGCTCTGGACTCCCCAGGAGTAGAAGTGAATTGAATGTGAATGTCTTTTTCAGGATATGTGGACATATTGCTTCACTAGGTCCTCTGAAATGAGCAACTGTGGCACACAAATTGAAATCCATACTAGCTGATTCTCTGTAAGTAGACTTGTCTTTTAAGTGACCTAACTGAAGTCTTCAAGAGCAAACTAAGCAGGTCTTCTTCTTATGGGACATTCTAGGAGCTTTTCTGTTGTATTTGCTTATTCAATTACTTTTCCATGTATCATTTGTTCCTTAGAAAGTTAAAACTTGCGCACTTCTGATGTGTGGGGCTGACTGCTTGAAAGTAGGGATGCACCAGAACCAAGCTGAGAGAGACCTTGTCATCCTGCCTTTTTATTCCTAGGGAGGAGAGTGAGATGAATGAATCAGCAAGTCAGCATTGAAGAAGATAAAGTTGGTGTGAGTCCTTAAGAAGGAAACTTGTTGCTGAGTGAGATGGAAGGCAGCCATGGCGGTAACTTCCAACATTACAGTCAGAGAAGGCCTTACCTGCTCAGACACTGATGATCCGACATCTGCAGGGTGATTGAAGAAGCTAGCCATGTGAAGAGCTGGAAGAGCAAAGAGATGACTGGACAGGTGCTTACTTAGTACTTTTGAGACAGAGAGAAAGAAGCTTGGCAGGAACAGGGCCCATGAATATAAAGTTACACCGGCTTCCTTGCCAGCACAGGTGGTTCACATCTACAATCCTTGATATTTAGGAGGCTAAGACTTAAGGATTGCTGTTTGAAGGCAGCCCAATCAGGAAATTCTATGAAATATTGTATTTACAATTAACTGCAAAGAAGCTGGAAGTGGAGTTTTGTAGCTCAAGGAGTAATGCACCAACTTTGTGTTTAAAAGCTAAGCAACAGCATCCAGGCCCTTGGTTCAAACCCCAGAACTAGTACACAAGTAGACACATGCACACACACACACACACACACACACACACACACACACACACACACACACACACACACACACACACACACTTGACTAGCTAGCTCGCTATGACTGCTTTATTTCCCACACATCTTCTGAATCATCGCTGCAATTTCTCCCTTAAATAAAGGTTCAGTAATTAACACATTGTCTACCTTACCATGCTTCTTAGATGCCACGAATGCTCCTGGGTCAGAAACTTTTGTATCTCCACATAGACACATTGTCAACCCCCTGTTCTATTTCAAGTATTGTCTTGTCACCTTCTATATGGCTCCCTTGATCCACCTAACCTTTGCCACTCCTGATTCCTGTGTTTTATGGTAATTTCTAGAATGTAAAAGGTACAAAGACAAATTATTCTATTGTATATGTTTTCCTGTCTGTTACTGGCCTCCGCTGCTATGACCAAGGTATCAGGAAGACAGACTTTTCTGTTTTATTCATCCTGTAAGATGCCATGTTTTATAGAATATATGTATGTTGTATTAACAAGGCATTTATATTTTGTTAGGCCACAGGTTTTATGTGCAGTAGGGTCCAGAGTAGTGAACATATTACAGGGGAAAAGAGAAAAACTTCAGGGGAGTAATGGTGACCTATGAGTCAGGTCTTAGAGGATGATCATCTGTACCCAGAGTTTGTCCAAGCAGGGAGAAAAGGAAGAAGAGAAGTAATTTAATTACTACAAACAGCATGTGAAAAGGTACAAAACTTGTCACTTCAGGGAAGAATGAGATACTTAGAATGACTACAACATGGGTACACAGAACTGACGAGCAACATGAAGAGTGGTAAGAAGAACCACAATAGTCAGATAATTGGCTGTCTTATCAATTAGTAAGAAAAACTCCATTTATCTTGGGTATAAAAGCCTGGTTACAGCACATACTGTTCATGGTTAATTTAAAGGAAAACTTAGCCCTACCTCAGACAGCATAAAGATAGAATAGCATTGCATTTGTGTAATAGATTAGTAATTTTTCTAAGAATGACTTTATCTGACTGGTGTGGTAGTTGATAACTTAACTGTTGGAATTAGCCAACCGTGAGTGGAATGGAGGTTTGGAAGCACAACCCACAATCTGTGTAACATTGAACAAATTGTCAAAGCCCTCTCTTCCCCCATTTTTATTCAAAAATGAGGTTACTAGAATAACACCTACTTCATAGAATTGATCCAGAAATTGAAAGAAATCTTATATGGGCTTGAATTCAGAGACCTATGTTCTTGCTTAGCTTTTTCACTCAGTACTGCCATGCTACCTCTTGAAGTAAGTCTCAATTTCTGGCTTTTTGCTTGGATAATTGCAGATAAGAAGGAATCTCTTGATTTGTCTGCCTGGGCTTGCTTCAGAGATCCTCAGATTGTAAGTAGATAGATTGCTGTACCTTTGTATACTTCAAGCCACCAGAGATATCTCAGGTATTTTTTTTCTGATGGAAGACATAAAATAATATGTGAAAATAATGTTTGCCTCACTTCTTTGTTTATGTACGTTGATCAGTAAGAGCACAGTTTTATTTGAGAGATGGATATATCTTTTATTTAAAAGTCTCCAAAGTCCAGTTGAGAAGAAGACCACAGCCATTAGATGAATGAGAGTCAAGGCATCAAGAGGAGACAAAAGAACTATGCTATTTCTCCCATCTGTAAGAAGACATCTGAAACCATGGAAATTAAGGGTTGCACAATAAGCCATGAAGGTCGGATGAATTTGGCATGGAGAAGCTCTTTGCTTTATATATGCAGGGCAAAAATACTTGACAGTTCTACAGAACTCATATTCAACACTTTCTTATATTTTTTCTTGTCCAGTGATTATTCAGCTCCTGTTTGATTGCTTTATTAAGTGAATATGGATATGTATTAGGTTTAAGAGTAAAGATTTTAAAAACTCAATTTGAAATGAGGTGCCTGTAGCTTATGCCTGAAACCCTAGCTACCAGGAGGCTGAGATATGGGGATTGCAGTTCAAAGCCAACCCATGGATAAAAACTTCATGAGATTCTTTTTTTAGGGGAGGAACCTGAGACTTTGGATCTTTTTTTTTAATTGTGAAAATACTGTATAGAGGGGTTACAATTACATAGGCAAGATAATGAGTACATTTCTTATCAAGCATTGTTGCCTCCTCCTTTGTTTCCCCTTCCCATCCCTTCCCACCTTCCTCCCTCCTCCCCCTCCCCCACCAAAGTTGTAAAGTTTGTTTTTTTGACATAACGACTTGTACATCTCATTGTTGAAATGGGTCCACCTGTATCCCTGTTTAAACGATTTGTTTTTTCCCTTCACCTCCACAAATTATACCAACATCAAACAGTGAAAGCAGGGGTAATACAGAGGGGGAGGGACATACAAAGCAACAAAGAAATCATCTTATAAATATGTTAAAAACAATCGCATGGAAGAAAAAAACATTTGAATACTTGTCTTGGGGTTCATTTCACCTAACATCAACTTATCTGACCTTTTCTGCTTGTCTCAGACATATACTAGTTATTGCAAATAAGAGAAACCATGGGACCTATGTATCTTTGGGCCTGGCTTTCTTCACTTAATATAATTCCTATCTCCAATTAACCACTGAAAAGTCAGAAGTGGAGATGTGGTTCAAGTGGCAGAATGCTCAAGAATAATGCTCAGACACTGAGTTCAAGCCTCAGGACCAGGAAAAAACAAAAACAAAAAAACAAAAACAAAAATAATCATCATTTTGAGACTTTTTCTTGCTTATGAAGGAAACAGACATTAAACAGATGTTTATGGCATCCTGGGAATGTAAAGAGGAAGGAAAAGAAAGGAAACCTCTGGTGATACTGGTATTGCTGTTTTACCACTATTTATTTTGCTGAGTGCAAAATTTTATTTTGCTGACTGAAAGTGAGATTGTCCCTTGATTACACTGAGCTATCTTGACCTCTCTATGCGATGCTGATAGAGACACTGACATCTCTATCCTCTGTCCTTCTTGGCCCAAAGTTTCCCTGCCCTCTTTTCATGCTCCTGCCATCTTCAACTGACCATGTAAAAGTGGAAATTAAAACTAATTAGCACGCAATAACTTTCCTCCTTGACCTTATAAAATCTAAATCATGGCTCACAGAGGACTTGTTTGAAGCAGTTACACTACTGCATTCACTCCCAGGTTTCATTGTTCTGAACCTCTATTTTAACTGGGCTTATTTTTCTGGAAAAAAATTATCAAGCTTGCATATATGTTTTACACATGTAAGGAATGAAGAAAATGGATAGAAAGAACCTGTAGACCAGGAAACACCATTTTCATTACTGAATTATAGTAAAGGGAAAGAAAAGGCACAGAGTCTTGGCCTCAATAAAATACCGCTGAAGCAGTGGGATATATCAGACTATTCACAGAGAACTTTAGGGTAGGTGCAGGACTCTGTAGCACTATTAGGCAGTTGCTTTTGGAGGAGCATTTGTGAGTTAAGTAAGACTAAAGTAATTTTAGCAGAGTATGCACAAATCAACTAAATTATGTACAAATAAACTCTGTACAAAACAATCAGCTAAATTAAGAAGAATTGTGAGTAGTTATCTTCAAACAGAGAGCTGTTAAAATAAAGGCAAGGCCAGGTGCCAGTAGCTCATGCCTGTAATCTTAGCTACTCAAGAACTGAGATGTCAGGATCACCTTTCAAAGCCAGCCCTACAGGAAAGTCTGTGAGACTCTTTTTTTAAAAAATAAGTTTTTTTATTGTGAAAATACTGTACAGAGGAGTTACAGTTACATGAGCAAGGTAATGAGTATATTTTTTATCAAGCATTTTTGCCTCCACCTTTTTTTTTCCCCTACCATCCTTTCCCTCCCACTATCCAATTAACAACAAGAAAACCAGGAGAGGTTCTGTAGCCCAAGTGGTAGAGTGCTCGCCTTGAGCTGAAGAGCTCAGGGACAGCACCTAGCCTGAATTCAAGCCCCACAACCAACAAAAATAATAATAAAAAATAAATAAAAGGCAAGGAATTTATGACACAGTGTGAAGACAGCACTTGGGATTCCTTCACTGTTAATGGAGGCTCAAATATCATTCAGAAAGTGGCAGAAGTTTGGCACCTGTGCCTCTTGCTTATAATTTCAATTCAAAGTCAGAACAAGGAAGAAAATTCATCAAGACACATGTCCAATAAACCAACAAAAGGCTGGTCTGGAGCCATGACTCCAGTGGTAGAAAGCCACCATGAGCCAAAAGGCTAATCAAGAACTAGGCTTAGGCAAGTTGAGAGGGATGGGTAAGAAAGCTGAAAGGGGAGACACTGATCATCAAGCATTTTATTCATCAATTGCATTGTTGAGTGCTACCTCATTTGTACAATGACTTAAAAACTAAAAAGGAAATGTGACTTGATACCAGGCCAAAATGAATGAATAAATAAATGAACACTAAGTCCTAAGGTCAAGCCCCAACATATCAAAAGAAAGACCCAAAAAGAAAAGATAAGAAAAGGAAGAGCGAGAAAGAGAGGAAGAAAAGGAAAGAAATAGAGATAGAAAATAGAGAAAGAAGAGAAGAGACAAGAAGATAAAAGAAGGGAGAATAGGGGAGATGAGCTCAACATTAATCATTTGTTGGTCTTATAACAATTTTGAGAACCAAAAATTCATTTTTCTTAACAAATTAGATAACTAAAACAAAAAGTGACTTAATATTTCACTTGTTAATTGAGTAAGCCAATGTATGATGATGGAACAAGATGTTTCTCAAGTCTTGATACCAAGCAAAGATATTCAGGCATTACACTAGTGAAATTTTAATTATTCTGCAACATTTTATATTTACATAGCATTTTTCGTCATCCTTGGAGTGTCTCTCAGTGGAATCAATGGGTCTTCTCCCCTAAGAAACCAAATATTATAATAGATTCTAGAATTTATTTCACTTTATAAGACTGCTTCATAGAAAGAGTAGGGTCATTTTAAAAAGACAGGGGAGTATTCTCTGTTTTTCTCATAAGATTTGCTAAGGGTCTGTCAATTTTATTAATTTTTTCAAAGAACCAACTCTTTGTTTTGTCAATTCTTTCTATAGTTTTTTGGACTCTAATTCATTTAATTCAGATTTAATTTTAATTATTTGTTTCTGTCTACTAGATTGGGGTTTAGCTTGTTCTCTTTCAAGGAGCTTTAGGTGCCTCATTAAATTATTGGTTTCAGATCTTTCCAATTTGTTGATGTAGGAACTCAAAACTATAAACTTTCCTCTGAGTACTGCCTTTGCTCTGTCCCAGAGAAGCTGATAATTTGTGTGATCATTTTTGTTGAATATCATGAACATTTGGATTTCCTTTCTAATCTTCTCCATGACCTACTGGTGGTTCAACAGTGTGTTGTTCAGCCTCCATGTGTTACAGGATTTCCTGCCAAATGATCACAAACAAGGTCATACCAAAGATACCTGCACAACCATGTTTATCACAGCATTATTTACAATAGCTAAGATATGGAACCAACCCAGATGCCCCTCAGTGGATGAATGAATCAAGAAAATGTGGTACAAGGAAGGAAAGTTGTCAAGACCCCATGTCCAATAAACCAACAAGAGACTGGTTTGGAGAGCAGTCTATGCCTCTGTCAGAAAGAATGACATTGCCTCTTTTGTTAAGAAATGCAAAGACTTGGAAAAAATTATATTAAGTGACATAAGTCAGGCCCAAACAAACATAGGTCCCATGGTTTCCCTTGTTTGCAGTGACTAATACATGTCTAGGACAAGCAAGGAGGTCAAAGGCTATGTACATATAACGACATGAGATCATGCTAAGCAAAATGTACCCTAAGACAGGAACACAAGAGAGTTTTTTGTTGTTGTTGTTGTTTTACTTGCTAGTGTTTTTAATGTATTTACAATGCACTGTGTGATTCTTTTGTTTCTATTGTAGGTTCTTCTCCCATGGTATAACCTCTGTTTTCACTGGATTTGATGCCTGTGTTCTGCATCTTGTATATACATTTTTGTAATTTGGGGAGGAGATGGGATATTGCAGAACGCTTAAATGGGGATGCTGGCTGACCCATTGTGATGACAAGATGTACAGGACACTATATTGAAAACAAACATTACAATGTTGGGGGGAAAGGGGGAAGAGTTGGGGAGGCAGGGAGGGAAGTGATGGTGGGGGAAAATAAAGGAGGAAGTAACAATGCTTGCTATGAAATGTACTCATTACCCTAGTCGTGTATCTGTAACCCCTCTGTACAATGTTTTACAATAAAAAATTACTAAAAAAAAGGACAGGGAAATCAGTTCAATCAGTTGTGACTGCAGCAACTATGCCACATGAAGCCTAACTTAGTTACTTAAGATGAACTTCATCAAATCTATTCATGTCAAGAATGGGGAAGTGTGTTTGTTAGGTGAAAGTGAGCATGTGTACATTCCACCTTCGTTCTTCTCCTCACATAGGTTTCTTGTGTAATACATTTGTCCTGGGAGCTCTACCATTAACATCCCAACCCTGAACTCTAGAACTTATACAACAAATATTAAAAGGCATTTTTAACTTTCTTCTTTTTTTTTTTAAATCCTATGGAGAAAATGGACCTTAAACTTTGATTAAGACATGGAGGGTTCAGATAAAAGTTTCTTTGCTTATGCATGCCTTTGAGAAATTGTCACATTCAATCATAAATTATATTTTAAAATTAATAATGTCATACAATTTTTTCTTTGCCCCACATAATCTTTATTTACCGTTTATGCTGGAACTGGGTTTTGAATTGAAAACCTTGTACTCTTGTTTGGCTTTTTTGTTTATACCCAGTGTTCTATCATATAAGCCACATTTAAGTCAGTTATTGTTTGTTGGTTATTAAGAGATAAGAGTCTTGAGGACTTTTCTGCCCTGGCTGATTTTAAACAGTGATCCCCAGATCTCAGCCTCCTGATAAGTCAGTTTGCCTTCTGAGATTTATAGGTGTGAGCCATTGGCCCAGCTCATAATATTCTTTTTTTTTTTTTTTTTGTCGTGGGGCTTGAACTCTGGGCCTGGGCACTGTCCCTCAGCTATTTGGTTCAAGGTGAGTGCTCTACCAGTTTAGCCACAGTGCCACTTCCAGTTTTTCTGAGTGGCTTATTAGAGATAAGAGTCTCATGGACTTTACTGCCTGAGCTGGCTTTGAACCATGATCCTCAGATCTCAGCCACCTGAGTAGCTAGGGTTACAGGTGTGAGCCACTGGCACCAGGCTCATAATATTCTTAATGAATATTATAGTTGATAAATATGAAACCTTCCAGAAATTTGAGTGTGTAGATTTCACTATACTCAAGTTTGAAAGTGCCTTTATCTGCAAATAAAGTGTCTGGTGTTTCTTGACATGTGGTGTGAAAATATTTGTCCCGTTAGATATTAATAGATTTTATCATTAAAAAGGAAAAGGAAGCAATCAAAATTTATGTTTCAGAAAACTAGCTCAAATAAAGTATGTTTCTTAGTGGTACTTTCCAGATATGCAATACATTAATAAACATTCTAAATTTTTGCTAAACATTGAGTATGTAAAATTAAAAATAACTTTTTCAGTGCAATGCTGTATATTTCAATACATATCAAGGAATGAAATTTAAGTACTAGAAAAATACGATGTTTGGCCAACCTCTTTTCTTTTACATATCAGCCAATCAATCTGAAGCTTATAACATTTCAGCCAATCAATCTGAAGCTTATAAATTTTCTAAGATGCAGCGCACTCACATTTATTATTGACATTGCTAAAAGGTGCTATTTTTAAAAAGTTTTATTAATAAAACATTAATCTCTCCTTTTACTCCTTAGACAATTACATTTTTGTGTTTTTAATTTACATATATTATTATTGTAAAGATACTATACAGAGGGGTTACAGTTACTTGAGTAATGAGTACATTTCCTATTGAGCATTGTTACTCCCTCCTTTTGTTTTTCCCCACCATCCCTTCCCTCCCTACCTCCCCAACTCCTCCCACTCCCAGACCAAGTTATACCATTCATTTTCAACAAAGTATCTTGTACATCTCACTGTTATAATGGCTCAGCCTGTATCCTTGTTTCAGCATTTTGTTATTTTCCTTCCCCTCCCCCAATTAGAAAAATGTATATATAAAGTTTCAGGGCACTGGAATCAAATACAGTGACAAAAGGGATTATACCATGGGAGAAGAACATACGAAAAAAAAACAAAAAAAATCACATAGTACATTAAAAACAACATTGGCAAAGATAAAATCTCTTGCATCCCTATCTTGGAGTTCATTTCGCTTAGCATCATCTTATAAGGTCATATGCACATAACTTTTGACCTTTTCTGCTTATCTGTTAAGATTATCCTAGATATATACTCATTATTGCAAATAAGGGAAACCATGGGACCTATGTTTCTTTGGGCCTGGCTTACTACACTTAATAGAATTTTTTCCAACTCTTTCCATTTCCTAACAAATGGGGCAGTTAGACAACTACATTTTTATTTCCTTGGTTTACTATTCTGCCTTAGACACTAAATACCTTCTTCAAAACTAAGTCATCTCAAAGATAACACAATGTCTTTTGGAATCTAATAGTCCTTTCTGGGCTGGTTTCTTCCCTAGATACATGGCTTAGTCATCCTTGCTCCTTTTTATTTATTTATTTATTTATTTATTCATTTATTCATTTATGTATGTTTTTGTTTTTTAATTGTGAAAATACTGTACAGAGGGGTTATAATTACATGGGCAAGGTAATGAGTACGTTTCTTATCAAACATTGTTGACTCCTCCTTTGTTTCCCCTTCCCATCCCTTCCCATCCTCCCCCCATCCTTTTTATTTATAACTTAAGTTATTCTATTGGTTTTGTTGTGATATCTGTGCTGATTTCTTGCACAGAGCCTTCTTGAGAATTCAGTCTTTTGTAGGTCTGAACCATATGTTCTGTTAAAATATTCTATGACTTGTTGAGTGGATTGGTAAATGAGTCCGTGATTCAACTAATTATGTATCTTAAAATCTCTACCCTGTGTCATTTCTTACTCTTCCTGATAAGATTCCACCACTGTTTATAATCCTCAGCTGTCATTTGTAAAATCCTTATTGTTTTACTGTCAAAGGGCAGTTAATCCACAGTCTATGTTTATTCTATATCATTTAATAAGCATCTCTATTGTGTCATAAGTGTTTATTAACTCAGACTCCTAATAGGCTGGGAGCTACTATCAGGTAGGTGTTCTATAAATCTGAGCACCTGATAACATCTCCTCCACCACATTGACTTTGCCTTTGGAGGAATTGACATTTGCCATTGCTTTTGAAAGTATCTGCAGAGTTTCATCTGTTCCTGTTCTCAGTTCTACTCCCTAGACCTCAGGAAAACAAGGAAGACTTGAACTGTTGGTCATGAAACATAGAATCTGTCCTTCTCTGCTACACCCCATTGTTCATAGGAGACATCATTGTGTCTCTAGGATCAAAGTGTGCCAGCATGGATGGCCAGTCCTACATTTGCAACTCCAGCCTCAGTTGCTTCTGCCAACTCTATTTACATTCAGTTGTCACCTTGACATTTGCATTAAGTTGCAAATAAGCTCAGCAAGCAAAGGTCACTGGGGTGATGATCATTCTTCACTTTTTAAGTGAAAGTTGCAAATGCAAAGGTATCTTGTTACCTACAGCATTGTCTGGAGCAAGCTTCAGAAAAACATCAAAAGATTTTTTCATTGCAAGGCTGTAGCACAGTACTTCATGTAAAGCTGAATCCACTACTAACTAGCTGATTGTGGCCATATGAAACTTGAGCCTTGTCCTATCAGATTCTTATAAGAGATGCTTTAAAAAATGAGTATTGGCCCAAGAAAAAAAGAAGTGATAGGAGAGAAACTATGAAACAAATCATTTATATAGATCTGCAAGATCTGCAGAAACCTGATATGAATCTTAGACTTACAGAACAACTTTGTAGAAAATAATAAATGCTCACAAATGCTTCTATTTGTGCTAGAAAAATGGCATGAGAGACGAGATTTAATCCTAGCAAACATAAAGGCCATTAGATTCCTGCTTAAGATTCAGCTAACAGTAAACATCTATTAAAAGCTAGCGTATGTCATAAAACATACTAAATTCTTTTATCAATACTAAACATTCAAAGTTATATATGTACATAATTATAAAGTCAATTTGTCCTCCGATTCTTTCTATAAGAAGAAGTGTGTTCTAATTCTCTTTCTCAAAATCCAAGCTCCATCCAGGCACATACACTAATGCTAAAGAAGTATAAATACTAAATTTTTACCTTCTTATTTCCAAATTACGTTACTGTATTGCTATTATTTAATTAGTGGTGGTAGTGTGGCAATCTGTGTCCTGTTCTTGAGCTTTTGTACTTAGCTCTGCTCCGAATTTTTTTTTTTTATGGTGGTGAGTGGGGTATGAGAATCTCACAAACTTTCTTGCTCCTGCTGGCTTCAAATGGTGATCCTTGGATCTCAGTCTATGGTTTCAGGTGTGTGGCATCATGCCTTCCCTCTCCTCCCTTCCCCCCATCCAGTCCCAAGGAACTTAACATAGCCAAATCCACCAGGATCTATATAAATATTTTGAGCATATCATTCCAAGAAACAGTTTAACATCCTGGGCATACATACTTGGTTTGTGTTTATAGTGTATGTGCCCATTTCTCTGTCTTCATTTTCAGACTGGTATCTTTCCACTTGTCCCTCCTCTTCCCCCTCCCTTTTTCTTTGGTTGGAAAAAGCATGTCCTTTCTTTCTGGGAATCATCTTTACTCTCTTGGATAATTTGTCTTTATCTCTTAGATTATTGCTTTCTTTCTGATTCCATTTTTGATCATACTTTAATATTGGGCCCTTAGACTAAGCTATTATTTTCTATTTCTTTGTAATTTTGTTCTAATCATATAACACTGTTGATTTTCTAATTCATTACAGGTGTTTTTCATGCTTTTACTTTTTTCTTTCCTTCCTTCTCTTCCTCCTGCCTTCTCTCTCTCCCTTTCTTCCTCTCTTCCAGTCTCCCTCCTCAGGGTACTGATGTTAGGAACCAACTCTCATGCTGTTGTTTTGATTGCATGCTAATAGGTGGCACTCCTCCACTTGAAGCACTTCTAGCCCAGGATTTTTCTGATTAATTGGAGAAGTAGTCTTGACTTTTTTTTATTTTATACATTTTTATTGTGAAAACACTGTACAGAAGAGTTACAAAAATTATATTAAGTGAAGTAAACCAGGCCCAAAGAAACATAAGTCCCATGGTTTCCCTTATTTGCAATAACTAGTATATGTTTGAGACATACAGAAATAGTCAGATAAGTTGATGTTAGGAGAAAGGAACCCCAAGATAAGTATTCAAATGTTTTAACTTTCTTGTTATTGTTTCTAACATATTTATAAGATGATTTCTTTGTTGCTTTGACATTTTTTTAAAACCAGATTGGATTTGAATTATTATCCTTGAGACTTTGGTCTCCCGAGTAGCTAGGATTACAGATATAAGCTACTAGTATTCACCCTTTTTAACTTCTGAAGAGTTTTTATTAATATCTTGGCTTTTTAGCACTTTTCACAGGGCTTCCTGATGTGACAGAGATTTTCTACCACAGTTGTAAAATAGTACAGTTGTCATTTGTCATACAATGTTGATTTTACTTAACTTTAGTAATTGCTTATGGCTAGTGATATTCTGTTAGATAGGATAACATACCATGTCTTCATTGACTTGAAAAAGTTTACTATAGTTTCTTTTAAATATTTTTCTGCATAGTCTCATGCCTTTGGTTTCATATATACATATATATATATATGTATATATTTATGTGAAGAAATGTCTCCATGTTTAATGAACCTCCACTGTTAGTTCCTATGCAATAGCAGGATAAAAAAGAAAATCCTGTGTAAATGGGACTTTCCATCATCAAATATACTGCCTGCTGTAATCTACCTGGGAATTTTTTTTGGGGGGGCGATATATTTCTAACATCAGTAGATGTTTGTTTGTTTTTTCTTGAGCTAGCACCTTTTAATTAAAAGAAAAATAATTCCAAGACCCTGTAATGAAGAATCAACTGTCTATCTGGCTTCTGAGAACCAAGTTGGGAGGAAGGTTGGATTTCAACAGCATTTTGTCATGCAAAGTTTTATTTTCATAATTTGAACATCAAGTCTGCTGCCTCCAGGCACAGACACTCTTCCTCTTAGATTATTTAAACATATGACTTTATGAGAGAGTTACAGAAAGGCTCAGCCCACACACTGGAGAAAGGAATACAGGGATCTAGCCAGTTCTTACATAACTTTTGACTAACACTAGCCCCCATACCTACCCTGGGAGGCCTCTTGTACTAAGAGTTTCCGAATGACTTGAGGTTTCTGACATAAATTAGGTAAGTTTTTTTGGGTTTCCAAACATTGGCTCAGAATTCATTTTTCCCATGATATCTTTCTTCCTGACTTCTCTTCTGTTTCCTTTAGCTTTATTCTTCACCTGACTGTCATTCGAGTTTTTTTTAAATATGAGAAGAGTAATACACATTTTTCAATAGCTAATGTTTTATTTTTACTTATTTGTTTTTAATTGTTTTGTTGTTGATGTTGGTCATGAGTTTGAACTCTGGGCCTGGGCACTGTACCTGAGCTCTTCAGCTCAAGGTGAGCACTCTACCACTTTGAGACACAGTGCCACTTCCAGTTTTCTAGTGGTTAATTGGAGTTATGTGTCTCATGAACTTTCCTGCCTGGGCTGGATTTGAATCTCAATGTTCAGGTCTCAGCTTTCTGAGTATCTAGGATTATAGGTGTAAGCTACCAGTGCATGGCTAATTTTTATTTTATTTTCTAAGTATCTTTGGATATTTCATTCCACCAATTTTCAAACAAATTGTAGATTACTATTGTAATACCTATTAATTAGATGAGGGTGAAAGCTCAAAAAAACATGAGCAACTTGAACAACCATGTGAATCTCTAGATTGCTCAGCCATTTGTATCATAGTCTCTGTCTACCATCCTGAATGGTTAGGACATACAACAAAACAAAGTAACAGTTCATTTTATTATTATTATTATTATCATCATTGTTATTATTTTATTGTAAGGTGATATTAGAAGGGCTACAGTTACATAAGTAAAGTAATGAGTATTTTTCTTGTCAAACATTGTTACCCACTCCCTTGTTTTCTCCTTCTTTCCTTCTTCCTGGCTCCCCTTCCCCCTAAGTTGTAAATTTCATTTCCAACATATTATCTTGTGAGCATTGCTATTGCATTGGTTCCCCCTTTGTCTCACCACTTTGCTCATTTCTTTACTGACATACATATTCAAACATGCATACATCATGTGTATGTACGTATTCATGCTGAAGGAAGTCTTGAAATAAGGACTGCTTGCTTGGCTTTTATTTTCACTCAAGCATGGAACTCTACTACTTGAGAGCCACAACTCAACTTCCAAGTTTTTGTTGTTTCATTGGAGATGAGAGCCTCCCACTCTTTTCTGCCTGGACTGACTTTGAACGGCAATCTTCAGGTCTCAGCTTCCTGAGTAGCAAGCACCTGACTGACACAAGTACATTTTTCAAAAGTATGGTGACGCAGGTGTTGCCCTCATTAGCACCGCAATGAGTAGAAGTAGCAGACCAAATGATGATGAAGAAATCCTTATTCCACATTCACAGATTTGCTGGTGCAGCTTTACATGGACCCTTCTTCTGTAACCTATAAGAATCCTGATACTGCCACCAAGAAGGCTATTATTTTTGTTAATATTGTTTGATTCGGTTAGCTGGGCCTTTTGATTTTGTTCTCTTACCCCACTTTGCTGACAGTTTTGTGGGAGGATATAGAAACATTATGAGTGACATATTTATTTATATGCCTTATCTGGGACGACATCATAACAAGTGCCAGGGATGTTTTTTGTTTTTTGTTTTGTTGTTGTTGTTGTTTTTCCCCCTAGATTTTCCACATCACTTGTCAGCTCTTTATTATGAGGTGTTGAGTTTACCTCATTTCTAGTTATATTTGAATGCTTAGTAATTCTACAGCATATTAACTATAACTTGTGAATTCGACCCACCATCTCAGAGTGTATGACTTTATATCTCTTAGTGAAATGATTGTTGTGACTCTATCTATATCAAACTTCTCTGAGATTTTTTTTTAAATTGTGAAAATACTGTACAGAGGGGTTACAATTACATGGGCAAGATAATGAGTACATTTCTTATCAAGCATTGTAGCCTCCTCCTTTGTTTCCCCTTCCCATTTTTTCCATCCTCCCCTGCCACCCCATCCTCCTGCTCACTCCCCCCAACCCCTCTTCCCCCCCCTGCACCAAAGTTGTGAAGTTCATTTTTGACATAACAACTTGTACATCTCATTGTTGTAATGGGTCCACCTGTATCCCTATTTAAACGATTTGTTTTTCCCTTTCCCCTCCACAAATTATACCAACATCAAATACAGTGAAAGCAGGGGTTATACTGTGGGGGAGGGACATACAAAGCAACAAAGAAATAATCTTATAAATGTGTTAGAAACAATCACATGAAAGAAAAAAACATTTGAATACATATCTTAGGGTTCATTTCCCTAACATCAACTTATCTGACCTTTTCTGCTTGACTCAGACATGTACTAGATATTGCAAATAAGGGAAACCATGGGACCTATGTTTCTTTGGGCCTGGCTTACTTCACTTAATATATTTTTTTCCAAGCCTTTCCATTTCCTAACAAATGGGGCAATGTCATTCTTTCTGATGAGGCATAGAATTCCATTGTGTATATATACCACATTTTCTTGATCCATTCATCTACTGAGGGGCATCTGGGTTGGTTCCATATCTTAGCTATAGTAAATAATGCTGCAATAAACATAGTCGTGCTGGTAGCTTTAGTATAGCCTTGTTTGTAAACATTTGGGATTGCTGGGTCATAGGGGAGCTCTATGTGGAGTCTTTTGAGGAACCTCCATACTACTTTCCAAAGTGGTTGAACAAGTTTACAGTCCCACCAACAATGCAGTAAGGTTCCTTTCTGTCCACATCCCCTCCAGCATCTGTTGTTATTAGAGTTCTTGATCATAGCCATTCTAACTGGGGTGAGGTGGTATCTCAATGTTTTTTTGATTTGCATTTCTTTTATGGCTAGGGAGGTTGAGCATTTCTTCATGTGTCTATTGGCCATCCTTCTTTCCTCTTCAGAGAAGCTTCTCTTTAAGTCTTTAGCCCACTTATTTATTGGGTAGTTGTTTCTTTGAGAATTTGTTGTTGGGGGATTTAATTTTTTTGAGTTCCAAGTATATTTTAGATATGAGACCCCATCCTGCAGTTTACAGACCAGAGATGACCCAGGAACCAAGACTCGACGTGAATAGAAGCTTCTGAGATTTTTATACTCATCATGATTTGGCTTTCCAAAAGTCTTCAGAAAATATTTTTCCCATGTCCTTTACCACTTCCTATTGCAACACTTTGGCCCTCTGGGAGAACCTCAGTGACTTCTCAAAATCATGTCAGTATAGTTGTCACATCAAATCTTACATGTCTAGAAGTTCATTACCTATATCCTATGACCTCTTTTTTTTTCTCCTAATAACTGCTATTCCTCTATTGGGTAGAAATTTTTTTTGTCATCTTGAGGTCTGCCTATCTAAATTCTTCTCCCAAAGAATCATCACCCAAATCTATCAATTGTGTCCTGGAAATGTATCTTATACTCAGCTCATGTTCACCCAAAGCCTAGGGGCTTATCTTTATTGTCCATTGTTGCACAGTTTTGGTAGGCTACTGACATAGAGAACAACCCATGACAGAATACCTAGGAAGCTTCCAGTGAAAAAGTTCAAGAGCAAAAATAAACTTTACTCATAGTATTATTGCTGGTATATCTTGTTACACAGCATGGCAGATAAAAATAAGCATCAACTGTGAGATGACAGTGACTCATGATTATAATCCTAGCTACTGAACAGGCTGAGATCTGAGGACTGCAGTTCAAAAATAGACTATGTAAGAAAGATTATGAGTCTTACCTCCAACAAACCACCAAAAAGCTAAAACTAGAGCTGTACCTCAAGCACTAGAGTACTAGTCTTGAGCAAAAGAAGCTCAGGGACAGTACCCAGGTCCTAAATGCAAGTCCCAGGATCTGTATACACGTGTGCATATGTGTGTGTGTGTGTGCTTATGTGTGTTCCCATACACACACACACACAACATAGATAGCAAATGCTATTTGGCTATACTTGTGTGTGTGTGTGTGTGTGTGTGTGTGTGTGTGTGTGTGTGTGTGTATTGTTTGAATCAGTTTGGGCTCTTGTAATAAATCACTAATAGACTGGCAACCAAACAACATATATTTTCATTCAGTGTTATAGACTAAGAAGTGCACAATTTAAGTGACATATTGTAAAGGACCTCTTTTTTTTTTTTTTTTAGCTAGTCTGCTTATTGTGTCCTTAAAAAGTACAGAGAGATGGTCAGGTGATGGTTGTTCACACCTATAATACTACTCATCTGAGAATAGTGATTTAGTTAGAGTCTTACCTCCAATTAACAACTAAAGAGCCAGGAACTAGAACTGAGGATCAAGTGATAGAGCACTAGCTTTGAGCAAAAAAAGCTCAGGGATAATACCTGGAATTCAAGCCCCAGGACCAGAAAATAAAGGACAGATAGAGGGAGATAGCCATATACACACACACCATCTCTTCTCTGTCTCTTGTGTCTGTCTCTCTCAAACACACCTACATTCACACACACACACATACAGAGAGGGAGAGCTAATTTTTTTCTTTTCTTTTTTTTGTGATAGTGTTGGGGCTTACATGGAGAGACTCATGTTTTTTATTGACATTTTTGCTCAATTTTGCTGCTCTTGCGCTTGAGTCATGCCCCCAGCTTTGCTTTTTGCCACTTTTTGTTGTTGTTGTTGGTCATGGGGCTTGAACTCTGGGTTTGAGTGCTGTCCCTGAACTCTTCAGCTCAAGACTAGCACTCTTGAGCCACAATGCCACTTCCAGTTATCTAGTGGTTTATTGGAGATAAGAGTCTCAAGGACTTTCCTGCCTGGGCTGGCTTTGAACCACCACGATCCTCCAATCTCAGCCTCCTGAGTAGCTAGGATTATAGGCATGAGCCACTGGTGCTGGGCTTGCCAGTTTGTTTTTTAAATTGAGTTACATAAACATTTCTGACTGAGCTGGCTTTGAACTGTGATCCTCAGATATAAACTTCTAGATTAATTAGGATTTTAGGTGAGAACTATTGGTATCCTACTAAATGCCTTTCTTATGAAGACAACTGCAATATGAGACTTCTACTCTTCTGCCCTAATCATGCACCACTGTACAATACTAACATGTTAGTAGTTGTATAAACATCTGAATAGTGGGAATGCCATAAACATTCACTCCCGAACATATATAACATTGAGACTATCAGAAACTTGTTATGCTTTTAATTTGAATTATTGTATAACATCTTCAGAATTCATATCTTGTGCCACTTCACTTAAAAACTTTCAAGCATAAGTTTAAAACTAAGCACACAATTGATCCTGAAAAAGATCTTGATTTGCTCTTGTTGAAAAAGATCTTGATTTGTACTCATTTTCTTCTATAGTTATTTAATCCTATATGTTTATTTGTGGTTGTTTTAGAACAAGGCACTTACTATAGTGTCTTAGCAGCCTCAAGTGTTTTGACCTCTACCAGCTAAACAGACCTTATTGTCTGATTTGTTGACACTATACCTACCAAGATTCCACTTGGGATCTAAGTAAATACTCCTAAAGCTACTCTTTTGGATAAAGGTCTAAGGACTTTCTGTTAAAATTGGCTTGCCTTCCTTGATTGCTTGAGTAGTTACTTCTCATTTTGGAATAAGTCAGAAACCTTAGAGTCCAAAGGACAGAAATATAACCCTTGATTCTTTATCATACCAGTTATATTACCTTAAAAAACTCTCTAGATTTATCTAAGCATCTTAGAGTATTTAATTCTTGTAGGTCATAGAAAGGGGTCCTTTTTGTATCAAATTAAGATAAAGGAGTATGTCAGACCAAAAATCAGAGGTAGAACTATCTATCTTTATCTGTTTGATACTAAATCTTATGCTCATCCCTGGCTAACTCTGTAGGTTCTTGAGGTTTGCCCAGCTCAGGAAACCTGATGTAACACCAGAACCTGATTTGATCCTCTCATAGTTGACTCATCTTACTGTCATATTGTATTGGTGAATCAGAACACTTCTGTGTTAACATGGTTTCTTATGGCTGCTCTCACAAATGACTGTAGACTGAGTGACTAAATAAAATAAAAAATATTTAAAATATTCTTTTGATGCCAAACTTCTCAATAAAATTCTGGCTAACTGACTACAACATCTAAAAAAAAGTCAGACACTATGACCAAACAGGGTCCTCATTCCAGGGATGCAAAGCTGGTTCAATATACTCAAGTTAATTAATGTAATTCAACATATCAGTAGAAACAAGGACAAGAACCACATGTTCATCTCAATAGATGGAGCAAAAGCATTTGACAAGATCCAACACCCCCTTTATGATGAAAACTCTGGAGAAACTAGGAATCCATCGAACATTCCTCAATCTAATAAAGGCCATATGACAAACCTACAGCCACCATTATACTTAATGGTGAAAAGATATAACCATTTCTTCTAATATCAGGATTGTGACAACCATATCTGCTCTCTACTCTTCTTCAATATCGTATTGCACTTCCTAGCCAGAACATCAAGACAAGGGACAAACATATAAAAGATCCAAATAGGGGAAAAAAAGGAGTAAAAATCTCCCTCTTTGCAGATGACATAATTCTGTACTCAAAAAAACCACATAGACTCCTCTCCCAAAGTACTTGAGCTGAACCAAAACTTTTGCAAAGTAGCAGGGTATAAAAATAACTTAAAAAAATCACTAGTTTCTCTGTATACCCACAATAAGAAGAGCGAGGCTAAAATTTTTTTTAAAAAAAAGCAATTCCTTTTGTAATAGCCTCTAAAAAGTAAAATACCAAGGAATAAAGTTAAGCAAAGAGGTGAAGGACCTCTATGATGAAAACTTGAAAAACTTAAAAAAACAGAAATTAAAGCAGAACTGAGGAAGTAGAAAAACCTCCCATGCCCCTGGATTGGGATAATTAACATCATGAAAATGGTAATACTACCCAAAGCTATCTACAAATTAAATACAATACCTATCAATATCCAATCAACTTTCTTTAATGAAATAGAAGAAGCAATCCAAAATTTTATATAGAACAATAGAAGACCCCAAATAGCCAAAACAATCCTTAGCAGGAAGAACAGTGCTGGAGGAATATCAATACCACACTTCAAACTCTATTATAAAGCTGTAGTTATAAAAAAAATCAGCTTGGTACTAGCACAGGAACAGACCTGCGGACCAATGGAATAGAATTAAAGACCCAGACATGATCCCACAGACCCATGGCCGCCTAATCTTTGATGAAAGAGCTGAAATTACCAGATGGAAGAAAGACTGCCACTTCAACAAATGGTGTTGACCTCTGTTCACAAGTTCATTTTAACTTGCTTATCTTTATGAAAATCTATTTTCAAATAAAGTTTTATTCATAGGTACCAAGGGGTAGAAGCTGAACATTCCTTTTAGGCCTCCAGTAAAGTAATTCATTTCCTCCCTACATACAATAAATACGCATTCACTCATGTCAACATCCCCTCAGTTCTTAACTTCTTATAGCTTTAAGTTTAAATGTAAAATTTATCTACATATCCACATGCAAAAATCCCTCCAATTCACTCAAAAAACAGGAGTTAGACTCTGGTTGTTTTCTATATTGATGCAAAATTTCTTTCTAGCTCTGGATCTGCTTGATGAGCATAAAGTTACTTGCTTCCAAAATACAATGTCATAACAACCGTAAGGCACACACCCTGATTCCCAAAGGGAGAAAAATGGAAAATATAAAGGAACCACTTAACTAAGGCAAATTCAAAACTTAATAAGTTCAATTTGATTTTTAAATCTTACAAATAATATGCTACTTTTAGATCCTTTCTTTCCTGGATCCTCCAGGATATACCCTAGTCTCTGTGTCTACTTCCTTACTTGAGTCTGATGGACTCAAGATGCCAATATCTAGACCTCTTGTCTAGGCTATTCATATAACATTTTTCAAAAGTCTCATAACTTTTCTGTTGCTTTTAAAGGATGATTATCATTACCCATAAGAATCCTCTACATTTTCTTGTATAAACCTTTCTCTATTTCTGCTTTGGGAGAGATGGTTGATTGGATCCACAATCACATGTCTTCAGAAGAGATGTGTTCACTCCAAAGCAAGACTGTATTATCTGAACAGAGGACTTTCCAAATCATCAAGTGCTAGTTTCTTTTTGCTCAGCAGTATCTTCCTCAATATTTTTTTTTGTATTTGAATTTCAGTAGATACAAAAACGCCAGGCCACTCCTCCTATAGCATGCTTAGAACATGCTCAGCTAAGAATAAACATTGCTTACCTCCAAATTATTTTTGCCTTCCAATACTAAAATTAGTGAAAAGTTCTGCTGCTCTCCTATCTCTCTCTCCCCATTCTCTCTCACACATATACACAAACACACACACATTCATTTTATGCCAGGATTGGTGCTTAAATCAAGTGTTTCACATTCTCCCTTGGCAATTCTCTAGATTGGTGCTTTATCACGTGAGCTACTAATCCATTTTGGTCTTTTTTTCTGGTTAATTGAAGATAAGAGTCATGGATTATAGGCTGGCTTCAAAGATCAGTCCTCAGATTGCAGTCTCCTACGTAGCTAGAATTATAGGCCTGAGCTCTTTGCTCTTAATAAAAATGAATATCTTTGCCCTAGATACTTAGATACTTGTCATTTACTTCTCAGACCATACCAGAAATGCCTTTAGTGTTCAAAGCTACAAAATCATTCTGTTCACCACAGAATATGTGTTCTATAAGAGGAAGTTTGTATGTCACCTTCTTCACTGCTGTGCCTTCATTAGAATCACCCTGAGTATCCATTTCTTTCTCAACAATCTATTCCATAGCACAGAGAAGTTTTCTACAATTGGCCTCAAAATTTGGGTTATTCCTCACATTACTCAAGTGAACCGTGCCATTACTTCTACCTTGGTAAGAATTTTACACAATGACACCTTTCTCCCAGGTATGAAGCTCTCTTAATACACTAAGATTGCTATAACAAATTACCAAAAGTGGATAATTTAAAGCAATGTAAGTGGATTCTTTCACACTTCTAGAGACTACAAAATAAAACTGAAGGTGCAAGTAGGAGTATGATCCAATCCCTTTGAATTATAGAATAATCCTCATAACTTACCTTACATTCTAGTGGTTGCTTCAACCCCTGGTATTCCAAGGTTTATTAGTTTATTATCACATATTAATAATAATAATTAAAATTATTATTATTATTCCATCTTATTCTCATTAATCTGCCCTTGCCACTGTGGGACAATCTCTATGTTACTCTCTGTTTCATATGGTATTTTAAAAGAACATTAGGCTGGGAAGGTGGATCAGTGGTAGAGTGCTTGCTTTGCATGCATGAGACCCTGGGGTCAATTCCCCAGCACCACATAAGCAAAAAAAGAAAAAGAAAAAAGCCGTAAGTGGCGCTATGGCTCAAGTGGTAGAGCACTAGCCTTGAGCTGAAGAGCTGAGGGACAGCACCCAGGCCCAGAGTTCAGGCCACATGACTGAACCTCCCCCCGCCCCCCCCCAAAAAAAAGAACATTAGATTTTGGGTCTATCTGAATATATTGCTACCTTGTCTTAACTTGGTTTTGCTTGTAAAGATTCTTTCTTTTTTTTTTTTTTGTCGGTAGTGAGGCTTGAACTCTGGGTTTGGGTGCTGTCTCTGTGCTCTTCAGCTCAAGGATAGCACTCTACCGCTTGAGCCACACACCACTTCCGGTTTTCTAGTGGTTTATTGGAGATAAGAGTCTCACAGAGTTTCCTGCCTGGGCTGGCTTTGAACCGTGATCCTCAGATCTCAGCCTCCTAAGTAGCTAGGATTACAGGCATGAGCCACCAGCGCCCGGCTAAGATTCTCTTTCTAAATGAGGTCATTCTTACAGGTACTGAGTATTATTACCTGAACAAATCAAGTAAGGACTATCACAGAATTCAAAATAAAATAGGCATTCATTATTATGCTTCAGTACATGACAGTGACAATTGAATAGAATGATAGATTTCAAGAATTCAAACATATATATATACATATATATATGCATATATATTTGTTGGTTATGGGGCCTGAGCTCTTGGCCTAGGCACTGTCCCTCAGCTCTTCAGCTCAAGGCTAGTGCTTTACCACTTGAGCCACAGTACCACTTCTGGCTTTTTCTGTTTATTTGGTGCTAAGGAATTGAACCCAGGGTCTCATGGATGTGAGGCAAGCACTCTACCACTGAGCCACCTTCCCAGCCCTAATGTTATTTTATTATACTTTTTTGAAGTCCAGAAAGTTGTTAAAGGGGGTAATTTTTTTGTATTTTTTATTGTAAAAAGGTTGTACAGAGGGGTTACAGTTTCATGAGCAAGATAATGAGTGCAATTCTTATTGAGCATTGTTGCCTCCTCCTTTGTTTTCCCCCTACCTTCACTTCCCTCCCACCTGCAGAACTACCCTTTCCCCTGCCATGCCCCGCTCCAGGTTGTAAAGTTTGTTTTCAACAGTATTTTTTACATCTCATTGCTACAATTGGTCAGCCTTTATCCTTACTTAACCATTTCGTTTTTCCCTTCCCCTCCCCGAATTAGAGAAGTGTATATAAGATTCAGGGCACTGACATCAAATGCAGTGAAAATAGGGGTTATACTGTGGGGAGGAACACACAAAGCAAAAAAAAAAAAAAAAAAAAAAACCACATGATATGTTATAAATACGTTAGAAACAATAGCAAGAAAGAAAAAAGATATTTGTGTTCCTATCTTAGCGTTCATTCCACTTAACATCATCTTATATGGTCATAAGTACATAGCTTTTGGCCTTTTCTGCTTGTCCTACACATGTACTAGTTATTGCAAATAAGGGAAACCATGGGACCTATATTTCTTTGGGCCTGACTTACTTCACTTAATATAATTATTTCTAAGTCTTTTCATTTACTAACAAATGGGGCAACATGATCAAACAGGATTAATTTCAGGAATGCAAAGCTGGTTCAATATACACAAATCAATTAAAATAATTCATCACGCCGGGCGCTGGGGGCTCACGCCTGTAATCCTAGCTACTCAGGAGGCTGAGATCTGAGGATCGCGGTTCAAAGCCAGCCCGGGCAGGAGAGACTGTGAGACTCCTATCTCCAATAAACCACAAGAAAACCGGAAGTGGCGCTGTAGCTCAAGTGGTAGAGCGCTCGCCTTGAGCTGAAGAGCTGAGGGACAGCGCCCAGGCCCAGAGTTCAAGTCCCACTACCGACCAAAAAAAAAAAAAAAAAAAAAATTCATCACATCAACAGAGCAAGGATAAGAACCACATGATTATCTCAATAGATGCAGAAAGAGCATTTGACAAGATCCAACACCACTTTATGATGAAGGTTCTGGAAAAATTAGGAATCCATGGAATGTTCCTCAATATAGTAAATGTTTTATATGACAGAGCTACAGCCAGCATTATACTTAATTGCAAAAATCTAACACCATTTCCTCTCAACTCAGGAATGAGACAAGGATGTCCACTCCCTCCACTTCTCTTCAATTTAGTACTAGAATGCCTAGCTACAGTAATAAGAGAAGATGCAAACATAAGGGAGATCCAAATAGGGAAAGATGAAGTAAAACTCTCCCTCTTTGCAGAAGACACGACCTTACATTCAAAGAATCCCACGGACTCCACTCCCAAATTACTCACACTGATTCAAAACTTTGGCAAAGTAGCAGGGTACAAAATTAGCTCTCAAAAATCAGTGTCTTTTCTGTATGCCAACAATGAGAAGACCATGGCTGAAATCCGGAAAGCAACTCCTTTTGTAATAGCTCCCCTCAAATAAAATATCTAAGAATTAACTTAACTTAAAAAGTAAAGGACTTCTATGATGAAAACTTTAAAAACCTGAAAAAGGAAGTCAAAACAGAACTTAGAAAGTGGAAGAACCTCCCATGCTCCTAGATCAACATCGGGAAAATGGCAATACTACCAAAGGCTATCTACAAATTTAATGCAATACCTAACAATATTCCAACCTCATTCTTCAATGAAATAGAAGAAGCAATCCAAAAATTCATATGGAACACTATGATCCTTAACAGAAAGAACAGTGCTGGAGAAATATCAATACAAAATTTCAAACAACTACAAAGCCATAGTAATCAAAACAGCTTGGTACTGGCACAAGAACAGACCTCATGACCAATGGAACAGAACTGAAAACCCAGAAATGAACCCACAAACCTATAGTCACCTAATCTTCAATAAGGGAGTGAAAAAAATAGAATGAAAGAAAGAAAGCCTCTGCAGTAAATGGTGATGGCAAAATTGGTTAATCACTTGTACAAAATGAAAGCTAGATCCTTATATATCACCCTGCACCAGAATAAACTTCAACTGGATCAAAGAACTTGGAGTCAAAGAATTAGGAGAAACCTTGTCACAGGCCAAAATTTTCTGAATAGAGACCCATATACACAACAACTCAAAGAAATGTTGGACAAATGCGATTGCATGAAATTGCAGAGCTTCTGCATGACAAAGGACATAGCTAGCAAGATCAATAGAAAGCCCACGCTTTGGGAGATCTTCACTAGCCATACAACGAACAAGGGTCTCATATCTAAAATATACCTAACTCAAAATATTAAATCCCCCAACAACAAATCCTCAACGAAACAACTGCCCAATAAATAAGTGGGATAAAGGCTTACAGAGAAACTTCTCTGAAGAGGAAAGAAGGATGGCCAATAGACACATGAAGAAATGCTCAACCTCCCTAGCCATAAAAGAAATGCAAATCAAAACAACATTAAGATACCACCTCACTCCAGTTAGAATGGCTAAAATCAAGAACTCTAATAACAACAGATGCTGGAGGGGATGTGGACAGAAAGGAACCTTAATGAATTGTTGGTGGGAGTGTAAACTTGTTCAACCACTTTGGAAATCAGTATGGAGGTTCCTCAAAAGACTCCACATAGAGCTCCCCTATGACCCAGCAATCCCACTTTTGGGCATTTACCCAAACAATCACAAATAAGGCCATACTAAAGCTACCAGCACAACTATGTTTATTGCAGCCTTATTTACCATAGCTAAGATATGGAACCAACCCAGATGGCCCTCAGTAGATGAATGGATCAAGAAAATGTGGTATATATACACAATGGAATTCTATGCCTCCATCAGAATGTTGGTAATATTTTAACATGTCCACCTCGGTGTCCAATGATTCCTATTCAGTCATTTATTTAATCATTTTCTCCCATTGGATCTGTAATCTCTCTCAAACACATTTCACTTGTCTCACATCCTTTATCACATATGTACATCTAATGTTCTGACCATACATGTCCCTTGTCCCCTGTTTCATTTTTTCACCCTCTCTCAGTACCTCTCCCCTCCTTACACAATATCTTTTCAAGTTCCTAAACATTCAGCATAAGTTAGTTTATAAACTGCTTTTAGAATGAGGGGCAATTCTCATATGTAGGCAAGTCATTAGAATTGGTTAGCAAGGATGAGATTATTAATTTATTTTTTAATTTACTATGCAGTTCTCAGGAAGGGGTTGCATTTTGGCATTTCCAAACATACAAATGATAAAGTTTGATTACATTGACCTTGTCATTACTTTATTCATTTTTCTCTCCCCATCCTCTTTTCCCTTTCCTTTCTGCCTTTCTACTGCTTCCCTCTTCTATTTTCATGACCTCAATTCTTCCCTTCACTGCTACCTGTAAGAGAAAATGTGATATTTGTATTGTGGGACTGGCTTATTTCAACAAATTAATCTGAAGTCCATCCATGTTCCAGCAAGGGTCATAATTTTATATTTCTTCTTGGTTGAGAAAAATCCCATTATGTAAGTATGCCACATTTTAAAGCCATCCATTAGCATCTAGGCTAACTGCACAATTTGGATGTTGTGAACAGTGCTACAACCTATACAGATATAGAAGTACTTGTGTAGTAAACTAATTTTAGTTATTTTAGATATATATCCAAAAGTGCTATGAATAGAGTATTGTTCTTAACCTTATATATTTCCTTGTGGGCTACGGGGGCTAATCCAGGTGTTGGTGAATTTTGGGGTCAGTTTCCTTATCAGAGACAGGAGTCAAATATATTATAGAGGTATTTGGTAGGTTTTTGTTTTCATCAATTTCATTTTAAAAACAAAAACCAATATTAACTATTTCCAAATATTGAGAGTAACTCTTCATTAATAAGGATAGAAGTTCAGATTCTTATTCTCTGCTTTGTAAAATCTGCCCTAACTTTCTACAAGTTGTTTCTGGCACTAAAGAACACAACTTGTTGTGATTATTAGTAGAATTTAAGAACATACTTTCCAGAATACCCAGTAAAACAACTCCGGTTTTACAGATACCTTGTTGATACAGAAAGGCCAAGTGAGTTACTTAGTGCCAAACAATTAATTCATTGCTGTGTCAGTAAACATCATGGAACTTTTATAATTAATGTGAGAACAATTGAAGGATAGATGTGTGTGTGTACAGACACACATTATTTGTGCTGTATACTGTGTTTTTGTGATAATTTGTGAGGATTAACGGTGTCCTGTGCCCCCTTACATAAATTGATGTTTCTATTCTTATTGGTCTATTTCTCAAGATCAAATTCATTCTTACAAATATTAAACTTAATAATAAAACAACAAGAATATGTTGTGACAGTAGGCATTTGGCAATAACAGGCTTGTTTGTAATTAGTCATGGGGACATTTACTTATTTTATCCCACATATGGCCAAAGATTACAATGATAGAAGTAGACAGTCAAGGTAGATATATAAAAAGAAAAAAATGAGGAGTAGGTAAAAATTAACAATATTACTATTATGTATTTAAATTATTTAGGCTTGCATACTGAAATTTTAATATATTTTTAATGGGGTTAGTATGCCAGTGGGATGAATTTCATTTTCTTTAATGTTGTTGAAACTGTTATTCCTATCTATGTGTTGTTTGTATAAATAAGTAAATAATCACTTGTTTTGTCTAAAGTTTCAAAGTAACACAGATGTTTTGCCCATTTTTTTTACCTTATGTTTGATACTCTGGGTTAAAAATCATAATAAATGATGATTTATAAATACAATACTTGTGTTTTATATCATGTCACACCCATTGGCTTCAAGAACTCTTCCACATTTTTGGTTGACTATCTCATCCCACACAATTGAGGAAAGTATTGTGTCTTTGCTTATTTCTACTAGTTACATAGGAAGCTCACCATTCATATTCCTGGAAACTTGAACTATGTCCTCTGGACCCTTCCTCCTACTACCATTACTCAAACTTCACCATAACCCCTTCTCTGCCTAATAAAATTGCATGTATATTTAGGCCATTGGCAGAATGACACTTTGCCTAGGAGAGTTTCCCATTCCATTCTTTTTTTCTACCAAATGATTCTATTTTTTTTAAAAATGCATTAAGATTATTCTGTCTTTGTTGCAAAGGAGAAATCACAACATTTTAAAATTTCCTACTTGCCAAGGATAGATCTCAGCCCCATGCTTATTTCCTCAAAGCTTCTACCCAAGAGAGAACTTTATTGGTTAAAATGAGACCATTGGGGCAGAGTTAGAGGTGCAATGATAAAATGGTAGGAATGTCTGTACATGGCATACTAGAGGTATCAGATGAGAAGCAGAGAGTGCAGCACCTACCTTGGCCTGAGGCAGACACACTGAAAAAGAATCTTGAAAACCAGCTGATGCAGCAAACCCAGAGCTATGAAGGGAATGCAGGCAAAGAGTATTCAAAGTATGGAAGAGAAGGTGCTTTTCTGCACAGGCAGAAAAGCAAGATAGATTACAGGGTCCTGGAAAAATGAAAACACACCGTAGAAGGGATCTGGTGATTTGAAAGGTTTTTTTTTTCATTTCTCAAATGCAGAAGGAATACAGAAATTTCTACAGATTGTGGTTTTCCATTTATTCATGATGTGGGTGTGTGTCTGTGAGTGCATGCAAGTGTGTGATGTGCTTTCTGATGTTTCTACAGTTAAACTAAAATTCCCCTCACAGAATGACTAGTAGGGCCAAAAGTTCACTATAGATTTTTCTGTTAATCACACACATACAAAAAAAAATACTCAGGCTAACAGAAAGTCTCTGTCAGGCATCTGCCACCTCTAGTAACATTTTTGGAATGATTACAATAATGCATATTACAGTTATAAAGATGCAACAAAATATTCTCCTGCCATTTATAGTAATGCTACCAAATGACAAGTTCAAATTACATGTTTTGATTACTCTTCATCTGGGCAAAACACATGTTGCAACGTATTCACAAGATGCAATTACAGACACTACAGCAAAAATAGAATAACAGCACGGGGAAAGAGCTCATCACATACAATACACATACCACTGAGACTTCTTTCAATTGCATTGTTTTTTTGTATTGCAATCTGTTCACCATTTGGAATAATCACTAACTCTTGTGTGTGTGTGTGTGTGTGTGTGTGTGTGTGTGTGTGTGTGTGTGTGTAAGATCACATGATAGGTAAAATACCAGCTGAGATATATGTGTCAGAAAAAGTCAATATCAATATATACACTAAAATATACTCTAAACACTTTTGTCTTTATTCTTTTTATTTTCAATGCTGGGGATATAATCCAGGACCTTGTGCACAGGAGGCAAGTGCTCTCATTTCAGGTACCCCTTAGCCTTTAATTATTTATGTATTGAATATGGAGACTCAAACATGATAGGCAACTGGCCTATCAATTGAGTCCTGTCAGAATCTATAATCTATATTTTTAAATTTAGATGATAGGACAGAAGGATAAGGATCTTGTCATGTTCACAGACAATAATACTGGCCTGCAATTGTACTTCTGTATCTATAGATGATTGGTTTCAGGCATCTCTCCAAGATGCCAAAATTCTCAAGTGACTTGTATAAAATGATACAGTAATTATCTGAAACCTACATTTATCGTCCTGTATATATTCAATCTTCTCAAAATTGCTTATAATGCAGAATACACTGTTAAGAGTTGTTATACTATATAATTGATAGAATAAAAACAAGATAATATCTTTATATGCTCAGTACAAATAGAATATGTTTTTTGCAGGTTTCTGTACAGTTGTTTGAGCCTCCATATGCAGAAACTACAGTATGGAACGATTTTCATACCAGAAGAGTATGGTTTTGTGAGGAAAATATAGGAAAAGTATCATAATAAAAAGACAAAAACGTCTTCAAATATATTCTTCATAAGCAGTCTAACATCATGGATATGTTAATAAAATAAATAGTTTTAGAAGAGAGGACCAGAAGAAGATGGTGGAGGAGAAGCTGAAGGCCAAACAAGCTCTCACAAGTTTTAGTGTTCCAGTGAACAGTCCTAAGCTAGAGAATCACACCAAGTGAACCATCACAATACAGAGAGTTTGGCCAGAGAGGGAAAATCCAGGCAGCTTGGTCAAGGAGACAGATCTGAGCACTTGCCAGTAGCTGTGGCAGCAGCTGCAGCAGCTACAGTGGGGGCCGCAGCCACCATACCAATGGAGAAAGTCCTGGACAAAGGCGCCAGATGCGGCAAGTGAGCAGATTCTACTCACTACCAGCAAGAACTGATAAGGAGCAGAAATCTTCATCCTGCTGATCACAGACCAGGGATTGCCCAGAAACCAAGAGTCTGGTGTGAGTAGAACCCTGACATCCTTACTCCTCACCTACCACAGGAGAAGAACTCTATCATTGATATTGACAAAGGTCTGGCGGAGCAGCTAGCTCCAACCCAGACCTTGGAAAGAAACAATTGGAGACATTAGCAGGTCACAGGAACCTGTCTTGACCTGCCAGGCTCAGCTCCACCCAGGAGAAAGTCACCCCACCCCGACAGAGAAAGCTCCACCCCGGGAGGAGTGACTTTCTTCACTGGGTAAATAAAGCCAGAGGCTGCCCCTCCCTATAACAGCCTAGACAAACAATTGAAACTCAGTAAACATAAACTCTGAGAATGGCTCCAGGCTGGGCTTTGTGAGTGTCTCAGGAGCTAGCCTCTCAGGGAAAAGCTACTGTTTGCTGAAAGGCCTCAACTCTACCCAGAACCTAGCCTCATCACAGCATCTCCAAACTAGAGGAAACAGCCATCTCCCTCTTTTGCAATACTAAAAGCAGATCTCCCTCCCACTGAACTACCCTTGGAGAAGGAGGTCAAAGTCCTGGATATGGCAAAGCTGTCTGCCTGCTCAAACAAATGGACTTAAGGAACAAATCAAGCCACAGGAAAATCAAACACCACAAACAGACCAGAGATTCTACCAACAGACTGGTTATGGACACAGGGGAGATACAAGATCTTCCTTCCCCCCCAAAAAAAAATCAGAGAACTGTTTTTCTACCTATTTGTTATTATTAATTTTTCATTGTTTTTTATTTTTTTCTTTCATAATTTTTATTTTAGGAGTGTTTGTGTGTGTGTGCATTTTTTTAAATCTCTTTTGACCTTTTTCTTTCTTTTTTTTCTTTTCTTTCTTTGTATTTTACATGACTTAATTTCTGTTCTGCTCACCCAGATATATACCTGTCATTGAATATTAGACCTTATCCCTCAATGTGTGCATATGTAACCCAGAAACTTATTACTCAATTCACAACCTCTTAGGCTTAACTCCTTTAATAGTAGTATCATTTCTTTATACCTATATAACTTTCAAGTATTCCAATTTCAATAATTTTTATTTTTTATTTTTTTTTATTGTGAAAATACCATAAAGAGGGTTAATTTTTTCTTTTTATCTTCCCCTCCTCTCATCCTATCCTTTTCTTCTCTATATAATTTATACTTACATAATTTTTAAGTGTTTCATTTTTTAAAATTTAAATATTTGTTTTTCCATTTTTTTAAATCTCTCCCCTATCATTATGTCCTATCCATTTCTCTATCTGAGACTAGGACTTAGTTAAATTCACTCACATTTTACCTCTCCACATCCCACTAATTCTAGTTTTCCCCACAATTCTCCCTAAACGTAACAATTTCTGGATTGCTGAACTCCTCTTGGATGTTCTTAGCTCATAAATCCATAGTTGTTTGATGTTGAATAGATTGTATCTGTTGAACCAGATTGTATCTGCAGCCATTTTGACTGTGCAACTACAGGTCTCTGGTTGATGCTTGCCTTAATATAGTGTTCTAGCACAAAATTGGTGTTACTTTCATACCAAATGGGCAGAACAACTGTAGAAACGCAAGAAAAATAACAAGTCTGGGTATCTCAGCTCCCACTCAGGATAATCAGGTGACAAAACAGTTAATGAATAATCTGGAGGGGAGTTCCCAAAAAGCTCTACAAACACTACTAGTAAACATGGTAAATGAAAAGATTGAAAACCTGCAAAGGACTCAATGAAAGTGTGATAAGGAGAGAAACTAGGCATACCAAAGATTAATACAGGAACTTCACAAACATGTTGAGGCTAACCAAAAATTACTAAAGCTATCTCATGAGCAAGAAGAAGGTACTCAATGATTAATACAGGAATTGCGTGAGCAGGCTGAGAACAGTCCAAGAAAATACAAGAATCACATCAGTGTGAGGAAGCTAATCAAAGAGTAACGCAGGAATTGAGCAGGATCAGAATAGACAAAGATCAATAAAGGCATTCATGGAATCCATAAACAGACAGCTGAAAGAATACAGGGAGACCACAAAGGGAATGCTGAATGGAGCCCATCAGAAGGAAAGGGAGTCCAAGGAAACCATAACTAGTCAACTAAGTACTTTGAGAGTAAACACTGAACACCAAATTAAGGAGGTAAAGAAGTTCATACAAGATCTAAAACAAAGCTCCAAAAAAGAATTTGAAGCCATCAAAGTTGACCAATTAGAAGGAAAAAAATAAAAAACAAAGTAGTAAGTCTTGACAGTAGGTAAGACCATACAGGAGATCGAATCTCGGGGATTGAAGACAGCCTAGATATTATAGAGAAAGAACATACAACTGTCCAAGACAAATCCAAGTAATATGATAGATCAATTCAATATTTGGAAGACACCATCAGACGGCCTAATCTGAGGATAATGGGTGTAGAGGAGCACCTAGAGACAGAAGTTAATGGTCTAGGAAATTTATTTAACAGGATCCTAGCAGAGAATTTCCCAAACATGCAAAAAGATAGGCCTATTCAGTTACAAGAACCTTTTAGAACCCCAAATAGACCAGACCAGAACAGGACATCCCATCACCACACTATAATCTGCCCAGGATCAATTCAGACCAAGGAAAGGATTCTTAAAGCTGTCAAGGAGAAAAGATCAATCACCTACAAAGGGAAACCAATTTGAATCACCTCAGATATCTTAGCAGAGACAATTAAAGCAAGAAGAGCCTGGAATGTTGTATGCCATGCTCTAAAGACAAACAACTATCAACAAAGAATACTGTACCCAGCTAAACTCTACTTTATAATCAAAGGTCAAATAAAAATTTTCGATAGAAAAGAAAAACTGAAACAATATATCTCCAACAAACCAGCCCTACAAAAGATACTTAAAGATTCCCTACACATAGAAAACCAAGAAGACCACAATACAGGCCAAGAAACTACACCCAAACTTACAAGAACCATGGGAAGAACCCAGATGTCACAGCCCCCAAAGAAGGTGGAAAACATGGCACAAACTATGAAACACCTCAGTCCTAACTCTCAACATTAATGGACTAAACCCTCCAGTTAAGTGACATAGACTGTCTAGTTGGATTAAAAAGCAAGATCCTTCTATCTGCTGCCTTCAAGAGTAACACCTTACCCATTAAAGCAAACATATTCTGAAAGTGAAAGGCTGGAACAAAATCTACCAAGCAAATAGCCCCCATAAACAGGTGGAGTTTCAATGCAAATATCAGATAAAATAGACTTCAAATTAAAACTAGTGAGAAGAGATGAAGAAGGTTGCTGCATACTAATTAAGGGATCTCTCCTTCAGGAGGATATTTCAATTCTAAATATCTAATCGCCAAAAAACAGAGCACCAAAATTTATCTGAGAAACTACTTTTCCTGAAATCTCACATAGATCCAAAGACATTAATTGTTGAGGACTTTAACACACCACTATCCCCACTAGATGAATCACCTCAGCAAAAACTCAACAGAGAACTGCAGATCTAAACAACTGCACAGATCAACTAGATTTAACAAACATCTACCAAATATTTCACCCAGCAGCATCAGAATACACGTTTTCCTCGGCAGCACACAGAAAAATTTCCAAAACAGACCACTTTTTAGGTCACAAAGCAAACTTTTCCAAATTTGGAAACATTGAAATTATGTGCTGCATTCTCTCAGACCATAATGGAATAACATTAGAACTCAACACTAAAAGCCACCAAAGCAAGTACTGTAACACATGGAGACTGAACAAAACACTGTTGAATCACCAGTAGGTCATGGAAGAAATTAGAAAGGAAATCCAAATGTTCATGATATTCAACAAAAATGAACACACAAATTACCAGTTTCTCCTGGACACAGCAAAGGCAGTACTCAGAGGCAAGTTTGTAGCTCTGAGTTCCTACATCAACAAATTGGAGAAATCTGAAACAAAGCAACAATTTAATGAGACATCTGAACCTCCTTGAAAAAGAGCAGCAAGACTAACTCCAAACAGTAGACGGAAAGAAATAATTAAAATTAAATCAAAATTAAACGAATTAGAGTCCAAAATAATATAGAAGTATTCAACAAAACAAAGAGTTGGTTCTTTGAAAAAATTAACAAAATTGGTAGACTCTTAGAAAATCTTATCTGAAAAAGAAGAGAACACACCCAAATAAATAAACTCAGAGATGAGAATGGAAACATCACCACAGAAGCGACCAAGATACACAACATTATAATGGAATACTTCTCAAATCTTTATGCTAATAAGTTTGAGAACCTGGAAGAAATGAACAATTTCCTAGCAAATACAGACATGCCAAAACTAAGCCAAGATGAGTTAAACCATCTTAACAGGCCCATATCAAGCATTGAAATAGAAATAGCCACCATAACCCTCATCCCAAAATCAAGCAGGGACTCTTCAAAAATAGAGAATTATAGACTGATTTCTTTGTTGAACATCGATGCAAACTTTTCAACAAAATTTTGGCCAATTGACTTCAACAATTCATCCAAAAAATCATACACCACGATCAAACAGGATTCATTTCAAGGATGCAAAACTGGTGCAATATATGCAAATCAATATAATTCATCACATCAACAAAAGCAAGGATAAGAACCACATAGTTATCTCAATAGATGCAGAAAAAATCATTTGACAAGATCCAACACCCCTTTATGATGAAGGCTCTGGAAAAACTAGGAATCCATGGAACATTCCTCAATACAGTAAAGGCTGTACATGACAAACCTACAGCCAACATTATACTTAATGATGAAAAACTAAAGCCATTTCCTCTTAACTCAGGAATGAGACAAAGTTGTCCACTCTCTCCACTTCTCTTCAATTTATTATTAGAATGCCTAGCTACTGCATTGAGACAAGATGCAAACATAAAGGGGATCCAAATAGGGAAAGCTGAAGTAAAACTCTCCCTCTGCAGATGACATGATCTTGTATTTAAAGAATCCCATAGACTCCACTTCCAAATTACTTGAGCTGATTTGAAATTTTGGCGAAGTAGCAGGGTATAAAATTAACCCTCAAAAATAAATTTCTTTTCTGTATGCCAACAATGAGAAAAGCTTGTCTCTTCAGGAAAGCAACTCCTTTTGTGATAGTCCCTACCCCCCCCCCCAATAATATCTAGGAGTTAACCAAAGAAGTGAAGGACCACTTTGATGAAAACTTTAAAAACCTGAAAAAGGAAGTCAAAACAGAACTTAGAAAGTGGAAAAACCTCCCATGCTCCTGGATTGGAAGGATCAACACCGTGAAAATAGCAATACTTCACAAGGTTATCTACAAATTTTATGCTATACTTATCAATATTCCAACATCATTCTTCAAGGAAATAGAAGGGGCAATCCAAAAATTCATATGGAACAATAAAAGAACAGTAATATCAAAAACGATTCCCAAGAGAAAGAACAGTGTTGGAGGAATATCAATACCAAATTTCAACTCTATTACAAAGCCATAGTAATCAAAACAGCTTGCTACTGTCACAAGAACAGACCTTAGGACCAGTGGAATAGAATGGAAAACCAAGAAATGAACCCATAGACCTATAGCCACCTAATCTTCGATAAGGGAGCTAAAAAATAGAATGGAGGAAAGACAGCCTCTTCAGTAAATGGTAATGGCAAAATTAATCACTGTAGAAAACTAAAGTTAAATCCTTATATATCACCCTGAACCAGAATCAACTCCAAATGGATCGAAGACCTCGGAGTCAAAGCAGACACTCTGAAAACATTACAGGATGGAATAGGAGAAACCCTAGGTCTCCTTGGCACAGGCTGAAATTTTCTTAATAGAGACCCAGAAACTCAACAAATCAAAGAACGGTTGGACAAATGGGGTTTCATGAATCTGCAGAACTTCTGAATGGCAAAAGACATAGCTAGCAAGATCAATAGAAAGCCCATAGATTGGGAGAAGATCTTTACTAGCCATACAACAGACAAGGGTCTCATATCTAAAATATACCTGACTCAAAAAATTAAATCTCCCAACAACAAATCCTCAAAGTAACAACTGCCCAATAAATAAGTGGAATAAAGGCTTACAGAGAAACTTGTCTGAAGAGGAAAGAAGGATGGCCAATAGACACATGAAGAAATGCTCAACTTTCCTAGCCATTAAAGAAATGCAAGGATTCAGGTGGACCTGTTGCAACAATGAGAAGTACAAAATGTCATGTCAAAACCAGCTTTACAATGTCGGTGTGTGTGGGGGGGAGGGGGGTATGATTGGGTGGGGGGGAGGGGGGAGGCTGGGAAGGGAGGTGAAGGGTAAACAAAGGAGGAGGTTGCAATGCTTGGTAAGAAATGTATGCATTATCCTGCCCATGTAATATAACCCCTCTGTACAGTATGTTCTCAAATAAAAAAAAAAATATATCAGGAAAAAAAAAAGAAATGCAAATCAAAACAACGTTGAGATACCACCTCACCGCAGTTAGAATGGCTATAATCAAGATCTCTAATAACAACAGATGCTGGAGTGGATGTGGCCAGAAGGGAACCCTACTACCTTGTTTGTGGGAGTGTAAATTTGTTCAACCACTTTGGTAAGTAGTATGGAGGTTCCTCAAAAGACTCCACAAAAAGCTCCCCTATGACCTAGCAATCCCACTTTTGGCCATTTACCCTAATGATGACAATCAAGACCATACTAAAGCTACCAGCACAACTATGTTTATTGCAGCATTATTCACCTTAGCTAAGATATGGAACCAACCCCGTGCTCCTCAATAGATGAATGGATCATGAATATGTGGCATATACACACAATGGAATTCTATGCCTCCAGCAGAAAGAATAATATTGCCCTGTTTGTTAGGAAATAGAAAGACTTGGAAAAAAATTAAATTAAGTGAAGTAAGCCAGGCCCAAAAAACATAGGTTCCATGGGTTTCCCTTATTTGCAATAACTAGTATATGTCTGAGACAAGCAGAAAAGGTCAGATAAGCTGATGCTAGGTGAAATGAACCCCAAGATAAGGACTCAAATGTTTGTTTTGCTTTCTATTGTTTCTAACATATTTATAAGATATTTCTTTGTTTCTTTGTATGTCCCTCCACCACGGTATAACCCCTGTTTTCATTGTATTTGATGTTGGTATTATTTGTGGAGGGGAAGGGAAAAAACAAATTGTTCAAATAAGGATACAGGTGGACCCTTTGCAACAATGAGATGTACAAGTCGCTATGTCGAAAAATGAACTTTACAACTTTGGTGTGGGGTAGGGGGGCCATGGGAAGGGATGGTAGGGGAAACAAAGGAAGAGGCAACAATGCTTGATAAGGAATGTACTCATTACCTTGCCCATGTAATTGTAATCCGTGTGAACGGTATTTTCACAATAAAACAACAGCAAAAAAAAAAACAAAAAACAAAACAAAATAAAAAAAACCCTCTAGCATCTACTCATAATTCCTCTCAATTCTATTGTGCCAATTCAGGATTTCATAGTTTACCACATCCTCTATTGCAATTTAATAATTACTCCTCTTCCTATCTTTGCTCAAAGATTCTCCCTCAATCTTTCTATAGATTGAAATGGAATTATTTAACTCCTCAGTATGTCCAATGTCCATAAACATATAAACACTTTGAAAGTACATGGGCTTTCAGTTTCCCAGAAGTTAAAGTCCAGTAGATATTTGCTAATGCCCTACACTACTGTTTTTTGTTTTCTGTTTTTGGTTTTTGTTTTTTTTTTTCATCTGTCGTGGATCTTGAAATCTGGACCTGTGCACTGTCCCTCAGCAGTTCAGCTCAAGGCTACTGCTCTACCACTTTAGCCATAGCACCACTTCCAGTTTTTCTGTTTATGAGGCACTGAGGAATCAAACCCAGGGCCTCATGTATGCGAGGCAAGTATTCTACCACTGAGCCACCTTCCCAGCCCTGTACTAATGTTTTTAAAAAACTGTTGACAGAAGTTCTCTTTCTAGTCACAAACAAGCCTTGATTCTAGACTAGAACCATAACTATAAGTGACAACAAAACCAAACAGCAAAGCTAGGCCCAAAGAAACATAGGTTCCATGGTTTCCCTTATTTACAATAACTAGTATATGTCTGAGTCAAGCAGAAAAAGGTCAGATAAGTTGATGTTAGGGGAATTAACCCCAAGATAAGTATTCAAATGTTTTCTTTTGTTTTTTTTTCCTTTCATGCAATTGTTTCTAACATATTTTTAAGATGATTTCTTTATGGCTTTGTATGTCCCTCCCCCATGGTATAACCCATGCTTTCACTGTATTTGATATTGGTATAATTTGTGGAGGGGAAGGGAAAAAACAAATCGTTTGACTAGGGATCCAGGTGGACCCATTGCAACAATGAGATTTACAAGTCATTATGTCGAAAAACGAACTTTACAACTTTGGTGGGAGGGTGGGGGGAGAATTGAGTAGGGGGAGGGGGAGAGTATGGGAAGGGATGGGAAGGTGAAACAAAGAGGAGGCAACAATGCTTGATAAGAAATGTATTCATTATCTTGCCCATGTAATTGTAACTCCTCGGTAAGGTATCCTCACAATAAAAACAAAACAAAACAAAAAATCAAACACTTGCTATCTGCTTGGTCACAGTATGATTCACGCATGAGCCCTCTGAAAAGTTGGATAAGACAATTGATCTCCTTAATATGTTGCCTAGAAACACCTTCTGAAGTTAATGTGGGGGTGTTAGTATTTTTCTTTTTTTGGAAATAGGGTCTTCCTATGTTGGCCAGTCTAACCTGAAATTCATGGTCTTTCATGCTCCTTTATTTGCTGGTACTACAAATGAAGATACATGTTTATTTTGAGAATGCTACCTTAAGAATCAATTTTTTGGAGCTTAGACTACTGGGACAACTTGAGCAAGACTGAGTACCTAGCAGATTAAGAAAGTGAGAGACACAGTGAAAAAGCTAAGCCTATGGGCACAAGTACCTACAGTAAGGTGAAGAGAGGAACCACTGGAAATCTGGAAACTAAATGGAGTTCCTTGAGTCACACAATGCATTCATAGAGAAAGTGAGCAGCCACAGTGGGTGAATGTTGAATACAATTGGAAGTAAACTGAAGTGAGACCTCTTCAAGGACCACACATTAGGAATAGTGCTATTCTAGTTTAATAATAAGGATGAAATTGCAAAAATCTTTTTTATATTGACACACAAAATTTACATATTTGTGCTGCACAATGTGATACTCAAATGCATGTGTGCAATGTAACTTTCAAATCGGGGCACTTTTATATTAATTGTGGCACACTGATAATAGCAAAACTATGAATAAATACATATATACATCAAAGGATCACACATGTTTATCTCTCTTAGAAAGAGAGACAGCATGTTTGTAATTGTTGGACAATTAGAAAGAATTAGAGTGAAGAGAGAAAAATAGAATGTTAGAGAGCAGACAGTATTGAAGTACCTTGCATCCATATATGAGGATGACATAGAAAAATACATTGAAACGTCTTCTTTACAATGAGGTATTGGAGAGGGAAAGAGTGGGTAAGCAAAGTGGTCAATCTAATGAAAGCACAGCATGTGAATATTTAAAGTGTCATGGATAAAATATTTTGAATAATTAATCTATACTTTAAAAACGAATGACAAGAAAATTAAAACATATTCTGTTCTATATGTGGGTAGGAGTGACAGAATGGATGATAAAAAGAAAGTTTGAAAGCAAATGAATATAATCAAAATATTTTATGTACCTTTGAAAAATAAAGACTGCCGAAATTTATTTTGAAAGGACAAGTTGGGATTAGTGATAGTGATAGAGATGGTGAATCTGAATTAGATACATTGTATGCATTGGACATGTCAAATTCAGTCCTCTTCTACAATAAATTGGTGCTAATATGGCAGATGAAAAACAAAACCCCCAACAAAATAATAAAATTACATTCTTATCAAGTTTAATACCAGGTTTATGATAAATCAGTAATTTTTTCTACTAAAATTTTCACTAGAAAAATACAATTGTTGCTTTAAAAAATGTAATCTCACCCACATATTCTGACAAAATAGCTAGACATCAGAGGCAGATATGTTACCTATAGTATTTAAAAAAACAGCAAATAGAAACAAAATAGAGGCTCTAATATAGCAGAAAAGGATTTTAAAACAGTACTAGATGTATAGTTTCACAAAAAAATATGGAAACTGTTAAGGGAGAACTAAGTAAAATAAAAAAACTGGGAAACATACAATTCTGAAAATTAAAAAATCAACATTGTACTTATCAGTGTCATAGAAAGAAAAATAAGCATTTAGACATTCTGTAGATGTGTAGAAAGTCTACCGTCTAAAACATAGAAAATAAACAAGACTATGGGGAAAAGTTTAAATAATTTTTATAGCATTATGAAACAAATGAAAGTGAAGGAATCAATTTACCATAAGATATGCAAATTTTACAATGAAAATCACAAAGTTCAGCAAAAGAAAATTGAAAAGACCCAAATAAAAGATGACATATCAAATTAATGGATTGTATTAAGATTTTATTATAATCATGATGCCAATTCTTCTAATTTGATCTCTATCTGTATTTTTCTCTGTATCTATGCAGCTCTAATCAAAATCCCAGCAGGTAGTCTTGTAGAAATTAGCAATTTATTCTAATATTATTTTGAAGGATATAGAGTAACTGAAAAAAGTTGATGTCGAAAAAAAGTTGAGGACTCATTATACTAATTTTCAAACTTAATTACAGTAATCAAAACAATAAGATATTGGCAGAAAGAGAGATATTAAATCAATTAATAGAATCAAGTGATGTGATAATAGATCAACACTACTCAGTTGATTAATTTTCTACATAATTACTGAAACAAAGCAATTGTTAAGAAAAATGTTTTCAATCAATTGAGTTGGCAGAGAAAAACTTGGCCTCCATAAAAAGTTTCAGAGGATAATTTTGATATTTACATCACATCATATACAAAAATTTTCTTAGCTTAATCATACACCTCAGGATAAAAGCTAACTAAACCTGTAGGCAAAACTTATAGAAGAACATCTTCATTCTTCTAAAATAATCTTTTAAACAAGAAAATTTTAAAGATGAACTATGTTAGACTTTTATTGATTTAAAACTTAAGCTCACCAAAAGGTTCAGTAAAGAAAATCAATAAAGTTATAATCTATGAATATATCCAGAAGATGTATTTTACAAATGACTAACATTGTGTAGAATAAACAAATTTCTATAATGAAGTTAGCTGGGAAAACAAACATAAACAGTCCAATTAAAATATTCAAAGGACTTGAAGAGATTTATAAGGAAATGTACATAAGAAGGAATGCACTTTAAATAATCAATGTGCAACCTATTGATAATTATTAGGGAAATAAAAATTGAAATTTAAATGAGATCTCATTATTTAATTGGTTAAAAATGACAATATCAAATATCTAGGAGAATGTGATTTGCTGGTAAATTGTTAAATCTATATCAGTTTGATGAAGGAGGGTAAATATGGTCAAATATTTTAGGTAAATGTGTGAAAATGGAACAGTACAACTTGCTATGATTGGTTAGGTTTCAGGAAAGAAGGGAGAGAAAGGCATATATGGACAGTTCAAAATGCATCTCCCATTGTACAACTAATTGGTGTCAATTAAAATATGGGAACAATTACATCCATTAGGAAAATTTGTCTAGCTATATGTTACAACAAATACTAATCTTAGTTTTTTTTTTCAAAAGAAAACCTTCAGATTTACTGAAGTAAATCAGAATTCACCAAATGTTTACTGAACACCAGGTATGTAACTGTTCTTAAAATTCAATTTTTCTTATGAGTAAGAACTTGGCATTCTGGCAGAAGATATATCTTATTCAAGTGATTTTCTTGAATGGACTTATTCAATGATCCAGTCACTTCCCTTGTTTAATTAGAAGTCAGCAAAGTCAGCAGGTGTTAAGGAAATGGGTTAAGGCAAGTCATTCCTGGCTTTACAGACCCTTGATTTCAATTACTGAATGGACTCTATAATATACTGGAATGGCCTGGGTGCAGGGGGGGTGGGGGGGAACTTTCTCAGATCTGGAAGAGTTATATCTTATTTCTATGTAGGAATGGATAGCATCATGAAGAATAAGATGATAGTGTATGTATAGAGAAGTTGTATGTATGTAGACTGTGGATCTTAAACAGTCTACATAGAGATACATGCCATCAATGTCATCTTCCCCACTCACAGGCATCTGCGAGGGAGGCACACTGGACACCTCCCAAGCACCTATGCTACTCTGAATGTCTTTACTCCATCTGTCACATTAATCCCAATAAGCTTGACAATGACTCTTTAGAAAAGGTCATATAATCCAGTCCTAGTCAATGAGATATTTAAAATGTCTAGGGAAACAAGTCAGCATTCCTAAGAAAGAGATAAATGGAAAAATGTCCACATGTCACATTTGCACATGCAAAAGCTTTCTTGTTAAAAATAAATTAACAACAACAACAACAACAAAAGAAACCAGGAAGGCAGAAAAGATAGGCACACAGAACTCAGGGCCTTGAAGATATGGTTACAGTGTTAACCATTTTAAGATTAGCAGTCTTTGGACTGGCAGTAGGTGAAATTATTAATGACTTTATTTCACAAACATATGAGTCAGAATTTCTGTTACTTGTAATCAAAGGAATACCAAGAGCAAAAAGAAATGAAGGTCAATGGGTACTAGTGCTGCATGCCTATAATCCTAGCTAGTCAGGAGGCAAAGATCTAATGGTCTCAGTTCAAATCCAGCTCTGGCAGGAAACTCTGAGAATCTTATCTTTATTTAATTGCCCCAAATCAGAAGTGTTGCTGTGTCTCAAGTGACTGAGCATCAGCCTTAAAAGAAAAAAAGTGGACTTACAATACTCAGTCCCAGGCCCTGAGTTCAAGTGTTAGTATTGGCATATAAATAAATAAATGAATAAATAAATTAATAAGAAAAGCTAGCTCTAAACATTAGCTAACATTTGAGTTTGATGCTCTCCCATTTAGCTCGGTTGTGGGGCTTGAACTCTGGGCCTGAGCACTGTCTCTCAGCTCTTCAGTTCAAGGCTAGCGCTTGAGCTACATCACCCCTTTCAGTTTTCTGGAGATAAGAATTTCACGGACTTTCCTGCCCATACTGGCTTTGATCCCCGATCCTCAGATCTCAGCCTCCTGAGTAGCTAGGATTACAGGCGTGAGCCACCAGAGCCCAGCATAAACCACCTGTTTATTAATCTTTATATTGAAAGTCCAAGAAGCTATCCAAAATGAGAGAGGAAATTTGGTGTGAGGTAGTCTTATTCATCCTTGGAAGATGGATCATTAACCATGATGATTCTTGATGGTTCCTTTAGAAAATTGTGAACCTTCTATACAGATCTCATGGCTCTATATATGTAACACATTTACACAGCATCTGGTAAGAGGATAAGAAAAGGTACAAATGTTATGATCAAAGACTGTATGAAAATGTAACAATTAAACCACTCTCTCTGTATACTTTATATGTGGTAATTAAAATATTTTTAAAAGGATAGTTTAGTTTTATTTTTATTGTAAAGGTGATTACTGTTACATCTCTCAGGTACTGAATAGATTTCTTGTTGAGCAGTGTCACCCCTCTCCTTTTTTTCTCCCAGTTTTTCCCTCCTGGTCCCCTTCCCTCCCCCAAGCTGTATAGCTCATTTCCAACAGTGTGTCTAGTGCTGTTGCTGAACTGGTTCACCCTTTGCCCCACCTTTTCTGTGTTTCTCCTTCCCTTCCCCCAAGCAGATAAACTTAACATACAATATAAAAGGTAGAGAAATTAAATACGGTGACAAAAGGGGAAAAAAAAAACAGAAAAAAATAAGAACCACAAAAAGAAAAATAAAACATTCACACAGTGAGTTCAAAGGAGGATATTCTTAGGAGAGGATCACAAGGGCTCAATAGCTATGTGCATATGATCGTATAGAGTGATGCTTATTAAAATTAACTCCAAGAAGTGGAAGTAGGAATAGGTTCTTAATGGGTAACATTGTCCCAAACCTAAACATACTGATTACCTATCTTATAACATGTAACCCCTCTGTACAACATTGTAATGATAACAAAATATTATACTAAGATATTAAAGATAATTTTAAAATAAAAACAGGTACTTGAAATGAATTGAACATGCAAAAAATTATCTAGCAACTGATTCATAAATGGTCTGAAGGAAACAGCATATTGACAAGCTGAGAAACATCCTTTGATTATTGTGGACAACAGTGAGAACATATGAAAGAACAGATGGAATTAGGATTAGATACTCAGGAAAGGAGACTCAGAATAAAATGAAAATGATAGAAACCTGCATACAATGTTAAATATTAATATTGCTCTCGCTTTACCAATGAGAAAAGTTATACCTCAAATACAGAATTCAGTCAAGAGCAAATAGCAATGAGTGACAGGAGAATCTCTGATTTAATATCTAATCTAATGGCTGATTTGAGTTTTTTTCTGCAGCTAATCATGGGGAAGATGCTTAGGAATGGAAACTTCCCACTGCTACTTTTTTTTTAATTGTGAAAATACTGTACAGAGGGGTTACAATTACATGGACAAGATAATGAGTACATTTCTTATCAAGCATTGTAGCCTCCTTTATTTCCCCTTCCCATCCCTTCCTAGCCTCTCCCCGTCCCCCCACTCAATCCGCCCCCCCCAAAGTTGTAAAGTTCATTTCAACATGACAACTTGTACTTCTCATTGTTTCAATGGGTCCACCTGTATTCTTATTTAAATGACTTGTTTTTCCACTTCTCCTCCACAAATTATACCAACATCAAATACAGTGAAAGTACAGGTTATACTGTGGGGAGGGACATACAAAGCAACAAAGAAATAATCTTATAAATGTGTTAGAAACAAATGCATGAAAGAAAAAAACATTTGAATACATATCTTAGGTTCTTTTTCCTAACATCACCTTATCTGACCTTTTCTGCTTGACTCATACATATACTAGATATTGCAAATAAGGGAAACCATGAGACCTATGATTCTTTGGGTGTGGCTGACTTCACTCAATATAATTTTTTCCAAGTGTCTCCATTTCCTAACAAATGGGGCAATGTCATTCTTTCTGATGGAGGCATAGAATTCCATTGTGTATATATACCACATTTTCTTGATCCATTCATCTACTGAGGGCCATCTGGGTTGGTTCCATATCTTAGCTATAGTAAATAATGCTGCAATAAACATAGTTGTGCTGGTAGCTTTAGTGTGGTCTTGTTTGTAAACATTTGGGTAAATGCCTAAAAGTGGGATTGCTGCATCATAGGGGAGCTCTATGTGGAGTCTTTTGAGGAACCTCCATACTACTTTCCAAAGTGGTTGAACAAGTTTACACTCCCACCAACAATGAAGTAAGGTTCCCTTCTGTCCACATCCCCTCCAGCATCTGTTGTTATGAGAGTTCTTGATTTTTGCCATTCTACCTAGGGTGAGGTGGTATCTTAATGTTGTTTTGATTTGCATTTCTTTTATGGCTAGGGATGTTGAGCATTTCTTCATGTGTCTATTGGCCATCCTTCTTTCCTCTTCAGACAAGTTTCTCTTTAAGTCTTTAGCCCACTTATTTATTGGGCAGTTGTTTCTTTGAGGATTTGTTGTTGGGGGATTTAATTTTTTGAGTTAGGTATATTTTAGATATGAGACCCTTGTCTGTTGTATGGCTAGTGAAGATCTTCTCCCAATCCATGGGCTTTCTATTGATCTTGCTAGATATGTCCTTTGCAATGCAGAAGCTCTGCAACTTCATGCAATCCCATTTGTCCAACCTTTCTTTTATTTGTTGTTTTTCTGGGTCTCTATTAAGAAAATTTCAGCCTGTGCCAAGGAGACCTAGGGTTTCTCCTATTCCATCCTGTAATGTTTTCAGAGTGTCTGCTTTGACTCTGAGGTCTTTGATCCATTTGGAGTTGATTCTGGTGCAGGGTGATATATAAGGATCTAGCTTTAGTTTTCTACAAGTCCTCTGCTACTTTTTATATCACCATTCAACTCTCCTTCCAGAAAGATAAGTGGCATAAAGAAATTCAGCAAAAAAGTCTTTCCACTTCAAATCAAATAGAGTGACCATAAAGTAGTTCCTATTGTAGAACAACCTCTAAGAATAACTAAATTAACAGAAATGAAGGCTGTTTCTTTTCGTGCCAGCTGTGTCTTCCCATGAACTAGGTTCTCTTGCTATATATGCAAAGAGTGCATGAGGCATTCATTGACCAGAACCAGTGTCAAAGAATAGTACCCATGGTTGAGGCACAATTTCTGTCATTCAAGCTATGCAGGAGGAATTAATAGGAAAATTGTGGCCCCAGTCTGGTCCAGGTCACTTTTCAAAATTAAAAATATGCATGACCAAAGCAAAAGTGGAGTTCTGGCTCAAGTGGTAGAAATCCTGCCTAATGAACACAAGGCTCTCTTACAACCCCAGTATTCCAAAATAAATACATAAACAGAATAGTCACACATATAATTTTCTAGTTTGTCATTTATTTTCAACATGAACTAAGCACATAGATTTCACAGTGTCTATCAGTTAAAGAGAAAGCAAAGACCTTTAGTGTAATACCATCCCAGAGTTGCACACTTTAATATGGAGGAAGAATTGTAATTAAAGCTGAGAATTTGTCAGTCAGTGTTCAGTTCTTTCTTTGCAGAACTGTCTTGCTCAGCTCTTGGTAAGTTGATAGTCTTCTAAGTACAAAGATATCCTAATATAGGCACAAAGGAGTTATTTTTCTTAAATTTTCCTGAGGGAAGAAAAAAATTGAACTCCCGTTGACCCTCTTAATCAGTTGAGTTAAATCAGACCTATTGTCAAAGTGGCTTCGAGCCTTCATTATTTTTAAAGTGTATGCCAGAAAAGAAACTTTCAGCTTTCCAATAATCAGACCTCGTTATAGATTTTTCCTGAGCAAATTTTCACCAGTAGAGTTTCGTCAGAGAGCTTTCTTTTTAGAGTGTGCAATTGAGAATTATGATACAGGATTAAATGGTGGGATTGAACGACCTTATTGCATACATCATCAGCTTCCATTTTTGCTTCTACTAAAAGCAAGACAAATCTCCTTCTTCTTTAAGCTCCAAAGACAGAATCCACCAATTTTCTGGCCCAGAATGCTCTATAAACTTGCTCAGAAAATATCCTAAAGTGGGAAAAGTCATTCATTCATGTACAGCTCCATTCTAATGAACCAGTGAGGAAGCATACATACAGTTCTTTAGTCCACTTACAATAAATAGGAAAGGATTTTCAGAGTCAAATGGGGGCTTGCTTGTGGTTACTGACAGAATGCAAATAGCAATAATTTCACATTTAGAACTCATTCATTTTGCTCTTGACAAAAGCAGAAATGTTTTGCATGTATCCATGAAAGCAGCTACTATTTGAGAGCAGCCTCTGTTGGTGCCTGAAAATATTAAAAGGAAAGTTGCTCTTTTCTTTTTAAGCTGTATTTGTCTGTGTGTGTTTACCTAACACATGTGTGTGCAATCACACACACATAAATATCTTCATTAGCCTAACTTAAAGTTCTTCAACTGAACCACAGTTCAGAGAAAGTTCCTCACATAAAAGCCCTCCATAGACACCATATTTGAAATACAGTAGATGACAGAAATTTTAATATATATTTTTTCCTCTGAATTTCTCATTAAATTAACCTTCCCCCCATTTCTAGCCTTCTATATTGTCTTTCTTTCTTTCTTTGTCCTTCATTCAGCAAATGAATGTGGTCAGTTGGTCAAATGAATGTGGTCACTTTGCTCAGGGGCTTCATTCAGTACAACTGCACCCACTCACTTGAGCTTTCAAAAGCCACTGTGGGGCCCATTCCTTGTGCTAAGCCTGGAGTATCACATAGGAAACAAACAGGTTCATTTCCATATGACCTTTGTAAGTTTTCTTGTTCCTCTGTGGATTTTTTTCTTCCAAAGGATGATCCATTATGATCTTTTAGCTTGCAGGAAATGGCACAAAAGTTTTCCTACAGATAGTTATGCTTAGAATGTAGCTTTTGAAGTTCCCTTTGACATTTCAAGGTACCTAAGCAATGTGTAAAGAGTAGTGGAAAAATTTTTGTTTTCTTCCAGCTTTTAGGGACTAGTGTGGTCTGCAGGCAGAGTTGAGCTATAGTACGGTGATTCTGAGGTCTTTGCTACCAGTGGGCAGCAGTCCAGGAAATTATGGAAATGCCCAGGAGGATATGAAATCAGGAAGCAGAAGTACAGTAGAGATAACAAAAACCAATACAGGGACAAGTGTTAAAGTTCTGGGGCTGAGTTTCTCAAAATGGGGTTGGTTGGGCACCTAATAAGCATAGTCATCTAGGAGTGGTTGTGAAAAAAGCCAAGTTTGAGCTCACATCGAATGTAGACGATGTATAACTGAGGAGTGAGTCTGGGCATCCACATTTTATGATGGCTTTCCTACCGACACCTCTGCATTATATAATTGGAGATGATTAATAAAATGGGAAATTAGAAGAGTCAATACAAGTGAGAAAAGCTGGGAGTCAGTCGTATAGGCATTGCTTTTAAAATGTTTTAAAGAATGCAAAAGGTGGGGTTTGGATGAGTGGCAGCTAAAAATTCTCCTGGCAGAAAACCCTCATAGATAGTTATCTAAGGTGTCATTAAATACCTGACCTTCATCAGCACTGCAGCACTCTGACATAATTATCCTCATCCTCATCTTTGATGAGGGAGCTAAATTACAGAGATTAAAAATCTGGCCAAAGATCACAGAGTTTACCAGAGTTACAGATGGGGATTGGAACCAGACGCCTTGACATCGGTACTTTTCTCCTAACTACAACACTAAACTGCCTCTTGGAAAAGGATACACATCACGTAATTTACACACTATTACTCTGTAACCACTTGTGTTAAGGCAATAGGAGTAAAGTTTTGTTTTGCTTGTGAGTGGTGAATAAAAGTACCAATAAGGGAAAACCCTGGAAATATTATCCCTTGTCACAAACTAGTAGGTTCAAAAAAGCTACAACAGTGTGTTGGCTAAAGTTAGGTGTAAATCTGGCTGGATTAAATTCCCTAGAGAACATCAGAGCATGAAATGTATGAATATGTTTCCAGCAGAAACTAGCGTGTGAATGCCTGTCCTTACTGGGGACTGGGGAAGGTCTGCCCTTGTGAATGAATACCTTCCAGTCTGCTAGGGGCTAGAACACAAAAGCATTATGTTCTTACTTCTTCCTGGAACTCAGCTACATTTCTTATGTATCAAAATATTGGGGTCTCCAGCATTCGAAAATGATGATTAATACCAGAGAATCTCTATATTCTCAAGCCTTCAAGTTTTGAGAATTATACCACTGGCATTCAGGTTCTAAGGTTTCATGCTTAGACTGAACCATATTACCACTATCCTAGGGCTGACTACTTACTGATAGCCTGCTATGAGGTTTTTATCCTCCATAATTGCATGAGAAAATCTCTGTAAATTTATTTTCTATGGCAGCTCAGTCTGTCTCTCCATCCATATCCATCCATCCATCCATCCATCCTTCCATCCATACAGTTATACATTGCTTAATGAAAGGGACACCTTCTATGAAAAATATTATTAGGCAATTTTATCACTATTGAACATCTTGGAGTGTGTCTACATAAACTAAGATAGCTATGAGTCCTTGCATAGACACCTTTCCAGATGTATAAACATGCTGTGTGGATAATTTTTTTCCATCATTATGTTTTTCATTTTGGCAAAACATTTGTGAAAATAAAAAGTTATATAAAAAGATAACATTTGACAATCTTGGTGTTTCACTAAGAAATTCTTTCTAAATCCACATTGCTGAGTTCAGTTTTAAATCAGCCAGAAAATATCTTCCTGTGTTGCCCACAAGAAGCAAAACATTAGACTCATTAAAAGTCTTCTCTAAAAGAGTTCTTGCCCATTTTTTTTTTATTTTTAGCACGAGGAAGTGGGCTGAGCTGGCAAAACAAAGAGATGTCAACACGGACAGTGGAGTGGGAACAGCAGTGGTAAACACCACATTCTAGCAGCCAAAGTGGCAAGAGCGTAGTTAAGAGTTCCAGAGATTAGCCAGGCTCAGACAGGATGAGAAGAGATACCGAGACCATGAACTATGAAACAAGTATAGAGAAAGTATAGAAAGTTTAGAGAGAATAGAACACCAAGTTTGAAGAAAGAAGGCCATGAGGAAACACCAATGAGCAAAGAGTCCCAGTGAGCTTGAGGCCTTAAAGGCCAAGTTTCCCAATACCCTAGGCTTTGATCTATAAATCCAAGGGGCCCAACATATAAAGACCAGTCTGTAGGTTTAACAGCAGCAGACTCTACCTTCTATGCCTGTTGCTACCATACAGTGTTTGTGGAAGTCAAGGATTACCATCGATGGAATGTGATGAGTTACTAATGATTAATATCCAGAGCCATAATCTTCCTAACTGAAGCCATGACCTCTGGCTTTTTAAGCCTGTAGAAATAAGCTTCCAATTCTCAGAACGTGGAGCTATAAGCCTCTGAATCTGCAAATCTAGGTTTGTAGCCATCAATGGATCTGGACTACCAACACCAAACAAACGATTCCTTGCCTACTCACAATTCCTATCCAGGTAAAGCAAAAGGATCCAGCCCACTTGACTGAGATCAAATGAACTTCATTGCTACTTAGAAGCACAGGACAAAGAGAATACAGAAAAGAACCAGATACCTTATGTACTTTCTGCTAGTTTTGTTTCAGCCTCTTATTTGGGTCTATTTGAATCAAATTTTTCATTACATGAAGATATAATAACATTCTTAATTGATATATCATGAGAAGTAACATGATAAAGAGTTTTAGAAGGGAATGCTCAGTGCCTATTAGATATTTCAGAGAGAGGAATATACAGTTAAAAATTAATAATGAAGATATGAATTCTTGCCCCTTTCCCTACTCATTTGGAGATGATTGGCCCATAATGAATCTAGGAAATAATAAACATATATAATTATATGATCATAGAAGACAGGAATGGGAGATAGAAGACAGGAATGGGAGAACCAGTAAGGCTCTTGTCATTCATCCCCTTTCCAGTCTATCCATTTACCATTCTTGCCTCCAAAGAGTATTTATATGTAGTTAATCTTGTATAGTGCATCCAAAGAAATAAACTGTCTCTGAGGAGTCTGTGTAATAAAATTAGAAGGATGCTGTAATTAACCCTACACTAATTACCTTCGCACCAAGAAACCACTCGAGTTGGCATGTGGCTTAACTGCCAGGAACCATGTTATAATTAGGTTGGAGAAGCTATTTCTAACATTGCCCATGGTATAGAAACTATTAATGGAGACAAACAACAGTGCTACCATGTACTTATACAGGAAAGACCAAGGTAAGTAAAAACTTTTTGAAGCTGTGTTTTCAGCACTAATTCCCATCTTTTGCCATACTTGATTAATATATGAATGCTTTCCATAAGCATCAGAAAATAAAAGAAGTTAAGCAGTGGAGAGGATCTGAAATGCCCATGAAAACTAGACTTTTTCCCAATATAAATTCCTTTCCAACACAACCCTAATGGGCCACTGAATAATTTCCCGCCTGAGAAATCATCTGAAATCAGAATGCAAGCTTAAAGCCAAGCAGACCTGATTTAATGTTCCTCTTGGATGCTTGATTTTTGAAGCCTAAAACAGTCCTAAAACTGAGAGTTAACTTCCCATGTGGACAGTTTCACAACATCATATTCTAATAACACAGTTTTGATAAAAAATAATATGGGTTTAAAAAGGATATGACAGCTGCCTCTTGCCTCTTTCATTGTCAGGACATGCAACATTTTAAAAGCATTCTGTAAGATATAAATCTGTAATAGGATCCTACTCCTCTGTGCATAACCCATATACTTGTCTTCATATCCTTGCCCTGGAACTTTGCCAAATAGGTTACTTCCTCTGGGGACACCTTCCTCTACCTCAGAGAAGACATTCTATAAATCATAATGCAAGGCCTTTGACTCAAAATGCATCTGAGGTTGCAACTCCTTGTGAGAAACATTTTCTAAAATGGTTTCAATATTTTCATGTGATGTTAGTGGATTCAGTTTTTTTTGTATTTAGTATTCAATTAAATAATGCAAGGGTTATATCAAGTTATTTTATGGGTTGTAGTTCATGAAACCATTATATATATATATATATATATATATATATATGTATATGTATATAAATTCTGAGCTAATCATTCATTGAGTACCTTTCTTTATGTATCAGAAATGTAAATACTTCATAAGCATGGCTACCAAATTAAATACAACATTTCAGATATGGCTTTACCATAACTGAGCTTATACTATTCTATTATCTGGATAATGTGCATCTATTAAAATTAATAACACATATGTGAATTTGCATTGTGATTATATCACATAGCCAATGAATAAAATGCTCTTATTTTCTGAATAACCCCAGACATTGTTTTTTTTTTTTAATTTCCACCTAAGTTTTAATTTGAAATTGTAGTTTTCCTGGATTGATTTGTGTTTCTGGATATGCTGATTAATTTTCTTTTGAAAAAAATTCATTTGAACAAATCCAAGAATGGTACACACTAGACACTATGTTGAACTTTACAAATTGTGGGGGGAGGAAAGGAAGGAAGGCCATTGTCCAAAAGAATTGTACCCACTACCTGACTTATGTAACTGTAACCCCTCTACATATCACCTTTATAATAACAATTTTTCAAAAAGAAAACAAAAACAAAAATAGATACAAAATATTTTGTTCCTTATTTTTATTATCATTAAGTAGTGTTTTTTTTGTCAGTCATGGGGCTTGAATTCTGGGACTGAGCCCTGTTCCTCAGCAGTTCAGCTCAAGGCTAGTGCTCTACCACTTGAGCCACGGCACCACTTCCAGTGGTGGTTTATTGGAGATGCGAGTTTCACGGCCTTCCTTGACCAGGCTGGCTTTGAACCACGATCCTCAGATCTCAGCCTCCTGAGTAGGATTACAGGCATGAGCCATGGGTGCTCAGCTATCATTAAGTAGTTTTAAGAAAGATTTTTTTTTCAATTCAACATGTTGGTTTGTAAGCACAAGGCACTGGGCACTGTTAGCTCATGCCTGTAACCCTAGCTACTCAGCAGGCTGAGATCTGAGGATGGCAGTTCAAAGCCAGCTCAAGTAGAAAAGTTTGTGAAACTCATATCTCCAATAAACTACTCAGAAAAAAACCAGAAGTGCCTCTTTGGCTCAAGTGGTAGAATGCTAGCCTTGAGCTCAAAGAGGCTCATGGACAGTACCCACTCCCTGAGTTGAAGCCCCGTGACTGACAAAAAAAAAATCAATGAATTTGATCAATGTCACCCCTTTAATTGTTCATCCCACTAATTAAATATCAATTTTCCTAGGTAGTCATCTGTAAAATTGAAATTCCTACTTCATGGAATTGTTGGGAGGATCAAGAATGGTTATAGTTACAACATGACAATGTGCATAGAGCAGTCTGCTTTGTGTTTCTTGCTTACATTTCTCAACTCCATTCTCCCATTCTCCACCATTCAAGTAATGCTATAGTAAGTGCCCAATGGTTTTAGAGAATAGAAATTCAAAGTTGTGCAGGAATGGCAATGTTGGAACCTCAGGCAATAACTTCATTGGGCTATCCAACCTGTGCTGAGAGTTAACACAGGTGAGTACAGTGATTCCAGATGGCAGCAGATAAATAGAACTCACTAGATCATTACAATTAAGCTATTTTATGAGAGGTAAAGTACACACACACATGTACCCCTACCAACTCTCATACTCTAACAGCAATTGTGTTTGTGAGTGTGTGAAAAAGAAGCTAGCTCCCTAAATGTCTTTCTGCAACCGCAGGGGACAGGGAGTGTTCTGTTTCAAGGTAGTGGCTTCTTGAGTTTATGGGTTTCATTGTAAATTCTTCACTGCAAAGGGGGAATATTTCTCAACAGTTCTATGCATCTTAGTGTGTCTGCCTAATTAGGAGGGTCAGTCTTGCTCACCAGCCTCTCATCACATTTCTTTTCTGCTAACAAATTATATGTAAAATACCAGGATGAAAGAAAGGACTTTTCCTGTGGAGAGGTTATTTTTTTCTCTTTTTCCTTTTTTTCCCCTACCTAATTAACTACACTTTAGGTAGGGTGGTTTGGGAGAAGTAGGAACATTATTTAAAGCTCCAGGGAGGGCCAGACTTTGGCCTTGTTGCAACAAGCCAGATCAAGTCAAGTGAATCAATTTAAATGTAACTTAATTGCTAGAGAATGTATAGTGTGCTTTTAAAATCACATTTTAATGACCCTAGGGAGCAAAACACTCATTTGAGCTTAAAATTTGTTCATTTCTTGATTCAAACTATTTATTGAGTGACTACTATTCTGCACAATTTAGCTCAACATAATGTTATGGATTTTGGAGCCACATTTAGATTTTATTTATCCTTTCCTGACTGCCCAAAAAGTGTTCATTCTAATTCTCTTAAGTTTAAGGAGCTATTCTCTCCAAGATGGTTGTAATATTATTTTCAAAAGTTTAATTATGCTAATAAGCAATATCACAAAATAGAGTAGGCATTTAATGAATAGTTAAATGGGATGAACATGATCAGAGTATATTATGTACATGTATGAAAATATCATAATGAAATCACTAATTTTGTACAATTAGTATTCAGTAATAGAAATTTTAATTAAAAAATTTTGGAGTACCTTCAAAATTTGCTTTTCAGTTTGTAAGTCTAAGTTAATATACACTAAATGCTAACAGATGTTAATTGCTAAGAAATTAATTTGTCATGTATTTTGAATATTATGTATATATTTATTTCCAGTTAAATAATTTATCGTTTAAGTTTAAATAAAATACTAACATCATTTGAGTGTGTGTGTGTGTGTGTGTGTGTGTGTGTGTGTGTGTGCATGTGTGCTAAGAGCTGTTACTGAGGCTTGAATTCAGGGCTTGTTCTATGGGCATTCTATTTAGCCTCTTAGCTATATCCCTTGTCATGTACAAACTTTTATGGTTGATATAATCTTATTTATCTAGTCTTCTTTTGATTCTTTTGTGATTTTGGGTCTTCATTCTATGCCTAGGAGCCCTAGTGTTTTCCCTTACCCCTTCCTGTAATATTTTCATGTTTCTGGCCTTACATTGAGGTCTTCAGAATTCACATAACTATGTAGTGAGATTAAAAATAAACTTATAAAACATAAACTTATAATACCAAGAATTTATAAACTTATGAGACAAAAAATTAGGGGATATATTGGTAAATCATGATGTGTTAACATAACAGTATTTTGTGCTATTAGTAGAATAATGATTAAGATGCTATAGCAAAATCAGTCTCTTTAATATTAGCAAATATATTGGTACTGGAAACCACCCAGCATTCATTCATACTGAAGTTCTTTTTTAAAAACTTGTACTGTTCACCAGTTGCACAAAGGAGTTTTGATTTAACATATGTTTATAAGTACAATGACTACTGATCCATGCCACCCGCCCTGCCCCCACCCCATGGCTCTCCTTTCCATTTCTCACATCCCTTTCCTCAAGTTACCTGGTTCCATTTTCACGTAAGTATTTGCACATTAAGTATTATGACTGCATCACCCACTTCTTCTCTCTGTTTGTATGGCCTTTTCCCTTAACTCTCACACTGAAGGTAACATATATAGCTTCTTGGTATTCATTTTGTTAAACTATCAGTTACTTGTTCAAAAGTATTACACCATTGGAATCTACCCCTGAACCTACTATTCTTTGTCAGTTTGTGTATATGTAAACATGGCCTTGAATATGTTTTTATATGTTTATAATTAAGATCTAATGTCTACCTATCAGAGTAAATAAACCCTTTTTACTCTGAATCTGACTTTATTTACTTACTATGTTTTTTCCCCAGGTCCATGCATTCCTCTGCAAATGATATAAGATTACTCTGTCATGGTTCAGTTATCTTCCAGTTTTATCTTGGAAAATAGCTTACTTCTGGACTGGTTTGGTTGATTGGCAGGAATTCTATTCCCATTGCCAGTGCTTGGCTTCGGAATAATGACATGGCCTTGTCCTGTAGTGTGTGATGATAGCCAAAGAATTGTGGTAGAAATGAGACAATGGCTTTCCAGGAAAGCAGCCTCGCTAGTGAGATGTGGCAAGAGGAGGTGGCTCTCTCCTCCCTGAGGACATCAGCATATGACAACCACACACTGTAGTTACCTTGCTATCACAGAATGAACCTAACCTTGAGCGTGGTTGTTGGTGAAGACAGTAAATACCTCCTTATTAACTTATTAAGCCTTATTAAGTAGTTACCTTATTAACATTTTGGTAAAAATTATTCTATGTCTGTCAAATAGTATAAGCTGGCTTCAAGAAAACCATTTTTACCTAGATATGCTGATACATAAGGTAATTGGCCTATGATAGAGTTAGTTAGGGATGAGGTTGTTACTTCTTTTAGCCGAAGGTGTTCTAAAAGTGTAACTTTCTAAAAGACATGTTCACTTGGGCAAATGATTGAGAAACATACAAATCCATAAAAAGCTTATTTTAAAATGTTAAAATATTGTATATTGTTAGATCATCTTTTAAAGAAAATAATTCTTGCATCCTTTCGGAATAGATATATATTCTGTTAATGGCTTACAATTCCAGTTCCTCCTGTGATTACGCTATAGAAGATGGAGATGGCAATTGTGTGTGTGTTCTCAGCCTATTCACTTAGCATAAATATAAATAAAGGTTTTTACACATGCACATTGTCCCCACACACAAAAATTTTGTAGCAGAAACACTCACATCCTACAATATACAGAGTAAAATCCAGGCAAACATAGACAGTTGAGAAGAAGAAAAGAAAAGATGGAATTGTGCTTCTTGAGTCAATTGTGTTTATGTGTGCCTGTCTTTGCTTCTGTTTTAATCTGTGTTCTATTTCTGGTTTAGCCTTTTCATCACTGGGTATGTGGGGGCTCTTTGGGTCTAAAATCCCTTTCCAAGAGGCACTTTTTCTTCTTCTTTACGGTAGATTCCACTATGTTATTATTCAGGACTTCTGTGGTCCAGACCAGATTAACCTTAACTGGTGCTTCTACTCAGGGTTTCATGAGGCTGCAATCAAAAGAGGTACCAGGCTCACATTTTGTTCTGGATTATGGAACATCTTCTAGGTTCATGTGGTTGTGTGTAAAATAATAGGAATGTGAATAATAGGTTGTGTGAAATAATAGGAATGAGGTCCCGCTTTACTTCCTGCCTGTCAGCCAGGTTTTACTCTCAGCAACTGCAGGTTGGCAGCTCTTCCTGGATACCTAACTTCTCATCCCATGGCCGCTTCCGCCCTTAAAACTGGGGGAATGATCTTCTGCTAGAGTGGGCCGAAACAGTCTTATCCGATATAATGCAGTCAGGAGAATGACTATTCCATTATTTTTGCCATATTTTATTAGCTAGAAGCAACCAAGTTCCGCCTGTCCATTAGGACACAGGCCTGAGGCTAGGGAATGGTGGGCTGGGTAGTGATAATGGCATGTGCAAGTCAGGGAGCCTCTAACTCTGATGTCTTCAGTTGGTAGCCTGGACCACTGTCACTCACGCCATTTATACAGAGACCACCAGTGCTCAGAGACTCTACTTGCCAGATGGTGTTGGCTAGAAAGCTTCTTTAGACAGAAAAGTCTGGACCCAAATCCCAGCTTCCTTTTTTTATCATTTCATTTCCTCATTTGCAAGTAGAATAGTTTAGTTTAATATTTAAAAAAAAACTTTGACAAAAATTAAACAAAGTAATATAAGAAAAAAATGTTATAGAGTACTTGGTATAATGTTATAGAGTACTTTCTCACTTTGAGTGAGCATATATTAAAAGAAAAGAGTACACTTTGGAGGTCACACAGAACAAGAGAGTACTTCAGAAGCAGACATTTTGAATGTGCCTAATCCTTCACATACTGGCCTCCTGAGTATTTAGAATTAGGCATAAACCATTCACACCAGCACACTTGCTTTTCCTGTTAATTTTTCTGGGAGTTTAGATGATATGAGTTTAACATTCCAATACTATGAATGTAACTGTCACTGTCCCATCTTTAGATCTCCTTCCCCCAAGTACTTGCTCCAATCAATGTAAGTTAAATCAGACTGGACTAGAGAAGAGTCTTTGCAACTACTACCCATAATCTTGTATGCCTTGAAAATGTTGTCATAAAATGCATGATGGCATAGTGGGAGTAGATTTTTCTTTAGTTTTTGTGTTAACTTTTCCTACCTGAGTGGGAGGGTAAGCATAATAAGTCTAAGTGATATAATGATGCTTACTTTAAGCAATGAAGCCAGATAATAAATAAATATCACCCAGAATTGCCCCTTAGCATGCAGCAATTGTCCAAAAATTGCTATTCACTATCTTATTCATTTGAAGTAGCCTCTAACACTAGATGTTTCTTTCTGTAATTGGTAAAAGAAGAAAAGCTACATGCTAAAATTCATTACTTCTTCCTCTGTGTGTTGGGATAGTAAATTATGTAGCATTATCTATATACCATATCTTATATAAATATAAGGAGGGTATACACTATTGTGACATATTACTAATACTGATACACACTTTCGCTAGGAGCTCCAAGAAAATCAGAAGAAAATTATTGTTGCCTGAGAAAAATAAAAGCTATTAAGGAGAGGCAGCAAAACTAAAGCCAACAATTCCAATTTGTCATTTACTGGCTTCCCCAGGGAGCTTTTCTATGTATACATGTAATTTTTTAACAGCAAGATTCATGACCTTTAAACCATATAATACCATAATTACAGAAATGTACTGCCCAGATAGGTCCCAAAGGCTAACAAATTCTAAGTGATTATTATTGTTAGACAGGTTTTATGTGCACACAGTAAGACAAACTCAGTGCAGGACAGAACAAGGTCCTTTGCTTACCTTCAAAGCACTTAGAAATATCACCAGCAACTATTCATGGACTTATCAGTTTACATTTCTCTGTACAATTAGGTTGTTTGCTATTTTTATTTTACTTGAGAGGAAAATTGGTCCTGAGGTTGCATTAATATGGTAGAACCAAACTTAGCCTTTGGAATCAAGTTTTTCTGAAACTGAAAATCAACTGTTCTATTTTTATTAATTGTCTGTTTTCAATCTGATGATATGCAGTTCATTCGACCTCAAAACAGGCTACAAGCAATGTCTGCACTTTGGGAGGCCCTGTGATTCAATGGAAAGGACATGCAATTTGGAACCATATAAATATGGATCTAATTTTCACTTCTGACTGGCAAAAGGCATTGAAAAATTCACATCATCATTTGACTCAGAAGCTATGCCTCTGTCATGATTTCCCACTTCTGAGGAAGAATAAATTGAAAAATGAATCCTGCACCATTCCAAAGAATATTAAAAAGGCCTGGTAGTTCACATGCAAGGTGGAGAAACTCTGGTTGCCTTCTCAGATAATGCCTTTCTCAGATAATGGCTGCATGAGATTCTCAGACATCAGCTCATCCATCATTAATTTCCATCTTGTCTCTCTTCATCATGGTATTGGTTTGCAGAGAGGCTCAAAGGTCTCTAGGTTATATAAATTGAGAATGTTCTTCATCTGGGGATTAGAGAGTCAATTATCTCTAAAGATGATAGCTTTTTCTTTAGAAAATCCTTCCTTGATTTTACCATTTACAACTAGAATGAGTCACCTGCCTCTCTGGAAGGCCTGGAGCTTTAACCAGTGTTCACCTAATACCCGTAAGATAAGGCTGCTTTCTGCACCTCAATTGTCTGATTTTTCTTTTAGAACCCAAATTTCCTCTTCCTTTTCTCATTATATGTAACATCCTAAGAGAAGAGTGTGTTTAAAATGGTTTGCTAGTATTATAAAAATTTTTTCTTTCCCTTTTCTTTCTTTCCTTTCTTGCTTGCTATCATGTTTCAGGGGAAGCAGTGGGGTTTTAAAGTAAGGATCTTGCATTTTCTAGGAAAGCACTGTGTGTCTCAAGCCACATCACAAGTCATTTTTGCCTTAGATATTTCTCAGCACCTGTCTTACATTTTTGGTTGAGGCTATCTATGGGCTGCTAACTATGATCTTCCTAAACATGCTTCCCAGGTAGCTGGAATTATAAATGTGAACCATTAGACCAGGTTGCCTCTAAATGACAAGTCTCTGTCTCCAACTCTCAAATGGCTTGAGATCATTATAGTAAAACCATCACTTGGCCTGCGTTGGATCACAAATTAGTTGTGTCCTCTAACTACATAAGAAAATGGGACAAGAACTTGGGGAAGTCAAAAGGATGAAACTTTACTGTCCTCTTGGGAGACAAATCTTTTTCTTTTTCTTTTTTTTGGGGGGAGCGGAGGGTGTGGTCGTGGGGCCTGAATTCTGGGCCTGGATGCTGTCCCTCAGCTCTCCAGCTCAAGGCTATAGCACTCTACCACTTGAACCACAGTGCCACTTCTGGCTTTTTTCTTTTTGCTTATGTGGTACTGAGGAATCGAACCCAGGGCCTCATGCATGCAAGCAAGCGCTCTACCACTGAGCCACCTTCCCAGCCCATTGAAGACAAGTCTTTAGGAAGAAAAGTACACTCTCCTAAGGTCACATGAATTGAATTCACTGTCTAGAATCTTCTCTGTCTCCCTGAAATTATCTATCGCTAACTGGGGTTTCTCACTGGTAAAATGGTTATACCTGAAAATCCCACATGAGGATTGAATTTTAAAAGACTACAGATATATGGTGCTAGAACATAGTCACTGAATGATTATGTTCTAATCTAAGTCATTTTCTTTTTACTTTGTAAAGGTACTTTTAAAATTGTTTAAAATATTTTTATTGTATTTAAGTAGTTACACTAAGGACTTTCAATTCACCAAAGCAGTTTATAAATACAGTGTATTTTTCTTGCTTTTGCCCCTTTCAACATTCTCACCTATCCCGTCTAATCCATCCCTTATCTTATTATTTTAATTTTAGGTTATGCATTTAATTTTTTTTGTCTTTCAACAAAGTAATTTAAATGCATCTTGATCAGTGTCATCACTTCAAACTGTTCACCCCTGGAGGACTTAGATCCAAGTTGCATATTGTTTGTAACCCGCAATTTAAGAAAATCTATTTCTTAACAAAAGAGACAGTGTCAATGATACCTACAAGACGGTATATTGGAAATGAACTGGACAACTTTGGGAGGGGGGGAGGAGTGAGGGAGGTAGCAGAGGGAAGGGATAGTGGGAGAACTAGGGAGCGGGTAACAATACTTGCCAAGAAAGGTACTCCCTGCCTTACTCATGTACCTGTAACCCCTCTGTACAGCATCTGTACAATAAAATAAAATTTAAAAATATAAATGAATAAATAAATAATAGAAAATCTAGAGCCTGGAGTATAGCACTATATATGTAGCATCTGTACAATAAAATAAAATTTAAAAATATAAATGAATAAATAAATAATAGAAAATCTAGAGCCTGGAGTATAGCACTATATATGTGGGAGATAAATATTATAATTGAAATGGCATAATATTTACCCAATTGTGTATTGTAAAACAAGAAGAACAGACTTACAGATCAAATCTTGCCTTTTATATTTAGTGATAGATGTATAGATAAATCTTGGTTGCTTTCTTAGTGAGATAATACTATATTTTCTTATATCTTTTTTAATTGAAAAGTGAAAATGGATATATTTATTGTAAGCTGATGTTCTGAAAGATGTTTAAATAATGGAATGGCTAAAATACCTGATTAAAATAGTTAAGACACATGGTTTTACTTAGTTAATATTTGCAGCAAGAATAGTTATTCTGTATGAAATGTAAAAATACAAGTTCAAGTGCTGGTATCACGTTTCCATACCCTGATATGAGGATCACAATTCAAAACTAGCCCTGGAGGAAAGTTTCTAAGACTCTTATCTCCAATTTATCACCAAGATGCCAGAAGTGGAGCTATGTCTCAAGTAGCACAGTGCTGTCTTTGAGCAGAAACACTAAGAGACAATCCCTAGTCCTGAGTTCAAGCCCCAGTACCAGTTAATTTGCCAGCACTGTTAAGTACAATCATTCTTCTATATAATGGATTTTTCAGATTTATTCTTCATATATATAGCTGACCTTTTCTTCTTCATTTTGTCAAATCTTTCAATCTTCCACCCATATCCCAGAACTTGGTAAAAGCTATTATTCTCTCAACTTTTATGAGGTCAATATTTTGTAAGATTATACACACTAGTGAGATCATGTTGCATTTTTTTCCTGTGTCTGGCTTATTTAAAAATAATTTGTCAAGTCTTCTTGATGGTTGATGGCCATGAATAAATGGAAGTAATACATTCAGCAGTGCGATTGCTGAATTGTATGATAGCTCTATTTTTACATTCTGAAGAAACTTCATCCTGTTTTTTATGAAGACTAATTTCTCAAAACTTACATAAGTCTATTATAAACTTAGAAGTGTTTATGGAAAAAAATATTATCACAAAGATTCCCTTTGTCCTTATCCATACATTTTATTTTTCTTCTCTCCCTCTTTTTTCTTTATTCTTATTCTTCCCTTTGTCTCTTTAGGGCTAGGCATCATGCTTTGTAGATTTACCTATGTCAAACCATCCTTGAATACTTGGAATACATTCCAACTGATAAGACAGAATGATCCCTTTCAGTGTACTATTGAATTTGAATTACCTGTATTTTGTTAAGGAGTTTTATACCTATACTTGTAATTGTCTTTTCTTACAGTGTGTTCGTCTTACTTTGGTCTCAAAATAAGACAGGCCTTCCCAAATGACTCTTAAATAATTTCCTCTTGATTTTGTTAAATAAAAAAATTGAAGTTTTGAAAAGATTGGTTTCAGACTCTGTGTTCTGGTCTTTTTCCTTTAGCAGAAGTGTTTTATTATTGCTTTAATTATCTTATTTGTTATTGGTTTGCTCAGTTTTTTAAAAAAATTCTTTATAATAAATGCTTGGTAAAATGCATATATCTAGACTATCACCAATTTTAAGTTTATAAATATTTATATTGCTTTTTTATTTAGGTCCTCTGACTTGGGCACATCTCTTTACAATTGTTATATCCTTTTGATGAATTGGCCTCCTTATCATAATATAATGACCTTCTTAGTCTATTTTATCTATCAATGCTCTATCTTTTGGCTTCTATTTGCATGGCATACCTTTTTTTCATCTTTTCCCTTTTAGTTTACATGCGAGTTTCAATGTAAAAATAAGTCTCCTGAGACAACATATAGTTGTTGGGTCTAAATTTTTATCTACTCAGCTATACTATGTGTTTAATACTGCATGTTTTGATTGGCCAGCTTAATTCATTTTCATTCAATATAATAATTACTAGACATATTTTTAAAATACCCTTCCACTGGCTTTATAATCAGTCCTTTGCTCTTTCTTGCCCCAACCCCATCTTCCTTTGTAAATAGGTGGTTTTCTTTAAGGACACACATTTGTTACTTGCTTCTGATCATTTTTGTGTATATATGTATATTATAGTTTGCTTCTTGATTACCATAAGGCTCAAATGAAAAATCTCCAATGAATTGTTGAGAATACAGCCTGGCTTCTCTTCATTCTAGGAACAAGAGATGGATTTAAGATAAGATTCATAATTAAAGGAAAAGAGAATTTAAAAATTCAGAAAATATTTGTTTTCTATAAGGAAAAAAACTATTCAATAAATGTGACGTACAGGTAATATAGTAAAAGACATATATCATAAATACATTTGTGATATATTTATTGCATAAATAAAATATAAATAAATAAAATATATTAATCTCTGATCTTAGATAAAAGAATTCATATACAGTCGCTACTACAAAATACCACACCTCCAAATATAAAGAACTATCAAGAACATCATAAAGGCTGTCAAGCTAACTTAGAATATAGCCCTATTGAAAAAAAGAAACAAAAACGAAGCACAGTCCCAAGTATAGGGTCTACATAGAAAACAATAAAATAAAAGAATAACAGCTAGACAACATATTTAGAGCAAAATCCAAGGGTATGATCAAATGAACATTTGCTAAAGAGATTAGCACAGATGGATGGAGGGGAGATGACATCTATTAAGGCAATAGAGGAAGGATTAGAGATTCTCTAAGTTCATAAGTAGTGCTCTACCCTTAACCTGCACTGAACACCAATCTGGGCAGAATGATTTCAGGCCTCTTCTTCATACAGTCAGGTACTGAAATCCCTAGGTATACTCGCTGTGAGAGCAGTAGGTCCAGGTGTGGCTTCAGAGAGCTCAGGATAATCCAACAGGGAGACCACATGATTATTTGCTGGGAAAGAGCTGTGCAAGGATCATATTTTTCTGTGTCTCAGCCAAGCAAACTGCCTCCACTTAGATTTCACAAGGTGAAAGTGTTTGACATGTGGCTCAGGTTGACTGCTGCAGGGGTTGGGGTGGGGCACTGCAGAGATCCACTGCCAGGACAATGTGCAGTGGAGTTGTGTGAATAAGGCTGCCCTTGAGGTATGATACACGTCATCTTCCCTCCTTCCATCTGTGCTAATCCCTTTACCAAATGTTCATTTGGTCACACCCTTGCATTTTACTCTAAATATGTTGTCTAGCTGTCTAGCTTGTGAACCAAAGTATAATTCCAGGCCACGGGAACTACCATGAAAACTGCACACATACATAGCCACAAAACTATGGGGATTAGGCTGTCCAAGGCTCTAGGGGCCAAAATTCTACCCCAGTGAGTCGAAACTAGGCTTATTCTTGAGACCAGTTACCCATCTCTTCCTTCTTATTTTTGTTTACTTTGGAATGGAAATATTTATCTTTTCCTGCCCATCATTATATTGTGAAATTCATAATTTGTTTGATTTTACTGACTCACAGATGGAGAGAGATTTGCCTGAGGATAACTCACACATTGAGTTTGACTCACGCGTAGTTAAATAGCATTTCAATTACAGTTAAGATATAGAATTAAAGATCAATGCTATGATAAGCCATTTTGGACCTCTGATGGAATGCATGTAGTTTGCATTTAAAGCAGGCCAGGAACTGATTTTATAGTCTTGAATATTTGTGTTCCTCCAAATTTCATAGACTGAAACCTAATCTCTAATGTACTCGTATATAACTAGGATTTTGGGGAGGTTAGTAAGGCTTGAGGACAAAACCGTCAAGGATAAAATTAGTTTCTGGGAAAAAGAGGAAGCCTGAGGCTGGAGCAGGACCCAGGATTCTTTTTTGTTTTTGTTTTTGGTCAGTCGTGGGGCTTGAACTCTGGGCTTGGGTGCTGTCCCTCAGCTCTTCAGCTCAAGGTGAGCGCTCTATCGCTTGAGCGGTAGAAGAGAAGAAGGGGTGGGGGTAAAATACAGTAAACATTTCAATGAATATATTATAAAATTAAGAAAAGTGAGAGAAGGGTGGGTTAGAAAGGGTGAGTGAGAATGGTAAAAGAAGGAAAACTTGATCAAGATGCGTTGCATGCATAAACTTCTTTGTTGAATGACAACACCTTTGTACAGCTGCTTAAAGATAAGAAAAGAATAACAAAAAAATTTATTGTGTCAGACAGCACATACAGAGAGAAAGATGATCCTTATGCAGTGACTTTCAGCCTGTAGCTAGTTAACAGTTATATATAATGTTAACATGACATTATGGCTATCACAAAAATGTCTAGAGAGATGAGGTACAGGGCCATGGATGTAAATACCAGGATTTTTTCCCCGACATAAGAAAACAAATTGACATTATAAATAGAAAAAAAATGTAGAGTATCATCTCAGGATTGTCACTTCTTTCTTAACAAGAGAAATCTTCTCAGCCTTCAAATAATGAAGGACATACATAGAATGATGAGGAAGGTGGATGAAACATTATTTTGTTATATTTTTAGATTAATATCATCAGGTGCACAGAATGTTTCAAAAGGAGTCCAACTTGTAAACTATTCTCAATGATGATTTCAAATTCTTCTCTGTCTTTACACTATTACTTCCATTTGTTCTGCAATTATTTATTGCAATGAACCATCAACAAGACTTGACTTGAATTATCTCAGTCCTCATGGTTTCCATAAAGACTTCACTCTAACTTTAGACATGAATTGGCCATAAAAGAAATAGAAAAAGTGGTCGACACATATTGCTTCATAGGTAATACACTATTATTGCAATTTAGATACACCTACTGTCCTTGATAGTTGGTACTCATGGTGAGATCCTTTGCTAGAAAAATGCAAGTTACTACCTAGCATACAAAAGACATTCAGTATATATCTATCTGCTTCAATAAAAGATGATTACATTCATAAATAATTATATTATTTTGATATTATTTTACTTAATTTTGCTGGGGTAGAAGAGAAATTTTAAGTCAGAATATTAATGAAGTCTGCCACCTGAGCTATGCACCTAATTTTGCTGTAGTGTAGCTTTTGCTTTTGTTAAGACAGCCTTGGACCAACATTCTCCTATCTCTTTCTGTGAGTAGCTGGGCCAAGAGGTGTGGGCTTTCACATCCACCATGCGTGTTGGCATGGGTCTCTCACTACCTTTTTGCCTGGGCTGACATCAAACTGCATTCCTTCTATTACCCCTTATTACCCCTTCTATTATCCCTATTACATAGGTACTTGTAACTATACCTAGCTCCCCACTTGAATGATTTAGTGTAGAAAAAATACATACAAAACAAAAAGTATGAAATAGCAAGTTAATGACCTGGAAGAAGACATTTTACAAACTGATAAACTACCCCATATGATGGCCCACATTTACCCATCCAGCTATCTAAAGATGGAGGCAGGAACATCCTGAGTTTTAGGACAGTCCAGACAAAGGTAGTGGCCAGGCCTGTCTCTGAAAACAAAGTAAAAACAAAAGGATAGGAGAAAAGTCCAAGTGGTAGAGCACTTGCCTTGTATGTGTTAGGTCCTAGATTCTGTTCTCAGCAACATGCGCGCGTGCGCACACACACACACACACACACACATACACACACACACGCATGCATACATACAGATGTTAACTTTTATGAAGCATTGTGAAAATATCTGAAAAGTAGTAATCCTTCAGTTCAAGGAAACCACTATAAGCAGGCTGTATTAAGTTGGGAAAAGTACAGAGAAATGTGCAAAGGGAAGATAGAATGTGTATAGAATTCTACAGTGTTTGCATATATATATATATATATATATGTATCCATATTATCCTTCTATCAGCAATATGAGGTAGAGATAATATTCTATTTCAATGAAAAGTGCAGCATTTGAAAAGTTCTATTTCTTTATCACTAGAAAAGGAGGTCTTCAAGCTCAAGTGGAGACCTTCAATTTTTCTTCTATATTATGTAACTGTCTTTGTCTTTAAATGGAACTTGTGCCTTTCATTCTTTCTTCTTCCTTGTTTGCTTGTTGTTTTCTTTCCCTGTGTTGCTGGGGTTGAAACTGGGCCTCACACAAGATAAGCAATCTCTATCACTGAGCCATACCACATTGTTCCTTCTTACATCTTATTATCTGAAGAGGTTTTGTCGTGTGTTAAGTCCATCTCCACTGGATTTCTCTCTTTTATTTCACCACACCATGCACCTCATCAAACAAACAATCACAAAAGACTAATCATTAGTTTCTTGCCACTTCTCATGGAGTGAAGAGATTAAAGAGTGAAAGGCAAGGGAAAGGAATAAAAGCCTCACGTAATGAGAAACAGATGACAGAGGAAACAGAACTCTGAATAAATTCTTCAGAGATGTGTATATTTTTACTGAAATCGTTTTTTATTTTTTCTGGTAGATAAATAGATCTGAATGCTAATGAAAATATTTCAGTTGAGGATATTGGTATTTTTAATCAAACAATTTGTTTCTGATACTGATTTGTTAATGATACAATGTCTTAGTGTCTTATATGTCATTTGATCTTTATAACACCCTAAAAAAGATAAAAGAAATAATCTCTTTAACATCATATACCTGATAAGCCCTATATTCTTTCCATTATCACATCCTGTATTTGGCAAACAGAAATATCCTATTACAATGACTTCAGATCCAATTAATCTACTTTTACCTAGAGCACTTACATAAACATAAGAAAATGTCCAGACACGAATCTTGTCATTTGCTATTCTGTTGAAAAGGTACACAAATCTGAGAATTTGATGCCATGGAACAACTAATTTTCTACCAAAAACGAAGATGACATCAATGGAACAAAAGAAAGCAAGAGAGAAACAAGTCAGGTTAGCCCAAGAGTTTATGAAGTGAGAATTGGATCCACAAGCACACATCTGCTGGGTGTTTTTGTGTCAGAACACATGGTTTGATTTCCAGCATTTCTTCAAGCTTGTTTTCAATTATGAGCTGATAATGACTCCTACTTGGAAACAGTGCTTTATTTTCAAGAATATTGTCCCTCCAAGACCTGCTCAGGTTCTCCAAAATAATACCATGCTAATAAGAAACTCTACACAATCTCTTTGTTGAGAATAGATGATGTCATGAAAAGCCTTTGGAGTTGGGCAGGAGTAATGTCAAGTCTCAGTTCCATTACCTTACACAAACAGGCACAGTAATGCCTACTGTAAGTTCATACAGAAACATTTCTTCCAGTTTTTGACATGATATTTTAAAAATTCAGAGAATGTTCTATATATTCTGTACTTTACACACTTACTATGGGACCCAAGCTCACAGAAGACAATCAATAAATATTTACAGAATTATCAAAATTGCAGCTGTTCATCTTCAGCAATATAAGTCAAATATATTTTGTCTATAACATTTCAATTGTCTATAACAAGAATCCATGTTGGGCAGGCTGCCTGAGATGAGCCTGGTCCAGCCTGAGATAATAGAATCTCTTTAGCTGACTGCCACCTTGTTGGTGATGGCAGGCATTAGCCGAGAACATCAGTATTTGATTCCTTGAGACAGTTCTCAGAACCAGTGAGATGGGAATAAAACTGCAAAGCGGGGTCTTTTCCTATATACAGTTCTGGGGAGGATGCACTCAGGTATTACATGTGAAAATGAAATACATATAAAGTATCATATGAGAGATAATCTATGAAGTATCATATGGATGTAAAGAAGTACTGGATTGCTACCTAAGCTCTGTACTGGTAGCTCACAGATATAATCCAGGCTACTCAATATTAGATCTGAGAAATGAGGTTCAAAGCTAGCCCAAACAGAAAAATCTTTGAGACACTTATCTCCAATTTGCCAGCATAAAGTCAGAACTGGAGCTTTGGCTCAAATGCTATAGTGCCATCCTTGAACAAAAAGGCCAAGGAAAAGTTCAAGGCCCTGACTTTAAGCCTCTTTATTGGCAAAGAAAAAAAATAATCATGTTACTTTCACATATTGTTCTGGTGGTTGATGGTATCTGTGTATGCACATGACCAGGAACATAGAATACATTATAATGAATTTACAGTCGAAGAGTAAGCACAGGATCAAATTGGAATGCTTAAGATGATCATGTAAAAACCATTGAATGATTTGTTTGTTTTTATTTGTTATTTTCCCCCAGGAAGTTAAGTGACTTTGTGAAACCTCCACACTTACATTATTTTCTTCTTTCTCATTCATAAATGACAGGGTGTGAATAAATCCACTTCTCACTATACTTCTGACTTGTTTAAACACAGGCATACTTTGGGCCAACTTATTCTTATAAGATTTTGGCAGTGGATTTTTTTTTTGGCTTGAGGAAGAGAAGAAATAGTTGCTTCCTTATTTTCATTTTCTTTGTATATTGGAATTGCCTCTAAACTTTCAAGTAAAGGAAAATATCCTGAACAAGTGGTCCTATCATTCATCACACTTCCCTGAAAGCCAGCCAAGATTCGTTCATTTCCAGAACCATGTCCTGCATTTCTTGCTCTTTTTTTCTTTCAATTTTCTATACACTTTATGGCTTTGTTTGATTTTTGCTGCATATTGTAGCATTTTTAAAATTTAATTTTATTGTCAAGGTGATGTACTTAGAGGATACAGTTACATAATAAAGTAGTGTGTATATTTCTTATCAATGTTGTGAAATTGGTTTCCTTTACACATTATCACTCTACCTCAAATTATGCTAGTTGATAAAGAGAGAATCTACTGTGATTCTTAGTCCTAAAGGGTACAGCATTCATTTGGGGGGAAATGGATGCTTGACTATACTTCAGCATGATGAACCATTGGTTTGATACAATTGCGTAGATTAGGGCAGAAAAGTCGGGGGGCTGGCCATCTATACTGCCCAGTAAAATAGCCCTGAAAGGAATCTTCCTAAGAACCAGTCAATTCAAATATAAACAGGACAAATTCTCAAAATAAGTAGCTATTTGTAACCAAAATGCCATTCTAAAAACAGTTCCATCCTATCTTTTACTTTGTAGTATACACTGATTGCCTTAACACTATTTTTTTCCTTTGTTTCAAAGGCTAAAAGTAATTATTTACTAGCTGATCTCTAGAGGCAAAATGAGAGTTGGATTTTTTAATTGGCTGATTAAATATTCTTAAGACGGTTGAAAGAGTTTAGAAATGTCTTTTTATCTTCCAAGTAAAAATGACTACTTTTGCATTTGAACACAAACATCTCCTTTAAAAGTCATCCCAAATGTGACATTGTTCTCAAGATACCAATGACACAAGTGAGTGAAAATACTGACTTGGTCTGTGCTGCCCTATTCCACTAATATTCATTCTCTCTGTATTTCTGTCTCTGTCTGTCTCTGTCTTTCTCTTTCTGTCATACATGTTCACCTTATCTTAAAGGGATAAAATAACCCTTCAAATCCTTTAATTTATAATTTAAGGAGTTTTGTTAGATCAAAAAGAAAGAGAGGATGAACAGAAGCAAGTAGCATAAAGGCTTTAATATTTGAGAGATTGCACCATATTTGGAGGGGCCTTTGTGCCTGCTTTTGCAGGCAGAGAAGAGGAAAGCAGAGTGATTTGCTCAAGGTTGTTCAATGTGAGTCAGGAAAAAATTTGGATATTTGAATGCAAGGCAGAACTGACATCTTTCTCCCCTAAAAAGGTGTTTTTGTATGTGATTGGTTTCAATCCCAAAAAGTAAACACAATCAGACTTCATACATTTCAAGCAGCAAACAGGCATGGCTGCTTTTTTATGTTATGTTTTTAAAGGGAGGAGTGTTAGAAGACTGTAGGGAAAATATTTGCTACAAAATGCAAACATAAATACGATATTCAATAGGAGGGTGGGGGAGAGGGGATGGCCTTTCTTGATTTAAAAAAATACTGAGGGTTGGAAGGTAAAGATTCGGTATAGAAATGGGCAGAGATAGTGAAGGGGAAGAAATTGGCAAGACCCTCTGTGCTCCTGCTTCTAGAGACTTCCAAATCCCTTATATACTCCACATTTGAAAGGACCTAGAATTCTCCCTCACTCTCTTAACTATGACTAAAAAATTCCACCTCCACTGTTAATTCTTAGGCCATGGGCAAGACTGTATAACCTGTTGGGTAAAAACATTAAATAGCAGTGGATTCAAATGCTGTGTCCTACCAGCTTAGTGGCTGTGGGCAGAGAATTTAAGCCTCTGAGCCTCAGGCTTTCTTATCTGGGAAAAGCCAATGGGCCTATTGTGTTTGTTGCAGACCTGGATGTGACATTAAATGACAGTCACTGTATGGGTGTGTGAAGGTGTTACCATTTCCATGACACCTAGTCCCTACATTGTTTCCACTTGCTTGTCTTATTATTAGTAGCTCTCTAAAATAGGTTGTTAAGGAGAATAGGAGGCTACTTTAAAGCCTGTCTAAAAAACATTGCTACTCAATTCCAGTTGCTTGTATTTAGTAAGGAATGAGCATAATCCCGATCCAACTGTGACTTTGGGAGCAAATCTCCTCTGTCCAGGAAGGGTGTTCACATCCCTGTTTGTCTGTAACTCATTTCTCATTGCCCCTGTCAGGGCTCAGAAAACGAACCATCAAAACATGGCAGCTTAGAAATGAGAAATTGGCAGAAGCAGGAAGGTCTGTCTGGCTGCTCCCATGCCCTTCACTGGGAGACCTCATGTCACAGGATCCTGCGCTTTACCTGGAGAGAAGGAATGTCACACAGGGATGTCAAGAGGTAACTGAAGAAACAGGCCTTATGTGTCCCCACCAGTACAGGTCCATAGCATCATACCATTTCATCCTTGTCCTACAGTCAAGCTTCTGATGGCCATCCAGAAAAGCAAATTCTTGCCCTGGGTCTTTGAGTCTTCATTTCTGAAGACTCCATGCTACAGAAAATCAATATCAAAGCTTGTGTCTGTGGCTCACACTTGTAACCCTAGCTATTCAGAAAGCTGAGATCTGAAGATCCCAGTTTGAAGCCAGCCCAGATAGACAAATCTGAGAGACTCATAGCCAGTTAACCGGCTAGAAGCCAAAAGTAGAGTGGAAGTGTGGTTCATGTGGTACAGCACCAATCTTCTTTTTTTGGAGTAAAGAGAATTAATTCTTTTTCTTATTCAATTTTTTCTTTTTTTTTTAATTGTATTTTATTTTATTTGAGAACATACTGTACAGAGGGGCTACAATTACATGGGCAGGATAATGCATACATTTCTTACCAAGCATTGCAGCCTCCTCCTTTGTTTACCCTTCACTTCAATTTTTTCTTTACTCAACAATGAAGGACATGTAGTCTGATTCTGTAACTTGACAGTTAGGAATAGTGCATCAATTAATATTGGTATGCAATTGCTTCCATTTGGATACATGGACAGGCAGGAGTAGTATCAGCAGAACATATAATTCATCCTCTTTCTTTTTTTTGGGGGGTCCGGTTGTGGGGCCTGAACTCTGGGCCTGGGCGCTGTCCCTCAGCTCTTCAGCTCAAGGCTAGCGCTCTACCACTTGAGCCACAGCACCACTTCTGGCTTTTTTCTTTTTACTTATGTAGTGCTGAGGAATCGAACCCAGGGCCTCAGGCATGCAAGGCAAGTGCTCTACCACTGAGCCACCTTCCCAGCCCCTAGCAGGACATATAATTCAAACTTTAAGTTTTTCAGGAGCCCCCATACTGATTTCACTACTGGCTACACTCATTTACATTCCCAGTGTGTAAATTATCTTTTTTCCCCTTAGTTTTCTTCTTTTTTATTGTCAAGGTGATGTATGGAGGGGTTATAGTTACATAAGTTAGGCAATAAGTACATTTCTGGTCAAACTTGTTACTCCTTCCCTCATTTTTCTCCTACTTTCCCTCCTCCCACCTCCTACACCTACAAGTACAGATCATTTTTAACATATGTCTTGTGTATATTGCTGTTGCATTGTACTTTGTCTCACCATTCTGTTGTTCCCTTTCCTTTCCCTAATTCAAATAAACGTATCTGCAATACCAGGGTACCAGAACCAAACACAGTGAGTGACAACAGGATATACCATAGGGCGAACCACATACAAAAGAAACAAAACATCACATAGTACATTCAAAACAACAGCAACAATGTAGAATCTCTTGTGTCCATGCCTTGGAGTTCATTTTGCTTGGTGTTATCTTATATGGTTATGTGTATATTACTATTGAGCTACTCTGCACATCTGCTAAGATTATGCTAGACATATACTAATTATTGCAAAAGGGAAACCATGGGACCTATGTTTCATTGGGTCTGGCTTACTTCATTTAATATAATTATTTTTCAATCTTTCCATTTCCTTACAAATGGGATGGTGTCATTCTTTCTGATAGAAGCTAGAATTCCGTTGCATATATAGAGCACCAATCTTTTTATTTTTATTTATTTTAATTTTAATTTATTTATTTTTTACTTTTTACTTATTTATTTATTTATTTATTTATTTTTATTGTGAAAAAACCATACAGATGGTTTGCAATTACATGGGCAAGATAACCAGTACATTTCTTATGAAGCATTGTAGCCTCCTCCTTTGTTTCCCCTTCCTATCCCTTCCCATATCCCCCACCCCCTCCCGCCCTTCTACCCAATCCTCCCCCACCCACACCAAAGTTGTAAAGTTTGTTTTTCAACATAACGACTTGTACATCTCATTGTTCCAATGGGTTCACCTATCCCTATTTAAACGATTTGATTTTTCCCTTCCCATCCACAAATTACACCAACATCAGATACAGTGAAAGCAGGGGTTAAACTGTGGGGGAGGGATATACAAAGCAACAAAGAAATCATCTTAAAAATATGTTAGAAACAATTGCATGAAAGAAAAAAATCATTTGAATACTTACCTTGGGGTTCATTTTCCTAACATCAATTTATCTGACCTTTTCTGCTTGACTCAGACATACACTGGTTATTGCAAATAAGGGAAACCATGGGACCTAAGTTCCTTTGGGCCTGGCTTACTTCACTTAATATAATTTTTTCCAAGTCTTTCCATTTCCTAACAAATGGAGCAATGTCGTTCTTTCTGATGGAGGCATAGAATTCCATTGTGTATATATACCACATTTTCTTGATCCATTCATCTACTGAGGGACATCTGGGTTGGTTCCATATCTTAGCTATGGTAAATAATGCTGCAATAAACATAGTTGTGCTGGTAGCTTTAGTGTGGTCTTGTTTGTGATCATTGGGGTAAATGCCCCAAAGTGGGATTGCTGGGTCATAAGGGAACTCTATGTGGAGTCTTTTGAGGAACCTCCATGCTGCTTTCCAAAGTGGTTGAACAAGTTTACACTCCCACCAACAATGCAGTAGGGTTTCCTTCTGTCCACATCCCCTCCAGCATCTGTGCTTATTAGAGTTCTTGACTATAGCCATTCTAACTGAAGTGAGGTGGTATCTCAATGTTGTTTTGATTTGCATTTCTTTTATGGCTAGAGAGGTTGAGCATTTCTTCTTGTGTCTATTGGCCATCCTTCTTTCCTCTTAGAACACCAATCTTAAGTGAAGAAGCTAAGCAAGAGATTAAGTCGTTCAGTTCAAGCCCAGTACCAGGATACAAAAAAATATTGATAGTTTATACATTTTATTATTTTTCTCTTGTGAAGTTGTCATTTGTTGTAGGAGGTATTTCAGCCATACATTTTACAAAGAATAAAATATTTTCATCTCCATTTTCTGAATGTTTCTTATTAAAGAACTTTATTCCTAAAGCCATATGTTTTTCTGCTTTCTAGTCTGATAATCCTTAACTACTATCAAGTGCTTGCAATGATTTTTCAATTGACTTGGACCACTCTATGCTGTCAGCAGTTTTCAGCAGTAGGAAAGGGTTATGTTATAAACCTGTTTGTCAGGAAAGAACTTCACATGAACAATCAATTTCCATTGGATAACACCAAATATCTCACTACCTTGGAACATTTAGTTTCCCAGGAGGGATACTTCTGTAGTATTAATATTAATATATTTTCTTTTGTTACATGCAACCCAATTTGAGTCGTCTAATTTCATCTGGACCAAAGCAAAGTTTTGCTTTCTGGATTTCTAAGCTATTAAGCTTTCATCTGAAGTTCATGGTACTGCTAAAGATGAGGAAAAATTTTAGACATGATCCTAACATCAAATAATATATATAGAATGTATGTAATGTAAGGTTTTGAAGATACAATTGAACAATTGCAGAGCTTTAATCTAAGTAACATTTCAACAAGTCATCAGGAATAAGGTTGTATCACATGGAAGAAATTGTAGGGATTGAAGAAAAGTAGTTATGATATAAACTATTAAAAACCATCCTGAATAAGAAAGACCATGACACAGAGTGAAGGCTGATAAAGCCAACTAGTGTTTCTGAACTGAAATAGCCGAGAAATTATTGATCTGAAAAAGCCAAGGATAAGGGAGACATGGGATGCTCTATTATGAATATGTGTCTTCTGGATTTACTTAAGGATGTCTGGTTCTTAGTAGCACACATTATCCTTAAGTTCACAAACATTCTTAAGCCTTTGGTCACATAGTCCATAATTATTTTTTAAAGTTCCCTAGTTTACAATAGAAAAGTAAAAGTTACAACCGAAAGAAGAATTTTGACACATGGTTCTTCCTAGAAGCAATATTCTACCCCAGAAGTCAGCCATCACTGGAGCTGGGCCTTGCACTGGCCTTCCCCAATCTACTTACACTTCCCTGGATACAGATTCAATTTCCAAGCATGTGTTGTGTCTAGACCACTTCTACTCAGCTGGCTAATGAGATTATCATGTCATGATCCCTCTAAATGAACATGAAGAACACTGATTTCTGAGTTCCACTATGAAATCCAGCAGAGAAACTTCAGCATGATAATTTCTGTCCACTTGCAATTATGAAATCTCACCTGTATTTGACAAGATCCCAACCAGTGAAATTTCACACTCACTTTTTGTTTCACTTAGCTCAGTGGTTAAGTCCAACAGACCAAAACAATTATAGTTCTACTGAATTGTTTTATTTGCTCCATTCATCTCATTCATTCACCATGATGTGACCAAAAAGGGCTGAACCACACATGAAGCCAGATTGTCTAAATTTATGTTCAGTACATGATTATTAGTTTAAATCTCTAGGTGTTAGTGGTAGCTCTCCAAATGGCTTACCTTGTTCAGCTTTGCTTTCCAATCCAGTGAATGAGTCCTGTGTAAATGCTGGCTTATCTAGGAAAAGGGAACATATGGGAATACAAAAATAAGATGCAAAGTCAAAAATAGATGTGTGATATAAAGCATTCAAATAAGTACAGATTCCTTACTAGAACTCATAGTAATTTAGATGCACATGGAGCCTAACCTTCAAAAATGACCTGGCAAGATAAAACAAGGATCATCTTGAAGTCATTTAATCTCTTACTTCAATTTTCTGAATGCAAAGTGCCCCAGCAGTACTCCTGCTCGTTAGCTCAGGGAGGGGTCTGACAAATGAATCTAGTCTAATTATAAAGTTCCTCTGAGATAGCAAGTGCACCACACATGCACTCCTCTGTGATTTGACTTCTCCAAAGGTATCACCCACATGTTAATAAGCAACTTTGATTCACACTGGCATAGAAGCAATGAGTCTAATCCGAAATCTGTAATCATATACATGGGTATAAAAGCTTTCTTTAGCAGGAAAGAATACTGAAAACATTCTCATGCAACAGGGCATATTTTAACAATCATCTGAAAGAAGGCCTCCCTTTTGACTCTGCTCACTATGCTTATTATATTTTCAAAGAAATGGTAATTAATTATGATTGATATGCTTTGTTATTTTTATGAGAGGTTTAAATGTATAAAACATTTTAGCCTACACTCTGCATCCTCCATGATTCTAAAAGTCTATTCCTTTATATTGTTTTAATTATTATAACCCAAGATTAGTTCTGTTTTAATATCCTAAGAATATCAGACATTAGATATAAAATTCATGAAGGATGTTGAAAATTCCATTTGTATGTGTTTTAACTATCAGTATTAACACTTGTCTCAAATACACAACCTTAACATTAGATTTCCTTTATTTTTCACTATCAACCCTCATCCATGCTCTACATAACATTTCAAAAAATATATTTTATCCATTAGAGAACATATAAAATGGCAGTGTTAGAAATGAACAGTCATTAAGATCATGTGAGAAGACAAGTTGGCACAAGAGTTTCCATGAAAAAGTACAAAAGAATTCCTGAGTTTGCAAAGGTATTGCAAACACAACTAGACTGATATTTTCTGATAACTCCAGTGTAACAATTTTAACCAAAAATGTTGATTGCCAGATAATATATTTTATGAGTCCTTAACTTACGGTTATCATCATTTTTTCCAAGTCCCAATTCACATTCGCATGTAATCATCAAGAATTATTTACCATAGCTAAGATATGGAACCAATCCAGATGCCAAATGGATCAAGAAAATATTATATATATATGAATTCCATTCCATGAGAAAGAATGATACCACCCCATTTGTTAGGAAATGGAAAGACTTGGGAAAAATCATTTTAAGTGAAATAAGCCAGAATTTCAAGGAGTCTTGCCAGTGACCATGTGCACCAATACATCACTAGTTTTTGAATGGAAAAATAATGATTGAAGTCTCTTTAGTCATAAATTGACTTCTTTAATAGTAGCACACCTTAATCAGTAGTTATATACACATACACACACACACACACACACACACACACACACACACACACACTCATATCACAGTCACTTAGTGTCCTTATTGTTTTTCAGTGTCTAGTAGAAGCTGTATTTCTGGAAAGAGTTAATTGAATAAAAAGAATGTCTGTATAAGTAAAATTTTATACAATTCCCACTTGTAGTAGCAGAAGATATTAAAAGATGAGAATTTAACATATATGTAATAGAACTGACACCCTATCATGCATGCAGTGACCTTGTTCATCTTTCTTTAATCAAGGATAAAAACTATCTGAAAAGAGATAATTAGAAGTGCAAAATATAGGTCTTACTGCAGAGTTGAAGTAGAAAAGAAAAAAATAGAATGAAATATCAAAATTTAAGTTAGGCAAGATGAAAGTTCCATTAACTTAATAAAAATTATGTTGGAGGCAAATTGTCAAGTACAGAAGTTAAAAAAAATATGTGTTCTGAACAGATTTGCAAGATGGTGGGTGAAAGAAAAAAAATCTGATAAGCAATCACATTGCTTTTAGTGTGCTAGCCTTGAGCTGAAGAGCTGAGGGACAGTGCCCAAGCCCAGAGATCAAGCCCCACAACTAACCAAGAGAGAGAGAGAGAGAGAGAGAGAGAGAGAGAGAGAGAGAGAGAGAGAGAGAGAGAGAGAGAGAGAGAGAGAGAGAGAGAGAGAGAGAGAGAGAGAGGAGGCATGGTTAGGGGTCCAGTGCTTGCCTACCATGCATGAAGCCCTGGGTTCAATTTCTCATTACCACATTAACAGAAAAAGCTAGAAGGGGCACTGTGGCTCAAGTGGTAAAGGGCTAGCCTTGAGCAAAAGTTCACTATTCCTAGGCTCAGGGATAATGCCCAGGCCATGAGTTCAAGAATCTGGAATGGAAAAACAAACAAAAAAAATGGAATGCCGGCAGGCATTATCTATCCCAGGAGGAAAAACGCTCACTCTGATTTGGGCCAAGTGACTGGCCTATTGTGTCTGAACTCACATTGTGAGGATGAGAGTTGTTTACCAGATAGAGATCAAGTTCCTCCTGGCAGAGAAACCTACATGCAGAGGAGCACTGAGGTAAGCAGCATAGCCTGTTGGAACATGGAACATGGCAACAAGTCTGTACATGGGAAAATGTGGAGACTGATAAGCTGGGGAACTAGGGTGGAGGTTGTGTAGGTGTAGAAGACAATGCTAGACCTGAGGTCAGATTCATGTTAGGTATACCATGAGTGCATGCATACTGTGATTTTCAAATTGGCCTTTCCTGAAGATGAGAGGGAGATGCACTTTTATTTGTCTAATATTTGTTTCACTTTTTTGAGGAAGAGAATGTCTAGTATTTCAGAAAAGCCAGGGTAAATAAATCCAAGTGGAGGGAGGTGGTGAGCAATTATCCATAGCAAAGACAACCAGCTTGCTAGAGAAGAAGGGGTAGGGCTGGAAGATATTTAGAATCTGAGCTTGACAGAATGTGGCAACTGATTCCAAGGTGAAGGAAAAGCTTAGGGAGTAATTGCAGAAGATGCATAGGTTGCTGGTTTCAGAGCTGAGGGGTAATAGTGGTTCCATTAACCAAAAACAGACTATGTGGGATGTACAGACATAGAAGAATCAACTGTGTATTTAGTCCTGGATTGGCTTCAGTTGATGTTGTTATAAGACTTGTAAGGCTTTTAGCCATGAAAAATATTTCTTGCACTAAGAAGATAACTTAGGCTTGTTGAAATAGAATGAGAATGAGTCTACTATTCTAAGACAAGGAGAGTAAAGTGAGAAGCTCTAGTAAGGGAGGGAGAGCGCATGTGAACTGAATAGAAACTAAGTTCAAAAACAATGAAGTGTTTGTCACTATGAAAATAGGGCAAGGAGGAAAATTTAAGATTTGGGTTTAGAAGACTTACTATCCTCTGATAAACATTCATGTATCTTGATAAGCTCCATATCAACAAATATGTAAGTTTAATATTTCCCAAGGTAACTGAGTGAAAAAGTGAATTACTTACAAATATTTGTAATATTTTAACATTATATATATTAAAGTATGTGTTTCAAAGTTTGATGGTTTGAATGAATAGAAATGTATTTACCTGCCCAGCTAGAAAGCGCTCTTTCTTCCTATTAGAATGAAGTGTCGAAAACTTGTTGAATAGTTCCTTTCATTTAGCACTAATTGGAAATGAGACACAATAATATTCAAACCTCTATTCTTTCCTGTTTTTGTTCTGGTCCTGGGGCTTTAATTCAGGGCCTGAGCAAGGTGCTTTAGTTTTTTTGCTCAAGGCTGTTACCCTACCTCTTGGTCTTATGAATTTCCCTTCCTGGCAGGCTTTTAACTACAATCCTCCTTATTGAGCCCACTGAGTAGCTAGAAATGCAGGTATGAGCCACTATACCAGGCTTCAAGCCTTCATTCCTAATGGAAAGTACCAATTGATTTGAAACTGAGGAATGTTTAACAGCTTCAAGGAGAAGATGACAATGAAATTGGAGCACTGAGTAGGGTTTTAGCATATGGAGGACATGTACCGTGAATGTGGTAGGTCCTCAGTTAAATTCTGCACATTCAAACCCATGTTCCACAAGACTGTATTTTACCAGGTGAATTATCACCCCCAGAAATTCTGAAATTATACTGGCAAGATTTAAAAGAGCTGCTTGGGTCATGCATATCTCTTATTCAATGAGCTTTGTACATAAAGGATGACCCCAACCAATGAAAGATTTAATCCAAACTGAAGCCAATATAACTGTCCTGGCTTTGAGAGAGCTGTCCTGGCTTTTGAGAGAGGTTCATCTGTACCGCTGAGAAACAGCTGTAGTCTAATATATGTGCTGGATTTTGTTCCCCTTCAAACAGGTGTCAGCAATAAAAGGATTGTGGAAGTGTGCTGTGGCTCAAGCAGTAGAGCCCTCACCTTGAGCTGAAGAGCTCAGGGACAGCGCCCAGGCCCAGAGTTCAAGCCCCATGACCGATAAAAAAAAAAAAAGTTCGGGCTGGGAAGGTGGCTCAGTGGTAGAGTGCTTGCCTTGCATGCATGAGTTCAATTCCTCAGCACCACATAAGTAAAAAGAAAAAAGCCGGGAGTGGCGCTGTGGCTCAAGTGGTAGAGCGCTACCCTTGAGCTGAAGAGCTGAGGGACAGCGCCCAGGCCCAGAGTTCAGGCCCCATGACCGGACCCCCCCCCCCAAAAAAAAAGTTCATCCGAAAGGACTGTAACTGATCAGAAGGTGAGGCGCATTCCCAAAATGAATAAGTTTCTAGGCATTTCCTTTGGGAACAACTTCTGTATCACCCTCTTCCCATAGGGCTGGGTGTAATGGAACTTTCTGGTGGGTTATCTTTCTCCAACCAGGCCCAGAGGGTGACTAGGATAGCTGGAAGCTGTAGCTTGTTGAACAATTCCAAGAGCCTTCTCTCATGATTACACAGAACAAGTAATGCGAGAGTCATTTTCAAGGCCGGGCATAGGTGATTACTCACAGGGGTTCAGAGTTTAGGACAGAATGAGCCAAGCTTCATGCTGATGGTCAGAGTCAAAATGCAGGCCATGACCCTCTCCTGCAAGCAGCTGCGGAGATGGAGCATCCGAGACAGACAGGTGATGAGATGCCTTCTCCTTGGGATTCATACCACAACAATAGGCTAATAGATTTATGCCATAAAGGCATTGACCTTTGTGGGCAAGAACATTTTCTCACGGAAGAGAAAAAGGCCCAAGAACGCCCCTATGCGCTACAGTTTTGACAGTGACTGACAGCATGGGCTGGCCCCAGTCTCCAGGAAGCATATGCATAGGCTTTTGCATTGTTACCCTTTGATTAACATCTGACACACTTTGCAACATAAAACTCTTACAGGGAAATTGCTCTGTAATGCTGGCTGAAGCATCAAGAAACATTGCCAATGAGAGACAAAATGAACCCCAAATCAGCTTGTCCTGAAAGAATATACTTAGGAGCGTGTGTGTGTGTGTGTGTGTGTGTGTGTGTGTGTGTGTGTGTGTGTGTGTGTGTGTGTGTGTGTGTGTGTGTGTGTGTGTGTGTGTGTGTGTGTGCTTGCAATGAACACATTTTGATCTTTCAATTTTCAGACTCAAGAAGCGTGAGTGCAGTATTTAGAAAAACCTCACATGTTTCAGTGTCACAGGCATATTGTGCACGAAGAAACTTAAGCAAGGCCAAGATGAAAATAAATAATGCATGAAGTCAGAGGCCTGAAGCAAATGTTAACTAATTTCAAAATGGGTCAAAATCACAACAATTAAGTCCCTGACATGGGAAGTCATTTTTTCCTCCCTAAAATATTAACCAACTTGCTTCACTTCTTCTGGATTGATTTGTAGAGCATAAAAGGTCATTTTAGAGGCAGAAGGGGAATTTGGTTTCTACAAGCCATCCATAATGAGAGCCAATAAATTAGGTAAAGCTCCTGTTTACCTAAGCTGAAATATTGATGTCCAAGACCACATCGAATGCAAATCTCTACATTAATCATTTTTTCTCCAGTTGGGAAATTCAGACCATGGTAACACATGCTTTGATGGACCTATACATCATAGTTACAGCAACATTAGACAGTGCCGCTGAGACAGCATACAAATATATGGCAATGGATTTCCTTCATTTTCCCCAGCCTAACTTTTATTTTTGTCTGCATATTTGGCTCTGGATATTTGAGGCTTTGATATGAGTTTGGGGGTGACTTAGTTGGCTCACAAAATAAATGAAGATTAGTAGTAAGACTTTTCTTCTGCTGGCTACTTGGAAGTGCAGCTCAGAACAGGCTCACACCTAGATCCTTAAGCATAGCACTTGGATAAGCTCATGTCCTGGCTCTAAGATTTTCTCAGTATCACAGCAATGGCATGCATGACTTTCAGACGGTCAGATCACCTGGTGCCTGTTGGGAAATGGAGTTTCTCATGCTTCATGCTCAGCATTAGATTCCCATTGAGGAAGAGATGAGCAGGGAGTCTGTACTTAGGGCACACATTTACTGTATACTGGGTGAGAGCCATTGTTCAAACATGTAGGTTCATAAAGACCTTTCTCATCTTGCTACTTTTCTCTTGATAAAGGCTTTAATCACCAAAACGCTTCCAAACTCCTATGGCATATGTTTTTTCCCCCTTTTCTTTTGCTAGTATATTTCATCCACACTTATGGTTGTCATCATCCTTGCCAGGTACTCATGGCTCATGCCTATAATCTTTTCTACTAAAAGGGCTGACTTAAAGAATGACAATTTAAAGCCAGCCTTAGCAGAAAAAAGAAACTGTGAGACCCTATTTTCCAACTAACTAGCAAAATGTTAGAGTAGAGGCATGGCTCAAATGACAAAGTACCAGGAATGAGTAAGCAAGCCAAGCTCCAGGCTTGCTGATTTAAGCCTTAGCATTGGCAGTAAAACTTAACAAGAAGATTGTCATTCTCTTTACATGCAAAAGAACTTCTCTCAGTATGCAAACAATACCCAACCTTGATTTCTAATAGTGATGTTTCCCCTGAGTGTCAGATTCATAGATGGTAAAGCCCAGTGGGCTTCTGCAATTGACATTTTTAGATTGGTTTCGTGAAATGCCTTGTATCTCTTTTCCTTCATCTAGTCTTGCCGATAGCAATCCTGGTGTTTCCTGCCAGGATTTTTTCTTTCATTTTTATCAGGTACATTAGAAAATAAGTTGACTGGGATGCCTACCCTTCTACCCATGGTCTCTACCATGTGCCCTGCTTTCTCTTTCATATCTGTACATAGTGCAGGGCTCATCATTGTTTCTCTGTGCCACTTAATAGACTTGCTATGTTGCCTTCCTTCTGTTTTAAATCTCTCAAATTGATCTTTCACATGGTGGGTGAACAGTATTTCTAAAAATTAAATCTGTATAAGACATTTGTTTCTTTTAAACTGCAACACCTCATGCTAGGCAAAATCTAGATGTCCCTGTCTGACTTACCCATCCTTTTCCAGCTTACCTGTACCCAGCTTGCATTAATCCTACCTCATCCTATGTTTCTGATGCTACCACATCTGGCGATCTTTTTTTTTTAAATTTTGATTAAGTTTTTTATTGTAAAAATACTGTACAAAGGGATTACAGTTACATGAGCAAGGTAATGAGTACATTTTTATCCAGCATTGTTGCCTCCTCCTTTGTTTTTCCCTGGCGATCTTATAAAACCATACTTTCCCCAAATCCTGTGCTCCAGTTCTCATGTGCCTTCCTTCTGGGATGTTCTTTCTCCTTAGTTATTTATATTTAGAAAATTACTAAGGAATGATTTTTCGATAACTATGATAGATGCTATTTTATATTATTATTATCTGACATTGAATACTTGCTTAGGACACTGAATGAATTCTATGAATTGATAGACGTCCACATCCTGACTTAAAAAAATCTTGTTGATCCCTACAAGTATCTAAAATGGCAGCTATTATTAATGGTCTTTTTAAACAAAACATGTGCAGGTCATTATTTTTTCAAGGTTTTTTTCTGAATCACTTGTCTGCCTACTTCTTAAATTATTACCACCAATATTCCCTGTGCTTACTTTCACTGAAACCTTTAGCTCAATATGTGATATATCTACATTCTCTTCTCTCTTTTCATTACTAAATTACCTGCTCCTTAGGGGCAGTAATTGTGTCTTATTCAGGTTTGTTTTCTAAGGAGATCACCTTGAGTCCACACACTGAAATTTACCCAATCCTGTTTCCTTAATGCAATAAATGTGTTTCATAGTCAGAGAACAGTACCATAAACAGAGAATACTTCGAAGAGTACAGAATGAAACTCTGATCCATTTTGGCCATGACATGAACTTCATGAGTCCTGGCAGGGCCATGTGTATGTCTGTATGTCCTGACAGTGCCTAGTAATTCATATTCATAGGATCAATACTCAAAAGTGTTTGTAGAAATATAAGTATGACTGTCTGCATTTTAGGGATTTAAGGTGATTATCAGCTCTGCAAATTTCAGATACAGAGAACACAAAGTCATTGTTGAAAGCAAAATCTTTAGGCACACTAGTCTTGTTTAAGCAGCATGATGTCAGAATGGATTTTCATTAGGTTTAATGGATTTTTGTGTGTCAGAATAAATGGAGAAACTTATGACAGGGTACTAAAAGGAACTAGGAAATGATCCTCATGGTGAGAAAAGAGCAAAATGGCACCTTATAGGGTGACAGAAACCCCAAGAATTAAGGGGCTTTTTGGTATACCATCTTTTAAGCTAAATGCTACATTTCCCCCAAATCATGGCATGCTTTTGTAATTTTGATTATACCTGAGTATACTTATTAGAATTATATAATAACAATGAGCCATTGTTTTATTTATTGAGTTCATACTCTGGGCTGGCTGTTTCATATATCTTAGAATATTGACCAGGAGCCAGGCACCGGTGGTTCACACCTGTAATCCTAGCTACTCAGGAGGCTGAGATCTGAGGATCACCATTCAAAGCCAGCCCAGGCAGGAAAGTCTGTGAGACTGTTATCTCCAATAAACCACCAGAAAACTGGAAGTGGCACTGTGGCACTTGAGTGGTAGAGGGCTTGTCTTGAGCTGAAGAGCTGAGAGACAGCACCCAAGGCCCAGAGTTCAAGCCCCATGACCGACAAAAAGAGAGAGAGAGAGAGAGAGAGAGAGAGAGAGAGAGAGAGAGAGAGAGAGAGAGAGAGAGAGAGACAGAGAGACAGAGAGACAGAGAGAGAGAGACAGAGAGAGAGAGACAGAGACAGAGACAGAGACAGAGACAGAGACAGAGACAGAGACAGAGACAGAGACAGAGAGAGAATATTGACTAGGTAGTCTTCTTCTTCCATCTTGTCAATGAGGAAACTGAGTACAGAAGGATTTGGTCACTTGCTCAAGAGCATTCCACCATATGATTGCATATGGTATAATGTGGACTCTTTTGTTTTAACAAGTTTTGCTGAGATTCCTTGTTCCATTATAGAACCATGGAAATAATATCAGATCAATATGGCATTTTCACTGAGAAGATCAACCCATGGTAGCAGTCATGATAACCCACGTGGCTGGAGAAGACATGTACACTTTCAGAGAACACTTTCCAAGAGTTGAAAACATCTGGTATTTTGAGGAAAGAATCAGTGTTTTAAATGGAGAAAATGACATACACAATTTGCCCAGAGGACTTCTCCAACCCTGTTTCCAATACCACTATTGCCTGCATCTGTTCATAAGGAGATAAGGATAGATCACCTTGACTTTGCTCTGGAGAGCTGGCCTTGAGTAGATCAGTTCCCTGATGGTGCTGTAATTCTAAAGTGGTTTTATTAGAGATGGCAATATAGGTATGTCATTGAAAGGTGCTTATGTAGCATTCTACAAAGATGCGATTGGTACCCTTTGATGACTGTAACACTGCAAATGGTAGTCCTAGTCTAGGCATTGTTGTGAGTCCTTTGACATTTTTTTTTGCTGATTTATTCTTCAACATGGCTTTCCAAGTCATTTTGTTTGTCTTCCTTGTATGTATAACACCCTAGGAGTTAAAATAACTAACAACATTTAGGCAATAGTAGCTTAATCTTGTAGTCCCAGCTAGTCAGGAAGCTGAGATCTGAGGATCACAGTTCAAAATCAGCCAGGGAACAAATCCCAGAGATTCTTAATCTACAGTTACCGAGCATAAAATTGTAACTACAGGTGTGATGAATGTAGTAGAGCATGAGCCTTGAACAAAACAAAACAAAAACAACTAAGCACAGGACCTTGAGTTCAAGGCCCAGTGCCAGCACAAAAACTAAAATGATTTACAAAGAACAAATTAAAAACCCCTCCCTTATAAATCAAGAATTCTATGGCTACAGATTTCTTTCTCTATCAACCTTATCAAGAATAAGATTAGGGGAGAGAAAGAGGGAGAAAAATAAGGGAGGGCTAACAAGTTCAGCAAGAAATGTACTCACTATTTTACTATGTAACTGTCACCCCTCTGTTCATCCCCTTGACAATAAAATTAAAATTTAAAAAAAAGGGAAAAACTCTCTGTGATAACTTTGGTGAGTTCTTCTCAGGTATCCTAATGTTGTACTTTGTCTACTTCTCATGGTTGGTGTTTTAACCACATCACTCTTACATCAGCTTCTCCAAGAATGCCAGCATACTACAGCTTTTATGTCTCAATTTCTCCCTAATTTGAATCCCTTTCTTGTGCTCGCACTTAATCAAAAACCTTGTTAAAAAGATTCATTCTTTTTAACTACCTCAGGTAGTTTTTTTTAACTATTCTTTCTACCTTGTGTCTATTAAACTGTCCTGACATTAATTTAGGTGATAGCAGGCCAATAGAAATTCCCTATTAATGCAGTATTTCTCAACTACCATATGTTATCAGATTTATAAGATCTTGTCCAGAACTATAACAGGAACCATAAACTCAAGAGTAATGAAATAAATACAAGAAACTATGCTTTTAAGAAATGAGGGTTTCTTTAAACATTCTTCTTCCTCAGTTTCAGCACTATGGGGTTGTTATGTTTAATTTTATGACCAGTACCCTGCTGTTAAACTTATCCGTTTTGTATCTTCAGATTGGAGGTCTCCTCCATCCCTCCTTTACAAGTTAGTCTAATTCCTGATGTGAGCTGAAAACCCAGAAGTGATGTGCTTCTGCTCTGAGAACATTGTGCATTAATCTACTCCAAGTCCATTAATTTTGAATAGTACTATCAATTATACTACATGACAGGGAGATAACTAAATTATCACCTTTGCAGAAGTGTCTTTCTTAGGAAATATATAGCCTTATCATGACTAATGCTGATGGATAACTCTCTCTTCAAAAATCACAACTTGATTGCATTTTCTTTTATGAGATCTTAAAAATGCAAGCCAACTGAATACTTCTGAGGCTTGTTTCACTTATCCACACAGAAAATGAATGAGCTTGCCATGATTCCCCTGATAAAAAATAAGACTTTATGGCTAGGCCGGGTTTTTAAGTGTATCTATATTGCAGGTAAAAATGTGTACAGAAAGACTACCTTAGCACCATTTCCTGGCCTGGAGAGTTTCTCCAGATTTACATATTACATGTTACTAAAAAGTAAGTCTTCTTGCATGTTTTTTAATCCTATTTGACATTGTATCATATGTCCATTTTTGTCTAGTTCTGTTATATTTCCCATTTGGACATTCCTTCTTGATCTTTCTTCAGGACAACTTCTAGGTTTTGTTCTTCCCACAAAGACTCCAGTATTAAAGAAAGATCTGTTTTTCTGCTAAGTGTCAGACTCCTTTAATTATATTAAATGCATCATGAAAAAATATATGCTAAGAAATAGTATTATATCTATGTATATATATATATATTAGAAATAAGATGAAATCCTTTTGTCAGATGTGTTCAATCAGATTTTCACTCATTCACGTCATCAGCATAAAGCAGGTGCTAAGTCAGACAGGTAAATTGTTGGTTACTGATGACAAGAGAAAAGCTCTATGCTTTCCCTATAGTTAATAATTGAGAAGAAGAATACCAAGGATCAAACAGATAGTCCAGATAGAGGATGCAGAGTCATAATGCAGGGTGAATTCAGGATGATTATGAAGTAGACAGAAAGAAAGCAAGTTTGCAAATACCCTTCTGAGCAGGTAAATAAAGAAACTTTCATAGCCATTGGAATTTTGAGTTCCGGCATCTGTGGTAGACTGCCAATGACAAATGCCAGGGATAGAATGAAGCCAAAGTGTTTAGAGAGAAGTAAGCAAGTTCAGTGTTGGACAGGGCCTATCTCAAGCAGGTATGAGTAACATAGAAAACCAGGGCTTGCTTTGAACTGTTCTTGACCTGTTTGAGCCTCATCATGGAGGGAGCAAAAGATTTCTTTTCTCCCTAAAGTGACTGAACATGAGTGTAGTCATTTCTAGGAAATAATTCTACTAGCCAATCAACAGAAATATATATTTTATGTTCCTCTAAATGTCTCTTTAGATTGAAATGAATAAAGTGTATGCTTCATAAGATAACAGTGATATTAAACTATACTAGAATTGTTTTATTTACTGTGAAAAGTGAAGAACACCCATGAGTTGTTGGTCTGATATTATCTAAAAAGTATTGATATAAGCTGGATACAGGTTGCTCATGCTTACAATCCTAGCTAACTGGAAGGCTGAAATCCAGAGGACTGTGCCTCAAAACCAGCGCAGGAACAAAGGACATGGGACTCAATCTCCAAAACATCCATAATACTCCATCTCCAGCCCAGGAAAAAGCCATTCTGGAGGCATGGCTCAAGCAGTAGATTTACAAATAAATAAATAAGTCCAGCAACATGAGTCCCTGAGTTCAAACCCTAGTATAAGCAAAATGAAAAGGTATATGTATATGTATGTGTACAATATTTATATATGCTACTTATTTTGAATTATACATTCATGTATACTTTAAAAATACATAAATATTACATAATAATAATATATATGCATTTTATAGATAATGGAGTTGAGTATTTGTTTTTTTTGTTTGTTTGTTTGGTTTTGATTGGTCATAGAGCTTGAAGCTGGGGTCTGAATGCTGTCCCAGAGCCTCTTTCTGATCAAGGCTAGAGTTCTAACACTTGAGACACAGCACCACTTCCGGCATTTTCTGAGTACTTTATTAGAGATAGGAATCTCATTGACAATTTTGCCAGGGCTGGCTTCAATCCACAATCCTCAAATCTCAGCTTCCTTAGTAGTTAGGATACAGGAGTGAACCAATGTCACCCAGATGTTCTATATTGTTACTATTACTGTTATTATTATTTTACTGTTTTTGAAAATTTTCACAATAAATATGAGTGTCTTTAAAAATCCCAAGTTGGAGGTCTTCTAAAAATTATTCTAGTTTACAGATCTCTGGGGATATATCAAAGGATATCTTACTTAGAACTGTTAATCATGTATACTTTGACTAACAGTATGGTATCAAACATATTTCTCACTTTTTCTTATATTATTATTATTATTATTATTATTGTGAGAATACCATACAGAGGTGTTACAATTACATGGGCAAGATAACAAGTACATTTCTTATCAAGCATTGTTGCCTCCTTGTTGTTTCCCCTTCCCATCCCTTACCATACTCCTCCCCTCCCCCCACCCAATCTTCCTCCCACCCCCCACCAAAGTTGCTAAGTCCATTTTTCGACATAATGAATTGTACATCTCAATGTTGCAATGGGTCCACCTGTATCCCTAGTTAAATGATTTGTTTTTTTCCCTTCCTCTCCACAAATTATACCAACAGCAAATACAGTGAAAGTATGGGTTATACTGTGGGGGAGGGACATACAAAGCAACATAGAAATCATCTTATAAATATGATAGAAACAATTGCATGAAAGGAAAATAAAACCAGAAAACATTTGAGTACTTATCTTGGGGTTCACTACCCTAATATCAACTTATCTGACTTTTTCTGTTTGACTAATACATATACTAGTTATTGCAGATAGGGGAAACCATGGGACCTATGTTTCTTTGGGCCTGGCTTACTTCACTTAATATAATTTTTTCCAAGTCTTTCCATTTCCTAACAAATGCAGCAATGTCATTCTTTCTGATGGAGGCATAGAATTCATCTACTGAGGGGCATCTGGGTTGGTTCCATATCTTAGCTATGATAAATAATGCTGCAATAAACATAGTTGTGCTGGTAGCTTTGGTGTGGTCTTGTTTGTGATCATTTGGGTAAATGTCCAAAAGTGGGATTGCTGGGTCATAGCGGAGCTCTATGGGGAACCTTACTGCATTGTTGGTGGGAGTGTAAACTTGTTCAATCACTTTGGAAAGCAGTATGGAGATTTCTCACTTTCTCTTAAGATCAACTTGAACATCTAATAGTGGAAAAAATTATGCTTGCACGTAAGGATCATTGTGAGCAATAAATTAAAAAGATTGAAAACAATCAACTTGTAGAAATATGGTAGTTAACACTCTGCTAAAAGCCAAGGAAAATACCTGCATTTATGCAATATCTATCAGAGATTTTTCAAGGAAAATGTTTCGCTAAATAATGAAAGATTTTGATGGCAAACACTAAAGTACTCTTTATCAGTATGTAATTAGAGTATAATAAAAACACAGCACTGAAATTGATCTTAAAATATATGTTATACCATGAATTCTAGATTTTTCTTACCAACAGTCAATGTCCAGTTCACCACTGCAGGCCTCTCATTCATTAAGTAATATCTCTTCTAGATTATGACAGAATTCACTGTCTATTTTTTACTATTTACTTTTCCTACACAATCAACTTCGTTTTTCAGGGTCTAGATAAAAGAAGTATTGAGCCAGGCACTGGTGGCTCATGTTTGTAATTCTAGCACTTCAGGAGGATGAAATTGAAGGATCACAGTTCAAAGCCATCCCAGGTAAAAAAAAGTCCATGGCCCTGAGTTCAAGCCACATAACCAACCAAAAAAAAAAAAGAAAGAAAGAAAGAAAGAAAGAAAGAAAGAAAGAAAGAAAGAAAGAAAGAAAGAAAGAAAGAAAGAAAAGAAAAGAAAAAAGAAAACCAAAGAAAGAAGCCAACCAAGTATTTTTTAGCATAGAACCAGAGAATCTACTAGCTTTCTTGTTTATATTGTACAATCACATATCATTTTAGGAATTCTATCATTGGTTGCAATAAATCAACATGAAACATGATTCAGTGGAATAATACCATTTTTAAAATGACACATTTTTGTAAGTATTTAACAAATGATGATTGCTAATGACATAGTTCTTTTTATAATTATTTTAATTTATTTAATTAATTATTTATTTATTTCGATTGTGGGGCTTGAACTCTAGGCCTAGGTGCTGTACCTGAGTTCTTCAGCTGAAGGCTAGCTCTCTACTACTTGAGCCACAGTGCTACTTCTGGCATTTTCTGTTTATGTACTGAGCAATCAAACCCAAGGCCTCAAGCATGAGGGGCAAGCACTCTACCACCAAGCCATCTTCCCAGCCCCTCTTTATAATTATTTTAAAAATCTTAATTCAGAGCTTGAAGAAATTCATAGTCTAGTGAAAAACCCAGATACATCCTCTAAATACATCAATCATTCCTTTGTTTTTTATTTATTTTTAAGGCTGTTAACAGTTTCTTTCTTTCTTTATTTTATTTATTTATTTTTATTGTGAAATTACTGTACAGAGAGTTTACAATTACATGGGCAAGGTAATGAGTACATTTCTTAAAGCATCATATGGGAAATTGAATCAATTATGAGTATTTTTAAAGCATTATAATCAAGATTATAGCTAAATAATTTAAAGATTTTTAAAGCTCAGAAGCATTTTATCAATGATAATATCCAATCTATTCATTATATTTAGGAACTAGCTCAGAAAGAAGAGTTTATTTGCCTAAGTTCACATAGCCTAGTGATTTATAAGTCAGCAGTGGAACAGTTCTGGTATTAGCTTTCTCTTTTTCTTCACAATTTTTTTTTGTATCTGTGGATATTTGTATTTGTTTATTTGAAATTTAAGGATTAAATTTCTACCAGTAATATTTCTGAATATGGAGCTTATAGCCTTTGGTTAAAATATAGATGAAGAATAAATAGAAAAACATATATTCTTTTGAGTTTTTTCACAGAATACAAGAAAGGAATCAACTACATAAGCTCTTGAACCATTTTCCTTAAATTCAACATTACCTTGTCATTACTTGTTAGTTTTCAGTGGAACTCAGGGAAACACAATAGTAACACTTGGTTAATTGAGGGTGTAGAATTGTTTTTTTGTTGTGGTTGCTTTTGTTATTGTTATTGTTTTTTGTTGGTATTAGGCTTGAATTCAGGTCCTCAAGTTTGGCTTTTTCATCCACCACTTGGGCCATACCTCCATTTTGGGCATTTTGGTAGTTTATTGAAGATCAAAGTCATGTGGATTTGTCTGTGTGGGCAGGTTCCAAACAATGATCCAATTCTTGAGTAGCTAGGACTATAGGGGTGAGCCACTTCTATTTAATGCTTTAATGTTAATATTTGGTTAATACATTCCACAAATATTTATTGACTTCACAAATCATAAAAGGTATTTTGTAATATAAAGATATAAAATTACTATAGTAGCACCCCTTAAGGGAATGCATTTATCTTGGTGATGGTCTCTGCATTACAATGAAATATAATACACAGCCTAATGACAAAGGAATATTCCCAGTTCTCTAGTACTGCTGTTCTAGTACTCTGTTCCATCCTATATTATAAATACTTGTTCAACAAAATATTGATTGATGTTTAATAAATAAAAAATATGCAGTGGTGTATAGTTTAAATGATATATTCTCACTTAATTTTCTCAACTCTTCTGAAAAGTTGATGTTTTAATTATCCACTAATAATTAAAGCTTAAAACTTAACGTTGGTAGGCACTGATTAAGTTGTTTCATATCACATATTAGGTAAATAAAATACACAGGATTTGAATGTATGCTTGTTACTTCAATGTCTATGCTCCTTCCATAATAATGAAGGAATATTCTATACTGGGAAAATATAGGGGTAGGATCAGTTGAACACAATAGTTTAAGTTAACGTGTAAAAATATAAATACACTTTTTTATAAGTAAACAAAATATATGGGTGGGAAGACTTATTGGTAGAGTTCTTGTCTAACATGCAAGAAGCCCTGGGTTTAATTCCTTAGTACCACATAAACAGAAAAAGCCAGAAGTGATGCTATGGCTCAAGTGGTAGAGTGCTAACCTTGATCAAGCAAAAGAAGCTCAGGGACAGTGCCCAGGCCCTGAGTTTACATCCCAGGACTAGCAATAAAAATAAAATAAAAATATATTCATAAACATCTGGATATATGTTCATATATTTCAACAGCATTGCCACAATTTCTGCATTTGGTTTAAAAAAAGTGTATTACTGGTATTGGTGAGAATTATTTCCACTTTTTTCCTGGGGATTTTTTGCTTTTATAGTAAGAGTGGCTACACATGAAGTAGCTTTCTGGAAATTTCTCTTTGTTTCTATTTTTTTTCCAGAGTGGATGGTTCTGGCAGTGAGTTTATCTCCTCATAAGCACATTTCTCTTTAGCCATGGAGCTCAGCTATGCCAAATTACCTTAGCTATTTGTTCTTAACACTTGCCAGGAGTTTCTCCAGGGAGATCAGGCAACTCTGAACAGTTCCAGATTTCTTTTATCCCAATTTTCCTCAAAATAACCTGGATCTATTCCAAACTCTTCAGTTCCACCTCACTGCTCCCTAGATGAGTTGTATAAGACTTTTGAATAACCTTGAGCCACCCTAATTTTCAATCACCACAAGTAACGGAAGAAGAAACAGGGACAGTAGATAAAAGTATCCTAAGTGTAGAGTCTATCTCCCCCTACAATGAAGAACAGCCATTTCTTGAGAGAATGTTTCTTCTGATTCTCTATTAGGGAGGTCAGAGATAAAAGAAAAAAAGGTGACCGTTAACTAATTCCTATTTTATTTATTTTTCTTGCAAGATGGGGGACTCTGCTGGATAAGACTTTAGTTAGTTATGTGATACTGAATAGTAAAATCTAATACCAGCCTAATAGCAAATGAACATTCCATATTCTCTTACCAACAACATACAGGAAACTACCACTGTTCTAGTACTCTGTTCCATCTGACATTATAAATATTGTGGTACAAAATATTTACTGCAGTTTAACAACTGAAAACAAACAGTGGTATTTTGTTACAATAAGTCAAGAAGCTGATTATCTGTTATAATGTGTTTGGACTTGTGTAAAATAGTGTCGTTGTGGAGATGTGAGGGCAGGGATGGTACAAAGGAGGAGGCAAAAATGCTTGATAAGAAATGTACTCATTACCTTGCTCATGTAATTGTAACCCCTCTGTATGATATTTTCACAATAAAAATCTTATTTAAAAATAGTGTGACTGAAAGACAAAGTACAATGGGAGCTAAAGTGGGCATCAAACTCATCCTCACACAGCTGAGCAAAGTTATGATTTCTGGTTTTGTGCCTACTTGTCCACTGAGATAAGCATTCTATACTTTAACCTGATATAAGAGGTTTAAGACACCTGCTGTATATGATTTATAAGCATCCACTTAATCTGCAAGTTATCCCTGTGAGACAGATGATACAATTACCAACCTCATTTGCTATAAAAGGAAACTAAGGCAAAGTTGGTTTGAGTAATATGCCCAATGTTATACAACCAGTAAATAGCAGAGCTGAGTCAAAAGGCTGTATTTATTCCTAAAATATTCACTGCTCAGGAAATTCTGTCAGCTGGTATGGTGGGATAGCATAGACTGAGAAGAATATTTTATATTCTTTACAGCTCTGAGAAGGTAAGAGAGAAGAGAACACCATTCATTCTCTAGCCTTGACCTTGATCATTATGGTACTGAAACGTTGCTGAGGCCAGAAATAGAGGTGGGGCTGAGCCATAGAATGGCTCTTTCAAGGTTCCTGAGAAGGTACTGGATTGCTTTGTCATAGTTCACTTTTCAGTCTAACCGAAGCCCGCTGTAATCCCCTGTAAGTGCCAATCTCAAAACAAAAAGAGAACATGTAAATAATCCTTTCCTGTCTTAAAAGCAATGTTTTCCTATATAAGCTTCTTTCTGCACCCTTTTCCACAGGGAGAGAGACAATTGACAATAAGGAAGCCCTCTCTGTCAGGCAAGTCCAAATCTGCCTTCATACTGCCAGCTTTTCAGAGGAAAAGAGAGAGCAGGCTCATTAGAAGAAGAGATAGGATAGCCTTTGTTGCAACATCCTCTCGCTAACCAGGAAAAGTGAGGAGAGAGGGGAAAGGAGAACACTTCTTTAATTTCATTAACTTAAAAACGCTAGAATGGAAACAGGGCTCTCCACATTCTTGGAGCAAACTAGACTGAAATCTCCAAGGCCCTTTTATCTTTTCAAAGGTGGTGTTTTTCTTCCTCACACTCTTACCTTTAGAACTCAAAAACAATAATTATTTAACTTTGTAAAACTGTTCCATGTTCTTTGTCTATCGGTCCTCTTGTCTGAAAGTGAGGAATCATCCTGCCTTCCATGGATGGCAGCTGGAAACTGAGCCTTTCTCTGAAGGCTTGAAAGAGTCATCTGCTTCTCATTCAGAAAAACAGCTTCTGAATATTGTTTCATCTCCTTAACCAGTTTTGTGATCTTGCATATGTGATTTATCCTGGCCAATTGTAAAGAATTCATCATTCTGACAACTAGAAATTTTAGTAGGAAAAAACTTTTTATGAAGAAATGAAAACACGTATGATAAGCTCCATTGTTATCCGATCAACATTCTGGCTTTTGCCAAGAGGAATAGAATGATCTCCACTGGGACAACTCAACTCAAAATAGAGGAAGAGAACTGATAAAAGAAGGATTGAGGAGGGGGAAGAGAAGATAGCCTGACAGGAAGTCACTAAATTCAACTGGAGTTACAGATCTGTGAAATTCTGCAGTGGTATGTAGCTGAAAGTTTTCAACAAGAAGCCTCTTAATATTCTACTTGAAGTTGCTTGCCTCTCTGTTTTACCGCTTTATCTCCACAATAGTCTATGAATGTTATAATTGCATTTGCTTATTCTTCATTTCTCTATTCCTCTACGGCCCCAACCCCTTGACAACTCTTCCCTCCTGACAGTATAAATTCTAGCTTCTTGGAATTCATTTTGTTAAACTGTTCATTGCTCAAAGGATGACACTATTGGAATGTATTCTATAGTTTAGTTGATATGTTTGAGTATATATACATTCGGTGTTGTGGAAGAAATGAGGGGGGACAATGCTGATAAATTGACATGTTGAAGTCAAAACTCTCTGGACAACTACATAAAGTTAGTAAAAACATAAATTAAAAAAAAATCAAACCACATTGGTAAATGTTGGCTAGGGTTCAAAAATGGATGTTCTAAGAAACTTAGAGATATGTTTGATCACAAATTGAAGTGTGTGAGTTCCAGCAAGTCAGTAAACATGACTGAGGAGAGAGTTTGTGCCTAAACTCATAGTGAGTGCTGTAATAGATCCCTAGACACACAAAAGGATGCACTGCCTGCCCTCAAGTCGATTACGTTGCATCAAAAAGCTATATCCAAAGATGTTGGTTTTGAAACAATAGGAGGATTTCAGTTGTGAGTGGGGTATCCATAGTTACTTATAATAACTTATTTAGCAATGGTTTAATACCTGCATCCCGTTACCTGGCCCTGAGCAGGTGCTTTCTTTTTCTTTCTCCCTTCTTTCCTCCATTGTTTGATCCTGTTGATTTTTATATCCAGTCATTAGAAAGAGTGTTCAGGTTTTTACCTTGCAGCATGTAATTCTACATTATGGTTCAACTTGCAACCTCCAAAGGGGAAATATTAGCTCATCTGTTCAAGTGCAGTGTAGTTCTCACTCCAGGAAGCATATATATATATATATATATATATATATATATATATATATATATATATATATATATATATATATATATAAACACTATTATCCCAGTGAATATTCATCGATGTAAAAGTGATTCATTACCACCTTTCATTTTTACCATCAACTATCTCATTGTTCATTAATATCCAGAGGCTGCTTTCTCATTTTTGTTCGTGGATTCACAATTTTTATTTTCTCTGCAGACTGCTTTTCACATCTCCTTTTACAGTATGTGTTTCTCCATCACATCCCTCTGTGTTCTGTGATCAAGCTGAGTGGCAGGCACTAAATTATTGGGTGTTGTCCGTAGCTTCCCAGCATTGATGATATGGGGCTGGGTAATCTGCCTGCTCTCCTCACTGAACCATATATTGAGAGACTCATGTAGATATTAAGACCTAGAAGGTTCATGACACAAGAGAGCTTACTTATAGGTGTGTCTTTAGCTGGTTTAGAAATTAGCTTCCTAGCTGGGCGCTGGTGTCTTATGCCTATAATCCTCGATACTCAGGAGGCTGAGATCTGAGGATCATGATTTAAAGCCAGCCCAGACAGGAAAGTCTGTGAGAAAAAAAAAAAACAAAAAACAGAAGTGCACCACTGTGGCTTAAGTCGTAGAGTGCTTGCCTTGAGTAAAGCACTGAAGGACAGCGCCCAGGTCCAGAATTCAAGCCCATGACTGACAAAAAACCCCTATATCCCAGCAACCCCACTGTTGGGCATTTACCCAAATGATCACAAATAATACCATACTAAAGCTACCAGCACAACTAATTTTTTTGTTATTTATTTATTTATTTATTTTATTGAGAGAGTACCGTACAGAGGAGTTACAATTACACAGGCAAGACAGCGAGTACATTTCTTAGCAAGCATTGTTGCTTCCTCTTTGTTTCCCCTTCCCATCCCTTCTTATACACCCTCCACCTCCCCCTACCCGATCCCCCCTCCCACCAAAGTTGTAAAGTTTGTTTTTCCACATAATGACTTATACATCTCATTGTTGCAATGGGTCCACCTGTATCCCTAGGTAAACGATTTGTTTTTGTCCTTCCCCTCCACAAATTATACCAACATCAAATACAGTGAAGCAGGGGTTATACTGTGTGGGAGGGACATACAAAGCAACATAGAAATCATCTTATAAATATGTTAGAAACAATTGCATGAAAGAAAAAAAACATTTGAATACTTATCTTGGGGTTTATTCCCCTAACACCAACTTATCTGATGTTTTCTGCTTGACTCAGACATATACTAGTTATTACAAATAAGGGAAACCATAGGACCTATGTTTCTTTGGGCCTGGCTTACTTAATACATTTTTTTCCAATATTTCAGCATTATTTACCATAGTTAAGTTATGGAGCCAACCCAAATGCCCACAAGTAGATCAATGGATCAAGAAAATGTGATGTATTTATATATATACACACACATACATACACAATGAAATTCTATGCCGCCATCAGAAAGAATGACACTGCCCCATTTGTTAGGAAATGGAATTATATTAAGTGAAGTAAGCCAGCCCCAAGGAGACAATAGGTCCTATGGTTTCCCTTATTTGCAATAACTAGTATATGTCTGGGACAAGCAGAAAAGGTCAAAAGCTATGTACATATGACCAGATAAGATGATGTTAAATGAAATGAACCCTAAGATAGGGACAAAAGAGGCTTGTTCTTTCTTGCTATTCTTTCTAACGTATGTATAATGCACCATGTGATTTTTTTTATTGCTTTGTATGTTCCTCCCCAAAGGTATAACCCCTGTTTTCACTGTATTTGATGTCAGTCTAATTTGGGGAGGGGAAGGGAAAAAACAAAATGTTTAAATAGGGATACAGGTTAACCCATTTTAACAATGAGATGTAGAAGAACAATATATTGAAAAATGAACTTTACAATTTAGGTAGGGGGGGAGCTGGAGTGTAATTGTGGAGGTGGGAGGGAAGGGATGGTAGGGGGAAAAACAGAAGAGGCAAACAACGCTTGATAGGAAATGTACTCATCACCTTGATCATGTAACTGTAACCCCTCTGTACAGTATTTTTCAATAAAAAACTTATTAAAATATATTTTAAAAATTGCTTCTTATTTATTATCACTTGTCATGTCTTCTGGGTTTCTTTTTCTCTTCATCTTCCATCTTTGTAATCCTTTTCTATATGAGTATGTTGTTTAGTTTCCAGGGTACTACTGAATTGCTGCTCATCCAGCTCTAAGGTTTTGCTATAATTTGCTAATACGAAAGGTCATTTTGTTTTGTTTAGTTTTCTTTTAAACTCATCCACTGCCAATGAAAGCAAATTCCAGTCACCTTGGAATTTCTTTTCTTTTCTTTTTCATTTTGAAAATACCATACAGAGGAATTACAATTACATGGGTAAGGTAATGAGTACATGTCTTATCAAGCATTGTTGCCTCCTCCTTTGTTTCCCCTTCCTATCCCTTCTCCCCCTCCTCCTTCCCTCTGCCCACCCTTCCCCAGGCCAAACTTGTAAAGTTCATTTTTTGACCTAACTTCTTGTTTCCACCTGTATCCCTATTTAAATAAATTGTTTTTTTCCTTCCCCTCCACAAATTATACCAACAACAAATACAGTGAAAAACAGGGGTTATACCATGGGGGAGGGACATACAGAGCAACAAAGAAATCATCTTACAAGTATGTTAGAAACAATATCAAGAAAGAAAAAAAAACATTTGAGTCCTCAACTTGGGGGTCATTTCACCTAATATCAACTTATCTGACCATTTTTGCTTGTCTCAGACATATACTAGTAGTTGCAAATAATGGAAATCATGGGACCTATGTTTCTTTTGGCCTGGCTTACTTCACTTAATATAATTTTTTCCAAGTCTTTCCATTTCCTAACAAATGGGGCAATGTCATTCTTTCTGATGGAGCCATAGAAGTCTATTGTGTATAATATATACCACATTTTCTTGACCCATTCATCTACTGAGGGCATCTGGGTTGGCTCCATATCTTAGCTATGATAAATAATGCTGCAATAAACATGGTTGTGCTGGTAGCTTTAGAATGGTCTTGTTTGTGATCATTTGGGTAGATGCCCAAAAGTGGCATTGCTGGGTCATAAGGGAGCTCTATGTGGAGTCTTTTGAGCAACCTCCATACTACTTTCCAAAGTCGTTGAAAAAATTTACACTCCCACCAACAATGAAGTAAGGTTCCCTTCTGTCCACATCCCCTCCAGCATCTGGCTATAATCAAGAACTCTAATAACAACCTGGGAATTTCTTTTCAAAAAATTTTAAAAAATTTTTAAATTTATTTATTTATTTTTTATTGTGATAATAATGAACAGAGGGGTTACAATTACATGGGCAAGATAATGAGTACATTTCTTATCAAGCATTGTAGCCTCCTCCTTTGTTTCCCCTTCCCATCCCTTCCCAGACTCCCTCCCCAATCCTCCCCCCTCCCCCCACCAAAGTTATAAAGTTCGTTTTCTATATGACAACTTGTACTTCTCATTGTTGCAACGGGTCCACCTGTATCTTATTTAAATGACTTGTTTTTCCCCTTCCCCTCCACAAATTATACCAACATCAAATAAAGTGAAAGCAAGGGTTATACTGTGGGGGAGGGACATACAAAGCAACAAAGAAATAATCTTATAAATGCGTTAGAAACAATCTCATGAAAGAAAAAAAAACATTTGAATACATATCTTAGGGTTCATTTTCCTAACATCACCTTATCTGACCTTTTCTGCTTGACTCATACATATACTAGATATTGCAAATAAGGGAAACCATGGGACCTATGTTCCACCTGGGAATTTCTTATGGACGCCTTTCTGACATATTTACATCAGCCAAATCCTTCCCTTTATCTCCATTCTGGTTATTTTTATATTTCCTGTGAATTGACTGATGATGGTCTTCAGTTAAGGAAATAGTCAGTTTATCAACTCAATACCTTGTCAATTGTTGTCATTGTTTACGAGAGCCCCTTCTATATTTATTCAATGTCTTTTTCCCTCTTGTTCACAGATATTTGTGTGTGTGTGTGTGTGTATGTATGTGCAAACAGTCATTTCTACTTTAGTATGATTTTGGAAACATGATTTTTTTTTCCAAAGCCACTGACAAATAAAATAATACACATTATGTTTAAATCTGTTCAGGAGAAACTGTAGGTGAATATATAATAATTATATACCTTTATGCAGAGTTGCATAGAATTAAATCAAACACACACACACACACACACACACACACACACACACACACACACACACACAATCTTCACCATCGTCGTCATCTTCATCATCATCTTTAAACACCTATTCACAATTCTTCACTCACTGTGTCTATTGTGAGTCCTAGATATCTCCATTTGGCATCTTAGCTTTCTGCCTTCTTTCAACCAGCTGCACTACCAGCTTACTGTGACACAAGCTGCCAACCTTCTCATGCTCACTTTTCAAGGGAAAATTATCCTACTCAGATTATAATAAGTGTTTGTTGTTAATGAACTTCATATCCTATAACTGACACATTTTTAATAGATTTCAGTCATTCAGTCTCACTAACAAAGCTTTTGGTACTGTTCCCTAAACTCATTTTCATCATAAGCTCTGTAGTTTTTACTGCTTGATTTGTGCTCAGTAAAATACAATTTTTGCAGTGTGAACTTGCTTTTAAGAGGGAATATGATGTTTTATGAAGAACTGGGTATTGTTGTTTCATGCATATTTGTATTTATTTTATGAAAATTAAATTGCACATAAATGTCATCCTGCTTTCTGTTGTTCTAAATGTTATTTTGCTTCTATACTCTTACCACTGTGTATAACTTTTTCACACTACAAATTACTCCTTCATATTGGACCCACCCACTGTCTCATGGATGGATGCCCACCTAACTTATTTTCAAATTCCTGCAACTAGACAAAATTGTAAACAACCTTGTACAAACTGTCTTATAGATCAACACAATTATTTCTTAGGCATAAGTACTCAGAAGATCTGCAGTGTCATACAGCAAGCAATCCACTGCATTTCTTAAGTGTGCCAGCCTGCTCTCCAAAGGACATGATCCACTCTACTGCCCCTACCACAATTCCTAAGTGAGCTGCAATCCTAGACCCAGCCATTACTGGAAATTCTTAGTGCTACCTTCTTTTGTTCATTCTTTGTGCCACTTCTTCTTAGTCTTAAGGTGTCTTGCAATAATTCTCTTGAATTCCCCTCAGTCTTGGGAATCTGTCCCCAGCTGTTCCTTTCAGCATTGACAAACCTCATGCCTTTCCTATGGTCCACATTCCATCCTGTGGTTAAACTGATATTGCTGCCCTGTTTTTCTACTTTCTCAAGTAGCTCCAGCTACTTCTCTCCTCAATTATAAATCAGCATTCTTCCAAGGTTTTTATCCTTTCTGTCTGAGCAAAACTTAGTTGAGCATGTGCCTAAGTACCTGCCCAGGCTGCATAGCTTTCCCTGATCATCTTACCTAAATCAGGAAAAAATCCTTTTTTCCATAGTACCTGACACATGTTCATTGTTTTTGTATTTTCCTTTTCCTGCTTTGTTAATATTTATGTGGCACACCTACTAAGAGGATTCTGGGCTACTACAGAGTGGCAATTTTTTCTTATTCATTTTTATTTCTCCCACATTTCGTAGACTCTCAAAAATCTATCCCTTGAGTGATTGGATAAATGAGAAAAAATGAATAAATCAAATGTTATTTTGTATCAAGTGCACTTAAGTAATCAAAGTTTATAATGCCCGATATGTTAGGAACAATTTAAAATTCTTTATTAACATTGAACAAAAATATGATGAGATAATTTTTAATTAAAAAACTATTTTAAATTAATTTACAAAAGAGATTGCCTGATTATTTGTTATTTTTTTCATGGAAAAATGTTTTATTAATTAGCCTCTCTGGTGTATAGCCCTTTTGATAGTTAATATACTGCATATCAGTAGTAGAGGGATTTGCTAAGATGGAATACAACTGATAATGAATTCAAAGGCTAATTTTCACATCCTCCTCAAGTGAATTCCAGCTTACTCAATCCATCACTTTTCATCTCCTGATCTCTTCGATAAATTTATTAAATACTAAACTGTAAAGTACAAAGGATTATAGCTATGTATTGTTTATACAGGAAATATGTCTCCTCCAGGGGAAGGGCATGGCTGCTGCTCAAACAGGCTACCCTGATTGTAGTACTAAAAGCCTTGAAACATGGAGATTTTTCGATGTAGATTAAATGTCATCCTAGTTACAAACCTTCTCCACTTTTTTCTGCTTCCTAGCCAGCCATTTAAGATCTTCGGTTGTCTAGCTATGACCTTCCTTTCTGTCTTGCTTTTGGAATGCCATCTTGGGTACTGATTTGTGGGCACACTGAAACTGTATAGCCTGTTCTTTATTCACTCATGATTTCCTTGCTGCCAGTGTTAGAAATCCAAGTTCTACCTACCTAAATATTATTTTCTTCTATCACATGTGTCTCTCTACCCATGGGTACCTAGACTCTTAGTCTGGCTTATTAGACTGATCTTTTTCTGATTTGCAATGGAATATGTTACATATGTCTTCAAATCAATTTGTCTCAAGACATAGTCATGAATAAACATGACCAGAGTATGTAGTTAAGGCTTTGATACAGTACCACTGTATGATACCATTTATTTTATATACAATTAAATATCCATCATTCTCCCTAACACTTAAGCCCTCATTATTTATCTCATTAATCAGTGTTATTTTCCAAGGTTGACTAGATGACAATTTGGTGAGAATTCTGGAGTTTGAACTCAGGACCTCGTGTTTGCTCAAGTGCACCCTAGTACTTGAGTCATGATTTAGCCCTTTTTGAACTGTTTATTTTTGAGACAAGGTTTCATATTTTGTCCAGGTCATCCTGAACTAAGATTCTCCTATTTTTGCTTTAAATTACAGCTTGGATGACAGATGACTACCTTAGGACTCAACTCTCTATGTTGAGCCGGGGTGTGTGTACTATTTTCTGATCTGGCCCCAAATCACCATCTAATTGATCTCAGTCTCCTGAGTAACATATTAGGCACCAAGTTAGTCCAGTTGACAGTTGTTTTAAATAATAATAAGTACTGAATATGTCTTCTTAATTGAGGAAAACTATGATGTAATCAAAATTATTTACACTGAAGCCATTTATATATTAGTGCCTTTTATTGTAAAGGTTATATACAGAGGGTTACAGTTTCATAAATGAGGTAGTAAGTATATTTCTTTTTGAACAATGTCATCTCTTCCATCATTTTCTCCAAAATTTTCCTTCATGACCCCCCACCTACAAGTTGCATAATTCCTTTTCAACAGTTTCTAGTGAGTTTCACTGTTACATTTATTCACCGTGTCCCACTGGTTTTGTGCTCCACCTCACCTTATCCAAAACAAATAAGCTGACATGCAAGATAAAAGGTATAGGAAATAGAAACAGCAACAAAGGTGGAATACAAAACAATAACAAAAAAGCAAAAAAAAACAAATAAGAAAAATACTTCTTGTTTCCATTCCTTGGAGTTCATTTTGGTAAACATAATTTTACATGATCACATGCACATAGATACTGAGCTTTTGTGATCCTCTCCTAAGGATACCCTCCTTTGGTCTCAGTATGTGAATATCTAGAGACCTGTACAATGTATCATGGCCAATCTTCCTTTTATGAGTCATCTAATCTAGCAAGCCTTGTCTTTTATATCCTTGAATTAGACATAAAATTTCTTTCTTATGGACATATTAAACATTAGAAATAATGCCTATCATATGTCAGCAAACTTTTGTGTGAAAGGTATTTTCCCCTTTTGTATTGTTTACCGAGGCCTGAACTCAGGGTCTCACATTTTAGCATAGTTTTTTCATTCGAGTCTGCCATTTGATCAGTGGAGTCACAGCTCTACCTCTGGATTTTAGGTGGTTAATTGGATATAGAAGTCTCATAAACTTAGAAGCCTATGCTCAGAACTCAGCTTCCTAACTAGGATTATAGGCATGAGTTATCAGCACCTAGCAAGGGTTTGGCCTTTGTGGCATTACTTTCTTGCCATAAACACTCTATAACCCTTTTAGTATTAAGGCATCCATAGACAGTATATTATAAAGGTGCTGTTTCTGTGCCAGAAAATTTATAAAAATAAGTGATTGAACAGACAAAATTGAGCCTTTAGACCAGCATGGCAATTCTTGGTAAGACTTAATAGTAAAATCAAGCATGAATAATAAGATTAAGCATGATCATGAGAGGTCTGTCCTTCCTAACTTTTTTATGCAAACCAGGATTTTGTAACCCTGATTCAAATCAGCTCAAACTAACCAATATATATGATGATCATATATGTGGTTCCACCATGTTATCTTTTTACCATAACATCTCATACAAAATTATAGACAAACTATAAAATTCAATGTACTGAAGCTTTCACTGGCAAGGATGGATTAGTTAATGGCCATGGAGTGGGAGAAGATTTTCTCCAGCTATACATCAGACAAGGGTCTAAGATCCAACATATACCTAGAGCTCAGAAAAATAAAGCTCCCCAAAATAAACCCTCAAAGAAACAACAACCCAATTAATAAATGGGATGATAACTTAAAGAGAGTCATCTCAGAATATCTCTGAACATAAAGGAAATGCAAATCAAAATAACACTGAGATTGCACCTCACCCCAGCTGGAATAGCCTTTATCAAGAAAACTAACAAGAAAATAGCAGCTGCTGCTGGGGATGTGGCTAAAAGTGAATGCTACTTCACTGTTGGTGGAGATGTAACTTGTTCAACCACTCTGGAAAGCAGTATGGAGGTTCCTTTGCTTCCATCAGAAAGAATGACACTGCCCCATTTGTAAAGAAATGGAAGAACTTGGAAAAATCATATTAAGTAAAGTAAGCCACACTGAAATAAACATAGGTCCCACGGTTTCCCTTATTTGCAATAATTAGCATACATCTAGGATAATCTTAGCAGATGAGAAGAATAGCTCAATAGCTATGTACATATGACCATATAAGATGATGCTAAGTGAAATAATGGACACAAGAAGTTTTCCTTTGTTGTTGTTGTTTATAAAGTACTATGTAATTTCTTCTTTTACACTTTCTTCCCCCTGTTGTCACTGTATTTAATTTTGGTTCCTTGGCATTTTATATATGTTTATCTGAATTAGGGAAGTGAAGGGGAACAATAGAACGGTGAGACATAGGACAAGGGGGGAACCAATGCAACAGCGATATTCACAAGAAAATATGATGGAAATGATCTGTACAACTTGGGAGGGGGGAGGCCTGAGGATAGGGAAAGTAAGAGAAAAATGAGGGAAGGGGTAAGTTTGACAAGAAATATACTTATTATCTTACTTGTCTAACTGTAACCCCTCTTTACATCACCTTGACAATTAAAAAATGATAAAACATAGAGCTTCCCTATAACCCAGGAATCTCACTCGTGTACATTTATCCAAATGACTACAACCAGGACACACTGAAGTCCCCATCACAAATATGTTCACTGCATTATTGTTTACCATAGCTAAGATATGGAATCAACCCAGATGAATGTGGTGTATATATACATATATATATAATACAAAATGTATATATAAAATGTATATATATGTGGTATATACATAAAAATGGAATTCTATGATTCCATTAGAAAGAATGGCATTGCCCCATTCATAAGGAAATGGAAAGACTTGAGGAAAAAGGAAGCCAGACCCAGAAGAACATAGTTTACATGGTTTCCTTCATTTGTGGTAGCTATAATGTGCCTATAAATCTACAAGTAAACACACTGGGTGGTAAGCAAGGGGTTAAAAATGAATTACGTATAAAATACTCTATGGAGAGCACAAATAGTATGCTTCTGTAAAAAATACTAAGTTGAGCCCAAGAAAATAAGTTCCAGGAAATGGGTTATTACAAGAGAGGAAGGTGGTGCCAGAAGTCAAGAAGTAGAAGAATGACAAGGGGAAGGGAGAGAATGCAGGCAAGAATTCATTGTATATTCTATAGAATTGAGTAATACAAGGGAAGGAGTGGGTTGAAGGGAGTATGAAGATTTGGAAGTGGTGACACAGATCAAGATGCAGTCTACATATGAACTGCTTTGTTAAATTGCAAACAAAGTTCAACACATAACTTACAATTAAGATAAGGGAAAGGATGGAATGGGAGGGTAGGGTGAAAATGTTGAAAGGAGTGAAATTCATCAGGGTGCACTATATTCATAAACTGCTTTTCTGAATGGAACAAGTTCAACAAGAAATGTACTTATTCCCTCAATTATATATCTTTATCCTTTCTGTACATCACCTTGAAAATAATAAAGAGATAATATATATTAAAAAATTAAAATATCTGATTTTCCTCATTTTATCTTTATGGTTGTACAAAGAGGATTAAATGCAACACTTCTGAATTTTACTTTTTCTGTTCAATTATAGTTACAAAGCCCACCAATATTACAACTTCTACCTAACCTAAATAATTATGGCAGCCAAGTCAGATTTTCAGGTGTCTGTGAGGGTCTGGCATTAAATAAATCCACATAACTTTGGTGTGAGTTAGGTAGTAATAAATTTTGGAGACTTATTTTAAGAGATATTTAATCTAAAGATCAAAATTCACTGTCTGGCTTCCTGTTTATAATTTGTGAAGGAATTTCTTCTATGCATATAATCTAGATGTTTTCAATTTACGTTGTAAATTAGAAATATGTGAAAATATTTAAAACTGGATGTTTTCTTAACCAACTCCAGAAGCAGTGAAATGAAAGGGGAGAAATGATAAATTAGACTTCCTCAAAATTTAAAACTTCTCCATTGAAAGATATCAGTAAGAAAGTGAAATTTTAAGCCACAGAACAGGAGAAAAAACTGGCAATACATACATGTGACAAGGGACTAGTAAGCAGGCTATATAAAATAACAATAAAAACAACAAATATCTGAAGTCTCTTCCAAGCTTTTAGTTTTAAAAGATAAGCAGTCCAATAAGAAGTATGTAAAATATTAAATGTCATGTCACAAGAAGATACATAAATGACCAATAGGTGTATGAAAACATAGTTAATATCATTTGACATGATAATAGTATATACCATATTACATATATATACTCTCTAGAATATTTATAAGTAAAAAGATTGAGAACATTGAATATTAAGGAAGCTGTGGATAAACTAGAATTTCTTCCTCTGTTCACTGGGGGAAAACTCACACAAAAATACTCGTAAAGCTTCTGCTAAATATGTCCAGGAGCTTAACAATGCCACACCTACAAAAATGAAAATACTTGCTTAAGAAAGGACTACGTAAGCCGGGTGCTGGTGGCTCACGCCTGTTATCCTAGCTACTCAGGAGGCTGAGATCTGAGGATCGCGGTTCAAAGCCAGCCCGGGCAGGAGAGATGGTGAGACTCCTATCTCCAATAAACCACCAGAAAACCGGGAGTGGCGCTGTAGCTCAAGTGGTAGAGCGCTCGCCTTGAGCTGAAGAGCTGAGGGACAGCACCCAGGCCGAGTTCAAGCCCAACGACCGACCAAAAAAAAAAAAAAAGAAAGGACTACGTGATAATGCCCACAGGAAATTTTGTTATAATAACCAAGAAGTAGACACAGCAATGGCGCCCATCAAAGGGAGAAAGGATAAACTACTTGAAAAATAGTTGCATAATATAGAACTGCTCAGCAATACAAAGAAAAAAATCAAACTTCAAGCAAGAACATAGATATATCTCAAATATTATTCAAAGTTAAATGCTTCACGCAGAAGATCACATATTGTTTGATATGTTTTGTATAAATTTCTCAAAGGCAATAGCTAAACTATGATGACCCCCCCAAAAATCAGAATAATAGCTGTTTGGGGGAGGATTGGGGTCAGCAGATAAGCTCAGAAGGACCATTAGGAAATTTTCTGAAATCATGATAATAGCTTATGCCTTGTTAGAGGTTTTAGCTATACAAATAAATGCCCCTGTTAAAAGCTCTGCAAATGGACACTTAATATCTGTATATTTTGCTATATGTAAATTTTATATCAAAAGAATAAAGACTTAATATTGAGTCCTAGTTATTGATGTGCAAAATGACTATTTAGACAGGAATACGAGTGTCTGAAATTCGTTTTAAAAATGCATCAAAACATTGTATAGGTACAAAGCTGGGTTGATAAACAAGAAGAGAAAACTTTTCAAAGTAAAATCTTAATAGGAAATAAAAAGATGCTTAACATAAAATTCTTTTGACTTTGTGGTTGGCTTACTTTTTTTGTTAGAGTTTTTGTCAGAGATTATGATTATTTGACATGGGATAGAATCTAGACAGTGCAGTTGGACTTTGGTGGCTCATGTTTGTAATCTTAGCTATTCAGGAGGCTGAGACCTAAGGATTGAGGTTCAATCCAGCCCAGACAGGAAAATCCTTGAGACTTCTCTCCAATTAACCACAATCAGATGTGGAACTGTGCCTCAAGTGGTAGATTGACAGACTAGAGTGAAAAAGCTAAAGGACTGCACATAAACCCTGAGTTTAAGCCCTAGTACTTGTGCACATGCACACACAAAGAACCACTACCCAACCATATCCCAACGTATTTCAGCTCTACTCCAGGTAATATGAATCATTTCCTGTTTATATACAACAGGGTTTAGAGAATCTCTACTACTATTTTATATACAGTTTTATTGTTACTATTAAGGTATTGTGCAGATGGTTTACAATTTCATGTCAGGTTATAAGTACAGTATATTTCTTTTTTATTTTTAATAAGTGTTTTTACTGTGAAAATACTGTACAGAGCGGTTACAGTTACATGAGCAAGGTAATGAGCACATTTCTTATCAAGCATTGTTACCTCCTCCTTTGTTTTTCCCCTGCCATTCTTTCCCTCCCACCTCCTCAACTACACTCCACCCTCCCCCCACATTGTTTAAATAGAGATACAGGTTGTAACAATGAGATGTACAAGACACTGTTAAACAATGAACTTTAGAGTGTACTTCTTTTTGGACAATGCCATTCCTTACTTCTCATTACCGTAATATTCCCTTCCCATCCTTGCCTGGAAGCTGCATAGTTCATTTCCACATAGTGTCTACTGAGTGGCATGCCTGTGTTTGCTCATCATTTCTCACTCAATTTCTGTGCCCCTTCACTCCCCCAAAAAACAATAAAGTATAGAATACAACAGAAGCAAAAAGAGATACCACCACCACTACCAACAACAACAACAAAAACACCATAAACACAAAGGCTGCCGTCTAAAATTTGGTTTTGCTATTGCATGTCATGGCCCTCTCCTGCCTCATGTGGACCATTATACTCCTTCCTGATGTGCCAGTGTGCATCAAGGCCAAGCTACCTAAGCCTAGTGAATTCCCCAAAGGGCCAACATATTGCTAAATGATGCTAAACAGTTCAATTTATTTTTACTTTCCCATCAAATCTTGATTTTGACTACTTTTGAGCATTAAATCTCCAGCACGATTGATTAAAATAATTTCTGCTTCAGCTATAAAAGACAAAATTATAGCATCAGGTCATAAAATTAGACAAGAGTATATGTAATCCACATCCTATGTTAGCTTCATTATCAAAACAGTTTGGTTAGGATATCAGATCAGTTACCCTATAGATCATAACATATGTAATATGTCTGAAATTCATATTAAAATGTATCAAAAGGTAAAGATTATTGTTGGAAAATGTCCTGTAGATCAGGGATAATTTTTTGAAAGGCAAAGCAAAAGATTATGAATGAATTACATGCATGGAGAGTTAAAGATGAATGTGATGATTCATTTTCCATATCTCTTGACTAGGTGATGAAGTACCCAGATATTTGGTCAAACATTGTTTTGAGTTGTATGTGATTGCCTAGGGTGCTTCTAGATATTATTAACATTGAATGGGTAGACAAAGCAGATTGCCTTCCTATTGTGGATGGGTGTAAACTAGTGCTATGAAGACTAACTCTAAAGGCTAAATAAGAGAAACACCCCTTTCTAGAAGACTTGAGATGGATGTGTTCTCTTCCCTTTAAACTACAAGTGAAAACAGGAGTTTACCGTGGGGGAGGGACATACAAAGCAACCAAAAATCATCTTATAAATATGTTAGAAACAATAGCAAGAAAGGAAAACTATTTGAGTCCTATCTTGGGGTTCATTTTGCCTAACATCAACTTATCTGACTGTATCTGCTTGTCTCAGACATATACTAGTTATTGCAAAAAATGGAAAACATGAGACCTATGTTCTTTGGGCCTGGCTTACTTCACTTAATATAATTTTTTCCAAGTCTTTCCATTTCCTAAAAAATGGGCAATGTATTCTTTCTGTTGGTATAATTTGTGGGGGGAAGGGATGAAACAACTTGTTTAAATAAGGATACAGTTGGATCCATTGCAACAATGAGATGTACAAGACATTATGTCGAAAAACAAACTTTACAACTTTGGCGGGGGGGGGGATGAAGGGTAGGAGGTGGGGGGAGATGGGAGGGCAGGGATGGTAAGGGGAAACAAAGGAGGAGGCAACAATGCTTGATAAGAAATGTACTCATTATCTTGCCCATGTAATTGTAACACCTCTGTACAGTATTTTCACACAAAAAAGAAATGTACTTATTACCTTGCTCATGTAATTGTAACCCCTTTGTACAGTATTTTCATAATTAAAAAAACACTTATTAATAAACTACAGTGTCCTGGCACCTTCCAGCCTTCAGTATAGAATTTAGCCCATACTATCTGATCTCTTGGGTCTCTAGCTTGCCAGAGACTGAAGAGCCTCCATTAAGTATATACACTGATTGTTCATTTATAATTACTTTTCTGTCATTGCTTATGCTTCTTTGCAGAACTTTGACTAAAACACATAAAAGTCTGTGTTGAAACCCAGAAAAGAAAAGTAAAAAATTAGCAGAATTTAATTTTGCATTACATTGGGTTTCTCTTCTCTAAACTCACATTTAAGTTTTCTATGTGCAGTTTCTGCATAAATCATTTTTAACATGCCTTTGATTTCTCACTGTCAAAGTAGGTCTGACATGGGGTTTCTTAATCTGTAAGGCTAGAATGAAAATAATTAAATTAGAAATGCCTTTTTTAATAACTCCCTGGTCCCATAGGCATCCATGTAATTGTAAATAGTCTCTCTCTCAAAGTTATTTCACATAATAATCTTGTATGCATGCTAGTTGGTTTTCATGATTTGGAAAACAGAGCCTTATGGGATAAAGTGGGACAGCCAGAAAATGGAAGCATCTATATAATAATCCATGTAATCAAAATTCCAAAGACTGAATTCTTTCTAAGCCATCATCCTGCCCAACAAAGCCAAAAATCATGTCTATTCTTCATGTGTCAAAGAATCCATAAGAACTCCTTCGTTTATTTTCACCATTAGAGACAAGGTTTGTAACAAAATTTGTCCTATCTTTTATTTGATTGACAAGTAATGACCAGATACCCTTTGGGAATAAATCATCAAATGATGCTGATGATTGAATGGACAGAATCTGTCAACGTGGTTGTTTATCATTGTCCTTCATTAGAAATATCTCTGCAAGGTGGGCTGCAGAATTATACAAATCACACATGTTCACTGTTAGTGCCATATGTAGTCTAATGAGAGAGAAAAAGAGAAACAGAGGGAGGGAGGGAAGGCAGAAGGGAGGGAGAGGAAGGATCAAAGAGTGGGAGAGAGAAGGAGAAAGGAGAGAAAGGAAAGAGGAAGAAACAGAGAGTCTATTTTGGCAAAGCATCAGAACTGAGCTTTTTTCCTGCTTACATTGCTGACTATCATGACATTATATGTGTTTGTTAATAGTACTCTGAGTTAAGTAATAAGCAGGTGCCAAATCAGACTACAGAGGAATTGCTTCAGAAAGCTGCATCAGTTATATATTTGAGTCAGTTATATATTTTATAGCGAGAATGTTTGCAGTTTACCTGACTAACTCTTCTTGTGGCAGTACTCGAGGCACCACTCAGTCCACAGATTTCTCATAAATTTGTGATCATCCACAATTATTTTTGAAGTACATGTACCAAATGGTAGCTTAGTTGTAGTATATTATAATTTAACATGACAAGTACAATCATACCTTGGGTAGAGGATACAGAGAACTTAGTTAGGTTTTTGTGTTATCTCTCCCTCCCCCCTCACTCTGTCTCTCTGTCTCTCTGTCTTTCTGTCTGTCTCTGTCTCTCTCTTCCCCCCTGAAAACACCAAAACTTCAGGAATTAAAGTTTATGATTTATGATCGTCATCAGATATGGCTAATAAAACTTGTTAACTTTAGAAGACACTTGGACAATGAGTTGGGCATTGACCTGAAATGAGGCAGGCAAGAGAAGGAAACTAATTAAGTTAGCCTTAAAAGTCAGTTATCATAATAATGTGTTTCACTAGGGATTTTTTAAGAGAATATGTGTCTTACTAGTTGCACCTGAAAGCCAAAGCAAGTGTTGGTTTCTCCACTGCCCCTTGTACATGTTGGTTGAGATCTGGCCTCAAACAATGAATTCCCTGGTGACTGACTTTGCCTTGCACCAGGCACAGCACTTGTCCATTGAAATGTGGGTGTTGGGGGACCTTTTAGGGAAAAAAGAATTAGGGCTTGGTATAGTCTCTGCCATGCACAGGAAGGCAGAGGGATAGGGGTACCCTCTCAGCAGTGCCTGCTCTGTATAAATCCCCCTAGCATGAGGACCACTGCTGTAATAAAGCAAAAGATGACAATTTTAGTTTAAGCAAAGAAAGCAAACTAATGCATATTGAAGTATTTCAGTTGAGAGGATTTGCATTTTTTTCACTTATCAATATTTTAAATGAATGATCATTTCAAATGACGCCCTTAAGAGATTCCTCTGCAGGTGCTTGTTATGGACAATGTGACTGGATGCAACAATTCCAAAGTGCTTCCATAACCAAGGGACAAAACATAAGCACACATGACAAGTGAAGATAACTGCCACGTTTTCACTGCAAAATGCAACACATTGGCAGAACGTGGAAGGGACCGTAGTCTATGAATGTGGTGTTTCAATTAAAAGGTCACCAAAGGTGACCTGCTTCCTTCCCTATAATAGCAGCAATGCCAATCAATCCTGGTCATTGTCAGATTTAGATGTAATGTTTGTACCTGGTTCTTTGTAGTGAATTGTAAATGGTTGGTTAGTTATTAGTATTTATTCGTATTCATTAGTATGTGTTGCCTCTATCATGAGATAAGGATTGGGCTGGATACTGATAATTATTATTGTTTGTCTTTGAGAAGTGTAGAGGTGAATGAGGAATTTACCAGAGACATATATCCCAGTAGGGATAGACAGCATATCACAGAAATATCAAACCTAAAGAAAGGTGCAGGACTTTCCAAAGACTGCCCAATGGACATGACATTGCATTAGAAACCTAATGGATGTAAAGGAGTCAGCCATATCCATGAAACTATTCCAAGAAAAAATTCAGATTGAGATCATAGGTAAAGAGAATATTTTCCTTTATCTTCCTTGTTTCCTTCCTTCCTTCCTTTCTTTCTCTTTCCTTCCTTGCTTGCTTCCTTCCTTCCTTGCTTCCTTGCTTCCTTCCTTCCTTCCTTCCTTCTTTCCTTCCTTCCTTGCTTGCTTCCTTCCTTCCTTCAAGCTAACACTTTTCATACACTTTCACAGACTTTCCTACCTAGGCTGGCTTAAAAATGTGATCCTTAGATCTCAACCTTCTGAGTAACTATCAAGGACTTACAGGTGTGAATAATAGGGCCCAACTAAACATGTTGTAAAATAATTTATTGCCATAAATTACTTGTACGAAGAGGCTTTATTTTCATCATTTTCATGCATGCACATAACCTGTTTTGATTAAATTTACTCCTTTTATTACTCTCTCCTAAGTCCCCTTCCTGTTACAACATCTTTTACTATTTGTTAGTGGTTTTTATTATAAGACTTTTATGCACATATATAATCCATGTCATCATAGTCAGTTCCCTCACTTTCTATTTGCCCCTATTCCTTGATCGCCTCCCCACAGACATCCTTTTACAATCATAACATATTATTTTTATAAGATTCTGTATTTGAGTGAAAATATAACATTTGCTTTCTGAACTTAGCTTACTTCATTCAAAATGATGATCTACTACATACACATGCATATACACAAACACACAGTTTTTTAATATATATATATGTATCTTTATGGCATTCAATTGACAGGATCATTGAGTCCAGATTCAGATTGGAGGAACATGAAGAGGGTAGGAAGCATGTATCATGTCATAAAGGAGTTCCTAAAACTTGCATGATGTAGGTATCCTGAATGAGCACTCTACTACTTGAACCACAGCGGCACTTCCAGTTTTCTCGTGGCTAATTGTGGATAAGAGTCTCACGGACTTTTTTTTTAATAAATATTTTTATTGTAAAAATACTGTACAGAAGGATCACAGTTGCGCGACTAGGTAATGAATACATTTCCTATTGAGCATTGTTACCTCCTTTGTTTTCCCCTACCATGCCTTCCCTTCCCACCTGCCCAACTCCTTCCTATTACCCTCCCCTCCACAGACATTGTAAAGTTCATTTTCAACAGTGTCCTGTACATCTCATAGTCACATGGGTCATCGTGCACCCCCATTTAAGGTGTTCTGCATCTTGTATATACATTTTTGTAATTTGAGGAGGGGAAGGGATACCACGGACTTTTTGGCCCTTGCTGGCTTTGAACCGCTATCCTCAGATTTCAGCCTCCTGAGTAGTTCAGATTACAGGCGTGAACCACTGGTGCCCCACTTACATTTATATCCCTCCACGGACAATATGAATGACCTGGTATGACCTGGAGGGGTAAATATTTATTTTGAAGTGAATAGAAATTTTATTGACTAGAAAGGAAACAAAATGTAATGACGAAAACTAACAGAGTAGAAAGAAAATAGCTTTGAAGCCATGAGCCATGAGTCAAATTACATTTGAATTGTTACTTGTTAGATACTATTCAAAATATTCTTAGTTTTTCCAAGCCTCATCAATCCCCTAGGACTAAAAGTATATTTTAGAAAACAATAAACACATGAGATAGGGTTAATTTTTCTTGTTTAATTTCATGGCACGTAATTAGAATATGCATTATACCATTTTTCCTAGGTTCTAAATTTGCGACTGGGAATTTTCTCTGAAGAACCACATAGCAAATACTTTAGACATTACCAGACTGGACTATCAGTTTAATATAGAGATATTCTACTAGTAATTATAGCATTAAATAGCCAATTACAAATTAGAAACTAACTAGTCCAGCTGGCTGCCAGGGGCCATTCCTGTAATTCTAGCTACTAAGGAGGCTGAAATATAAAGATCACTGTTCAAAGCCATCCCAGGCAGGAAAGTCCATGAGGATCTTACCTAAATGACCACTAAAAAGCCACATGGAGCTGTGGCTCAAGTGGTAGAGTGCTAACCTTGAGCTACAAAAGGCTCAGGAACAGTGTCTAGGCCCTGAGTTTAATCCCCAAGACCAGGACTAGTGCATGTGAGGGAAGGGAAGTGGAGAGAAGGGGAGGAGGGGGGAGGGGAAGGCAGTGGTGGGAAGGGAATGGAAGAGAAGGGAAATTAACCAGTCTACTCTTATTAAACATTTATCAGAGTGATTAGTGCAAATAAATTCCAATCCAATGTCACTGAATTCATAATTTTATTTTATTTATACTTTATATAATTTATATGATATGTAATTTAAATACTGTATATTATATTCTTTTATTCATTACATTCAAAATAATTTTTATTATATTTTTATATTTATAATTACAACCAGATTGTAATAATAAATAAAATGATATAATATAATATCATTATAACAATATAGATAAAACGCACATGATAATTGCTTACCCAGAACACATCCTGTGCACGGGAGAATTTGAAACAAGCTGAAGAATGAGAACAAGAAGCATCATATTCTGCCCTTTTAAAGCCTCACATAGACCAATATTAGCTTCTGGTATTGACTTACTTTGCTGGCTTTAATGTTCTGTGTTCTGCTATGTCAATTCTTCTCTATGTCTTTATTTTTTCTTTTTAAAAATTTTCTTGCCAAGGTGATGTACAGAGTGGTTACAGTTACATAATTAAGGTGATGTGTGATGAGTACATTTCTTGTTGAACATTGTTACCCCTTGCCTTGTTTTTCTCCCACTTTCCCTCCCCTCACCGTCTCCCTCAAGTTGTAAAGTTCATTTCCAACTTCCTCAAGTTGTAAAGTTCATTTCCAACATAATGTCGTGAGTATTGCTGTTGCATTGGTTCACCCTTTGTCCTTTTTTTCACCATATCAGATGAACATATATAAAAGACACAGTGTCCCATGGGGGTGGGGGGCAGTGGGGGACATGGGGAGGGGGGGAAGATGGGAAGGGATGATAAGGGGAAACAAAGGAGGAGGCAACAATGCTTGATAAGAAATGTACTCATTATCTTGCCCATATAATTGTAACCCCTCTGTATATTTTCACAATTAAAAAAAAACAAACAAAACAGTGGCAACAGTGGATAAACAAAAGAGAAAAAAATGAAAGAAAAAAAACATCATGGGAATACTGTTATTTGTTAAGAACATAACTGATTCTCCTCATTTCTAGGATGTAAACAGACATTAAGTGTATTTGTTTTGGTAGTATATCACACAAGTATGGGAATGAGCCATACAGATAAGCAAACCTAAGTTCAAATGAAATGGTGAGTGTGTGTGTGTGTGCACATGTGTTCACACATGCACTTAAACATGTTATTTTGATGGTATTAGATTTGAACTTGAGACCTAATCCTTGATAAGCAAGTGCTCTACCATTTGAGGCACACCTCCTAGTACTTTTTGCTTTACTTTTTTTGTTTTTCAGATAGCATCATAAGCTTTAGCCTTGGCTAGCCTCAGATCATAATTTTCCTACCTCTGTTTTCCAAGTGTTTTAGGTTTACAAAAGTGCATCAACAAACTCAGCTTCTTTGCTGATATATGGCCTCACTAAATTTCTGCCTGGTCTGGCTTCAAACTAAAATCCTATTTCTTCCTTTCAAGTAGCTGTGTGCACCACTATATCTATTTCACAGATCCTGGTTCTTACCATAAGATAAATGGATATGTCATTTAATGTATTAAGCCTTAAGGATATAATAACATCTCACCCTTGGAAATATTACAAGAATAATATATAATGAAGATATGTTCAGTGTGGCATTTTATAAGTAGCCATTCTTATTTTGTTAATATATAGCCCATATTTATGACTATGTATATATGAACAAGTACTAGGTATACTGATATATGCATCAATATTAATAACCTATTAGGCTTCTTTAAATACATGAAGGCATGCCTTAAAATGTCCACTGGGGTCAAAGGTATCTACATAGCCTTTTCAACTTATACAAGGTAATAAGTTGAAATAGTACTATGTATATAGCAGAGCATTTTAAAATTGTGAAGTCCTTTCATGTTCAGCTGGGCTCACTTACAGGTAATCCAGCCAGGAACAGCACAAATAAATCACATTTCTGCCTCAGGGAAATTAAAGCCATTACTGTTCTTAGTGCTTTTGAGGGTCACTATCAAATGCTACTGTATCCACAGGCACTAATTTCCAACTGTCTATTTTTTTTTTAATCTTGCGCCCTCTGGTCTTCTCCTCCCCTTGCCCTGAGGTTCTGACAGCCAGAGAAAAATGTCTCCAACTCCGCCTGTTAGAGCAACTTCTTAAGCCACCTGTGGGACTGAATTTTCTTCAGTCACTCTCCTCTGTGTCACCATAACTGATGGTTGTCCCTATGAAAAAGGATGAAACATGGAGTATTTTACTTTTTGCATAATTCTCTCTCATCTACTAACAGTCCCCAGTGGACAAAAGATCACTTTGCATGTATCTTTGTAGTGATTACATTTAGCTTATAAGTAATATACTATTTTATTCAATTATTTGGCAAGTTCAGTTGGTGAGAAGCTTACCGAATAGCCTGCATTTTATCAAGTACAGTGCTGGCATTGGTGTTTCACCCGGGATGGATCCTGCGCTTCCCCACTTGTGTCAGAAAGACATGTTCTGGCAAGATTAAAAGATGTACAATACAGAACACATGAAGTGGGAGGTAAGAAAGGGTTGGTGTTGCTAAAGGGTTTGGGAAAGAGCAGCACTATTCCTTGGACTCGGACTAGGACTTGCCAAGATCAGAAGGAATGTAGTCTGGGGTCAGTGGTATGAAATAGTTTTGTTGAGAAGGACTGGGTCCAAGAATTTCAGGGTATTACAGGTTATGTTGCATAGCTTTTAATTTTAGTTTTTTCTAGAATTGGAGGTAGAACTTAGGGCCATACCAGTTGAGCATGCCTTCAGTTCAGCATTTTCATTGATTAATTAGAAATAGTTTTGTAGACTTCTTCCCCTCAACTAGCTTTGAAGTGCAATACTTCAGATTCTAGCCTCCTGAGTAGCTAGAATTACATATGTGAGCCACTTACACCTAGGTAATAGGCAATGTCTTTTAAATGATCTCAGTGGTAGTAGGGCTGGTTCCATAAAACTGAGCCACATATTCAGCCCTGCATAGTTTTAAGTGTTGTAAGAAGGCACTTAATTTTTGTATAGCTTCTGGAGGGGGCAACAATATTTGACAAGAAATGTACATGCTACTTTACATTTGTAACTTAACCCCTCTGTACATCACCTTGACAACAAAATAAAATTTAAAAAAATTATGTTGAGACCAAAAATGCTGAAATTTCATTTTATAATTCACACAGAAAATTATACATATTTATAGGATACAACACAATAGTTTCATAGACATGTACACTCTGTAATAATCAAAGCAGTACAAAAACTCCTGTTCCTTCACACATTTATCTGTGATATAAAGGTTCTAACACTTCAAGGTATTGTTTAGAAATATTCAGTACATTACTAGTTTCCCTTTTCAGAAAAGGAGTAATATAGGAGGATTTATAACTGAAAATGACCATTAAAAAAAAAAACATAAACTGGCCCTCAGGAAAAACATTTCACTGAGCCGTGTGTAGATGGCTCTTTCCTGTAATCCTAGCTACTTACTCCGGAGGCTGAGATCTGAGGGTCACGGTTGGAAGTAAGCCCAAGCAGGAAAGCTCATGAGACTTATCTCTAATTAACCAGAAAAAAAATAAAACATAGCCAAAAGTGGAGCTATGGCTCAAGTGGTAGAGTACTACCTTTGAGGAAAATCTTAAGGGACAGAGCTGAACAAAAAATCTTAAGAGACACTGCCCAGGCCCTAATTTCAAACCCCAAGATGGGTTGTGCGCACATACCCCTCCTACTCACACTCACACACACACACACACACACACACACAGTTTCCAGGAAAACTAATTAGGAAAACAATACCTCATGTGAGTGATAGTTTTGTTTTTAATTTTATTATTTATTTATTTATTTATTTAGGTCATGGGGCCTGAACTCTGGGCCTGGATGCTGTCCCTCAGCTCTTCAGCTCAAGGCTAGCGCTCTACCACTTGAGCCACAGTACCACTTCTGGCTTTTTCTGCTTATATGGTGCTGAGGAATCGAACCCAGGGCTTCATGCATGCAAGGCAAGCACTCTACCACTGAGCCACCTTCTCAGCCCTGTTTTGTTTTTTAAAAGTGTAGCCCAGGCTGGTCTCCAACTCATGGTCCTCCTACCTCATCCTCCTTGTTGATTACTGGCGTGTACCACCGTGGCCAGCTGAGTGCTAGTTGATATATGGTGTGATAGTTTTGATAAGGGCTCAGATCAGCACAGAGCCACCAAAAGGAAGACTGTCAGTTCATTTGATAACATGACACCACTCAGTGGAAAGAAGTCAGCATGAAGCTCAACCTTTCCCTGGAACCAATGTACACTCACACCCAAACTATCATCTCAGATCTTAACTTCCCCATTAAGTACACAGTGAACACAAATATACACTGTTTTTTCTTCACTTTGAGGATAAATTATAATTCCTGAACACCAAAGGAGGATCATGAACGGAACCCATACTCAAATCTGTCTTTTGCCTGTTGATTGTACCCATTCAAACTGTATAGAGATCTCTAAGCATTCTGTATAACTGTGCCACTTCTATTTACCCATGATTACCTCCCTCTTCTAGACTTCTAGTTTTGTATGTATACTCCTGGAAATTCCAATATCTGTCACAAACTCTGTCCATAGATCAGTACTGCAAAACAGCATCAAGTGATTGCTTCTTCTCTGCTCCTTTTGTACTTTAGTTTTGTATTTAAATATTCCCTTGTGTGGCTGCTGCTGTCATCAATTGTATATTTTCAGCATAAATATTTTAATATTTTAACCTCATAAGATTGGAAAACTTGTTTTTATTTCCTCTGGGCATAGGTGAAATTTGATGTTAGAACTCTGGTCTATGAAGCTGGATTAGTGTTCAGAAATATATGTTAATCAAGACACACTGTATTTATAAATGGAATTATTAAATGACAACTCTTGTGTACAACTACTTAAAGATAATAAAAATATTTTAAAAAATAAGTAACTTGCAGGAGAGAGACAGAGAAAGAGAGAACTATTGCTTTGCTTCTCAAATTCATGGGCATTGAAATATCTTGGCTTAATGTCAGGATTAGAAAGAAAATTTTCAAAATGAAACTGCATTAAAGGTTGAGCAGTATCCTGGATTTCATTGCTCGTATTATTGTATTTCATCTTTGGAATGATCCTATGAGTTCAGTTTTCAGCAGTTCTATTGAATACTCAAAGCTCTACCTCTGGAAACTCTGGGGATACATTTAACAGCCTTCATAGTAATGCTCATAAGGAACTAAAGACATTGTTCATTGTCTTCCCTGGTGTAGGCCCCAAATGATTTCCTCCTGGTTTTATCTTCTACAAGATAAGGGATGACATCATTAAGCTAGCACTCAATTTATGCTGGGTGAAGGGGAAACCATGTCAGAGACAAATGAGACTGCTGTCCTGTCACAATAAAGGTCTCATCTCTCATTGCAAAGACTTTAAATTCTTGCCAAAGCATCAGGGAAATTTGCCCATTGATAATGTACAAAAGACTGCAAGATGAATTCATGGGATTCATTCCCTGCTAAAGACATGTGCTCCTTTGGAACCAGTTGACAAAAGCCTTTCATTAGCATAGTGAGGTATTTGGAGAGCTCCCTGGGTTTTATTTATCTGTAACTTTTTCTGTTTTTTTGTTTGTTTGTTTCTGAACCTGGAAAAACAGTATGCTTTAATCCGTACTCTAATCAAAAATAGATCCATGTGAAAAATGATTTCTTTGATTTGTTATATCTGGAATCTCACCTATACTTTCAAGCACTCATTTTCTTCAGCCTCTCTAAAGAGGGTAATACTAATGGGGCAGCCTAATTGAGAACTACACTGAAGTGGGAATATAAAACTAGCATGATGAAATACAATTAAATATTAGTTATTTATTTGATGCTGGCTTACTTCCAGAGCTCAATCTGAAAAAAAAAACTCTTGAGATGCACAAATTAAACAAATTAAATTAAATATGATGCCAAATTTAACCAAACCTTATGAGTACTTTGGGTGGCACTAGTTACGAAACAGGACTTTAACTTTTCACAGAACTCCTTGGATTTTTGGAGTAAAATCAGTCAGCAAAAGCCACCATAGCAACTTTAAATGACTTCTTGTACCCTGTAAAATCTAGCCTAATGTAGCGGAAATACTATTTTTAAGTGCTCTTTTTTCCCCCTCAAAGCAGGCATTTATGCAAAGTTAGTAGTAAACAAATATGACCAATAAAATCAGTTTAACCAAAAATGCTTTGTTATGACACATTCATTATTTGAGGAAAATACAAGGGCCGCATATACTTATATGACATTTAGACACTGTTCATTTAAAGGTACATTCAAATTCCATATGGAAACACTCAATGAATATATTATCCTTCCTCTAAGGAAAAAATGAAACTTGAATAGAAGGTACATAGAATTCAAATTCCATAAAAAGGAGTTAACTGTGATCTTGCTGCCAATTCGTTGGCTTAGATTTAAGATTTCTTTTAGAAAGATGGATAGATAGATAGATAGATAGATAGATAGATAGATAGATAGATAGATAGATAGATAGATCATTTAACATTTTTAAGCTGTATCACATCAACTCCTCCAACCAAAATAAAGGTTCAAGGTCTTACCATATCCTTCAAGTCTGTAATATATGGCCCCAGACTATCTGTGACCTCCTCATTCATTAGCTTCCCCAAGTGGTCCTGTGTTAAAAATACTGGACTCCTTGATTTTCCTTGAATATGGTAGGCACATGCCTGCCCCCTAGTGTTGGTATTCTAGTGTAGGGCTAGTCTCTCCTCATAGGAAGCTCTTTCTCTACACACATGTGAGTCTTTTGCATTCTTCTCCTCCATAGAGTTGCTCAAATGCCACCTCAGAGTTTCATTCCTCTTCCAATATTTTCCATCCCCCTTACCCAGCTTTATGTGTTTGTAATCTATCTCCATGGCAATTATAACCTTCTTCCACACTATGCAATTTTTATCCTGATGCTTCTTCATCCCATAAAAATGTAAACTCCTTAAGGGAAGTTGCTTTGTGTTTTTGGTTCATCACTGTATTCCTTGTTTTGTCTAAAAACCTTCCTGGTTTATAATGAATTTTCAACATGCATTGGCAGAATAATTGTGGTGCTCATACTATAAGTTACCTTTGTCCCCCTAGTTTACTAAATTAAGAGAAAGGTGAGGCACAGGTACTGATTCCATTGGTCTTCAGAAAGCTGGGCAGAGCATGTGCTTTTCATAAAAGTTAAACAGACTAATAGAAATTTTAAACCTTATAGTATTCATAACTGAGTGCTTTGGTTCGTAAATTTGCCAAATGAGGTAAGACAGTGTACCTTTCAAACAAAGAGGGACTAAAACAACAATAGAAGCATTTCTTTCTTCTCATAGAATCACTGAAATTTTCAGAATAAAAAAATTACTTTCACAATCCAAAACAGAGTATCATTAATATAGCGAGTTTGCCTCTAGTTTTCACTCTCAAATACATAAATATGTGTGTGAGTGTCTAAATCCAAAATGTAGTATACATAACTTTTATTGTTTAAAATCTCTGAAATTCATTTAAAACAAAATAATTGATGTGAAAATGCTTTCATAGGAATTAGGCAGACTGAATAAATGCCAATTCTCCCTGGGTGGACTGCTAACTCATGGCTACATTCATGTCTGTTCTCTTCTTACACATTTAAAGTACATCTTATTGGTACACATGTTTACAAAAGGTATTGACATAAATCTTTTCCATTGTACTAAGTCAAAGCCATGCACAAACCCCATCTCATTTGTAGAACATCCAGTTAACTAGAGGAATATCATTCATTTTGGTGGAGTTAGCTGCTGTGATCAGCCAAACAGTTTGTGTTTTTAGTCTGCAATTGGCAATTCAATTTCATCTTATTTATAAATCTCAGTTTTGATTTTATACCTTTATCTACATTGTCAGTGAAGAAGAAACCTGAGCACTTTCTTCCTGATATATTTTATTTCCTTCTTTGTAAACTTCTATCAATGATGGCATTAAATAATTGCTCAAATTAGATTAAACCATAATCCTATCTATAATGTGGAAAAAAGGGTGAGAGACTCCTGGCTATTTGTTAGATTTGAAGTTTCTTATCTAGAAAGCCAGCAGGCCTGGTCACTTACCACTCTAGTGTCCTTATTTAGAGCAACTCTACACACCAAAGAAAAGTAATTGATAGAGGCAATTATTTCGCCAGCCTTCACACCTGCTCCTTCCTAACAGCCAACCAAACAACTAAACAATAAATAGATACAAACAAACCCATTATTCTCTTGAAAATAAACCCATTTTTCATAAGTATCTTCATAATGCTAATAAAACCAATTTTACTTGAATGAGATGGATCATTTCACTTAGAAAGATATGAAGAATTGTGTTTATCTCAAGTTACTTAGAACAAAATATTTATTTTTGGTTTCTGTGTGTGTGTTTGTGTGTGTGTGTGTGTGTGTTTAGTCTGGTGTCAAGTGAAGTAAAATTGCCTTATTTTTTTTCCACTTAACATTAACTATCATAAATAGAGTTACTCCTTTTTTTTAAAGTCAATGCAAAACCTGACCTCTTGTCCCAGGGGTGAACTCTAGACAAGAGCCATTATCCCTGAGATTTCTATGTGATTATGATCCCCAAATTAATTTTATAACATCTTTCCAGGATTTGTTGTTGTTACTCCTGTGAAATACATTGAAAGGAGCCTTGAAATCACACTTCCTGAATGGGGAGCAGGAAATGTTTCTCCTTCTTTCTCTATTTCTTCCTACTTTCACCTTGTTATACTACAATAAATAGTTGCTGAGACAAATAAAAAAATATAAAATGAGAAGTTCCCAAATTTCTTATTTTCTTGGACTTATGCAAATTTTTTCTTGATTCTATTTTAGAGGTAAAGTATAACATAATTTAAAATTGAATATTCATTGAAATTTATAAGTACGCTCATATACATAGGGTTGGTTTTTATATAGCATCTCCTCATATGATACAATGGAGTCAGATTTTTACCTGCTTTCTTAGGTCACTGTATAGCTTTCCTTACCTCCTATCCTAGAGAGAGCCTCAAGGAATAGCAGATAATAGGAAATGTTGGTTTAATAATTATTAACTTGCACTGTCTCTGAAAAGAAACTTGATAGCTTTGTGTTTCATTGGTTCATAAAGATGGGGGTAATATTAATTATCCATATGCATTTTTTATGCATTATGTTAGCATCATTCTGTGACTGTTTCTGGATACACAGTGCATTGTTTTAGACAATGGAGATACAGAAACAAATGAGGCCCATTCCAACATCTGGGAACATGTGGGCCTGAAGCCTGAGAAAATGAAAGTACTTATTTCAGTGATGTTATGAGGTTCCATTTTCAACTAACCAGCAAAATGCTATTGAGTTATGGCTAGAGAATTAGTGTGAAAATCCCTGAGTTCAAACCGTAGTGTTGTCAATTTTAAAAAAATATATTCTATAGTAGGAATATACCACTTTTTTGTTTATCCACTTATTTGCCAATGGATATTTTTTCCATCTTGAAGCTATAATGAATAACATTTATCAACAAGGGATGTAAAATTATCTTCCAATCACTGCTTTTAATTACTTTAGACATATACCCAGTAAACATAATTTTGATAAAATGATAATTGTATATTTAGTTTTCACATTGGATACATTGATTTCCATTTTCATTACCAACACAGAGAAGTCTAAATATTTTTACCTTCTTGCGAAAATTTGTTATGTTCTGTATTTTTAGAGTGTTCATTCTCATATGAAATTTCTTCTCATCATGATTTTGACTTGCACTTTCCTAGATATTAGTGATGCTGGATTTTTTTTACTATTTTTTTTTTTTACTATTCAGTGTATTTGTCTTTTAACCCAGGCTATTTTACTTTTAACTGTTACTTTGTACAAACTCTGCTCACATAACAAAGAACAATTATACTTCTTAAGAAAGGCTGAAGAAAAAAATGCTTAAATGTAATGTAAATGTTTTTTCTATGTCTTATGTGAATGGAACAGAGGAAATGAGAAGCTTGTTTCCTTTAAGGCAGATAAAATGAAGCTAGACAAACATCTTGGCAGGCTGAACATCATCACATATGAAAACTCTTCTTTTCCACGTAGCTTTGCAGATTATTACTATCAAATTTCAATCTCCAAATTTTGTTTATTGACCATCCCCTTGACTATAGTTTTATGTGTATGAAATCCATGATTAGAGATAGTAAATATGTGTTGGTAATATTTCCCACTTAAGAACCAAATTGTTTAGGTAACTGCCAATTCCCTTTCTTGGAGTAATATAGCTTGCTTATTATTTCATTGGATCTCCAACTTAGGGCTGCACAAAAGACATATAACAAATCTCGCCTTTTTCTGAAACAGTTTAGAAGTATTTATTATTTTCCTTCATCATAAAAACCATATATATTGTTCCAATACCAGGATCAAAAACACATGGTACCTTGCTTTCATTACTTCTTCTCTCCTAATTACCTAAGTGCTGTGGTGAAAAGGTCCCATGGAAAGCTCTAGATTATAAAGGAGTTAGATATTTCTCATTACAAAACTGTGTACTTGTCTTCTGGCAAGACAAACAATGGACACTCGGATGCAGAACCATGTGAGTGACAGTTCTCAAAATTTCTAAAGGTAAAACCTTTTATTATTTGTGACTATTTTTGACTAAGAACCACTTATAAAATTATGGTAAATATAGGAAAAAATGATTGATATCTTCAACTAGGAAAGGGTCCCTAGGTTTAACAGCAATATAATTATGTAATTTAAAAAATCATTCATTCATTGAAAGAGGAAATTTAGTGATGACATATCACAAGCCATCTATTACTTATTTATTTGTTTCTTTTTATGTTGACTTACTCATACTCAAAAGGGGGAGAGGTACAAATCTAATACCAAATAGATCATTATTGTTGGGTTGACTGATTTGTGCAGTATAGCACTAAGCCATGTAGGTAATATCTTAGGAAAGGACTACAGCAAGTATGTATTTGAGCTGTTTTTGAACATATCTGCAGTCAAAGATTGTTCCCTACTCATTTTTTGTACCTTTTGCAAAAATATATCTATGCGCATCATAGTCTTTATAGAAGATTAATGTCATCTGAAGGTATTCCCAAACTGCAGGCAAGAAACACTACTAGCCATCTTCTATTCCTAGCTCCCAGGTCGAACACCAGAAGTAAGTATATTGTTGTCTGTGTATTCTACTTATAGTTAGATCCACAACATGGATGAGCCTCATGGACAGCTATTTTTAAAATGAATACTAATAAGACATAATTTAGACATAATATATCTACTTTAATATCATGCCCTAATATAACCAATCAATTCCACTCTATTACACCTGATTAGAAAAGTCCTTTCAAATCCCTCTCAAAATATTGTCCGAATTGCCATTGTCCCAGGTTATCATGAAATTATGTCTCACTTATTAGCTGTTGTTCAAAAGTGTTTCATTTAGAAAATATGTTCTAGTTGTTTTAAGATTCAAAGCATGAAAAATAGATTCATTTAGATTCAAATTTCCCCATGAAAGAAGACACCCTCTGATACAATGACAATCAATGACTCTTTAAACAACATCATGAGCTACAGATCTCCAGCTTCATGGCTACCTTACACTATAGTGAGGGAAAACACCCAAAGCCAGGTTATCTAGCTGCATTTTTTTCTCACATAATTTCAAAATACTGCAAAGAGAAAACTAAGTGTTTAGAATGAATGGAATGATGGAAAGATGGAACTGAAACTCTGGTATTTTATCCTTTTTAATCTTGTCAATTCACTATCCCATTGTAGATTAGATGCATCCAACAAGCACATCCTTCAGCACCATCCTAGTTTATAAAGAAGCTACATCTTCATTTGGAACACACGCACGCACGCACGTGCGCACACACACACATTGCAGTTGGGAAAGGCTAATTCTGCAAGTGTAGGATGAGGATTTAATCCAAAAACAACCACAATGAAATTGGATTTGGGGTGGTCTTTAGCAATCCACAAAGAAACCTGAAAAATCCTTTGGAGTCACAACATCTAAGCGGAAACAAGGGAGATTCTAGAGGTAAAAGTGTCTTCTAGATGTTGCTGTCTGACTTCTAAATTTATTTCAAAATATTTTAATGTGTAGTACTTCAAAAAGAACTTTGTAGCCTAGGTCAATGCAAACAGTAATAATACAAATGTCTACCCTCACTGAAATTGGGATTCGTTTTTTTGTTTTGTTTTGTTTTATTTACTTTTTTTGCCAAGGGCAGTTTTGATAGTTATAACATTATCCCTGGGCTCTACAAAATTATCAGTACAGGAAGACTTCCATGGGCAGCAGACATCCATGGGCACAGAAGCTCATGTGTCTGTCCTGTTATGTACCAAATGATTTCCTGGACCTTTTAAGACTTGCGAACTTGGCATTTCTCATCTCCGCCAGAAATTGTGTTTTTTTAGTTATTGAGCTCTATACTTAAGTCTATGGCATAGAAAGTTTGTATCCATCTTAGGTGATTTTCACATTCAGCCATGATTTATTTCCCCTCAATTTTAGAAAACAGATTTTCATCTGTGGATCAATAGTTCTATATCATCCATCTGATTGTATACATGCAAAGATGCTTTGTTCCTGTTGACCCAGTCCAAACCCTCACCATCTCCATCATCACCCTTATTCTCTCAGATTGCTTCCTATCAGTTATCATTTTCAGCTATGCCCCTCTCCATCCCCTCTCCATCTGTACTGGAGACATAAGGGTAATCTTTAAGAAGCATAATTGAGACCATACAATTTTTTATTCAAAGCTTCCCTGCATGATAGCCTCACCTTTTCAACAGCTCTTCTCAGTGCCTTGGCACTTTATACTGTGTTATGCTAGCCTTACACACTCCTTCTAGCAATCACCATCTTATACGCATGCTTGTTGTTGCTTTGAACTCCCCCGAGTCCCTCCATAATAAAAGGCATCTTGTCAATGTCACCATTCTGTGCTTGGTCTGACTGGTATCTCCTCCTCTTTAGGTTTTTTTCTGATCATCTTACTTCAGCCAGGGCTCTGCTGGTGAGCCATATGCTATATTATTCTTTCATGTTCTGTGTCACAATCTAAAAGATTAATCTTTTTTCATCTGTGCTTGTAAATCCAGGAGATTATAAGCTTCTTTTGTTTGTTTGTTTATTTGTTTTTAACTAGGGCCTGGGTACCCTTAACCTTTTTTTTTTTTTTTTTTTTTTTGCTGAAGGCTGATGCTCTGCTACTTTGAGCCACAGATCTAAGTCCAGATTTATGGTGGTTAATTGGAGATCAGAATCAGCTTTCCTAGTCAGGCTCTCTTTAAACTCCAAACCCGAGATCTCAATCTGCTGAGTAGCTAGGATTACAGAGAGAAGCCATGGCACCCACAACTATAAACTCTTGATGACAGATTCTAGCTAGCTTTGTTATCAGGTATCTTCCATGTCTTGTCCATGGTAAGCACTAAACATTTACTTGTTTATCAGAGAGAACAGTAGAGGAGAGGCCTTTTAAAGTTGGTTTCCAGCCCTAGAGAAACCTCAGTAAAAGAATATCATCATCACTGTCTGGCACTGGTGGCTTATGCCTCTAATTTTAGCAACTCAGAAGGAAAAGATGTCAGGATCACCATTTGAAACCAGCGGGGGCAGGACAGTCCAGGAGTCTCTTATCTTCAACCAAAGCAATCAGAAGTGGAGCTGTGGATTAAGTGGTAGAACACTAGTCTTCAGCAAAAGAAGTTCAGGCAAAGCATTCAGGTCCTGCCCAGGGCAGGCACACACACACATACAGACACACAAATGAGACACACATACAGCAATCACCATTATAGATAATGTTGAGCTGTATTCCTGACATTCTCTGAGCTATCACATATATTTCTTCTAACTCTTTGAAGAACTCAATGAGGAATATATGACTACATTTTCAGTAGCAAAGCAAACAGAAAATTATATCTTATAATTATATCTTATTATATCTTAATTTGTAGGTGAGAATGGATTCTTTGTAAATAAGTTTTATTCTTAAGATGGTAATTTTCCATCTCCAAGTCATGGTGGCTTTCTGATATTTGACCATATTGGTTCTCTATTTCACAGATAATCTTCTATTCCATGACTGTGTACTACGGGGCTGAGCTCTGTATGTCATGTTTCATATTCTTACTCTTGCTGTTCCTGCTCAGCCAATAAGAAATACTGGACATGATAGTTCCAAGGCTACAGAAAGCACTGATTCTGAAAATGCCCTTTTCCCTCTGTCTCTTCAGGCTTGTTTCAGTCTTTCTGTATCTGTATATATATAAAAATATGTGTGTGTATGTGTGCGGTATATCACATCATAATTATACATTCATATATTACATATAATAAAACACATATTTTCATGATAGAATCTATAAAAACATATCTACACACAATTAAAGCTATTATATATTATATATAAACCTATTATATGCATAAAGATAGAGCAAAGAGAAGGAGAGCTAAAGCGATAGATCAGAAGGGAGTTAAGTTATCAGGGGAAAATATTTGATTACAAGTACTGAAACATCCTTCAGCTGAGTATCTGTGTTCTGTAGAAATAAGGAAGCTGGTGTGTGGATCACCTTAATTCCAAAGTGTTTGGAAGCAAGAAAGCTATTGATATAATTTTCAGCTTGAGACTTAAGACCTGAGACTCCAGATACCACTGGTACAAATCCCAGGGCCAGAAGCTAGAGAGAGAGATGCTAGATGGGTTTGGAAGACACAGAGCAAGTAGCACCTCCTCTGACCCTTGGTTCCACTTGGGCTCTTAAGGAGAGTAAATAACACCTGCCTGTGCACACAGAGGTGGTATTCTACCAAATCATATGCTAATCTCCTCTACAGGTACCCTCACGGACACACATGAGGATGCCCAATCATGGTGATCAAAAGCAAAATCACCTGCTTTTTGTGGCAGCAGCTTAAATACCTGCTGACCCACTCACTGGGTATAGGCATTGCTTTATTGGATATTCCAGCTATTGGAGTATCCACTAATCCAGTTAAGTTGATACCCGGAATCAACTACCTATGGCCTAAATGTGAAAAGACCTTCCCAGTCCCCTGACAATACCTTCTGACTAGTTCTTTTGATGCTCAACTTTCTCTTGACCCTGTTCATTTAAACGTTTTGCTTCAGAAATATTGGAAGAAAAGAAAAGCGTGGTAAAATTTTCTTTCAGATATTCTCTCCCTGATACAAATGACAATGCAAACAATATTTAATAAACCTGCTTGAAGTTTTAAGTAATAATTGAGGTCAAGCATTACTTCTGGATGCTTAATCTTAACCTCCTTTTCCAACCTCTCATTATCTTCATAACAATAGCACTGGGCAAACGAGTTTCAGTCAAGATCTCCAGAACTTTGTAGACAAAAGGCAATATTAGTTTACTACAATCTCATTGTTTTGCAGGCTTATGCTTTTCTCCTAAATCCCTGAAAATACAGCTTTCTGCTTCATGATACCTCCTTGCTTGTTTTACTACTGAATTGTTTCCACTGAAACATTTTGGTGAAGTTGAAATTCAAGATAATATACTGAGTCTTTCCTGTGATTTACTGTGGCTCTGACATCATGCCCTGATAACTCAAAAAGTCTGGATTGCAGAGAACTTTCTCTTGTATTAGAACCTCTGTTCTTTCAATGTTTGTTTGTTGGTTTGTTTGCACCTAAAAACAAAATGAAATAGCAACATAAAACATGACCTTTCCTTTAATATATGATCATAGCAGGGCCTTAAAACCGCATTGGGCTGAGAAGCATGAACTCTTTTCTGGGGCCCACAAATGAATCACAGGCAGAATAAAAGCTGGGCATCCCTGCCTTCACTTGCTATTTCTGCTCTGTGCAATTTTCCATTCAGCTACCTTGGAATCCAGGACAGACAGAATGATTTGATAATTATGCACTTATCTCTCCATGATGAAATGCCAAAAGTAAGCATACTTTTCTTTTTACTAAGCCATATATTTTTCTCCTAGTCCTCCCTACACCCATACACACACACCCACACACATAGACATGCATGTGCACAAACCCATGAACAGACAGACAGATAGACAGACAGACAGACAGACACACACACACACACACATACACACACACACACACACACACACACACACACACACACACACACACACACACACACACATACTTTTCTTTCTCTGACCACCAGGAATGATTCCTATCTACTGATACATATAACTTGAGGATAAGCCTCCAGTAACTAAGAGATAAAAACCAATAAGCAAGGCCAGCACCTGGCAGGGACATGCACTTTGTCAAATACCCCAAACCTGAGTTCATGAACTCCACTTAAATACATGGCATTTACTATCTCTAAGAAGGAGGAATACAGCTTTGAGGCAATAGATATTTTCCTCTTCTTAGCCTGCAAAATTATTAAACTTTTATTTCTTTTGTATTTCTTTTCTCCAAAAACTCTGCTCTCTCTGTCTCTGTCTCTCTCTCTTTCTGTGTCACTATCTCTTGGTACTTGGCACTTGGCTATGAGTTCAGAGTACCCTGTTTCTGGTAAGAAATACAACTCAAATATGTGTCACATGGTCTACTTTTACATACAGACATTTGATATGTTATGTCCTTTTTCAGAAGCATAACATATCCATTACTTAATTGAATCTCCACATAAACCGATGAAACATGACCTCTATTTTACTAAAGAAAGGGGGCGGCAGTGGGGTGTGGGGGAGGGTAGAAGATGGGAAGGGATGGGAAGGGGAAACAAAGGAGGAGGCAACAATGCTTAATAAGAAATGTACTCATTATCTTGCCCATGTAATTATAACCCCTCTATACGGTATTTTCACAATAAAAAAGTGACTACTAAAAAAAACAAACAAACCTGAAGACCTGGAAAGTTAGCCTGTTTTTTTTGTTCGTTTATTTGTTGTTTGTGATTGGTGCCAGTCCTGGGGCTTGAACTCAGGGCCTGGGTACTGTCTCTGAGGTTATTTTTTTTTTTTTTTTTTGTCGGTCGTGGGGCTTGAACTCTGGGCCTGGGCGCTGTCCCTCAGCTCTTCAGCTCAAGGCGAGTGCTCTACCACTTGAGCTACAACGCCGCTTCCGGTTTTCTGGTGGTTTATTGGAGATAGGAGTCTCACGGTCTCTCCTGCCCGGGCTGGCTTTGAACCGCGATTCTGAGGTTATTTTTGTTCAAAGATAGTGCTCTACCATTCGAGCCACAAATCCACTTACAACTTTTTTGATAGTTAATTGGAGCTAAGAATCTTACAGACCTTCCTGCCCAGGCTGGCTTTGAATCGCAATATTCAGATATCAGCTTCCTGAGTAGCTAGAATTACAGGTGTGAGATACTAGTGTCTGGCTAGCCTGGCTTCTTCATGCCAGAAGCTTCTGGCCTGACATGAATAGCTGTGATTCTCAAGATGAGACAACCTGTTGCTTACAATTCCTCACAACTGAGGAGTTAGCTCCCCAAAATGCTGTGTCCCAAACATTGGAACCATGAGGATGTTTTAGGGGCTACCAGACCTTATTCTGGAACAGACTGCTGTGATTTTAAGGCACTATTGCTCCAGAATTTAGGCTTTTTGTTAGACAGTTCTTTGAGGAAGTTGGCTTCCCTCTGTCCCCTTTCAGTCTACCTTTTCCAGCAATTAATCATCTATGGCATTTTCTAGTTACCCAGAAAGCTCTGAAAATGTTCCTGCTAAGAACTAAATCCCTCCAATTAAACTTATTTTAGACAAAATGATTCATTTTATAATTAATTTAAGTACTTTAAAAGTTAACTCTTATTTAGATTCTAGTGATAATTGGGGTGGCTTATTTTATTTATTTTTTTGTTATTGCTGTAAATAACACTGAGAAAGGGCTAAAGACAATTGATATAATAAAATGATAAAAAAATATTGGTCAAAACATTTTTGTATTCTAGACAGGATGATATTTCTTTCTCCATGTTATAATATTTGCCCTAGTGTATGAGGTAGGTGATGGTTCTGTGTGAGAAACTTAAGTTTTGACAACGCAATTAACATATAAAAGTGATGGGACTGAAACAGACTTATCTCCATCCATACCCATAGTCCTGTGAGAATTGTAATAAGAGGTCAGCTCCCCATATCTGTGAGTTCCACACAAGTAGATCTAACCAATCAGATGCTTGGAAACAAACATATCTACATAGAACATGTACAGTCCTTGTCCTTATTTCCCTCAATAATGTACTATAGCAATGAGGTGTATGCCATTTACATTGTATTAGGTATTGGAGAGAATGTAGATGAGTTAACCTTTACAGAACTATGTGCACAGATTATAAAGTAATACTGTAATATTTTATATAAGGAACAGATACTGGATGCTGCAGGGATCTTGTAAGCAATTCTCGGAAGGCCTCAGGGAATAATTTGTGACTGCAAAAATCCCCCATTTCCATCTATGCCAAGATAAGCAGAATGGCACAGAAAGGTAGGATTGCAATTTTTTTAAAATGATGGAAGAGCTGGGCACTGGTGGCTCATGTCTGTATTCCTAGGTACTCAGGATTGTGAGATCTGAGGATTGAGGTTCAAAGCCAGCCATGGCAGGAAAGTCCATGAGACTCTTAGTTCCAATTAACCAGAAAACCAGAAGTGACATTGTGGTTCAAGTGATAGAGCACTAGCCTTGAGCTGAAGAGCTGAGGGACAGTGCCCAGGCCAAGAGTTCAAGCCCTATGACCGACCAAAAATGAAAAAGAAAGAATAGAAAAAAATGATGGAAGAAGTCAGGTCAGCCTGCAATTATTTCTAGAAAATAAGACAAAGAAAGGGCCAAGAATATGGTAAATGAACTATATAGAATTCCGTTAATGCTAAAGTTTAATTCTAGAGTAGCTACCAACTATTTGTGGCTCCAGATAGATTATTTCTTTTCCTGGAAATGGAGGAAGTAATTTGAAGTCAGATCCTTGCATGTTAGCCCTTGAGCTTTGGCTCTATCTTTGTTTTTGTTTTTTACATTTGGGTATTTATTTATTATCTTGAAATAGTTCAACAGCAGAATTCGGTTTAACAGAGTTTATAAATACATTTTGATCAATGTCACCCTTTTCAACATTCTCACCCTACTTTCCTCTACCTACTGCTTCCTTCTGTCTTTGTAATTTTGGAGGATATATATTAAATTCTTGACTGCCTTCTCCCCCACCCCCTCCTCTTCATTTGTTTACCCATTTCCCTTGACCCCACACCACCCCTTTCAAGTACCTGCTTCCTGGTGGTATTTTTTGTTGAAGTTTGACTTTACCTTTCTATGGTGACATAGGGTGAACAAGTGCAGCAATGATACTCACTAGCCACTTTGTTGAAAATGAACTATACAACTTGTGAGTGGGGATGGAAGGGAAAATCCAGGAGAGAACGAGGGAAGGGGTGAAACTGTCCAAAATGAAATATACTCATTACATCATCCCTATAGTAACAGTAAAAAATGCATGGAAGGAATAGAAAAATAATTTTGTTATTTGAGTACTCCACTGAATCTACCATATTTCAGTTAATACATTTGTGCACACTTGCATTCCATACAATGTATTTACTTACTAAGTTTATAAGCTAAATCTAGCTTCCATATATAAGAGAAAATACGCTTCATTTGCTTCCTTTGTCTTTTGGAGCCCCACTTCACTCAACATAATTTTTCCAGCTCTTTCCTTTTCCTAGTCTTTTAGTCTTTGAAGTTTTGAGGTACTTTTTAGCCTCATATATACAAACATAGCACACATATATGCCAATTAAATTAAAAAAATTACGAAGTACATATATATGTACCTTGTAAGATAGTACTTTGTAAATTTTATTTTATATGTGCACTTTTTAAATTGAAAAAGCATGTATATTATTTTTATGTTTAATTTAATTGAAAGAATAGTTTTTTTTAAAAATTATTTATTTTCCTCAGGGAGAGTACTGCTTTGGGCAAATTAATAGCTTCTTGTCTCTGAAGTTCGGTACAGTATTTGAAAAGACAGAGATAATGAAACCTCTATGTTTAACGGAGAAATATAAAGATAACATATTCCAGGGAAGTTTTATAGTCTAGGCACATCAGAAACTTCCCAAAGATAGAACTGTTGTAAAATTTTATGTTTAGCCCATTGTAATGTTGATCCTGCAAAACAGTCCTGTAACTTGGAGCCGCTATCGATGGAAAATACATATTTTAAAAAAGTTGATTTGGTTGAAATTCAGTGGTGCTCGGATGGACAAATGTAATTACACCCTTAATTTGTGATGGTTTGAAATTATGATTTCTTTGGTTTGAGAACAGTGCAACCACAGCACTTTGCATGTAGACCTTCCAGGCTAGCTACATACTTGCTCCAAGACTGTCTCTCACTATGCTGACCAGAATTAGCAGCAGCATGAGCTTCAGCCACAACTTAGCTCAAAGACAATAGCTTTGCTAGCCCATAATGCTCAGGAAGTGAAAGTTAAAGCAATTTGCATTCACAATATGTCCCTTTGACTTCCTTCTCTTGGAGGGAGAGTGTGTTCATGTTTAAGGTATGGCAGCCTTATGTAGCCCAGACTGGCATCAAACTAGTGTTCTCAGTCCTTCAGCTGCTCTAACATACTCTCCAAATGCATTTGTTGTTGTTATTATTGTGCCATTACTAAGCTTTAAACTAAGGACCTGGGTGCTGTGCCTTAGCTTTTTTGATTAAGGATGGATCTCTACCACTTGAGTGATGGCTTCACTACCAGCATTTTAGTGGTTCATTTGGGTAAGATTCTCACAGACTTTCCTGCCCAAGATGGCTTTGAACTTCAATCTTCAGATCTCAGCTTCATGAGTAGCTAGGATTACAGATGTGAGTCCACAGCATCTGGCTTCACTTGCAAATGTTAAACTAACAATGAATTAAAAGTATTGTGGTCATTAACTACCCATTCAATACATTTTTTTCTATTACATATTGTTTTAAATGTAAATCATGGAAGGAATCACAGTATCAGAAGACAAATCTTTTCCTGGCTTGGTGACTTGAATACAAGTGTTGTTAGATGAACAAAGTAACCATCAGTGTCCTGGATGAGAACTTTATAAGAAAGGCAAAGGCTATCCCTGTATGTCTGGTCTTTAAAACATAAGCCCATAGTAAAAACCAAGGATATTGCAGGAAACAATATCAGTTAAGATGATTTTGTGGGAGTAGAGAAAATGATTTGACCCAGATGTGTAGCTTTCTAATGGTCCGGCTTAATATTATTAAGTTAAACCTGGGAACCTCTGGAGGAATAAATTCTTATTAAATAATTATTCTGAGGATAATATTAGAATGAGATTTGGGCTATAGGTAAACAGAGAGTGGAGAATTTTCTGTGCATTTCTTTTATTTATTTATTTATTTATTTTCTTATTGTGAAAATACTGTACAGAGGGGTTACAATTACATGGGCAAGATAATGAGTACATTTCTTATCAAACATTGTAGCCTCCTCCTTTGTTTCCCCTTCCCATCCCTTCTCATCCTCCCCTCACCCCCCCACCCAATCCTCCTCCCCCCCCACCGAAGTTGTAAATTTGTTTTTGACATAACAATTTGTACATCTCATTGTTGCAATGGGTCCACTTGTATCCCTATTTAAATGATTTGTTTTTTCCCTTCCCCTCCACAAAATATACCAACATCAAATACAGTGAAAGCAGGGGTTATACTGTGGGGGAGGGACATACAAACCAACAAAGAAATAATCTTATAAATGTGTTAGAAACAATCGCATGAAAGAAAAAAAAACATTTGAATACATATCTTAGGGTTCATTTCCCTAATATCACCTTATCTGACCTTTTCTGCTTGACTCAGACATATACTAGATATTGCAAATGAGGGAAGCCATGGGACCTATGTTTCTTTGAGGCTGGCTTACTTCACTTAATATAATTTTTTCCAAGTCTTTCCATTTCCTAACAAATGGGTCAATGTCATTCTTTCTGATAGAGGCATAGAATTCCATTGTGTATATATACCACATTTTCTTGATCCATTCATCTACTGAGGGGCATCTGGGTTGGTTCCATATCTTAGCTATAGTAAATAGAGCTGCAATAAACATAGTCGTGCTGGTAGCTTTAGTGTGGTCTTGCTTGTAAACATTTGGGTAAATGCCCAAAAGTGGGATTGCTGGGTCACAAGAGAGCTCTATGTAGAGTCTTTTGAGGAACCTCCATATTACTTTCCAAAGTGGTTGAACAAGTTTACACTCCACCAACAATGAAGTAAGGTTCCCTTCTGTCCACATCCCCTCCAGCATCTGTTGTTTTTAGAGTTCTTGATTTTAGCCATTCTAACTGGAGTGAGATGGTATCTCAATGTTGTTTTGATTTGCATTTGAGAATCCAAGAACCATAGGAAGAACTCAGTATGTCATTCTTCCTTTTTTAAATTTTTTTATTTATTTATTTTTTTAGTATGTCATTCTTTCTGATGGATGCATAGACCCAGAAACACAAGAAATCAAAGAAAGGTTGGACAAATGGGATTGCATGAAACTGCAGAGCTTCTGCATGGCAAAGGACATAGCTAGCAAAATCAATAGAAAGCCCATGGATTGGGAGAAGATCTTCACTAGCCATACAATGAACAAGGGTCTCATATCTAAATTGTACCTGGAACTCAAAAAATTATATCCCCCAACAACAATTCTTCAAAGAAACAACTGCCCAATAAATAAGTGGGCTAAAGACTTAAAGAGAAAATTCTCTGAAGAGGAAAGAAGGATGGCCAATAGACATATGAAGAAATGCTCAACCTCTCTAGCCATAAAAGAAATGCAAATCAAAACAACATTGAGATACCAACTCACCCCAGTTAGAATGGCTATGATCAAGAACTCTAATAACAACAGATGCTGGAGGGGATGTGGACAGAATGGAACAGTACTGCATTGTTGGTGGGAGTGTAAACTTTTTCAAATACTTTGGAAATCAGTATGGAGAATCCTCAAAAACTCCAGGTAGAGCTCCCCTATGACCCAGCAATCCCACTTTTGGGCATTTACCCAAATGTACACAAACAAGACCACACTAAAGCTACCAGCATGACTATGTTTATTGCAGCATTATTTTCTGTGCATTTCTCTTTTTATATTATGATAATCTTCAAATATTGTATAATAGGGTCTATTTTCAACATGTCTTTTTGTGTGTAGAGTGCATCTTGATTCATCCTTTCTTTCCTTTTTGCCTGTTGACTCAGAGCCTGGGCACTGCCCCTGAGTTTTGTGCTCAAGGCTAGCACTCTAACACTTGAGCCAAATCCTCACTTCCAGCTTTTTGATGGTTAATTGGAATTAAAAGTCTCATGAACTTTCTTTGCTTTGAGCTGTGTTCCTCAGATCTCACCCTCCTGAGTAGTTAAGATTATAAGTGTGAGCCACCAGTACCCAACAGATTATTTCTTAAATCCCAGGACAATTAACTATTTATAAGTTTTACCATGGGAATGGGGCTGCTGATATGGGAAGTGGCATAGATGTTTTCCCCAAGATTCTGGAAAGAATTTTGAGACACCTAAAAAGAAATTCACTGGATTTTGGAGACAAAGAATAACTCTTAAATATGTCCTACCAAATTTATTGATTGCAGGTGGCTTTTTCCAGATATTAAAAAAAATGGAAGAACCAGGCACTATTGAGTCATTCCATTCTTGTAATCCCAGCTACTTAGGATGAAGATGAGATATGAAGATCACAGTTTGAATCCAAATCGAGAAGAAAAGACTGTGAAACTCTTATCTTCAATTAACCAAAAAGTCAGAAGAGGTATGGTTCAAGTGGTAGAATACCAGCCTTGACCATAAAAGCTAAGTGAGAGTACAGAGGTCATGAGTTCAAGCCAAAGTATTAGTACTATATATATATATATATATATATATATATATATATATATATATATATATATCAAACAATTAAAAATGGAAGAAGATCCTCCTTAATTGGTGGTTCTATAGTTCCTTATAGAATATTTATAGACTTTTTTTCCTTATTTTTCATGGGGCTTGAACTCAGGGCTTGGGCCCTGTCACTGAGCTCTTTTGCTCAAGTCTGGCACTCTACCACTTTGAGCCACAGGGCCACTTCTAGTTTTATGGTTGTTAATTGGAGATAAGAGTCTCACAGCTTTTCCTGCTCTGGCTGGCTTTGAACCATGATCCTCAGATCTGAGGCTCCTGAGTAGCTAGGATTATAGGCATGAGCCACTGGCACCTAGTGCTCCATTTAACTTTATAACTAAGCTCCATAGCATGATTCTTCCTTAATTTAGCCTTTGTTCTTCTTTTCTTTATAATGCAGACAATGTGACTTATCCTGAAATGGTCTTGGAAGGTATCAAGATGGAAGATTCATATTAAGTTGTTTGAAACATAAAGTACTAGATTTATATACATTTTTAAATAAGTGAAAAATTTCAACACTTTTTGATCTGTCATTTTTCATTTTAGTTATTGATGGTGGGATATTTCATTTCAAATGATCTCGCATTCATATACACACATACACAGACATACATACACACATACACAAAATTCTTGAGAAATTTGAGCTAATATTGGCTAATACCTATCATAATCTGAGAATTTTAAATACTTTACTCAATATTCACAGTAAATATTGTATGACTAGGTTGGTGATAAGTTCCTTTGAAGATGTGACATTTTATTTTTTATTTTTTATTGTTATTGTTAAGGTGATATACAGAGGGGCTACAGTTACATAAGTTAGACAAAGAGTACATTTCTTTTTAAACAATATCACCCCTTCCCTGGCTCTATCCCAGTTTTTCTCTTCCATTCCACCTCATAAGTTGTATAGTTCATTTTTAACATAGTGTCTAGTGAGTACCATTCTTGCGTTTGTTCACCCTTTGTCCTATCATTTTTGTCCCTTCCCTGTTCCCTTCAAAAGACAAATAAATGAACAAATGAGATAAAAAGGAAAAGAAAAACAGCAACAAATAAGAAAAAAAATCTTTTGTTTCCATTACCTGGAGTTTAATTCCAGAATGTGCCTCTAAATCTATGAGTAAACATATCAGATGATAAAAAGTTTAAAAAAATACCCTGGGGCATGATAAATTATGCAGCTATCTAGGTATTCACATAAAGTGAGAACAAAGGATAATGTTCTTAGGAGAGGATCACAAAGTCTCAATAATTATGTGCATCTGATCAAGTAAAATTAAAAAAAAAATTTGAGGGGGTCCAGTTGTGGGGCCTGAACTCTGGGCCTGGGTGCTGTCCCTCAGCTCTTCAGCTCAAGGCTAGCGCTCTACCACTTGAGCCACAGCGCCACTTTGGCTTTTTTCTTTTTCCTTATGTGGTGCTGAGGAATCGAACCCAGGGCTTCAAGCATGCAAGGCAAGCGCTCTACCACTGAGCCACCTTCCCAGCCCAAGTAAAATTAAATTTTAACTTGATTGTTTGGTAGCTTAGAATTCCTTCTTCCATCCATTGATGAGGCACTATCATTTTTGTGTTACAAAAGGTATAGTTGAATGTGACAAGGATCTGTCAAGGTATGCATGGGAAATATCTGGCCAAGGTTAGGTTTGTCTCTCATATTGATAAAGATATACTCAGAAATCTGTAACTTGGTTTTTTTTTTTTTTTTGGTAGTCCTATGATTTAAATCCAAGGGCTCACATTTGCTTGCTAGATAGATGCCTTACAGCTTGGGCCACACCTCTAGCACCTTTTCATTGTAGTTATTTTTGAGAAAGGATTTTGTTTTTGCCTGGTCCACTCAGGACCATGATTATCCTGTTCACATTTCTCTCTGTAACTTGGAAGAAAGGCACAGACCATTATGTTCAGTTTTTTTTTGTTAAGATGGAATCTCATGAATGTTTTTTTCTAAGTATCAGCCTCTCTTTTAGCTGGGATAATAGATGCTTACCACTATGCCCCACTAATGGGCACAGTGATAGTGTGTGTGTATGTGTGTGTGTGTGTACATCCATTTGAAAGTATTAAACACAATTATTTTAAAATGCAAAAAAATTGTAAATTATATTTAAAACAGATCTAGACAGAACCAAGAGTAAAAGACAATAATCAAAAATAACAATAAATTTCCAACTTGAAATTATTTGATTTCTGTACACTTAGATCTTAGGTAATTAAACATAATTTTTTTAATTTAATTTTATTTTATTTGTGAACATACTGTACAGAGGAGTTACAATTACGTGGACAGAATAATGCGTACATTTCTTACCAAGCATTGCAGCCTCCTCCTTTGTTTACCCTTCACATCCCTTCCCAGCCTCCCCCCTTCCCCCCCCATCCCAATCCTTCTCCTCCAACCCTCTTACCCTCCCCCCCGCACCGACGTTGTAAAGCTAGTTTTGGACATGACAACTTGTACTTCTCATTGTTGCAACAGGTCCACCTGTATCCTTAAACAACTGGTTTTTCCCCATCTCCTTCACAAGTTATACTGACATCAAATATAGTGAAAGCGGGGGTTATACTGTGGGGGAGGGATATACAAAGCAACAAAGAGATAATCTTATAAATGCGTTAGAAACACATACATGAAAGAAAAAAACATTAAAATACACATCTAAGGGTTCATATTCTTGACATCACATTATCTGACCTTTTCCGCTTGACTCATACATATACTAGATATTGCAAATAAGGGAAACCATGGGACCTAAAAAATTATATTAAACATAATTTTAACAGCACTATTAAACCCGAAATATAGGAAAAGCTTCCAGATCGAAAAAAATAGAAAAAGGTTGAAGAGAAGGAAACTAAGTAGGATAAATTAATGAAAAGAGTAGAGTAAGCAAGTTTAGAAGTAAATTGCCTTGAGTCATGTGAACACTGGAGCACTATAAAGATTTTTGGTGACCACACCATTCAGGAATGAACAACTTGCCTGGGTTTCACATGACAGAAAGTGACTTGGAAAATGAACATATCACTTCTAAATGTCTTGCCTTTAGCAAAATAATGTGCCAGGAAAACCTCTCGCTTATAACAGATTGCCAAATGTGGTGTATAATTTCTTTTTTTCATATTACTTTTATTATTATCTTTTGGTAGAAGTACAAAGCTTAACAAAGGTTTAACAATACACTTTGTGAATACAGTAAATCTTGATTAGGGTAGTTAAGTAGATGGAAAAACATCCACTTTATCAGTGTCCCCTGAGAGTCTGCATTTACACACCTACCTTTATGTGAGTCTTGGAGCACCATGTATATTAGCTTCATGGTCTAGAAAAGACTGTGAGGAAATTCAACAGCAGTGTACTTGAAAAACATATATATATATATATATACTTATATATACATATATATATAAAATGTATTTTAATCAATACATAGCAATCATACATAATTAAGGGGTTTTATGTGGTATATCCATGCATATATATGATATAATTTTGATCAGATGAGAGTTATTAAGGAGTCTATTACCACAGAAATATATTTATGCGTTTAAAATCTTCACATCCTCTCAACTAGCTGTTTCCTGTTGAGGGTTAATTGATGCACCATAGAAAAATAAATGCAAATTAAGAGAAATTTTAATTGCAGGTCTTTAAGACAGGCACATATGATGTACAGTAAAGGACAAGCTCAAAATATAATATCAGTAAATACTAAGAAAATAATGAGGCTTTGTAAGCAACTAAGAGAGGAAATGCTAAAACTCTAAACCACAATCACGCCTTTTTTGAAGGATTTCTGATATTAGAAATATAAGCTGTGGAAGCTGAGAATGGGCGGCTTAGGGCTAATAAACCAGAACACTCCAGAGGAAAATTAACTCTTAAACATTAGTTTGAACCCAGTGCCTTTCAATAGCATAGTTTAGTAATATCTAGTTACTTAAACAAAGTATAGCACATGGTTAATTTCAATGCATGAGTGACTGTGTAAAACTTCCAAGAATCTAAACAAAGACATTTCTGTAGAGATGTTTTGTGAACTAAATCTGAAATCTATGCTGTTATTGGGGTTTATCCTTCAGCACAAATGAGAAATAATTTAATGAACAATTTTCAGAAATTGGAAGGTTGGGCTTATTCACATTTGTAAAGTCACTAGGAGTAAAGCAACTAGAGTAGATAAAGCTCAGTCTCGTTCAGTAAATGGTGTATTGATTTTACAACTTTGCATGCGCGTTGTAGTGTTTAGGATTCATGTATTATGTTCCAGTATCTGCTTGTTCCCAGAGGGCCTGAATCCACAGCAGGAAGGTGAGAACCCCTCTAATTTGTTTAACTTATGTAGCATTTAGTCTGGAGTCTGACAACTATTAGAGGAAATAAAGAAGTCCACATGACATGGAACACACACACACACACACACACACACACACACACACACACAGACTATAAGAGAAAGGAAAGAAAGACAGGGAGAAACTAGTTTTTCCAGGCATTATGCCAGACCATGGCAATATAAATTATAAAATGTACATCTTGCATTATATAATGAGGTGGACTGTCAAGTTCAATGCCATCAGAAAAAGGCTCTAATGTAGATAATGTGAAATCGTACCGGAAGAATCTTCAGAAGAGAACAAAGTTTCAAATGGAAAGCAGGTAAAATCATAGAGAAGGTTACAGGAGAGTAGATGCTAGGCCTTGAAGGGGGCTTGTTGAGAGACTAAGAAGAGGAACTGAATTCAGTGGAATCTATGCATTAGCATAGCCTGAAAGGAAAAGACACTTTTATAGACATATAATCTAGTAAGGGAGCTTGGAGCAGAGAACACTATGTGCAGGCCTTGAGACTAGAGAGGCCTAAAGAGACAGGACTATAAAAAGCCTCAAAAAAAGGTAATTTTTTAGCAAAAAGTGTTCTACGTGTTTTTGTATGTGTGTATATATGGATGTGTGTATGCATGTGTGTATATATGTATGTGTAAGTGTGTGTGTGTGTGTGTGTGTGTGTGTGTGTGTGTGTGTGTGTGTGCGCGCGCCAGTACTGGGGGTTGAACTCAGGGTTTAGGTGCTGTACCTTAGCTTTTTTTTTTTTTTTTTAATATTATTTTATTTTATTTGAGAACATACTGTACAGAGGGGCTACAATTACATGGGCAGGATAATGCATACATTTCTTACCAAGCATTGCAGCCTCCTCCTTTGTTTACCCTTCACCTCCCTTCCCAGCCTCCCCCCTCCCCCCACCCAATTATACCCCCTCCCCCCCCACCGACATTGTAAAGCTGGTTTTGACATGACATTTTGTACTTCTCATTGTTGCAACAGGTCCACCTGAATCCTTAAACGACTTGTTTGCCCCCATCTCCTCCACATGTTATACTAACATCAAATATAGTGAAAGCGGGGGTTACACTGTGGGGGAGGGACATACAAAGCAACAAAGAAATAATCTTATAAATGCATTAGAAACATATGCATGAAAGAAATGAAAACATTAAAATACATATTTAAGGGTTAATTTTCCTAACATCACATTATCTGACCTTTTCTGCTTGACTCATACCTATACTAGATATTGCAAATAAGGGAAACCATGGGACCTATGCTTCTTTGGGCCTGGCTTACTTCACTTAATATAATTTTTTCCAAGCCTTTCCATTTCCTAACAAATGGGGAAATGTCATTCTTTCTGATGGAGGCGTAGAATTCCATTGTGTATATATACCACATTTTCTTGATCCATTCATCTACTGAGGGGCATCTGACAAGACTAGTACTTTACCACTTGAGCCATATCTCTACTTCCGGCTTGTTGCTGGTTAATTGTAGATAAGGGTCTTATGGACTTTCCTGGTTTTGAACCCACATCCTCAAATCTCTACTTTTTGAGTAGCTAGGATTACAGATATGAGCCCCAGATGCTCAGCAACCTGTTTTTAACAATAAATGTATCATTCTTGCCAGACTAAATTAATGTCTTTTATTTTTGTAAATTGTATTACAATGGTTATAAATCAATATCAATATCAGTTCTCTGTATGATATCATATAGCCAAAAAGAAACCTGTGACAGAAGACAAAGACATCACAGACTCTCCTTCGCAAATTAGCACACAGATTTTGTCATGAAATCTGAAGGTAAGGCAAAACAAGCCTCTTTATTTGTTGCCTGTGTGCTGAGCACTAGATTCAGCATTTTATAAACATTATTTTATTTAATCTCCCCAAGAACTTTGACAGTATGTATTTCAAAACTCTTAGACATAAAAAATATTCTAAGAAGCTAAAAAATTGCTCCAAATTAAAGAATACATAAATGAAAAAGTGATTTCAATACCTGTATTGTATACAAAAAAGGTATGGAACTCTAATAGCTGCTCTAAAGATGAGCAGATCACCAATCTGTACTATACCAACTGAATTTTACGCTCCAAGACAACACAGAAACACATGCTATAAGGTATTGGAGTTAGAGAAAGAAAATCAGAGAACTTAGAGATGAAGACTCAGAACTGCTCTAAGGAATCCAGAAGCTGCCCAGGATTGTGGAGCCTGCATTTATTTACTCTTCTCTGGTGTTAGACACTGGGTTTTCTGGTGACGGACAGAGGACTCAAGCCTGAGTAGAGACAACACAAATATCCCCTTCTCTCTGGCAATGACAACCTGCCTGTTAGGCATCCAGTGTTTTCTATGGTCTATGGCAAGTCCTTTGGAGATGAGCAAACAGAGGGTCCATGAAGACCATATGTCTTGGCACTATTACCTTTGATGAATCCAAGTCTGGACAAGACATGCTGAATCCCTAACTTCCTCACCGATGCATCAAATATGGTACCAGAAATTTAGGACACTTAAATTGACCTTGTCCTTATGTCTGACAAGGGAAAAATTTAAGCAAGACTTGAACATAAGGATACTGCATTAAAAGAAAAATTATGACATAAAAAGAGAGAACATGGAATAGACATGCCAGGGGAAGACAGCACTTCAGCCCGTCTCTGCCATCTTTGGCAAATTTTCTTCTTTATAGAGAATTTTCTAGGGTTGAAAAGGGGAATTGGAGTTTGTGAAGGTGGCTTTCTGATTGGGCAGTTTCCTTTCTATTTCCTGTAAACTTATGAAGCCAAAGATTTACTGTCTACATCTTATTTCCTCATTCTTCTATGCTTCTTGCTCTTTCATTCTTTTGTCTTCCCTTGCCCCCATTCCTTTATCTGGCAGGTTTGGGTTTAGCAGCTTAGCCTGACATCTGTGAATTCTATAGGCTGCAATTCCCTGATTATCTGCTTTTCTACTAACTCCTATCAGTGCTAGTGAGTTACCTCCAAGAGTCATTTTTTAGGCAGACATGCTGCCCATATGTGATGGAATATGGGAATATCATGTTTCTATAGGTATATCAATTTAGTGTAATAACTTTCCAACCTTAATCATACCTTTCTGCCCCTAGAGTAGCATTAGAGAGTGTCAGTTGGAGGGGGCTTGATTTTCAACTAGTCATAATTTAGTTAAAGGCTTCTATAAGGGTACCTATACTCATTTAAATAATAAGTATAATATTTTAAGTTTACAAAATTCATATGATTGGAGGTGTGGGAGATACTCAGGGAAGGCTTATTATTAAATTGATGTTACTATATTTCCCTAAGTGCCCTAAGGTATACAGAGAAGCAGAGCTACATGAAACTCATTGCACACACTTTAAAATTCACCAAATAGATACATTAAAAATAGTTATACTCAGGAGAAAAAGCAATTTTCACACTACATAAGAATTTCTTTAACTACCAAATTCCCCCCTAGTGTATTTCTATTAGGTTTCCAGTTACAAACAGAAAAAAATCAATTTGCAAGCAAGTTTTGCAGTGACACATCTATTGCATACAGCAAAATACTGTAGTATCACTTTTTGAAAGATTGAAACATAAAACACTTGGGAAACCAAGCATCGAAGCAATGCATCCTGGGAGAGGACACAGGGACCATTCTTCAATTCTCCTGTTGTGTCAATGGATGATTAACTCATCAGTCCTGAGAGTTTCTTGCATGCCAGCACAACTCCCAAATTAATTCCTCCTGATGAACTTCTTTTTTTTCTTTTAAAGTAGTTTCCCATTGCTAGTATCTAGAAATCCTACACATGACTTATCTAGAGGTCCAGCTGCTTGGCTGATAAGGAGATTACTAAGTAAACTTTTAACCCAGCCAGATGGTAGCTGGCCATGTTTGACTTGAAAATTTTTCAGTTCTTTGCATTAGCAAAGAGCTAAAATTGTGAAGGATAAGGTCTTTCTCCTCAACCATTTGCCAGGGTAATGTCACTGTAATAAATTTTCAGACTCTGGAATGGCATTCCTGAAAAATGTAACATTTGATCAAATGCATGGAGAATGTAAATTTTATTGAAAGTATAAACAATAACTGTGGCAGCAAAACATGACTTTTTTCTTGTAAGAATGAGTAAGGTAAAAAATGTTTTCATATAAACAAAATCTCTTCATAAACCTTTTGGAGTAATAATCAACATGCCTATGATGGCTAGATATAAGTCCTTCTAAACACCTTCTTAAATACCAAAGGAAGGTAGACGAGAGAATACAACAGTTATGTGATGTGAAGTTGTGCTTTCCAGTCCTGCACCACCCAAGGACCACCTGCATGACCTTGAATTTGTCTTTACTCACACACAAAATAGTGACAAAGATATCACCCCACTGTGACATAGTATCCCTGAAGTGCCATCTATTATAAGTAGTATGGTCATTAATATCTTTTCTCATTCATTTTGTTCTGTATATGTGTATGTGCACATGCGCCCACGTGTGTGCATGCTGATACTGGGATTTGAGCTTGGGGCCATGCACTCTTGCTTGACATTTTAGCTCAGGCTGGTGCTCTATCATTTATGCCATACCTCACTTCTGGCTTTTAACTGCTTAATTGGTGATACTCTCAGATTGGTCTGCCCTGGTTGGCTTCCAATGAAGATCCTCAGATCTTAGACTCCTAAGTATCTTAGAATCACTTAGCAATCACAAATAAAATACTAACAGTTATTATAACTCAGCCAAATTATGCTAACATGAATAGTAGTTAGTTTAATATTCTATGCCAAGTAGTGTCCTGAATGCTCAGGGGAAAAACATGATAATGCACAGCAGTGTCAGATTACTCATGATTTTCAGTAGACCTCAAACATTTCTTCTCACTAATCTTTCTTTCTCTTTCTTTTCTTCTTTCTTTCTCTCTTTTTTCCTCCTTCCTTCCTTCCTCCCCTTCCTCCCCCTCCCCCTTCTCCTCCTCCCCCTCCCCCTCCCCCTCCTCCTCCTCCTCCTCCTCCTCCTCCTTCTTCTCCTTTTCTTATTCTTCCTCCTACTGCTTTTCCGCCTTCTTATTTGTGTGTGTGTGTGTGTGTGTGTGTGTGTGTGTGTGTGTGTGTGTGTGTGTGTGTGTGTTATACACAAGCATGGGCCTTAGGGCTTGAACACAGGGCCTTGGTGCTGTCACTGAGATTTCTTGCTCAAGGCTAGTGCTCTGCCACTGGGACCACAGCTCTACTTCTAGCTTTGTGGTATATAATTATAAATAAAAATCTCACTGACTTTCCTGTCCAGGTTGGCAGAAAAGATATTCAGTTCTTAGCCTCCTGAGTTCCCATGATTGCTATCCTAGGCCACCTACACATAGGTTATTTTCCTCTCTTGACGGGCTCATATTGCCGTGATAATTCATCTGCATGGGCATGCTGGAAAATAAGACAGGATATAGAACTGAGCCACTGTACCAGTCAAGGTCCTTCTTAAACCAGTACAGACAATGGTCCCTGAAACAACAGCCTCGGGCAGCACATCTGGCTACAACACACACACACACACACACACACACACACACACACACACACACACACACACACATACACACATGACTCTGAGTGTGAGGTTGACCTTGGCTGATTACAGAAACACCTGCTTGACTTCATATGAGCCATAAGGATTACAAAACTCAAGGAGATCACACTCTAGAAAGACAGTAAGGCAAATGTAACTTGCTGGGGTCAGAATAGTGGCTCATACCATTGAACCCAAACACATCTATAATGTAGCAAGGAAGAGGAAGTGACAAGTTGAGGGAGTAGTTATGGGAGTTTGCAATGCAGTACAATTAGAACTGAGTCTAGAACCATGGGAAATTCTGAAAAATTGTGGCAGGTTTCCAAATTTAACACCATTTTCTTATGTACTCAAGCATGTGTACTTTGTACTATTTGGAAAAGGTTTGGTTTGATTAATTATAAGCCAATTTGTACTGTTGAGAGAATATTTGTGGATGACATAGAAGGAATATTCTTGGAGAACAGGAAAGAAAGGAAAGTCTCCTGACCCCTATTCTGGTAAGAATTCATCCAAAGAGAAGCAGTTCTTACCAAGAGAAACTGTCAGTGGGAATGAAGAGCAAGAGCTGGCTATGAGAGTTATCCAGGAGAAGAATCTGAGGATGGAATTGTGGCTTGGGGTTTCAGTGCACAAGCACTCAGCAGAATCATAGCTTCTTGCAGAACTGGTAATTCTTATACTCCCACTGGTTTTTAGAAACTCACTGTGGTTTTCTGATAGAAGGATTTAGTTGGTATACTTCTGAAGAATTTGGGCTTTTGAATAAGACAGAACATGGGATTCCTGTTGATATAGGTGATTGGGTTTAGCTGTTTCATCATGTGCATTTAGACTTTGTGAAGATAGAAATTGGGGCAGCTGCCAGAAGGGACACATATGCACCGATGGCTACCTGGGACACTGTTGGCTCTGCATTTAAAGTACAGCAGCTTCTGACAACCTGTTTGTCATCCTGAGACCAGCTATGGGAATGGTCATCACTTTTTCTTCTATCATTTTACCTTCCTCTTCTCTCTCTTTTTTATTTTTGGTACTGGGGATCGAACCCAGGACTTTGCACTTGCTAGGCAAGCACTTTGCCACTGAGCTACATCCCAGCCCAACCTCCCTGTTCTCTCCAGTAAGCTCTAACTGAGACTTGTTTCAGAGTAGTGGACTGTGAACATGTGTTAGGATGATTAACATTCTCTGAGAAGGAGGTACAGAATATGACGCGTGATGCTGGGTTGTTTGTGATGTATGAAATTAAATCTTCATCCACTGTTCCTAGTAATGTAATTAGTCTTGGGTGTTGCTATTAAAAAACTCCTTTTTGGTAAATACATATTGAAGCTCAGCTCAAAGGTAGATCATTCTGGGGGAAAGAAATATTTAAGATGTTATTCAGAGGCTCAAGTTTCTGAGAAAACAGTACAGATATTCAGAGGAAGAGGGAGCTGGATTCCTTGTCTGTTGAAGGTGCACAATTACATTATTTATTTGTCCCATCCATTGATACATCAATCACTTCACATATATTTGTATCATTGTTGACTAATCTAGCCATCTCTTCACATGTATTTGTTGAGACCTGCTGTATATTGAGATGTTTACATTAGACATAAGGTTAAGCAAAACAGAATCTTCAGGTCAGGGCATTTCTGAGTGCCAAGATGAATGAGTGTACAAATATTAAACAAATGCAAAAATGCATAATTGATGATTATTGCAAAAAGTATCTAGGAGATGCTACTCAAGTCCCCAACATGACAGCAAGAACTTTGACAGTTTTCGCATGTAGCAGGCACTGCTCCAACCCTCAATATAGAGCAATTTATTTATTTTTTTTCAATGGTCAGCTCTATTTCTACTCAAATTTGAGGAGTAGGGAAAATGAAATAAAAGGATGTTAACCTTATCCCAAGATCATTCACTTGGTAAGTGGCCAAGTTGGACTTATGATCTGCTGACTGCCAGTCTCTGCCACATCAGAGAGCTAATTTCAAGCTAGTAACTTGATCATCTCCTTGACATAAAGCCACCATGCTCATCTTTTGTCATCTGACTTATGGCAAGCTGTCTGTGACATTGTCATCACATCCTCCAGAGAAATTTAATGAGTCCCCTGCTTGTTTTAAAATACAGAGCATTGTCTAGATGGCATTGTGAGTATGTACTTTCCCATTAGCTTGCCTGACTTCAACTTCCTGCCTCTAATAACTGACTTCACAGATGGAAGCAAAGACTGGAACAGCATCCTTAACCTCTCTCCCTGCTTCTACTACATATCTGCCTTGACATTTCCAACCAAACTACTGATTGACTGAGCACCGCTATTATACAGGAACTGGAAACTGAGAAAGTCACCATCATCTTTCAATGGGTTCAGAGCTTTACTCTAGCATTTCAGTGACAGTGCTTTTCCCTGAATTACTTCCTTTCATGATCATTGTCATCATGTACATTATTAAATGTTCCAGCAATACTGGGTGACTTGATAGTCTCTTAACCTACTCTATATTTTCTCATACCAACAACTCTGTTTCTGTTATGTATTTTGCCTATAGCAAAGAACCAGAACAAATTCCTTATCCTAAAACCGAAGCAGGTATATGGTAGAATTGGTGGGCAGGGCAGAAATATAAAGACAAATCATTCTAATGCTGCACTGTGTAGTTCCTCAAGAGGGTCTGAAAATATCATCCTGTTATCAAAATACATTAAATTTTCCAACCAGGTATGGTAGCACACACCTATAATCATGTCTTCTAAGATTGTGGGTTCAAATCCAAACTGTTTCAAAAACAAATTAAGCTGTATGCTGGTGTCTCACGCCTATAATCCTAGCTACTTAGGAGACTGAGATCTGAGGGTTATGGTTAACAGCCAGCCCAGGCAGGAAAGTCCAAGAGACTCTTTTCTACTCTTTTTAAAAAAATATTTTTATTGTCTACAAAATACTACTCAGAAAAAGCCAGTAGTAACACTGTGGCTCAAGTGACAGTATGCTAGTCTCGACCATGGAGAGGCTCAGAGATAGTGCCCAGGCCCTGAGTTCAAGCCCCAGGACTAATAAAACAAAACAAAAAATAACTTAAAAGGCCTGTGGTTGTGGTTCAAGTACAGAGTGCTAACTTAGTATGTACCAGGCTTCAATCCCCAGCTTTGCAAAATAGAATTATATTAAAGGTAACATATTAAAACTTCTGGAGTTCAATAGCTAAATCTTCTATAAATAGGATTAATAAAGGTTCTAGCTGATCAGTTTCTTTTAGGTTCTTTGACAACTTGGGCTAAGAGAAATCTTCTAATTTCAAGAGATTTGGGAATTTGGAATTGCAGCTACATAACTGGGGGCCTGTTATTTCCACCCATTACCTCTTGCAGGCTAGATCTTACCCATATACTATGGTTGAGACTAGATACTATCTTCCCAGAAAGTTCAGTCTCTGCAGCTCCTGTATTCTTGTCTCTCATTCCCTCCACTCTTCTGTAAGAATGATCACACTTTTTAACTTCACATAGACCTATATTCTTGTCAAATGGGATGATTCTGGAAGACTGGGCAAATGCCTTGTTCCTATTTTCATCCTTTACCCTGTCTACATATATACTTCCCTAGTGGTGACCAAGGTTTAATAAAGCCAGGTTTAATAAATAGTAACTGGAGCTTGGTAAATAAGATGACAGAATAACTATCTTACAGAGGGTAAGGGCTGGATAGAAAAATGACAATCCCATACCTTATTTGCAGGCCACCTATGTTACTTATATCACTTAAAACCACAAAACCCAGATGAGGAATCTGAGACTTAGAAGAAAATATTAACTTGCAGTTAAATGTTTCAACATTAAAATTCACACTTTAGACTCCCGACTTTAAACCTCATTTTTTTCCCTACCGTTTTCCTCCCATTTAGCAGAAATAGCTTAGTATAAAAGGATAAGAAATGTACTCATTATCTTGCCCATCTAATTGTAACCCCTCTGTACAGTATTTTCACAATAAAAAAATAAATAAAAGCTGAACATAAAAAAGAGTACTATAAGGTACATGTTCTTTTTATTTGACTTATTTATTTTATTGACTTCTTTATTTTAATGTTGGTACTAGAGCTGGAACTCAGGGCCTGAGTCCTGTCTCTTAGCTGCTTTGCTCAAGCTTTGTGCTTTATGACTTGAATCACAGCTCCACTTCCAGATTTTTTTTGTCAGTCATAGGGCTTGAACTCTGGGTCTGGGAATTGTCCCTCAGCTCTTAAGCTCAAGGCTAGTTCTCTACCACATGAGCCACAGCACTATTCCCAGTTTTCTAGTGGTTTATGGGCTTTCCTGCCCAGGCTGGCTTTGAACCTCGGTCCTCAGATCTCAGCATCCAGAGTAACTAGGATTACAGGTGTGAGCCAGCGGCACCTAGCCACTTCCAGATTTTTGGTGGTTAATTGGAAAGAAGAGTCTTAGACTCTCCTGCCTCAGATGGTTTCAAACCAGATAATTTAAGACCTCACCCTCCTGAGTAAGTGGGATTACAGGTACGAGCAACAGGCACCCAGCTTTAAATGAAACTTGAATTAATGCGTAACTGCGATTTGTAACTCTGATGCAATTATCAACACACATCAAGAATAGGAGAGGCGTATAAGACTTTCCTTGGATACAGTTGGGAACTTGACAGCCGAATAAGTCCTTTCACAAGGTTAGGAGTAGTGGAGGAATTTATCAGCTTTAATGTGACAAGGAAACTTAGGGGATTGGAAATAATATTTAGAAGGACTCACCAGGTACAAGAAGATTGCAAACTTAATTGTAATGCTGATCCCCTCTGTGCCATCTTATTAAGCAGCTAAGAAAATCCTTTATCACAAAAGATTTCCAAGGATGTGACCTTTTCCTTCTCTCCATTTCTATTTCACTTAGATTATCACCCTGAAGATTTCAAAGAGGCACTCACAGCAGTCTGATAGATTGAAGTCCCTCTCTAACTAAAGGAAACATTGATTGTGCTAAGAGAATGGAATATCACAGCCATACTCCTGTAGGTCTCCAGGAAAGCTACTTTTAATTTTTTTCTGTATTTGCTATTATTTTTAAAATGACAAAATAGCAATAACATAATTAATTTCTGGAATATCACCTTGTGGTATGTTTTTAATCAGCCTTCATTCTCTTGTCTGTAACATGGCTTTACTGGCCATGAAGTGGATTCAGGATACAAAGACAATTTCTGAGAGATGCTGAGAACTTGACCCAGGCTATGAAAATGAAGGCTAGCTAGTGTTCTGAATCAGCATGTGCTGAATCTTTTATATGTTTTAAAGTGGCTGCATGTAGATGTATGCATCTTTAATGGTTTTAGAGCATACTGGTAGGCAAAGTTGGATTTTCTAGGGTTATGTTGGCTCTGAAAGGTTAGGCTGGCTTAAGATATATTTCAATCTGAGTTTTCCCAGTGCCTTTCAATAAAGTCTTTGTGGAAGGAAGGTGCTCCATCCTGTTTACCTTGCTTGTCCCATTTTCCCTTGTTGTAAATTATTCTTTCCTGTCCTAGAATATGGTATCCAAGTTATTGTTGGACATTAACCAAGCAATATGTTTGTACTGTCTTTCCCTCTGCCTTCAATGTTGGCTATTTCTCTGCATACTCTGGAGTTTGGCAGCTTCCACATAACACCCACAGCCTTCGTCCCTGGATCCCCCTTTCCAAACTGAAGTCATGGAGTGGATCTCTTGTCTGCTCTCACCTGAGATTTCTTAGCTCCTGACTGACTTTCTCACTTAACTATGAGAACCAGGAGGGTAGGGATGAGATTTGGTTTGTAAACAAAACGCTTAAGTAGGGATACAGGTTGACCCATTGCAACAATGAGATGCACAAGACACTATGTTGAAAAAGGAACTTTGTTGGGGGCAGGGAGGAGTGTAGTTGTAGAGGTGGGAGGGAAGGGATGGTAAGGGAAAAACAAAGGAGGAGGTAACAATGCTTGATACAAAATGTACTCATTACCTTGCATGTAGCTGTAACCCCTCTGTACAGTACTTTTACAATAAAAACATATTTAAAAAGCATAGGATCTAATGCATACTAAGAATGATGGAAACATTTATTGGGTAAAATAAATGCATGATAGAAAGCAATGTGATCAGATGACATCATAATTAAGAAATGATTGGCTATTTTAAACCACTTTAAATAAATTAAATAAACAAAAATTGTCCATTTCCCAAATACCACAGGATAGCAAGAGGGAAATTTCTCATCTCTTTGCTCTCATGTCTGTAGTACTTGTGGGTCTGGTACATAGATGTGTGGTCAGGGTTTCTTACATGAGCAGAACATCAGGCTAACTGGAACAAACTAAATGTTAAGGACAGGCTGATCTAGCCCAATTCCTGTGTGCTGCATGAAGTGGTAAAGTGTTTCTGCCTCTTAGATATCTTACCTATAAATCAGTGATAGCTACAAAGTTGAATTAGTTTCTCTTTATGGTTGTAATTTATTTCCATTCGAAGAAGCAAGAAGCCGGGAGCTGGTGGCTCACACCTATAACCTTAGCTACTCAGGAGTTGAATTAAAAGCCAGCCAGAGCAGGAAAGTCCGTGAGACTCATCTCCAATAAACCAACAGAAAACCAAAAGTGGCACTGTGGCTCAAGTGGCAGATTATTTGCCTTGAGTTGAAGAGCTCAGGAACAGCACCCAAGCCTAGAGTTCAAGCCCAACAACCAACCTTACCTCCCCACCCCATTAAAAAGAAGAAGCAGCAAGAAGAACAAAGGGCACATTTTCTCTTATATGTGGAACTTAGACCGAAAATACAACCACCCATTTAAACACACACAAGGACATATGACTACATAAGCTGTCATGTGGAGCAAAATATAGGATATAGTGGAGTGAAACTTAATGGAGTAAACCCACATTAGAATTAGCAGCCAGTTTAACAAAATAAGGGTCTGAAACATAGGTTAAATGAGGAAGTGGCTAGTGGTAGGGGTGGATGAATGAAAAAGGGAAATGGGGAACAAACATGGTCACAATCCTCCATGTACATCTATGCTAAAGGAAGTGGGAAATGTGACAGGATTCCAGAGGGACGGGGAAAAGTGGAGCATGATAGAAGGTGTACTTAGATACACGAATGGACATATGAAATTGTAACCCCTTTATACAACCATTTGAAGATTAAAACATGAAAGAGAAAAAAGAAATAAGTGAAATATTGTTAATACAGTGTAGCCCTTCTGTGGGGTTGCTTTTATTAGGATGATATCACATGAAGAAGGATGTCAAAGGATGTGTCGGAGTAGATGTAATTCTGCTTTTCACTATTTTTGAGAATATTTAGTTTCAAGACATTCCATATTGAATAGTTCATTACCTCTCTATAAATAAGGAAAATAATAAGTTTAATGTTTTTAATTTTTGTTAGTTATTTATGGGCTTAGCAGAAATGAATGAAATGAGGGCATTCGTTGTGATAATTCCATACATGTGTGCAATGTGTTTTGGATAGTTTTGCCTCCTCCTTTAGGTTATTCCCATTCCTCCCTTTCCTAACCCTTTTTAAAATACTGTTTACTGCAATTCATACACACACACACACACACACACACACACACACACATACACACACACACATACTTGTATAGTTTACTTGGATGTTCTTCACTCTTCAGGATCCTTTTCTTTCACTTTCTAACTCCCCTTGATCCCATCCCTATTTCTGTCCCATCATTATTATTATCATAATTATCATTATTGTTTCAGGTCAAAGAAGTGGAAGCATCTGAAATTTCAGTTAATGTGTTTGGCTTATTTCAGTCTACATGATAATCAGTAGTTCTATTTATTTTCCTGTAAAAGCCATTATTCAAATTTTATATCTGAGTAATATTCCAGGGTGTATGTATCTACCTATATGCCTTCTATAGGAACTATTGTGAACTAAGGTGCAGCAGAAAGGGTCTATGAAGATTCTATAGTCCTTTAGATATTGACCCAAGAGCGGGATCATAAATAAAGTATCTTATTAGTCCTCTAGGGAACTGCCATACTAATTTCCATAGTGGTTCCTTTAGTTCACATTCCCAATAAGCATTGTCATGATCGTGAAAGCTAGCCACGACAGGGGTGGTTCAGAGGGTTACAGGACCTCAGAGGTAAGGCCCTAGATGATGATTGAGACAACTTGAGTTTGGGAAATATTTTTTCAAAGTTTTTGACACAGAGGCCTAGAAATAAATTTCACAGTCACATCACATGCCAGATGCTGAGGTAGGATTTGATATACATACATAAGTTGAGTCTTGCCGAGTATTGGGGGGTGGTTTCATGCCTGAGCCAAGGCAAAATTTTAGATCATAGAATGTAGAGTTGTAAATCAACAATGTTGCTGATAATCATGGCACATGGTCCCAGAGTTCTTACATGTGCAAGGGTGATTCCATATATTTCAAGCCAATATATTCCAAGAATGTATTTGCTTAAAAACATCTACTCATTAAATTTTTACAACAACTCCATCAGAGGGGCACTATTATTATTCTCACTAAGTGTTAAAAACCTGAGGAACATTTCAAAGGACAGCTGGAGTTTCTTAATCAGGACTCAAGAGAGAGGCAGGATGTATAGGAAAAGTTAAACCTCCTGGGAGTCAATCAAGAAGTTGAAATCTGGAGATGGATGATATTAGAATAAGCCTAACGCAGAGAGCAGGACTATGAGTGTATAAATGGCAGGAAAGGTCATAAAAGTTTCACAAGACATATTTAAAAAGTTATTTGATGCTTTCTTCAATTTTGGATGTATACCATAATTAATTTTGCAAAGTCTCGCCATTTTCTTCTATCTGAAATAATGCTTCAGATATCAAGTTTATCAAAGAATGAGCAACTGTTCATCAATGTTTGTTGAATTTAGAATTAAATGTTTAGGTATTTTATTACAAAGACATGCATAGAAGTCTAAATAGCTGGGCATATTGCACTTCATAAATATATCCATCCATCTCCAGAATTATCCATAAATACCTTGTGAGCCTATCTTATAAATATTCTGAAGCATAATATATGCCGGGCAACTATATGTTGACTGGAATGTATTCATGTGATAGACAACCTGCTTAAAACTTACCAAAATTTATTTGTTATCAGATTTTACCTCTAGCTCTGTCACTGTCTGTGCTATATTTTAAAATAGTTCTTAAGATATATATTAAAATATTACTTGAAGTATTTTGAAAGAGAAAATATATAAATGGGCTCAAGAGCAAATGGTGTATTGTGTACTTGAAAACCTTAAGAGATAATGGAATTGTCTTGTGTCTAAGCCAAACCTCTTTGCTTTTCCTGACTTCAGTGCTCATTCCTTGCACACATATTATCAGCATAATCTAGGGTACAGTTCAAAGATTTCAGGAGGAAATCTCATATAAGCTACTGTATATGGCAGACATCTATTCTCAGTGTCCTCTCTTCCCAATCCTGTATTTCTAATTCAGTTCAGTCTATATATAGTCTGTTCCAATCTTCTGTGACACTCTAGGAAATGAAAAGCCAGCAAACTAGAGACTTTAGGTGCAAACAATCTAAAGGGGAGAAAGATTAGACTTATAGGGTTGCATGGAGAGTAAGTATAATTAAGAGTATGTTCTTTAAAGTAGAAGAGATAAGACAACTACAATTCTTTTATAATTATCAATGTCCAGCTTCTATGTTCTTTTCCCCAGCTTTTCTGTATTTTGCCTTTGGTGGACAACAACCTTCCATGCAAGAGATGTAGCCAAGTTGTCTTCCCAATTAAAAAGCCTTGATAGCTCTCCACTGCCTATAGAATAAAGTGCAAACATACAAGAAAAAGCCACTTGGAAACTAATCTTTCTTTTCAACTCTTCTGCTACCATGCCTTTCAACTTGTTTCTGCCCTTTCTTACTACTCTTCTAATGAGCTCCTTTTCATCCTTCATGGCCCATTTCAATTGTCTCCTAACCTAGGAATCCTTTCCCCTAAGACACAATAAATTGATTCTCCCTATATCATATTATTGTATTTCATACAGAATTATAATAATCTCTGTATCTCCCTAAATATAGCAAGAGAACCATGAGTGTATCATGTATGGCTGATTTATTTTAACAAACTGAAAATAACCAAAAGTTTAAATCACTTTTCTTATAAGCATGTTATATATAATCTAAAATATTACATCTGCTTGGCAGATATATGCTGAATTGAATATATAAAGATATCTTCACTATCATCACAGGTAACATCTGTGTGTGTGTGTGTGTGTGTGTGTGTGTGTGTGTGTGAGTGTGTGTGTGTGTGTGTGTGTGTGTGTGTTTGTGGTGCTGGTTCTAGGGCTTGAACTCAGGGCCTGAGCACTGTCACCAAGCTTCTTTTGCTCTAGATTAGGGCATTATCTCTTGAGCCATAGTGACCCTTCTGGCTTTTTTGGTAATTTATTAGAGATAAGAGTCAAAAGGTGTGTCTGAAACCTTTGTCCTGGACTCTGTGTTGTAGGTATGGTGGCTACCGGCAAGTGCTCAGATTTGTCTCCTTGCTTGGATTTTCACTCTCTGGCCAAACTCTCTGTACTGTGATGGCACACTTGGGGTAATTCTCTGGCCTAGGACTGATCATTGGAACACTAAAACTGCTTTCTATGCGAGAGCTTGCTTAGTCTCCAGCTTCTCCTCCTCCATCATCCCGGAACCTCTCAAACCTTACTGTATTGTTGGTGGGAGTGTAAACTTGTTCAACCACTTTGGAAAGTAGTATGGAGGTTTCTCAAAAGACTCCACATAAAGCTCCCCTATGACCCAGCAATCCCACTTTTGGGCATTTACCCAAATGATCACAAACAAGACCACACTAAAGCTATCAGCCCGACTATGTTTACTGCAGCATTATTTACCATAGCTAAGATATGGAACCAACCCAGGTGTCCCTCAATAGATGAATGGATCAAGAAAATGTGGTATAAATACACAATGGAATTCTATGCCTCCATCAGAAAGAATGACATTGCTCCATTTGTTAGGAAATGGAAAGACTTGGAAAAAATTATATTAAGTGAAGTAAGCCAGGCCCAAAGAAACATAGGTCCCCATGGTTTCCCTTATTTGCAATAACTAGTATATGTCTGAGTCAAGCAGAAAAGGTTAGATAAGTTGATGTTAGGTGAAATGAACCCCAAGATAAGTATTCAAATGTTTTTTCTTCCATGAGATTGTTTCTAACATATTTACAAGGTGATTTCTTTGTTGCTTTGTATGTCCCTCCCCCACGGTATAACCTCTGCTTGCATTGTATTTGATGTTTATATAATTTGTTGAGGAGAAGGGCAAAAACAAACCGTTCAAATACAGGTGGACCCATTGCAACAATGAGATAGATGTACAATTTGTTATGTCGAAAAATTACCTTTACAACTTTGGTGGGGAGGGGGGGATGAGAAGGGATGGGAAGGTGAAACAAAGGAGGAGGCAACGATGCTTGATAAGAAATGTACTCATTATCTTGCCCATGTAATTGTAACCCCTCTGTATGATATTTTCACAATAAAAAAAGAGTCAAAAGGTAACATTGATCAAGTTATATTGTATCCATAAACTGTTTTGTTAAGTGGAAACTCTGTTGTGTAACTACCTAAAGATGTGATTTAGAAAAAAGAAAAAGAAGAAGGAAATGAAGAATATCATGAACTTTCCTGCCTGGGCTGGATTTGAATTCTGATCCTGAGATCTCAGCCTCCTGAGTAGCTAATATTACAGGTATGAGCTATCAGTGCCCTGCTATAGCTAATATTTATTACTGCTCTATGGTAAACCCTTTGCTCAGTGCTTCACATGAACTTCCATTTCATTTTCCTCATAGCAATCCCTGAAATAGGTACCACTATTATCAGATTTTGTAAAGAAGAATACTAAACTTAAAGAGGTGAAGTAAACTGTCAATAGTTATATACTTCCTGAACCTGGGAGCTGAATTTTGAATCTAAAGGTATCTGACTTTACAGGATGTGTTTCAGCATCATTCTCTGAAGAGATCATGAGTGATGTGTGTTGTATGTATGTTTGTGCATGGACACACACATGCACAGATAAATAATAGAACTAACTATGGAGATACATGTGCATATATAATAGAGTTCTAAAATAGAAATGTATCTACCATATCTACTGTTGCTTGTGTATGAATATAACATCAGTATGTAATATATAAAATGCCCAAGGCAATATAGATAAGAAATATGATCTCCCCCCCAACTCTCCAATGTTTTCCTCTCTTTCTTTTTCTCCCTCTTTGGCAAGAATATGCTTTGTTCATTGACCCAAAATTTTTTGTTCTAAACATCGATGAACAAGAATAGTTTTGCATTTTACAATCTGCATATTGCATTTTTTGTATAAAAACGTATTTGTCTTTTAAAAGGATATACAGAAAGGACATAAAATAAATTCTTCATGCTAAGAAATGATAGCAATTTTCCTTGATGGGCTTGCTAGCAGCAGCTGCCTTCCGCATGTGGTGGAGAGGTGTGGACCACCATCAGTAAGTGTTAATTTGTCCATCTAGTTGGGACAAGGATACTATTATACAGCTTTGTTCTCTACAAAAAAAAAAAACATACAATCACAGCTGGAATTCATGCAGTGGCTTTCATCAAAAAAGTAAGGATTTGAAACAGAACTGCCTTTGTGTTTTTTATTCTCTTTATGCTGCCCTTGTCTTTACTTCCCAGCTTGTGGGCTAGTTGCATTGAATCTATTCTTACAGATAAGCTACCATAGCAAGGTGCACATGCACACACATGGTGTAGCCTACAATCTTCCCTTCCCTAAGCTTTTACAGCTCCCAGATACCTTTGAGACACAAATCTCTGCTGTCCTTCCAGACTTTTGCAACCCAAAGAACATTGAGTATAATCAGAATGTCGGTATTTGCTATTGAGTGACATGGATAAGTTTCTAAATCCCAATGTGCCTTCATTTTTCCATTTCTAAAATGAACGTTATTGGCACATAACAAATGCTTTAATGGCTATTAAAGAGAACGTCTATATCTAAATGATGCAGTGATTCTAGATAATCCAATAAAATCAGAAAACAGAAGGGCACCAGTAACATGAAGATACAGGAAGAAGCCATTGAGTGAGAGAAGATTGGAACAGATTGGAGGGCAACAGAGCATGGCTGGAAATCTGTTGGAAAAGAAAATAAACTATAAGAACAAAGTACTGAGAATAAAAGCTCTGGAAGAAGAATGCCAGCGGGAAGATAGCCAAAGAACAGTTATAAAAGGTGTTCACACAGCAGGAGTCTAAAGTCAAATTAGAAATTCAAAAAGAGACTTTTAAGAAGTTAAAAGGCATAGGCATAGCCTATGTTTTGGAATGACCAAGAACTGGATAGATGAGTGACATGGTGAATTAGGTAATCATTCCTTTACCAAAACAAACAAACAAACAAAAACATTAAAAAAATCCTGTAAAATATCCTAAGAGCCAACATTTTCTCCATTCCTATCAGGCATCAGAAATAGCACTAACTCCTTTGTGTTCATTTTATTTAAGCTTCCCAGCCACACTACAATTGTGTATCTTTTCACTCTCAGGTAATAGGTGAATAAAATGATGCTCAGGGAGCCTATGCCCTAGGGTGCTGAATCAACAAAGGCTTCAGGACAAGAATCCATGTAATCATTCCCGAAGCCCATGTTCTTCATCATTGTCATCTTCCTTCTACTTAAAGAACATAGTCTCTGACAAAGTAGTAAGATGTACAGATTTTTAACTACTGGCAGAGGGTGATGAAAGATAAACCTTTAACCAGAATGTGAAGGATTTTGCAAGTGACCAAAAAAGTAATAGTTAACCCCCCAAAATGAAAAAAGAAATCAAAGCATCAATACTTAAATTCATACTGAGGGATATTTATACCATCAAAAATGTTTATTGCTTTTATTTCAAATGATTATTGGAAAGCCAAGGAGGGTTGACATATATGATATGGACAAGGACTCATAAGAGTCAACTTGTTGAAACGAGAAAGAAGGTCATAAGTTTGTGTGTGTGTGTGTGTGTGTGTGTGTGTGTGTGTGTGTGTGTGTGTGTGTGTGTGTGTGTGTGTGTGTAAGTGAAATCTAATGATAGGCTGAAAATATATCCATTAAAAATGGTCTGATTAATGGAGTCAAGAATTTAGCTATACTTGCTATAAAAGATATCAAAAATGTATTCAATTAAGTCAAAGAAACTTGTATAATATTATTTAGGATTAATATGGCAATTATCAGATAAATAAATATATGGAAAGTAGGATGTGAGAGGAATGGGAGCAGTGAGGGCTAGGATCTATTTCCTTATTCTTTTTCTTCTGCTATGCTGGTCCTGGGGCTTGAACACAAGGCCAAGGTGCTGTCCCATAGCTTTTTTTTTTGGGGGGGGTCGGTTCTGGGGCCTGAACTCTGGGACTGGGCGCTGTCCTTTATCTCTTCAGCTCAAAACTAAGCTAGTGCTCTACCACTTGAGCCACAGTGCCATTTCCAACTTTTTCTGCTTCTGTGGTGATGAGGAATCAAAACCAGGGCCTCATGCATGCGAGGCAAGCACTCTACCACTCAGCCACCTTCCCATCCCTGACCCATGCTTTTTACTCAATGCTGGAACTTTACCACTTGAGCAACACCTTCACTTCTAGTTTTTGCTGGATAATTGGAGATAAGAATCTCATAGACTTTGTTGCCCACACTTTCTTCAAACTCTAATCCTCAGATATCAGCCTCCTGAGTAGTTAGAATTATAGGCATGAGCCTATAAACTCCAAACCATTGTGTGTGTTTGTGTATGGACACTCACACACACATAGGATAATACCATTATTTCATGTATTAAATATTCAAGTAACATTAAGAGGAGAAAAACCGAAAGCTCCAGCCCATATATTTCCTTATTTATACATCCTAACATCATGAGGAGACAATGATTATTTCTCTTCCCACATTGGAAATAACAAAAGTAAGGCTAAGATAGATGAGAAAATATATGCAGGCTTTGAGCTACTATATGTGGCTCCAAAGCCTGTACTATGAATCACTACATAATTATTAATAGATGGTTGAGTTCCTGTGTCTTTGTCTCATTTATTTTCTACAGCATTCTATGATTCTGAAGTTGATTCCTTCACTGGCCTCATGTGTAAACAGTCACTGGTCTTAAATTGAAGTTTTCTGAGGCTCTTCATGGATGGGACTCGTAAATACCTTGTTCTAAGACACCAATATAGACCTACTCACTTGTCTTCATTAAACTTATACTGTTTTATAGAACACACAGATTATTTGGCAACCTCTTTGTGGACTCCCCTGGTATATACAATTATCAAAGTCCTAATCCCAGACTAAGTTCTGAATCTCCTTCTCCATGATTTGTCCTCCCTGTTAAATGGCATGATTACCCAGTCAAACCAAACAGTTCAAGTTAATTTTTTTCTCTTTTTTTTTCAAACTGTTAATAAACACAAATGATCCTGTCTTTTGCCATAATAATTTCTAGTCACTCTACTTCCTTCCATTATCACAATAGCGGATTTCAAATCATCACTATCTTTCAGTTGCTATAAAACTTCTTAGAATTTATTTCAATAACTCACCATATTTCCATTCTTTCTCTCTTCCTTCAATTCATTCCTTAAACATAGAATGATCTTCCATTGACTTACTTAGTTGAATCAAACTTTATTTTTACTACTTATTAATTTAATGTTATCATTTAATATGAAAATCTTGTTATCTGTGTATTTAATGTCCTATTGACTTATTTTTATATGAGTGATCAAGGAAGTTTCATTGTGATAGTTCCATACATGTATGTCATGCACTTCAATCAAATAGATCCTCTGTTATTCGTTCTTATCTAGACATTAAAAAATGCATGTGGTGTTCCTTTTCTGCTTAAAATGTCCTGATCACATATAAAAGGGATTTATATCTTAAATGTGGGAGGCAGAAGGAGGTAACTAGAGTCTGAAAGGGCAGCGGGGAGAAGAAGACAAAGAGATGCTGGTATAGTGATATAGCTGAATAAGAGGAACAAACTCTGGAACTCAATTTCACAGGAGAGCAACGGTCATTAACACAATTGTACTAAGTATTTCAGTGAGAAAAGAGGATTTTGAATGTTCTCACTGCAAAGAAATCAAGAATATAAGAAGTAAGAGATACGCTGAATACCTTGATGTAATTAGCAGATAATACATGTGTCAAAATATACAATTATACAACATAAGTTTATACTACTATTATGTATCGATTAAGAACAGGAAAGAAAAGTAAGTAAATTCCAACGTTGGCTTTTGGGAATAAGACCTGAAGTATCTCTTTAGCCTTTCACCATGTTTACCTGCTTACTATTTAATTTACTAACATTTGCCAAATTCATTCTCACTGTACATTTCTGTCTCCTGGTGGTCTTACTTAGGAAACCTTTTGCCATGGGCCTTTACATAGCTAGTTCCATCTTTAAATTCAGGTTTGAATACAATACATATTGAAATGCTTTATTTTTATGATTTCCTTGAATTAGTCATTCCATGTCATCCTTTTGGATTTCAATATAGCATTTTTCAGTAGCTTCTACTTTTAGTATTTCTTTGTTTGTTGTCCAACCCTCTCTTCTTGAATATAATGTACTAGAATAATGGCCTTGCTTTCTTGTCTAACAAGAATCTTAAACAGTTCCTCTACCACCCCCAGTGTTCAAAGTGGTGTTTTTATAAATATTTGTCATGTAGAAGCTGATGAATATGTAGTGGATGAATTAATAAATGAACAAAGTGCTCTCAGACAGTAGAATAATGAATAAGATTTAGCAAACAACCAAGCAAATCAACACCACTATGGAAAACCTCTCCTTTGATTTCCTCTCAAGAGTTACCTCTTTAGAAATAGCTGACACATGCAGTATTCTCCTGTAATGGCAGCTGAAGGGATATTCCTTCAAAGAAACTTATTTTTCTCCAAGTAATTTGATATTCCCAGCAAGACAGCAAATATTTCTCATTGGACATTATCATTGTCAAAGGTTACAGATCTGGCTTTGATATGGGAATAGATGAAAGGAACCAAAGTGATGCTAATTTGATCTTCTTTCTGCCTCTCTGTTACTCAATTCTTTTTTCCCTCCTTCCTTCTTTCCCTCTCTTTCTCTTCTTTTTCCCCCACTCTCTCCTTGTCTCTCTCTACCTCCCTCACTCCTTCCATCCCTACCTCCACCTCTCTTCTCTCTCTAGATGTAAACTTATCAGTAAATAAGAGGAATGAGTTCTGGTGCCCTATTGCACAAATGATTTCCAGTTCTTCCTTATGTGCCATATCTATGATATCATTTTGAGAAGCATATATATTTCTTGCCAATTATGGGGAAAATATCACTTTATCAGGAGGGACTTAAATCTATAACACTTGGAGCTCCTATACTTCAAAAGATAGGGATTTGTTAACCTTCTTTCCTAGTTTGATTCAAGTCCTACTTCTTTACTTTCTGATTTGTATACTCCCCACCCCTTTGTAGAAGATACTGCCATCTATTGAAAGGGAAATGCCATGGAGTCTTAGAGTAGAGAAATAGAGAAATTAAACTTGAGGTCAAGTCTTACTGAATGAATCCTTTACCTTCAATGGCTTTTTAGGTTACTCTTCTTTATAAGGAGGGATATGGCTACAATCCATCCAGTGTGCTATAGTCCTCTACTAACACCCAAGCCCAATTCTGTCACCCCAAAGACTATCAAGATTCTCATACTCATGGCCTATAGACAGTGCAGTTAACTCAGCAAGCACACACAAACTCTTGACATTGCTCTTCTGTCTGAGAAAAGAAGTTAACTTGACTAGGTATTACTTGCTTTATTAAAACCTTTGTCAGTAAAAAGAAATTCCTGGTATACTCTTTTTATCTGTAGCCAAAGAAGACAGAATCAAAGGTATCATGAAGTCATTTCAGACTCTAGATTTTATGAGGAAATTCCAGAGCCACAGAAAATCTCTTCCTTCCTCCAATTATCCAATCTGTGTAAGAAGTGTATTTTCCACTCTCACAGAAATTTTCCTAAACTCAAAAAACCTCAACAAGTACATAATTCCCTTTCTCTCCTTGGAGCACCTTCTGTTAATTTGCTGGGAAGAAAGAAAAGACTTTTCTCCCCCTTCCCCTCCCCTTCTCTCTCCATTCCTTTCCTTTATTTGTTTTTCCTTTTGCTGATACCAGGGCTTGGAATTACAGTTTCAGGCTCCCTCCACTTGCTCATGTGGCTGGTGTACTCTGCTCTGCTCTTGCTTTGTGATGGCTAATTGGAGATATGGTCCAGTGAACTTTTCTGCCAGAGTTACTTTCTAACCTCCATTACCCAGATCTCATCTTGGGTTAGGATCACTGAGTAAACCACTTGCCAGAAGTGACTTTTTCAACTTGCAGATCTGACTTTACCATTACTCTGCTTTCAAGTCCTCATTAAACTGGCTTGATGGTTTTCTACATCCATTTCCATGGTAAAATGATAAAAGAATAAAAATAAAAGGAAAATGGAAGAAAGGCAAGTACAGAAATAAACTCCAAATAGGGAATAGATATAATTACATATGTCTAATAGGACAAATACTATGAGAAATAAGAAATTTAAAAACAAAATAAAATAAAAGCAAAGGATTGTGGGCCTATATTAACATCTGTGAGCACACAGGAAGAATGGGCAGCTTGTGGGTGAGGGTCCAGTCACACCTGGCTGCCCCATTTTCATTTTCAGCAAGGACAACAGATCAACTCTCCAGACTTCCTTAAGCATGGTGGTGACACCCATATTCTCACAAAGCAAGAATTGAGCATGAAATGATGCTTGAGGTCCAGGTTGGGGGGTAATCTCACTATCAATTGTGTGGTTTTTAACTCATTTTTCTAGTAGCTGCCAAGGGAATAAGTTTCTTTTTTTTCTTTTTTTAAATTAATTCATTTTATTTTATTTGTGAACATACTGTACAGAGGAGTTACAATTACATGGGCAGGATAATGCGTACATTTCTTACCAAGCATTGCAGCCTCCTCCTTTGTTTACCCTTTACATCCCTTCCCAGCCTCCCCCCTTTCCCCCCCAGTGCCAATCCTTCCCCTCCCCCCCGCACCATTTTGGACATGACAACTTGTACTTCTCATTGTTGCAACAGGTCCACCTGTATCCTTAAACGACTTGTTTTTCCCCATCTCCTCCACAAGTTATACTGACATTAAATATAGTGAAAGCAGTGGTTATACTGTGGGGGAGGGACATACAAAGGGTTCATCCTGCTTAGCATTCAAAACAGGCTAATTTCCATTTCAAACTACTTCTTAAGTAGCCCATGAAAAAGTGGGAGCAAGGAAGAGAGGGAGGAAGAAAAGAAAGAGGAAGGAGGATGGAAGGAAGGAAAGAGGAAAATAAAGGAGGGGGGAGGGAAGGATGGCTATTTATACAGGAGCCAATGTAATCTTAGTAAGATTCTCAGATCATTTAAAAATAACAAAGGTTGGATAGAATCTTGGATAAACCCAGTATTAATATGCCTTTCTTTTCCCAGTCTTACACAAAGGACAGGAAGCATAGACAAGTCTATCTTACCCATCATTGACTTTAGCCTGATGTATAACTAAGTTCTCTGATCCTCTCTTGGGAACTAAGCTTGCTTCCCATGATTGATATTTGACAGTCCATTTCTTTTATTTCATGGATAAAGAAACTAGAAGCCTGGAAAAGTGATTATAAAATCCTCAAGATGAGTTAAAATGGATCAGAAGAAAAACCTTCTTTCAAGTGCAAAGCATGTTATATATCTTCCATCCTTCGTTCCTTTTTTCCTTCCTTTCTTTATTTTTTTGGCCAGTATTGGGGGCTTAAACTCAGGGCCTTAGCAACATCCCTTAGCTTTTTTGCTGAGTCACAGCTTTGCTTCTGGCATTGGGCTAGTTAATTAGAGAAATGAGTTTCACCTAGGAAACTAATTAAGCTGGCTTTGAACTGTGATCCTCAGTTCTCAGCCTCCTGAATAGCTAGGACTAGCCACCAGTGTCCTGCTATACTCCATATTTTGTCTTCCTCATTAATGCTGCAACAATCAATGATTATGGGTGGTGAAATATGCCTTCAATATGGTGATTACAACTAATTTTTTTTTTACATATGATATATACCCAGCATTGGCACCTCAAAAAGCACAGCCAACAGCTAAAATAAAATGGAATGGAATCCCATTAAAAGCTCCTGCATGCCAAAGAAAGCAATTCACAAAGTGAAATAACTTGCAAAATAGGGGAAAATACTTACAAATCATATACCTGATAGAGGGTTAATATAAAAAAATTAACTTGATTAGCCAGCACCAGTGGCTCATGCCTGTAATCCTAGCTACTCAGGAGGCTGAGATCTGAGGATTGTGGTTCAAAGCCAGCCCAGGCATGAAAGTCCATGCAACTCTTATCTCCAATAAACCACCAGAAAACTGGAAGTGGCACTGTAGCTCAAGTGGTAGAGGACTAGCCTTGAGCTGAAGAGCTAAGGGACAGTGTTCAAGCCCATAGTTCAAGCCCCATGACCGACAAAAAAAAAAAAGAAAAAAGAAAAAAAATTATCTTGATTAAACACTAGGCCAAGGACCTGAACAATTTTTCTCATGTAAAAAATGAGCTTTACAACTAACTCCCCTATTAACTATCCAGATGTCCGTAGTGTCCCTTAAAGGAAGGAGCACATGGTGAAAATGTTAATTCTCTTCACCCAGAGAGGAAAGTATATCCAGCACAAATGCTAGGAGAGATTGTGAGTTATCTGTGAGCTTAAGATGATATATTAAAAGAATTTTCTTTGCATCAGCTTGGAAAAACATGTTTCCCCAGAACTCAGGTGGGGATGTAGGCAAGCAGCAGCATCCACATTCATACAGGCTGCTCAGAAAAGAGTAATGATCTCAGAGTTAGAATATCCTAAAAGACTTCTGGGGCCATCTTTTAGAGGTATTTCCATTTCCATTATGGCAAAGAGGACAAACTTCGTAGTTTGATGGAGTATAAAAGTTATAAACAAACTGCTATTCATTTTCTCATATTCTCAAGCTTTAATTGAAAGCCATTATTGGTAGGAGGAAGATGATGATGGTGATGGTGATGATGATGAAGATGAAGATAAAGATGAGGAGGAGAGGAAGAGGAAGAAGAAGGAAAGAGTGCGAATGAATAGTGCATTCTCCCAATGGAATGCTGAAGAACCAGTGAGAAGGCAATTTTTATATGAAATAGACGATGTTGGAAATGCCTTTCTGAAGGCACTGGAAAACTCCAGCATAGAATAACCTGAAAATTGTAAATGAACTATGTCTACAGATGAAGCCTGGTGAAGACCACCAGGTTGATTTCAGAGAAAAGAGAGAGACCCCCACTCAATTTAATTTGGATTACTATTCCAATGTAACAATAAAATTGTTTTCCCTACAGAATAAAGATGAAGCCTTTGCTATCAGATTTTCATTATTTTCTGAGGTTTTTTAAGACTGCAGCTCAAAAAGTCCCATTTTCTGTTTAAAGCATAACCATTAAATAAATTTCAATAAATAACATTTTTCTTTCTGTTAAAATGGCACTATTCTTTCCATTAAAATGGTTATAAGTAAACAACAAAGTTTCTAAGATTAAAAGAAAGAAAAGGTAAATGTTCAGGTTAAAGGGTACAGATGGTGACTTAGTACTTACTTATATAGGTATTATCTCTGAAGGCTGATGTAGTTATTATAGAAAATGTCTCAATAAAACTAATGAATAAGAACAAGAAATTTAGAACAAAATAGATTCTTATTCTACAAAGAGGCACTATAACAGGAGAGAATCAATGATCAATTTCTGTCATATTCTTTATGGATATTACACTTCTTATATTTGTCAAACTTGCTAAAGGAACATTCCAAGGTGTCTTTATTCAGTAAATCTTTTGGAGTGAAACTTCTATTCAATTACTCAGGCATTTTCACAGATTTTGAGCTCTCCTTCATCTTATAAATTTTATGCATCTTTTGTATAGATGGCCAAGAAATGATATGCAAGGTTAGGAGAAACACTTTATAAATCACGAGAAGATCAACCAACCATGAGTGACCAAGGTGAACTATTCGTATTTTCAAGTGTTTGTTAAGGCATACATATAAATGAATAAGTTTTATCCAATTAATAAACATCTTAATTCAAAAATATCATACATGTAAATGAATAAGCTTTGTCCAATTATTAACTACATTAATTCAAAAATATCAACTGGGTGCCAGTGGCTCATGCCTGTAGTCTTAGCTACTCAGGAGGATGAGATCTGAGGATTGTGGTTCAAAGCTAGCTTGGGCATGACAGTCTATGAGACTCATCTCCAATTAACCATTAGAAAACTGGGAAGTGATACTGTGCCTCAAAGTGACAGAGTGCTAGCCTTGAGCCTTGAGTGAAAAAGCTCATGGACAATATTCAGGTCTTGAGTTCAAGACCCATGAGTAACAAAAAAATCCTCAAAACAAAATCATCAACAAGGGATATTATCTACAAGAAGAAATTTAACATTTGCCCCAAATACACAAGTTTATACTCTCCAAATTTGGCACCCCAAAATATCTACATGGGAGGAACATTATCCATTGTTGGATAAGGGTAATACATAAAATAAGTAATTAATATCATTGAAAATAAAAATGCTGGTATATGTTCTATGTTACATTTATAATCATACTGGTAGGATCAATTCTGCATAATAGAAATATTGATAAATCCCTACTGCAATACATGGAAAGCATCAGCATACCTACCCAACCCACATATAATTTAAATAAATATTATTATACCAAGAAGCTACTCCTTCTATTGTGATACCGATAGCAGAATTCCCACTTTGCAGACATTTATGTCATCTCTGGCCTTTTGATGTGCTCTATAGTCAGAATCTGTATTTAGGAAAAACTAAAACTCCCAAAGCTCCCATAATACAGGAGTTTTCCTCCACTGACAAGGCTTCTGGCCTGTTCTTAGGCTGTTCAGCTCCTGTTTCCATAAGAAGCAGCTGACAGATGTAGAACTCTGTCAAAAGTTTTTAGGTTCAGCATGATATTGATAGCCAGTACTGATTTGTGTATCACAACTATTCCCCATATTTATTTGTGTTTAAAAATCCTATTCTAATCTGGGAGCTGGTGGCTTATACCTATAATTTTAGCTACTCAAGAGGCTGACATCTGGGATTGAGGTTTGAAGCCAGCCCGAGCAGGAAAAATCCGTGGGAGTCTTATCTCCAATAAATTACTGAGAAAAAGCTGGAAGTGGTGCTGTGGCTGAAGTGGTAGAGTTCTAGCCTTAAGCAAAAGAAGCTCAGAGACAATGCCCAGGCCCAGATTTCAAGCCCCAGGACTGGAAAAAAAAATCCTAATTTAAACCCTTGAGAAACCTAGCTACAAAGCATCATGGCCCAATCATAGAAGCCTCTTCATTCTCCAAAAGACTGACTAGAGGAACTTGAAAAGTACATGCACATATATATCTCCTGTCAGTTGGATATAGAAATTTTATTCATGGTATTGTTAAAAATAGGAGAAAATACACTGTATGAAAATATCAAGCAAACTGTTTATCTCATAATTGATACTTGGGAAAAGTTAGTGGTGAGAATTACTGTTAAACGATAGTAATGAAATTGGTATGCAGTTGATAATTTACTTATGTTTAGAGAAGGAAAAGAAAACAAAATGCATCTCACCTGTGGGTCATGGAACAATACCACTGTGCTAGGATAAATCTGTAAATTTGATGTTAGATAATGCTATGAAGCATTATCATCTGGCCAGTCAGGCTCGGTCCTCAGGGATAGTGAGCTAGGAATATCCACTCTCAAGTTCAGACTTGACCATGATGTATGTAGCAAAAAAAAAAAAAATCCTTCCTTGTCCACATTATGCTCTTTAAAACTCATGATGTCCCAAGGTTTTGGGGACATCCTATTTATGAGAGCTGAAGGAATTCAGCAGTAATTAAATACTATACAATTCAGTAATTAATGTCAGCACTACTCATTTACATCCTCTTTTTAATAACTGGCACTCATACACAATGTACTACTTATATACTGACTTGAGAACTTAATCTACCAAATAGAACCTCCTGTTCTCAGTATTTATATAATCATGATACTAACAAAGTCTTTATATCCACCAGCATTTGTAAGTTGGCTCTTTAAGATCCACTTTTATACTGAGGAAAAAATACCAACATTATAAAAGATAGATATGGGCTGGGGAGGTGGCTCAGTGGTAGAGTGCTTGCCTCACATGCATGAGGCCCTGGGTTCCATTCCTCAACCCCACATACAGAGAAAAAGCTGGAAGTGGTGTTACGCCTCATGTGGTAGAGCACTAGCCTTGAGGGGAAGAGCTGAGGGACAGCGCCCAGGCCCAGAATTCAAGTTCATGATCAACAACAACAACAACAAAAAGATAGATATACCACATATATCAGAACTGAAAGTTAAATTTAATGTTTTTAATTGGTAAACTTTATTGTAATGGTGGGACTTTTGAAGAGTTCTGACCTATAAGACAAATCATTTATATCTCAAGTGAAAAATAAGTTTTGCCAAACTGAATCTCTTTATTTCAGATTTATTGAATACATTGGAAACCTGTCTCTGTGTTAAAATACATATATTTATTTATATATTTTCTTCTTGTCAATGGACATAAATTTTGGATGTTTCAGGATTTTCATGTATGTTTTAGAATCAATCACACACTTTCAAAAAGATATGACATACTACAATCCCCAAAGAATGCTTGTAAATCCTTTTCTAGTTCTTCCAAGCAATGGAAAAATATATTTGATAAGTGTGTTTCTAGTCTGACTTAAAGTATAGCTTTGTGAATAAGAAAAATAAGAGGAACATAGTTTGAAACTGTTTCTGTTTATATGGCTGAATATATCTGGGGCTATAGCGTGTATCTACCTGCCATACTCTGAATATGAAAAGCCTCCCCTCCCCCTGACCCAGGCACACCTGACAGATAAATGCATGTTTCTCAGCTGGTGGTATTTTTGGAGGAAGTTCTAGAAACATTAGGAAATGGGGCCTCGCTAGAGGTCATAGGCCATGTAGGGGCCTAGCTAGAGGTCATGAGCTATGTAAGGCCTGCTTTTTGAATATTGGTCCCAGTCTCCCCTTCACTGTCTGCTTCCTCTTTAACCTAAGGTAAACAGTTTACATACTCTTGTTGCCAGCAAGTTCTGCTCAATCACATGTGGTCAAGTCCTCATGGACTGAAGCCTCTGAAACTGAGTCCAGATCAACCCTTCTGCAATTATTTACATTAGCTGTTTTTTGTCACAATCACATAAAAGTAACTAATACACCATTCATAAGTAGCCACGTACTTAGAAAACCCAAACACTGGCCTTTTTCCATCAGAAATATAGACTTTTTTTTTTCTCTAGATGACCACAAAAGAAAAAAAAATCTTACTATTCACAATTATTTCATAGGAAGACAGAAAGTGAAATAGGAAACCAATTGTTCTGATAACTTAGTTTAAATTATAGTTCTATCTCATATTTGCTATGAAGCTCTTACCAAGTCACTGACCCTTTCTCATCCTCATTTGTATGGTAAAAAAGTATGGTGATACTTCTAAGATTATTCCTGCTTGAATCACTGATTCTGTCATCCGTGGTAAGTTCTCACAATGACTAGGTCTTTCTTGACTTGGTTTCATTGTCTGAGTCTTCAATGTTGGGGATTACCTATTTGACTTCCTTTAGAACCTACTTAAGACATGGCCACATATTCTGCCTGAAGTAATTAGCCATTTATTGCTATATATTTATAACTATCCAGCCTCCATTCATTCATTATCCCATTCATCTATGTCCACATTCAGCCATTAACTCAAAAAAGACTGGACAACCCAACATATTCTGTTGTTAGTAAGACTTGCTTGGAGGAATAAGAAACAAACATCTGAGTTGTATTTCTTATTCTTACAAAACATGGGAGGAGGTTTTATATTTGTCTGGTTGTACACTTGTCTATATTCCAAGTCCATCTCAGCCAAGATAAGTCCTACCAATAATGTTGGAAAGCACTTATATCTAAATCCTCATAAAGGGGTGTGCATCTCCAATCCCCTCTCCTACATCACCAGATAGTCTGCTGCTGGCTTCTTATGTTTTTCTTTCCAAAGCACAGGCTCCTTTATGCTTGGTCTTCTCTTACTATGACCTTATATTTTGAGATATTATATCAAAGTCATATTTATCAGTCAAATTTTAAGAAGAATTTTCATGTCAATCACTTCACTGAGAAACTTCTGTGGATTATATTTCCTTATCCTGATAATAGTCTTTCATAATAGATATTATTATCATTTCCATTTTTATGTATACCATCCTAGATATTGACTTCTATCTTTTGGTTCCAAAATGTAGGCTTATTTATAAATACTTTATTCCACTATCCTTATTGATCAAATATTAGAATGAATTGCTGATCAATAATTCTGGTATAAATGCAACGACCAATATTTTCTAATGTAAACTTCTCTAGAATTTTCTTGTTTTAAAGATGCTCAATTTCTCCTAGGATTTTGATATAATGATGTAACTTAGAGATCTCTCATTATTAATTTATTTTTCTATTATAACCTTAGAGATCTAGAAATTTCAAATTATCCTATGCCATTCGGAGTTAAATTAAATTAATTATTTTGCCAATATTAGAGTTTGAACTCAGGGATTCACACTTGTTCATTTGCTTGCTCTTTACCACTTCAGCCATACCTCCAGGCTTTCATTGTGCTGGTTTATTAGAGATAGAATTTTATAGACTTTTCTGACTGGCTTGGCTTCAAACTGCAGCTCTTTAGATATCAGCCCCCTGAGTAACAAAGATTACAGGTGTGAACCACTGGCACTTGGATCTAGGTTTATCTTTTCAGAATCTTTAACCTTACAGCTCAGTGTTTTCATTCACCAAAGTGAGCTATTACAAAATGCGCTTATATTTATGATCTAACATACAATGTACTCATTATGTCTTCTCCACTGACCTGGTTAACCCACATTATTTTTTCCTATTTACTAATGAGAAAATGGAGATTCAGAGCTTCAGTAAATTTCCCATCATCAGTAAATTACACACTTTTGTAAATTTTAGAGCTAGCATGGTAAACCAGTTTTCTTTCTCTTGTAACAAGTTCTGATTGTAAGTTTGCTGGGCCAAAGTATTCCCAGATTGATTGCCCGAGCTTTTGTTTCTCATCCTTCTAGCATGTGTTCCCTGTGTCAGTGGGTCTCACCAAAACTCACTCCCTGCTTCCTCAATGTGATATCTGAGTTACTTTTACCATGGTGAATAGTTCTCTGACAACAACAAAAACCATACATTTCTTTTTCTGAGGATTAATTACATGGATAAGCTTATAGACAAGTACTATTTGATGTTTATAATTAGGTATTATTTTCTGTCGGATATCACCATCTTCATTTGTCAAATAAAGAAAACAAAAAACTTATGAGAGGTTAAATTATCTCATGGTCAAAAAAAAACTTACAGAACTGAGATTTGATTTCAGGTCTCTCTGCATTTGTATTTATCAATTTTTCATTTTTTCAAACATTTTCAGGATTTGAAAGTCCTCATAGTTGCTCAGATTTCTTGCTCAGTTGGTGTTCCACCCTTTGAGCCATGCCTCCAAACACTGATTTTTTTTGTCCATCTTGGGGCTTGAATTCAGGGCATGGGCACTATCTCTGAGCTTTTAGGCTCAAGGTTAGTGCTCTACCACTTTGAGGCACAGTACCACTTCCAGTTTTCTGTGGTTAATTGGAGATAAGTCTCATAGACTTTCCCGCCCTGGCTAGATTTGAATCATGATACTCAGATCTCAGCCTTCTGAGTAGTTAGGAATACAGGCATGGGCCACCAGGTCCCATATCAACCACAGATTTCTGCTAATTAATTGGAGATGGAGTCTCATTACCTTTGTTGCCAGATTGACTTTGAGCTTTGATTCTCTAGATACCAGATTCCTGAATAGCTAGGAGTTGAGGTATGGCCTACTGGTGCTAACTTCCATTTTCTAGAATATCATTTATTGTCTTAACAAAGATAAACCCAAATCTGAATAAAAATATAACATAACAGTTAGTATGCTTTGGTTTTACTAGCATGCATTTTCAATGGAAGTTATATGTTTCCGAAAAGGCTAAAAATTGGTGTTAGAGAGTCAAAAATCTTAGACATTACAATAGTTTATACCTATTCAATAGCTCCTGAATACATAAACAGGAAGCATTTTATCTTTGCAATTAAAATATGATTGTGGGGGTCAGGGCTGATTAGAAAAATATCTAAATAATCTAAATATCTAAATAAATAAATAAACAAATACCTAAATATCTCCTTGGAAATGAGTGTGAGTTCACAAAGAATTTCAGAAGGAAAATTTCAGGTAAATGTAAGGTTATATTTTAGGCAAGAAAAAAAATTTCAAGGGATTTTCCTACAAAGACTCTTAGGTGATAAAATGTACTCAATGGTTTGAAGAAGGGCTAACATTTGCCCTCAAACTCCTTATTGTAATAATCTTTTATAAAAAGCCAGGCATAAGACCAAAAAGTTTCTGATATGAGAGGATTTTGTGGGTGACTATAAAAATATATTCTTAGTAGGCTGCTTTGGGATGATATAATTCAATTGCTACATAAAACAGTTCCTCTGTGCCTCTTGCCTATCTTAATCCTATATTTTCTTATTTACACAAAAGTAAAGCAAGAATAGCATTGAAGGTTTGTAACTGTGAAATATCTGGATATAATATCTGTCTTGCTAGTTGTCCATTTGTGAATTTCTAACATAAAAAGTCATTTTAATATGCAGATAAATTTACTAATACATTCAATAAACAGCTATTAAACTTCTATTATATTGTGCCAATACTACCCAAGATTTTTAGAAATATACACACACACACACACACACACACACACACACACACACACACATTCTCAAAAAACCCAAGAGTGTACAGTTCCTTTTATCAAGAAGCTCATGATCTAGTTGACTATTTCTCTTCTGAGGTGTGTGTTTGTGTGTGTGTATGTGTGTTTCCCCACTATGCAAGCTTGTTGAGTTCACTTCAACTGAGCTACACACTATCTTATATTAAACTATTTCTAAATGCAAGTGATCAAAATTTATAACAGGTCTTTGAAATTCACTATGCCATTTTCCCCAAGAGCCATTCCTTCTTTGCTTTAATTAAGATCTTAATTTAAAAAAATTATTTCCTCAGGAAACATTGCCTGAATCCTTCCAACTAAGAATAAGTTTAGTGCCCTTGCAATTCTTCACGTAGCACCCAGCTCATATAATTGGATTCGTTTAATCTTGATTTCAGTAAGTCAAAGACATCCTTTCTTACTTGCCTTGGTATTAGTACTATGATTACTTGGTAAGAAGAATTAAGTGATCATTTGGTGATCATCTAAAAAAATTGAAATCTATTTTCCTAGCTTGTTTGAACAATGTGTGCATCAGACACTGTGTGAGGCACTCCAGAACACTAGCTAGTGTTTTGTGTTTACTATTTTTGCATTGTTTTTATAATTGTGGTTATTTAATTTTTAAAGGACTTTAAGATTCGCTGGAATTGTAAACAAAAAAATCCAGTATCCGAACAGATGAAATTCCTTCATAAACTCATTCACAATTCACAGTGTGTTTCTTGGTCAATATCGTATCTCAGTCAAATAATAAGCACTCACATTATGTACTTAATGAATGATTCCCACATTATGCATGAACAGTGTGAGGCTGAACAAGGTTCCCAACTTGTCCCTAATCCCAGGAAGGATAGAGGGAACAGAAACACTCAGCCTGTGCCATCCAGCTCTATGATTCAGCCAGGAAGTGTTTTGACTCAAAGCCAAGAAGTAAAGGCTGCTGGTCAGGTAGAAGTACTTTTAAACCTGGAGATAAAGTGTATCTATCACTGGATTTGTGGATTTCTTCTACACTGAACACATTCATTTTAAATGTGTCCTAGGGTGTCAACAGGTAGTATATAATTGATCAAGTATTTGGGAAGAGAAGTGACTAAACATCATCCCAGAGGAAGGCTTAGCATCAGAGAATTATCGTCCTTTGCCTTCCCTTGACAAGGGGTATAAATCAGCAAGTGTATGTGCCCGTCTTGCTTGGGGAAATTGCAGTTTATAAATAAAAACACTAATCTGGGAGGTTGCAGTCCAGCCGTGCAGCCAGCTCACAGTTTAAGTTTCTCCAACACCAGTCCTAGGGAACTTTTCTATTGCCAAGTGTTGACTGTATTTTATTATCTTAAATACAATTTTGATATTTATTATGATACACACAAATATATATCCACTTAGAGCATATATTTGGAAAATATAGGAAAGCATAAAAAAATCATTCAATATCTTGCTAAGCCAGCATGGCTCATGAAGATATTTAGAATATTTCTCCCTTTTCTTTAATTCATATGAAAGGTTTTTTTTATAATGGAGTTAACTGTATGTATAACTTGTTATCTTGATACTAGACTGTAGTATTTTCATTTTATTAGGTCTTTTTGTATTATAATGTATTTTTCTTTAATAAGTGTTGTCAGCTGATCACCAGTGGCTCAGGCCTGTAATCCTAGCCACTCAGGAGGCTGAGATCTAAAGATCACTGTTTGAAGTGGGCCTGGGCAAAAAAGTCCCTCTGAGACTCTTATCTCTAATAAACTACTCAAGGAAGCCAGAAATGGTGCTGTTGCTCAATTGGTCGAACACTAGCCTTGAGTACAAAAAATCTCAGGCAGGGACAGCACCCAGGCCCTGAGTTCAAACCCCAGGACCAGGGAGTCTGCATTTATTTCGAGGTCACGGATCCATATGAAGTTGATTCTGGTGCAGGGTGATATACACGGATCTAGCTTTAGTTTTCTACAAGTTTAACCAATTTTGCCAGCATCATTTACTGAAAAGGCTATCTTTCTTCCATTCTATTTCTTTATCTTCCTTATCAAAGATTAGGTGGCTATTTGTCTGTGGGTTCATTTCTGGGACTTCAGTACTATTCCATTGGTTCTCGGGTCTTTTCTGTGCCAGTACCAAGCTGTTTTTATTACTATGGCTCTGTAGTAGAGTTTGAAATTTGGAATTGATACTCCTCCAGCACTGTTCTTTCTACTAAGGACTGTTTTTGCTGTTCGGGGTCTTTTATTGTTCCATATGAATTTTTGGATTGCTTCTTCTATTTCATTGAAGAATGAAGTTGGGATATTGATAGGTATCCCAGTGAATTTGTAGATAGCCATTGACACCATTGCCATCTTCACAATGCTAATCCTTCCACTCCAGAAGCATGGGAGGTTTTTCCACTTGCTTAGTTCTGCTTTAATTTCCTTTTTTTTCAGGTTTTTAAAGATTTTGTCATACAAGTCCTTCACCTCTTTTTCTTAAGGTAACTCCTAAGTATTTTATTTTTGTGGGGCTATTACAAAAGGGGTTGTTTTCCTAATTTCAGCCACATTCTTCTCAAAAGCCATTGATTTCTGAGGGTTAATTTTATACCCTGCTACTTTGCCAAAATTTCCAATCAGCTCAAGTAACTTGGGACTGGAGTCCATGGGTTTCTTTAACTACAAGATCATGTCATCTGCAAAGAGGGAGAGTTTTACTTCATCTTTCCCTATTTGGATCCCTTTTCTGTTTTCATCTTGTCTTATTTCCCCAGCTAGGCCTTCTAATTTTAAGTTGAAGAGGAGTGGAGAGAGTGGACATCCTTGTCTCATTCCTGAATTTAGAGGAAATGGCTTTAACTTTTTGCCATTAAGTATAATGCTGGCTGTAGGCTTGTCATATACTGCATTTATTATATTGAGGAATGTTCCATGGATTCTTAGTTTTTCCAGAGCTTTCATCATAAAGGGTGTTGGATCTCGTCAAATGCTTTTTCTGCATCTATTGAGATAACCATGTAGTTCTCATACTTGCTTTTATTGATGTGATGAATTATATTAATTGATTTGCATATATTGAACCAGTCTGCATCCCTGAAGTGAATAGACTCCCTAAAAGCATTACAGGAAGGACTAGGAAAAACTTTAGGGATCATTGGCAAGGATGAAATTTTCTTAATAAAGAACCAGAAACACAACAAATCAAAGAAAGGTTGGACAAATGGGATTGCATGAATCTGCACAGCTTCTGCAAGGCAAAGGATATAGCTAGCAAGATCAATAGAAATCCCATGGACTGGGAGAAGGTCTTCAATAGCCATACAATGGACAAGGGTCTCATATCTAAAATAAAGTTGGAACTCAAAAAACTAAATCTCCCAACAACAAATCCTTAAGAAACAACTGCCTGATAAATAAGTGGGCTAAAGACTTAAAGAGAGACTTCTCTGAAGAGGAAATAAAAATGGACAATAAACACATGAAGAAATGCTCAACCTTTCTAGCCGTAAAAGAAATGCAAATCAAGCCTGGCGCAGGTGGCTCAAGCAACCTAGCTACACAGCAGGCTGAGATCTGAGGATCATTGTTCAAAGCCAGCCTGGGCAGGAAAGTCCGTGAAACTCTTATCTCCAATAAACCACCACAAAGCCGGAAGTAGCGCTGTAGCTCAAGTGGTAGAGCACTAGCCTTGAGCTGAAGAGCTGAGGGACAGCGTTCAGGCCCAGAGTTCAAGCTTGCCCCACAACCCATACACAAAAAAAGACAACATTGAAATTCCACCTCACCCCCATCAGAATGGCTATAATCAAGAAATCTAGTAACAACAGATGCTGGAGTGGATGTGGCCAGAAGGAAACCCTACTGCATGGTTGATGGGAGTGTAAACTTGTTCAACCATTTTGGAAAGCAGTATGGAGGTTCCTCAAAAGACTCCACATAGAGTTCCCCTATGACCCAGCAATCCCACTTTTGGACATTTACTCAAATAATCACAAACAAGGTCATACTAAAGCTACCAGCATAATCATGATTATCACAGCATTATTCACCATAGCTAAGGTATGGAACCAATCTCTAGGCCCCTCAGTAAATGAATGGATCAAGAAAATGTGATATATGGTATATATATATATATATATATATATATATATATATATATATATATATATATATATATATATATATATATATACACACACACACACACACACACAATGGAATTCTATGCCCTATCAGAAAGAATGGCATTGCCCCATTTGTTAGGAAATTGAAAGACTTGGAAAAAAATTATATTAAGTGAAGTAAGCCAGCCAGTCCCAAACAAACATAGGTCCCATGGTTTCCCTTGTTTGCAATGACTAGTACATGTCTAGGACAAGCAGAGAAGGTCAAAGGCTATGTACATATGACCATATAAGATGTTGTTAACCGAAATGTACCCCAAGATAGGGACACAAGGGTTTTTTTCTTTCTTACTATTTTTTTTAATGTACTTATAATGCACTATGTGATTCTTTTGATTCTTTTGTAAGTTCTTCCCCCAGAGTATAACCCCTGTTTTCACTGTATTTGCTTCTGGTGTTCTGCATGTTGTATTTACATTTTTGTAATTTGGGAAGAGGAAGAGGTATAGCAGAATGCTTAAATGTGGATGCAGACTGACTCATTGTGACTATTAGATATAAAGGATACTATGTTGAAAATGAACTTTACAATATGGGGGGGCGGGGAGCAAAGAGTTAGGAAGGTGGGCTGGGAAGTGATGGTGGGGGAATATCAAAGGAGGAGGTAACAAAATGTACTCATTACCCTATTCATGTAACTGTAACCCCTTTGTACAGTATCTTTACAATAAAAAATTAAAAAAAAACAGGACCAGCAATATAAAATAAAATGCTGTCATTGTTGATTAACAACTGGGAAACAACTGCTTTACCAATTTTCTTTGGAAAGTTTAGTAGGATACTTTTCTAATTTTCTGAAGGGGAATAACAAAATGGCAAGACAAAGGACAAAGGGTGAACCAATACAACACTGATTCTTACAAGACAATATGTTGGAAATGAACTGAACAACTTGGGGGGATTGGGAAGAGGGAAAGTGTGAGGTAAATAAAGGAGGGATAACAAGTTTCAGCAAGAATTGTACTCACTATGTTACATTTGTGACCGTAACCCCTTTGTACATCACCTTGAGAATTAAATTAAATAAAAAGATGATTAAATTTCATTTTTTAAAATTAATGTAATGAGTTTTTGGGTGTCCAGGACTCCTTCCTTTTGTTCTGTATTTATTTCTTCCATTTCTTCCCAAGCATGAGGTAATTTTTATGCCCATGAAGAAGTTAGACATTTGAGGTAAACAGTCACAGTGGCACATATGTGCTAACAAGGAACTTAAATTCTGTAGTGTACTCCAACCAACAGACAAAAATACCAAAATATAATCACAGGGAATTTTTGAGGAATGCAAAGAGGAGCAGATAGTCCAGATTTTCTTTTGGTGGAGGGAGGATGATAAGGCTTCCTGGAGTTGGTGAGATTGTAGGGTGAGAATTTAAGCAAAGAAGGAAAGAAAAAGAGGTAGATAGTTAGAATACGGTGTGTGTGTGTGTGTGTGTGTGTGTGTGTGTGTGTGTGTGTGTGTGTGTGTGTGTGTGTGTGTGTCTGTGTGTGTGTGTCTGTGTGTGTCTGTGTGTGTCTGTGTGTGTCTGTGTGTATCTGTGTCTGTGTGTATGCCTACTTTGGAGATCTGAAAGAAACTTGTCTTTGAGAAATATAAGAGTATGAGGTTAAAGTATGAACAAGCCCCAAACCCTCTAAAAGCAACATTAAGATTGCATTTTTTGTAAATAATCCTAGCTGCTTAGAAGACTATGACCTGGAGATTGCAGTTTAAAGCCAGCCCAGGCAGAAAAGCTGTGAAACTCCATCTCCAATTAACTAGCAAAATGCAGGACTAGTGTTTGGGCTCAATGGGAAGAGTACCAACTATGAATTAGCAAATTGAGAGGAAGCACAAATCCCTGAGTTTGCCCTAGTGCCATAGACAAATATAATTCATATATAACAGATATAAGTACAAATGCAGATATATATGCATACATAATATACAAATATAATATATAATAAGATTTTTAAGTAATACCAATATGAAGTTATTGGAGTGTTTTTTAAAAATTTTATTGTCAAGGTGATATACAGAGGGATTACAACTTCATACGTTAGTTAGTGATTACATTTTTGTATAACTTGTTACCCCCCCCTCATTTTTCTTCCTCTTTATCTCTTTCCTAACTCTCCCCCAAGTTCTACAGATCATTTCAAACACTGTCTTGTGAGTATTGCTGTCGCATAGGTTCCGTCTTTGTCCTTTCTCTCACCATTTTGATGTACCCCTTCCAATCCTTGAATTTGGTTCCAGGCTTCCCAAAAGTCATATCCCTCTCATACCTTTGTGGCTTCATCTTTCATTTGGGTTCTTATGCACCTACCTTAGTCTTCATAGAGTTCTTAAGAAAATGAATTGGTATTTTACAAGTATATTATTTCACAATCTTTGTTCCCTTTCTTCCCATCTCTAAATATACTTAGAATCCAGTGTGGACTGAGGAAAGGGTTATTTTGTCCTTAGTGCTAAGAAGAAAAGAGAAAAGTTTTTAAAGGTACATCTTTCTTAGCCCATAGAAGAACGTACAAAACCCTTTAGGATAGCAATTCAAAGTCATGCTCCAGGGCTAATTTCTGTTCCCCTTGGAGCACATAGATAATAGTCACAGATGGAATTCATGGACCAAAAGGCAGCTCACAGAGGTATAGAGATGACCAGGCTTATTCAGAGCATGGTTGGCTGCAAGGCCTCAGGCTTCCTCCTGAGAAGGTGGCCCGGGACAGCCACCACAGCTGCACACTTCACACAACATTAGCTTCAGAAGTGACTTTCAAGGTAACCCTACCCATTTCTCTCACTGCCATATTACACAAAAGGGCTCCAGGATTCCTACCTTTACCTCCATAAGAGCATCTGCCACCATCTTGTTTTAGACGATAGCTCTCCAGTCCTTCAGTTGAGACCAGCAAGAACAGGCAGTAACGTTGGCCACCTGGACTGAATGGATATGCCCTTTCTCCCTCACTAACTTTTGTCCTGTCCTTCTAAATTTCAGCCTCAGGCTTGATTATTTCTGCTGTTCAAAGTCCTGCCTATTCTATTCTTTATCATCAATACCCAGTTCTATAGTTTTCAGCCAAGTACTTTTTCATGGCTTGTGATGTTACTGGTTATTGAACTCAGAGCCCTTGCTTGATAGACATATACTCTAACACAGGAGCCACATCTCCATCTTAGCACTTTTCTTTCCATGTCAGTGCTGAAAACTATAATGACATATCCTATGTGTTCCTGACATACAACACAGGCGAAGGTAGCAGGAGCCCCTAAGTCAAAGGTAATAGCTCATTAATAATGTAGAAAAATGCCCAGAGTACATTTTTTCCTACTGAAATGATTGGAGTGGACATACTTATGTATATATGAGCTCTTTGGAGAGGTTTCAATGATTGATCGATACTATCTCTGCTATTCTTCCTCACAGAGTGAAAGATAGCATATTAATGTTAAAAAGCACGCTGGGAGCTAATGGTAGAACTCTGGTCTTGAGCACAAAAGCTCAGAGACAGCACTCAGGCCCTAATTTCAAGCCCCAGGGTGGTCACACCCATCAAAAAATAGAGTATACAACCACCAATAAAAACTACTACTTGAACACTATTGTCATTGATAACTTTTAGCTTTGATTAACCACAATGAATCCAACTTGAGCCCTCAGACCACTACATTGTTAGACAAACACACCAATATATTGCCCTCCTCCCTCACAGCTGTGATCCACTTAACACATTATCTGGTGTCACCTCAAGCTACTGGCTTATTAACCCCTATATGAGCACAAACCACAGTAGGACTTCCCACAGTTACACTAAATATTCTCCCAGCCTATCAGCAACAATACAACTCCAGCCTCTTTTGGAGACCATTCTCTATAGGCTTTTCCCAAATAAGCCTCTGCTAGTATCTCTTTTCTTTCAACCTTTGTGATCCTAACAAGAACTAAATGTACTCATCTCCATAGATTAGATATTTGCTTGACTTTGTTGAGGTAAATAAAGTTTGGTGGGCATATAGCCATGATAGTTTGGTTGTATATCATCTATGATGCTTCCACATTGCATTGGTCTCTGAATGCCAGAGACCACATGTCTTTGGGAGCCAAATTACCTGGCCTTTCATAAAGTTTCCTGGTTCTTGCATTATATTAGGTAGAAATTACAAGTGAATGCAAACTGTGACAGTGTTTCTAATTGCATCTAGTATATAGAACTGTTTTCTGTTTGACATAAAGGAGCTCAATATGTTTATTAAAGACTATTTGACATATTTTGTGACTAATTAGCTTACTATAACTATTTTACCTAATTTAATCATTTGAAAAGAAGACATTGATTACATTTAAGTAACAAGAATTAACTTCAAACAACATCCTCAACTCTAAAGCAGATAGAAATGAATCCTTGGTTATTAAAAAATTCTGTTTAGTCTTTTGAGAAACCTCCACACTGCTTTCTACAGTGGTTGAACAAGTTTACATTCCCATAAACTGTGTAGTAGCATTCCTTTTTGGCCACATCCCTACCAGCCTGTTACTGTTTATTTTCTTGATAATGGCCATTCTAACTGAGCTGAGGTGACTATCTTAACCATTCTTTTGATGTGCATTTCTTTTATAGCCAGAGATGTTGAACATTTCTTCATGTGTCTATTGGTCATTCTTACTTCTTCCTCTGAGAAGTCTCTTTAAGTCTTTACCCATTTATTCATTAGGATGTTGATTCTTTGAGGGTTCATTTCGGGGGATTTAACTTTTTGAGCTCTAAATATGTTTTATATATGAAGTCTGATACATATCTGGTAAAAAAAATATTCTCCCAGGGCTGGGAAGGTGGCTCAGTTGTATTATACTAATTGACTTATGTATATTGAAGCAGCTATGCATTCCTGGAATGACTGCTCAACCATAGTTTATAATGTTTTTGGTTAGTTGTTGAATTCGGTTGGCCATAATTTTATTGAGAACTTTTGAATCCTTGGGAGAGTAAGCAGGTGGGGGGGAGGAGAAAGAAGGGGGAAACAAAGAATGAACAAATATAGCAGTATTACTAAGTAGACACTATATGAAAGATGAACTATACTACTTGTAGGTGGTGGCACCAGAAAACCTGGCAGAGAGTAAAGGAAGGGGCGATATTGTTCAAAAAGAAATGTTCTCATTGCCTGACTTGGGTAACTCTAACCCCTCTGTTCATCGCCTCTACAAAAGCAATAAAGTATTATGAAAAGGAAATATTTGAAAGTTATCATGCAAAAAAACACAGATTTCCCTCCCACCTCCTCTTCATAGATAGCCCAGTCTAGCAATATGACATAGCTAGTCTATCTGGAGATATCCAACTTACCTTTCTTTTTTAAAAAATATTTTTGTTTGTGCTGATAGTGTGGCTTGAACTTACTGCCTGGGCATTATCCTTTAGAATTTTGTTCAAGGATTGTGGTCTACCATAAGAGCCACACCAATATGTTCAGCTTTTTTATTTTGCTGATTAATTGGAAATAAAAAGTCTGAAAGACTTTTCTACCATAGGTAGCTTTGAACTTCGATCCTCAGATCTTAGCCTTCTGAGTATCTACAATTACAAGGTAAGCCACCATTGCCCAGCTCCAAACTCCCTTTCTAAGTGGTACCTTTAGAATATGATATTTTAGCCATACAAATATTTATTAGATTTCAACGGTTGGTTAATTCTATTTTTACTGTGATTAAGTTCCTTAAGAAGACTAAATGTAGCTTGCATTTTACCTTGATGTTGGTGTTGGTTACTTCAATGGCTAATACAATGTCTGACTCTTAGTATATCCTCAGTTAGTGCTTACTAACATGAACTCAATAGAAAATATAACAGGCATTACTCACTGGCCAGTCTTATGAGAATTCCAATCACATTATTTCTTCTAGTTTCTTCCCTAGAAGCTCAAAGGCTCAGTAGTGCATTGCCAGCCTCTCCTATAGCAAGGTTACCCACATTTAGTCTGACACATAAATAATGATTGATTCAGGAGATTGTGGCAAGCATCTGTTTATCTGGTAATGCGTACAGACAAAATGCCAGTGTCCCTTCAAGCTTTTTCTTGACCTGAACATGGAGATGTTGCTTCTTGGAAAAACTGACCTGTGTATATGACAGTTTGCTGATAGAAAATGAACAATGAAATAGAAAAGAGGAAGCAATCCATGCATTATTGTTTCCCACCATCCAGACTTTTACATGTATTCAAATTATAAACCACTGCTTGTTTAAACTTTTTTAAAATTTGGGTATTTGTTACTTGAAAACAAACAGCTTGGTAGAAAAATAATCATCCACAAAATCAAGTAGATTTGTAACTCTCATATTTCCTGAGCTGGCCTCTGACAAATTACTTTCCACTAAGCATGAAAGACTCATTCCTATGGGGCATCTTTGGAAGGATGATGATGGAGATCAGAAATAAAATTTCTGATTCCAGAGACTCTATTAGGTTCTTTATATCTGTGATCTTATTGATGCTACACAGTGACACTATTGTGGTATCATTAGTTCATTGTATACCAGAGGAATTAGAGTTCTGAAAGATCAAGAAGTTTATTTAAATGCTTATACCTAGCAAGCAACAAAGATGCAATTCAAAGTAACTTCTGTATAAATCTCAAACTCACATTGATTCTAAAATGTCAAGCTGCTTTTTCAAAGAAATGAGTCTTTACACTCTATGAACTATCAGAGAAGCAAACTCAAATAAAACTATTCCCTTGTGAGGACAAAAATCAAACCTATCTGTAGAAATCAAGGGTCAAGAGTTATATGAGAACTTCATTTATACTCAATTTTTCTGTGAGCCAGAAACTACTCTAAAATATAAAATTATTCAAAAATGAAAAGGAAGCCAGGCACTGGTGGCTTGTGCCTTTAATCCTAGGTATTCAGGCTGAGATCCGAAGATCACAGTTCAAAACCAGCCTGGGCAGAAAAGTCTATGAAACTCTTATCTCCAATAACTATAGCACCAAGGCCTTGAATTCAAGCCCCAGGGCTGGCAAGATCAAAATAAAAAACAAACGAACAAATAAGTAAATAAAATAATAAAGAAATCAGACATAGGGCTTCTCAATTTGGAGCACTCAACCTTTAACAGTTCATACTCAACTGATATAACCAAAGAAAGGCATCTCTTCCCCCCCAATAGAAATTTCAAGTGAGTTACCAAGACAAATAACACACTGAGCAAGCCTTAATGTACAATATAGAAAAGAGAAAGGCTTACAAGTCTGCTACCATTGTCATGTACAAAAATAATGAAGCTATCCATAGTACCAATCTTGCAGTTATGATACTTGAGCAAAGTGGTAGCCACTGAAAAGTCCTATGTTGAAGCCATAATCTCCCATGTCATGGTATTTTAAGATGGAGGCTTTGGTGATAGGGGTTTATCTTAGTTCTGAGGGCAGAAGACTCATGATGACAGTGGTGTCCTTGTAAGAAGACACACCAAAGCACCTCTTCTCTCTTTCCTCATAATATAAGGACACAGAGGAGATGTCACTCCTAAAAGACAGAACCATAGGCCTCACCAGGGCAAAGCAAACTTATCTTGGATTTCTATTATCATTATTATTATTATTATTATTATTATTATTATTACCTTAAGTGGCTGTATAAAGGGGGTTCAATTCAACATGTCAATATATACATACAATTTATCTTGATCAATGTCACCTTTTCTATCATTCTCCCCGCTCATTTATACCAAGCACACCCATTTTCTCAAGTTATGTGGATCTCTTTTTACTTTTGTACATTGAATGTTATGCCTTTACACAACTCAGATTTATAAGCTTCAAGACTACACATTTCTATTGTTTATTCTTCCTAGTCTAAGATATTACCGCAACTGAGCTAAAAAAATATCATATGAGAAAATAGGTCCCCCTCTTCTACTTTCTTGTTTTAGTATTGAGAACAGAGAAGAAGCAACAACACAATTCCATGTGTCTCCAAAACTACTACACATATTCTAAATATGTTAGAAACAATGGCAAGATAGAAAAACCATTTGAATCCTTACCTTGGTGTTCATTTCACCTAACATCAGAACACCTGCTTCAAAGTATTGTTGACAAAGGTGATTTAGAAGAGAAAGCAATCCATAGAAAAACACTCTGGAAACATGGACAAGAGCCACCTTTCCCCAGAAGCAACAGCATTTCCTGGATGTTTTTGTTTTGTTTTGTTTGTGTTTTATTTTGGTTGTTGTCACCTTTATTTCTTCACTTAAGTTTGCCAGCAAGTAGGGGACCCAGATTTACCTTGTTGAGATCAAAGCCTTACTGGTGTTAGCATTGGCTGCAGTTCTGAGTTTCCCTCAGAGATCAGACAAGAAGGCTCTTTTGATGGCAAAATACATCATTTTAACCTCCACTCAAAGAAAGATAGTGGAGGAGAGAATAAAAAATATAAGAACTTTCATTTTACAAATAAAAACTCACCATTTGTGTGGGCAAGATGACTGTAGTTACTTTTCATTAAATATTTTCTTTCTTTGTATGATTATAAAGTAACAGATAAAAATGAGCCCACTGGAATTAGCAAAGGATAACTAAATAACCTTAAAAATTAAGGAATTGTATAGATGATGTTTGTAAATACTATAAATATTTGATATTTATATATAATTATTATTTGAAGTTTACTATGATAAGGATTTCTAGAAATGAGATTCTAGATCCTAGAACACTACTTTCAATATGGTCAGGTAGACACCTTTCTGCCTGCTTTCCTTCCTTTCTTTTCCCTTCCCCATTTTCTATTCTCTTCTTTTTGTTCTTCTCTCTCTCATCCTTAAGTCATTGTACAAATATAACATTGCTATACACATCTTACACATGAGAAAACAGAAGTCAAAGATGTTTGTATTACTTGGCCATGGACATGTCTCTAGTACCCAATATACTACTTAGGTTACAACTAAGTTAGTTATCACTAACTTGGGGCTCCAGTGTCAGAGCCTTTCCAAATTGACTGTTTAATCTTAACCATGGTGGTATTCTGTATGGCAGTATAAGTATGAAGGATAATGTGAAACCATAATGTTCGGAACACCTGCATAAAGCACTTACATAATATATAGAGTCTCTCTGAGTACCTATTTAGGAGCATAAAGAAAAGAAAAAAGGACAGTCTTGTCAGAGTATATACAAATATATATTATTTAAAAACTGAAAGACCATGACTGTGATTCAGTCAATACTTTATTTTTTTTAACATCTAATTTGGCAAATGTCATTTGTTTGTTGGAACAGCTCATATTGAATGGCAATATCTGAGAATTGAATAGAGTCTTAGAAATATCTTTCTCAAATGAATATGCTTCATTAAGTATTCAACCTAGTTTTTACCTAGAAATACTTAGGGACAGAGAACTACCTCTTTCTACAATATTCATGTTAAAGTTTTAATCAGCTCTGCCTGAAATAGTGTAGAGAGGTATTAATATTACCTATGCACACATATAATACACACACACACACACACACACATATATATATATATACATACGTACATGTTGCAATGTACATACAAACATATGTGATTTATTTTTTGCAATGTGTTCTGAAGTCAGATTGGTTGAATGACATACTGACTTTATCAATAATTTACTGTGTTACAGGGCAAATTAACTTTATGTGTCTGTACTTCAACTTCCTTACTTGTAATGAGGAGATAATGGTATTACTTCATGAATAGTACTGCTTTGCAGATTAAATTACTAAATTGACAAATACAATTTAGAATTCTTATATTCTATATGTCATGTACTCAATTATGATTATTAAACATACCTGTATCCACACATATATGTATACTCATTACTAAAAATAAATAATAAAATGCGGTTAAAATACTAGTGATAGCTATAGTAATACTTCTAATTATATTTTGTTCGCTGTATCATTATAATCCTGGATGGTGCCAGCCCTACTCTACTGAACTTCCATAAAGTGTAATGATTCTTTTGACTTTCAGTTGTTCTAATACTGAATCCCAGGGGATTGGTTTTCCTCCAATAAAGACCAATGTAGCCCCTTCTCCAACATTTTCCTAGCAGTATAATTTCTGGTAAAATTGGAATGAGAATCAAGTCCTGATACTCAGCTTAAGATTTTTTTTCTCTTTATAACTTGTCTCTTAAAATTAAAAAAAAGCCTTCCTTGTTCAATCCATTTCATAATTTTACATCAAAATTCTTGCTGAGTACTGCCTTGACTTGTGTCTTAAAATTGCAATTAAAACGAAACTATTTCATAGCACGATGAACTCAAATGAGTACGTTTTCGTATTATGGAATCTTTCATAGCAAAGGAAGAATATCAATCTCACAGTGACCCAATAAAGAAAAACGGGGGTCTATCATTAAAGATTATATGACACTTTTTTCCATAATTAGGACAAGTAGGTAAATTTACTAGATGTAATAGTAATTTTACTTTAGCACATAGATATATACCAAAGGTTTTCTTTCCCTTGTGAACATGGCAGTTTGATGACAATACTGTCACACACTTCGAGAGCAGCCAGATCATCTAATTATCCTTCTCAGAGTCATAAAGAAACAGAATGATTGGCATAAATTGAAAGCAGGGGGCGTTTACACTTTGCAGGGGTGAATTTAGAACCAGTCCTGAGAACTCCTGTCCACCGAGCTGCTGGGTACTGAGGAAGTAAGTATGTGTCAGGTGTGTTGCACAAACAGTGTCCCATGTTCTCTTCTTGTTCTGAGGAGCAATAGTAGGAATACTTAGCCCAGTTCCAAGAAGCAGTACTCAGGAATACTCAGCATGTAACCGTGAGATTACTCACTCTGTTTAATGCATCAAGGAATAAAATCAACTCTTTTCTTTTTACACAGATCTCTTGTCACCTTAGATGGATTATCTTCCATCCACAACAGCTCAGAGCAGACAGATTTTAGATTCTCCCTTGGCTCTTTGAGAAAATTTGGTCAGGGTTTCCATTCACAATGAGGTAGAAAGGCATGAGAGGAAAGTTAATTTATCACCTACATGCTTGATCATCAAAACTCTACTGGCCATTAAAGACTAAGTACAAAAATGAGTTAGAACATGTGCTCTTTCACCTTTTCTTACTTCTGTACATGTATTTCTCCTTCTCTCATTAGTGTATTTTCTCTTCATACCAGGCTTTATCTTTGCAAATCTCTTCCTAAATTCCCTTGATATTGTGTTCTCTGAAGATACTGACATTTTCTAAATACTCAACATCCTCCAATTTCTTAGAGCATCTGCACATCAGTGTATGTTGGAATGAGGACACATATTAAAACACAAACACAGGCATACACACAAAAATACACACAGCACCAATTTAGCATCTTAGTTTTGCTAATGAGTAACCATAGCTCATAGAGAAATACTGAGGTACTCAAGACATCAAAGGCAACTGGTAGCAGTACACAAAGAACTATTCAGAGAATTTAACCCCCTCTCCAGTTTTCTCTCTTTCACACTATATTTTCTGTTCCCCAGCCTAGTTCTATTTAAATAAGGGTCAAGGACGTGTAATAAAATATTAAAGCTCTGATCATGGTAAAAGTTAAAGAACTAATCAAAAAAGTGAAGTTTTGGCCATTGACTTTCCCGGAAGCCTGTCAAAACAAAAGAGGAGGCAACAATGCTGATAAGAAATGTACTCATTACCTTGCTCATGTGATTGTAACCCCTCTGTACAGTCTTTTTACAATAAAAATGAAACTTATTTTTAAAAAATCCTGCTAAAAATTTTAGTCGGCTCCTGGTGGTTCAGGCTTGCAGTCTAAGCTACACAGGATGTTGGGATCTGGAGGACTGCATTTGAAGGCAGAAATGTTTGTGAGATTCCATTTCCAAAATTACCAGAAAAAAAAGCTGTATTGGAAGGAGGCATGGCACAAGCAGTAGAGTGACAGAGGAGCAAACTGGAGGCAATAATTGCCAAAAATAAAATAAAATCCTCCAAAACTGTGTTTGTATGCCTGATCCTGAATATATTTCTGTCCCTGATTTCTTAATATCCTAAGAACATATTTGAGATAATTCTACTTGAGAGTCTACAGGTTCATTCCACTTTTATTTACTTTATGTAATGAACTTAGCAGGATTATAAAACACCCCAAGAGAAACTATGCTTTGTTGTCCTCTTGTGGAAGAAAAAAACTGGTATAAGTGAAGTCATTTATCTACTCATCTCCTGTACCGCATGCAGGGCAAGCACTAGGGATATAGATCTGTCTTTGATGAAGTTCATGCTCAGCTCTGGTTTTGTTTTGTATGATTTGTTTATGCTACTGTACTGCTGGAGTACTCAACACAAAAGAGTGTTCCATGTCACTAAGGGGATCAAGAGCTCTCATTGTAGGGGCCAAGCTTCATTTACTCCTTTGACATTTTAAAGGGAGCTGAAGAAAAAAGAAATTCGAAAAATTCTCCCATTTGTTATTTCTAAAACTCAGCGTGTATGTGTGTGTGTGTGTGTGTGTGTGTGTGTGTGTGTGTGTGTGTGTGTGTGTGTGTGTGTGTGTGTGTGTGTGTGTGTGTGTCGGGGAAGAGCAATTTCCAATCCTGCATATATTTCAATTTTATTTGGCAATGTGTTGTCATTTTAATTTTAATCATTACCACTGTGAGCCACAGTATTGTCTCACCAAACATGGCTACAAAATCCCACATCATTTATTTATCCATACATATAATTCTTTATTCAGTTTTGTTAGTGTCCCATCATAGTAAAACAAAGTTACCCTCATACCTTGAAAACATGAACTGAGCTTTGCTTTAATTTTCTTTCCTTACTGCCTTCTATAAAAAAATTCCAAGAATGGAAGAAAAAATAGGTCTCAATGCAAAGTTAAACTTTCCTCATCCTGGATGTCAGCAAAAATCCTTAGAATTTTTGAAAAGAAAATCAATGCTTTGTAAGATTAAAGCTTTGAGGCTCACTTAATCCTCTGCTGAGTGATCACTATGACTGCAACCAGGTTTAGGGACAGAAAATGTTGCCAGTTCCTAAAGTGCATCTTGTATTTTCAGAGAGATAAGTCTGTAACCTCCCAGAGGCCTGCAAAGATTACACTATGTCTTCATGCATCATCATGGATTTGACCAATATGCGCTTTGAAGATGGAGATCTAGCATACACCTCATGCACAAATATAGTCATCTGTCCTTACTTAACTTGCATTCTACTCTGGCTTTAACTTTTATCTTTGTAACTTTGAGTCTTCAGAATCGTTGCATACCCTGTGCTGGTAACTTAGTAAGAGATTTACCCAAAACTCCATGGGAAATGGACTTTCAGAAGTGTGTAGGAGTTTTATGGTAGAGTGAAGAGGGACAAGGCAAAGAGGCATGGACTGTCATGTAGCAGTAGTGAAGTCCTCAACTCATCAATGGCAAGTTCTGAAAGCAAATTAGGCCCCCAGGCCCTCATTACCTTCCAGAAAATAGCTTCTTTTAACTGGCTCAATGTCCAGTCATTAATACAGGCTGTCTGTTCCTGGCAAATGGGCACATCTTAAGCACAGGAGCACCATTTGCAGAGTGGTATTGAGCTGAAAACCACCATCTGCTGACATAGCCAACACTAGGAGAGAGAAAGCGTGTACCATATCCTGAAGTATGGTATACAGTATGGGCCCAGCAGTCACAACAGCATAAAACTGTACTTACTGTAGGAAACAACTTGCATGCTGGTGTGTGCCAAAGCACCAGACCCCAGAGTGAAGTCTATATATTTTGGAGTCATGTGGGAGGAATATTTCTTTGTAGCCTATGCAAAGAAAAAGAAGCCTGGGTCCAGTAGATAAGCCTGTAACCCTAGCTACTCAGGAGGCTGAGATCTGATGATCATAGTTTCAAGACAGTCCTGTCAGAAAAGTCTGTGACTCTTGGCTCCAATTAACTAGCAAAATGTTGAATTGGAGGTGTGGCTCAAGATGTAATGTACTAAACTTGAGTGTAAAAAAGCAAGCAAGAACACAAGACCCTGAATTCAAGCCTAAGTACCACATAAAAGGAAAAAAATCCAGAAAGAAAATGAAAAAGATAAGGAGGAAGAGGAGTGGAGAAAAAAGAAATGAGTAAGAAGCCAAATTTTTGTTATTAAGATCATTATGTATAAGATCCACATCAAGGAGTAATCTCTTTCTGTTGTAGGGCCTAATCTGCTTTCAGAGTTGAGTACTTCACTACTGTGGCATGACAATCCACGCTTCTCTGTCTATGCCAGATCCTTTGGATATGAGCAAACTGGTGCTCAACAGACAAAATTCCTTGGTACTGTTACCTTTGATGAATCTAAACAAGAAAAATACATGCTTAATCCCTAACTTCCTGGCCAATGCATTAAATAGGTTGCTGAAGTTAAAGTATTAAGATGCTTAGAGAAAGAGCATCAGTACAGTACTGCAAACCACTAAGAGTAGCTCATGTCTTCAAGAGGAACAGAAATATTCTGTGGAGATAGGCAACTTTTTCTACATGTATTGAAGTGAGTCTGCCTCTTTGTTCTTAGTAACAACCTGAGAAGTCCCTCCTGACTCTTGTCTTGATCATTGTCCCACCTCATGACTCATTCCAAGGGATTACCTTTCCCACCTCACCTCACATTAGTATCTCTTTCAGATAAAGAATCCCTCCACTACCACCTCTCTAAGCTTCCAACACATGTTTTTCCACAACATAAGCAGAATATTTTACCGTTTAAATACAATTAGTCACTCCCTTACCTAAAATACCAGGTTACTTCTCTAAAGCCTTTGCAAGGCAGTCAATGCCACCTCCTTTCTCTGTGCTGCTTCCTAAAATTCCTCACATGCACACATATACACTCCATTAACCCAGAATCTGATCATTTCTTTATCTATTTTTTGTGTTTATTGTTGATACTGGAGATTGAACTCAGGGCCTCATACTCTCATTTAAGCTCCTGGTTGACAGGCTACCATGTGGCAATGCCTCCAGTCTGTTTTCTTGTTTTGCTTGTAATTGGGCTTGAATTCAGGCCCTTGCCCTTTTCTTTAGCTTTTTCCCTCAAGGTTGGCACTACTGCTTATTTAAGCCACATCTCCACTTCCTGCTTTTGTGTTGATTAATTGGAAGTTAAGAAACTCATGGAATTTTCTTCACCAGCTGGCTGTGAACCAGTATCCTCAGATCTCAGTCTCCTGAATAGCAAGATTAGTAAACCAGTAAAACTTGTTCAATCTTATGTTTTGGAACTTAATTGGAGATAGACATCAGAGAATTTTATGCCCAGTTTGGCTTTGAACATTGCACATTTTTTCCCCTGGAGTACAGGTTCTCCCTGAGTTAAATATTTATATAGTACAACTCCAACTCATATATCACACACTCTGTAGCTCTTCTTTGTAAAAATAATACAGATTATTTTCCATTTAGCTAACAAAGATATGCAATCACATTTTTCTTGAATCACTGCATTTCATGGATATGTCTTTATAGCATTATAATATTCCAACATTAAAACACTTTTGAATATGTTGTTTGTAATGTATGACACATATATGATACTCTATTATATATATATGGATATATATTTATATAACTACATATGTGTGTACATTTACTGAAGCATTAAAATGAATCACTATGAATTTAACACTTTACATAAGAACTAGAGCAAAGCCACTATTTCTATGCTTGTTTTCCATTCTATTTGTCATTTTATACCAGAGGTATGACTAACCAGAAATTCATGTTTATAATCCTGGTCACTTTGTTTTTTGGTTTTGGTTTTGTTTTTTTCTAGTTAAGTACATGTACTTTATTCTTTTTTATTTATATTTTTATTGTAGTTTTTCTTTTTTAATATATATTTCATTGTAAAGATATTGTACAGAGTGGTAACAGTTACATGAGTAAGGTAATGAGTACATTTTCTATCGTGCATTGTTACTCCCCTCCTTTTTTTTACACTTTCTTCTTTAGTACTATATTTTTTTGCTTTGCATTATTTTTAAAATTTGAAATTATGATGTATTTAATCATAAATATGTAATTATACAGTAATGAAAATGAATATATTTCCATTATATACAACATCATCAATTAATAGCAGAAACCTATTATTTAACTAAAAAGCCACTAGTGCCAGGCCATAATGAGGACAGTGCAGTTTTAACTGAAATATATTGTACTGAGTTTTACATGTTCACCTTTTTATTTAAGTTAGGGTATAAATTCTTTGAGAAAAAATTCATTTTAACTTATCTTGATCATTTTATTATTTCCCTAGTACATAGCATGGGGTCCAGCACATGAGAGATAACCAACACAGATTTGCTGAATTGACTTGAATTCATTAGTCCATGTCAGTTCTGATTTCTAATCATGTCTGGGATTATAGACTACTTGATATTTGTTGCTTTGTTATGATCCCAAACTTAAGTTTCTTCCCAAACATAATATTGCTGTGTGCCATATGCTTTGACATACCACTTATATTGTTCCCTGCATCTAGTCTAGCAAGATCCTTTGAGGGTTTCACTAATCCAGTGTTAGGACCAGCAGATAGAAGCAATCTATTCTTGGTAAAGAACTCACTTTTGTCTACTCTACTAATAGTGTCTGATGTCCAGTTGTATTACGAATAATTATAGCTCTGAAAAATCCCACTTACTCAGCAATGGGAGCTAATTTTCTAGCCCTCCATTCCCTGAACAATAGAGAAAACGTTGCAGTGCCATTCTCTTTGGAAAACTGTGTGGTATGGGATGGCTTCGTAAAATAGTGATAGATTTGTAGAATCATTCCTTTGTCCTGGGAGAGAGTCTGCAGGTGATTAAGCCCAAAATCTAAAAGTGCAAGAATTACTTCACCTACACTGCTACCATCAAGTCCAGAACACTGAGTTGTGTTTGTGTGTGAGAGGTTGTGCTTATGTACTGTTAAGCTCAGAAAAGAGCAAAAGCTTACAAGCTGAATTTTTGTTTGAATTCCTATTCCAGGAATGACCTCAGCCAAACCCCTCAAAATCTCACAGACCCAGTTCCCTCATCTGTAAATGAAGGCAAATAGCCACCCCAAAACTGGCCTTGCACATGCTGGGGCCTCCACAATGTTATTCTACTGTGTCCATTCCTTTTCCTAAGTGAAAACCACTTGGTATGTAGTAGCTCTTGTACGATTGCTCTTTGATAGACTACGTGATCTCTGATTTTCCCTGTTTTCCCCAAATGGAATGAGGTCCTCTCTCAGGAGTGCTCCTACTTTTTGAGGGGGGTGAGTCTGGTCATGAGGCTTGAGCTCTTCAGCTCAAGGCTAGTGCTCTACCACTTGAGCCACAACGCCACTTCCGGGTTTTTTTCTTTTTGCTTATGTGGTGCAGAGGAATCGAACCCAGGGCCTCATACATACAAGGCACTCTACCACTGAGCCACCTTCCCAGCCCCCAGAAGTGCTCCTAAGTATATACTCTGTTTTTCTAAAATGATGCTGTTGAACATGCTATCAAGCTTGCTTCTACCCTCCACTCTTCCTTTCTCCAGCTACTTGATTCTGAAGAGCAGGAGGTTTCCAGTACACTGTTGTGCAATGATGCAGGTTACCCACAAAAGGAACTGCAACCTAGAAAGCCAGGTAAGGCTGCATTCCTGATTCTGTCACTTTACCTTGGGAGCCTCATTTTGCCCATCTGTATGATGAAGCTCACAATAGTCAATGCTGTATCTAGTCTGAGAGTTAAATGAGAAAACCCTAGTAGGCAATACTAAAATCTCCTAGCTACCAAATAGAGAATTAATGCTAGTTATATTACTATTGTTTAGTCCACTGATACTGTTTCTCCTTACTGTATTCCCAAGGATTTCCAAGGGGATAGTATTGGTAGTTTGGAATACAAATAAACTATCATTCACTCTCATTATTCAAATTAATGCCTCAACATTTCATTTGCCAGAGGACTACATTCGCCTGATAGTCATACCTAGCTTGTCTCTGAATGTGGGCTTTGTGAATTCAAAAGTGGCCCCCTATTACCAAACATATATGTTTGTGGTGAGAGTGAACAGAAAAAGAACCTGGACAGTTTGGGGTTCACCATGGATATTTTATTTTGTTGCATTTTGATGCTGAAACCTCAAAGTAAAGTATGCCCCCCTCTCTGTCTAATTGCTCCTAATTTGCACTGAGAAACATATTATCAACATATCCATGTTTAGTCAGAGAGAAAAGGTGGCCTTCAACTCCCTAGCAGGGACATACTCAGTTGGCTGTCCCTCATTCCCATTCTGCCTGGACATAACATTAGTTTCTGTATACACACCTTAACTTTACTCAATGACTCAATCTACACAAGATTAATTATAGGGGTGTTTGAGGCTTTGAGTATTTATAACTTTTTGATTTTTTGAAATAAGTTTTTTTATTGTGAAAATACCATACAGAGGGGTTAAAATCACATGAGCAAAGTAATGAGTACATTTCTTATCAAGCATTGTTGCCTCCTCCCTTTCTCCTACCATCCCTTCCCTCCCATCTCCACCACTATACTCCCCTGCCCCTGCCAAAGTTGTAAAGTTCATTTTTTGACACAGAATATTCAGGTTTACATGTAAAATAACTTATGTCACACATCTGAAATATTAGTAGATTCAGAATTCAATTTTTCCATGATTGAGATGGTTATCTGTGATGATAAATATATATCATACCAGACCTGATGTTGCTACCTGTGTAAAGCTGTTTCTGGTATTATACACTGAGTCTTTCCCCGCTAAACCCTTCCCCTTCCCCACCTTGGAAATTCTGCCTGCATTATAAACTGAGTCTTTCCCTGCCAAACCCTCTCCTTCCCCTCCTCCCCTACCACCCCTACCACTCAGGCTCTTGGAAATTCTGTCTCATAGAAGTGATGCTAGAAGCAATGACCTTGTCCTTTTTAGTTTTGCTTAAGTCAAGAGATTGTTATATTTCTTGGTCCTGTTTCTTCAACCGTAAAATGGGGGTAGTAATAATTATAATAATAATGATAATGATAGAAATTATGTAAGCTTTCTTCCTCTGTAGCTGGGAACAACGAATGAGATAAAAAATAAAAGCAATGTGTATATCTATGTGTATTATTATGTATAACTGAGTTTTACACATGTCAAACTGATATCTCTTTTAACACCTTGGATTATGATTTCTTGGAGAGCTGTAATTGGTTTTTATCTCCTCTGCTTCGGATACAATGAACATAATTACTGCTTAGTAAACTATGTTCCTTGGTAATGACTAAATATGGATATTAAAATCATATTAACCTAGTTTCACTTGAATACTAAGAAAAGTTGAACTTGTGATACCAATAAAAATAGTTAGAAAAGTCATTTTATAACCACCATGAGTTTTTGTAAAAGTGCTAATTAATTTTACAAAATGAATAAGCCTTTATAAAAGAAGCTTATCTTCAGTTCAGAGAGATGAGAATTAACAACAATAATCCCTTTATATGTATGTGTTTTTATGTTTGTTAAGGTTCTTTACTCCTTAAAGGAAGCTCAAGCATCTCTGATTTAAAATGCAGAAAGTGAGGATACCAGAGGTAAAGGACCTTGGCAAGTTCTTAGGAACTTAGTGACATGGCACTCACAAGGGACAGAACATTTCAGATCTGATGCGTTCAATACAGTTTTCCCATCCTGTTCTATTTAAACTCAGGACAGAATTAAATCAGATATCAAATATCAGAAATGAATACTCATGCATTTTTAATTTCTTACTTGTTTTTATTCAGTACAAACATTCAGTTGACAAGTTTTGCAGATTACCTTTCATAAATTCTGTATGTTTGTGTGTATGTGTGTGTGTGTGTGTGTGTGTGTGTGTGTGAGAGAGCACGCACACATGTGCACGCACATGTGCACATACCAGTTCTAGGGCATGAACTCAGGTCCCTGAGCTTTTTGATCAAGGTTGATTGATGCTCTACCACTTTGAGCCATTGCTCTACTTTCTGACTTTTGGTGGTTAATTTGAAATAAGAGTCTCAGGGACTTTCCTACCAAGATGGATTTTGAACTGTGATTCTCAGATATCAGCTTTCTGAATAGATAGTAGTATGGCCATGGGCCAAAACCCTGAGCACATAAGATCTTTATATTTCCCTTCCTCCTCTTATCTGGGTCTCAGGTCACTCAAGTCACTCATCTAACTTTTCTTCCTTCCCCCCCCCCAACACATCATAGTCTAAACATAAATTGGCTTAACTTCATGTTACCAAATGGGAATAAAGCAAAACAAAATGAAGTCTTTATTCTAGATATTATGAATATTGTAAAGTCTAGACATGATTTCCTTGGAAGCCTAGTTGCAAAGTCCACTGCCAATGAAAACATTGGTATCTCATTGGCTGACTGGAGTTTAGTGTTAGAATGGAGTTTCCTATACTGGGATTGACTGTACAATGGCTCTGAAAATGTCCTCTCAAGACCCAGCACTTCACGAAGAATCTGAAATTGCTGTATACCAAATTGAGATTCACAAACTCATCAGCCTATTCAATGTCTCCCCCGCATCTTTTAGGAAGATGGGTTGGTTTGATCTATCTCTTATTTCTTAAACACAGCACCTTATTTAGTTTCATTTTGATACATAACTTCATCCATAAATAGTTTGGGACTACCCTTTTTTGCTTTCATTATGGTATTTTAATTTGCGCTTTTGTTGTGGTACTGAGGGTTTAACATGGATCTTGTGAATATTAGACAGTCAGCCTTGAGTCACATATCCAGCCCTTTGTTTTACATTCGTTATTTTGAAGGCCTCATTCTTGTATGCCCAGGCAAGCCTAGACCATATTCCTCTATGTTTCTCTATGTCATTAAATGCTTCTCTATGTCAGAGGGATGGCAGGCAAACATCATGGTACCCAGCTATTGTTTGAGAGGGAGTCTTACAAAGTTCATTTTTCTAGAGATGGCCTTGAACCCTAATCCTCCTATCTCTACTTCCCAAGTGTACAGAATCATAGACTTCAGCAACGTCATCCAACTGCTTTAGTTATATGTTAGATAGGATCTCACTTCATTTTACCCAAGCTGGCCTGGATGGAACACAATCTTCCTACTTACTTCCATATAGCTGGATTTTTATTAGAGTGTACTACCATTCCTGACTTTTTTGTTTAGGTAGGGTCTCTCACTGACTTTTTGCCTGTACTGCTCTTGAACTATTGATTCTCCCAATCTCTGCCACCTGAGAATCTGGGATTCAATGTCACACCATACGAAACCTCAGATAATTATTTCTTTGCACCAGAGATGTTTGACTGTATCTTTGTCATCTATACACATCATATGCCATTAACAAATTCTCAATTGTGAAAAGCAAAAATATCTACAGAACCAGCCAGGGTCTTTTGATGAACAAAATTCTCACTCCTAGATGTGACCCATCCTTTGTTGATTATCTCTAAGTTGATAACCATATCTGTATTTACACGTGGACTGAGAAGTGACCTTGACTGACCTTCATCCATCTTAGTACCTGACTCCATAGCATGGGTGGTACGGCTTAATTTCTATGACTATACTCAGGAAAATTAACAGGTATACTTTAGAGATAAGGAAACCCAAGCTCAGAGGGAGAATTAACTGTTCACAGAATCCACCATGGTGTATGTGTGCTTGTTTCTTCTTTGCTACCTGAAATTCTGAGGGTAACATTCCTCTGCTTCATCTTTCCACCCCCACTGGGTCTCTCAGTGGCAGTTGTACAATAATAACACTACAAAATCGCTGAATAATCACAAACCCTCTTAGCCTTATTACTTAGCTTTGAACTCCCCCTGGACTAAATTACCTCTGAATTGCCCATCTATTCCTTAACCCTGGTGTGTTTATATTAGTTATGTCAATTGGATATAATTGTTATTACTTAAGTGGGTTATTTAAGAATATAACTGTGTTCATCTTTCTGTCTGTCTTCAAGTTTTGGCGTCATAGAATAAATAAAAACTACATAAGCTTTCAGCATTAAAAAGACATTAAATTTAAATGCTGATTCCCTCCCTAATGAGGTGGGTGGTATTTATGGCAAAAATTATGCATTTTTGTAACTGATGTAAAGACTAGAGAGAGGAGAGCAGAGCTCTGAATAGCTAGATGTTTGTATTCTAGTAAAACAGAAAGCTAGACTGTTAAAGATAGATAGTACAGTGGGAACAGAAATAAGGGAAGGCTTATTTTTACCCCATGGAGAGAGGGGCAACTTCTAGGACAAATGGAGCTTATAGTGGATTCTGGGAATAGACAGAGATAAAAGAGTGGAATCTTCAACCTTTTGAACTTAAGCTATCATTTATGAAATATAGATAACTATACCTGCTTCAGAGAATTCTTATAAGTACTAAATGAGATAGAAAAATAATATATTTATTATGGTTTTAAACAGATTCTAGAAATAATAAATAATGTCTTATTTTCATCTTCTTTCAGGGGATGAATCTATGCTACATACATGATCACACATTGTATATATAAATATATATAATTAATAAATTATATTGTATATGTGTTATATATTGTTTTATGTTATATTCTACATATGTTGTATATATTATAATATAGAATATAGAATAAAATACAACCTTTATTATGTAATGTTACATATAATATATAATAAAATATAAAATGTGTTATTTAATATATTATATATAATATTATCATATTTTAGTATATTAACTATTATATGCAAAATATATTATCATATAGATAGGGCGATAGATAGAAAGATAGAAAAATTATAGTTGTTCATCTATTACAAAGTTATAAGGAAACTAGAGGTGAAAGAATTTCCATAGATTACAAATTCGTTTGACTTTTTCTCTTCCTCACATACTCAAATCTTTGAATTCTTTGTGCATTGCAAATTTCCCAAGGAAGTTGAATAGGTTCTGCATTCCACTTCAAAGTGTTATACAGATGTTTTCATGAGAATAAAAAAGACAGCTTCCTCATAAGCCTTCTATGACCGTCTTCCTTTTTAACTTAAAAAAAAAAGCCAAGAAAAGAATTCACAAAATACTACACAATCCAAGGTTCTGATGGATCTGCTTTTGGTTCCAGTCAGTAACAATAAATACAGGAATAGAATAGAAAACTCAGAACAGGAAAATCTAACCCCAAGGGCTGCCTGCCTCTTTGTAAGTCTCTATGGATTTTGAAGATTGACTTCTCTGTTATTCAAACTGCTTCAGCAACTGCCTCCTGAGAGCTCAAACTTGGACTATGTTCAGCATCTTTATCCCTGCATGTCCCTTGTCATCAAGATAAGTCTTTATTTTCTTTGTATAGTGACAGCAGAGATCTGGGGAGATGAAGAATCTTTCTTACTGAGCTTCAGATAACTCACTTCTAAAGCACTTCCATAATTCTCACAGTGGCCATGAGATTGTGAAGTCTCCTTATCTCTGACCTTGCTTGTTCTCAGCTTCCATGACCCCTGAGAAGCATAGGTCAGTGGCTGACACTCTATCTTTTCTCCATCATTGGATGAGGATTTGTCAGTTTCCAGGTGTGGTGCTGGGCTATAGAATTCCAAAAAGGATTTATTCATTTCAGAAATAATGAGGTGACTATAACCTAGTGCTTAGATTCTAAAATCCCCATTTCTTTCCTTTTGGAAAGAGGTAGCCATAGCAGGAACATATTTATCAAATTTTCTGTTTTACTAGGCATTCCTATAGCCTCAATCCTTAAGCAGCTCCTGATTGTTATACTACAGAGTGTGACTCTGGATACAAGGGCTCAAGCCTGTGAAACAGCTCAGGAAGAAGAGATTGTGAGGACCTTAACTAGAGGCTAGCCTGAGCAAAACATTAACAAGATTCTACCTCAAAAGTTACTAAGGCAAGAAAGGCAGTGATAAGGTACCTGCTTAGCAAGCAAGAATCCTGGAGTCCAAACCCTAGTTCCAGGAAGAATAAAGATCAGCATTCCAGTGTAGCACCAGTCTGGATGTGAAGGAATATCATAAGCTAAAGTTCACATAGAGCAACTCCTAACACTAGTAAAAAGGATCCAACCATAATTTATTTGCTCTAGGTTATGTTTCAAAACAAACAGAAATAGCCAGTTGGAGGTGTGTGAACATACCTTATATTTCATGATTAGTAGCTATCCTTGCAATTGATCTTGCAAATCTTTACATGACAAGGGTGTGTAACTTGCAGTGGTGTGTAACTGTACCTGCTACATCTTTTCTGAATGCACAGAAACCAAACAAGACAGAACAAACATTATATTCATCTTTCCTTTGTCATAGTACTGGACCAGAAGTGAGCTCAGTATGGTCAACTCAGGACCTCTCATCAAAATCGTGGATTGTAAAGACCCCAGATCTTCAATTAGGAAGATTCAGAAATGTTGTGAAATAAGTGTGAGTTTGAGGGAGATAGCAATATCTAAGGCATCAGGTAAAGTTTCAGCTAATATCCTCTAGAAATTTTAGAGTTTGTTTAGAATAGGGTCTGAAAAACAAAAAGAAAGAAAGAAAAGACAAGAAAGAAAAGAATAGGAAAGAAAAGCAGGGCCTACTATCAGCAAAAGGGGCCAGCAAGACATGGCATGGTTTGGAGCTTGTAGCAGACCAGGGATCCATCTCACCAGAAAATGGAAGAAGAAGCAGAGGCTCTTAGCAAGCCTTGACAATAGCCAAGCTTCCCTACAGTCCAACCACATAGTAGACACAGAGCTGCCGTGATCTAGGGATCCAAATGTTCCTCCTTTTTCCATAAACATCAACAGGGGGTGTGGCGGCTCTTTTGAGACTTGAGACATCATATCATCATGAAAGAAAAATCATCTATTTTCCACCATGCTAAATCTTTTAGACATAACCAGGATAGAAATCTTTTATAAATGCAATGAAAGGGCCTAAGAAAAGTGGTGGAATTCCCTGAAGTCATTTAATGATAGAGAGATCTAGTCATTCTCTTGAGGTTGCTAACCCCTCTTTTAGACAATTCTATTTCCCTGTTGTGCATAAATATGTGCATCAACTATGTAAATATACCTACCTTGGCTCACTGTGCATTTCTTAAATGTTTATATGTGAGTCTTTTTTATGTAAGCTGAAATTTATCCTGGATGGAATCAAAGGTACTCATTAATTCTTCCACTAGTAAGCATTTATTGAGGGCATTTATGTGCTTACAGTACTCCAGCCCTTTGGATTCGTGAAAGAAAACAGGACACGAAGCAGCATTTACCCTCATAGAATTTACCTTTGTACAACAATTAAGAATGGCATCCAGTATTTAGATACTTAGAATAATTGCCAGACTGCTAGGGCAACAGGACAATAAGGCATCATGGTAAGATGCCCTGTAGTCTTGTATAAGTGCCAATTACAGAAACATAAACGGAGTAACGTTCATCTGCTATTCATTTCCTTTCTCTGATCACATTGTCTGGTTTATTTTCTATATCATGTGCTCTTCCTGTTGATGAACCTAGAATATGACACAATAGTTGCCTGAGATGCATCAATATTGCTTAATTACACTAGTAAATATGTTTGATAGCATCCAAAGCAAATGCATGAGGAAGACCAACAGGGTGATCTTGGCAGGCCCTGCAATTCCTTTCTTTTCAGGTCAGGTTTCTTCACTGGCTGGCTGGGTGGCATTTGCTTGCACAGTCATATTCTACAAATTTCCTTTTTCCAATAATGAGAGAATAAGGAAGAATAGGACATTTTCCTGGATATTTCCATGACTCTTGATCTTAAACTATGTATAGACTAGGTTACAAAATGTGTCAAGTTTAAATGAGCAGATCTCTGAATTAATTCCTTGCTCATTTCAGACTATGTTCACTTTATATATGTATACATACATATATACACACATGTCTATGGGTATATATACATTTATGTATATACATACAATATATATATGTATATATGTATGTATGTTCTGTGAGCATGAAATTGAGGAGTTTGTGGTAGAGAAAAATTTGATTTATAGGAAATGGGATAGTTTATTCCAGTACTTTAATTTTTTTCTTCTAAGGAATAAACAAATAAACTTAACTTTAAATTATAGCTTGGACCCTTATATTGAGAAGCCATTAATTCCCCTTTAGCTCAGCTTTTTTTTTAATATATAAAGAGATGAATTATTTTGATACTTAAAAGTAATTGGATCTTCATCTGTATTCACAAATGTGAATTATATAACACAGTGCTTGGCCCATAATGCACACTCAGTAAATACATTCTGCCTTTGTAAGTAGCTCTGAGTTTAATCACAAATCACATTCTGAATTCATAAGGAAAAAATTGAGAATTAAAAAAATGAAAATGTGTAATTTACGGAAAGCACAAAAACCATTAATTGTCAGAGATGGTTCCCATTAAACGAGCAGCATATGTTGCTATTATAAGGATGTTTGTCATGAGCTCCTGAGAGGTCTATTAACAATAAAATCCTATTATTCCAGATGTTTCACATCCATGTAAGACACCCACAATAATTAATTTCATATGGACTAAATTCATAAATCTAGAAAACAAGAAAGACATGTTTTTCACTACAGAATGCATCTTACACTCTATTTATAATCAGACTGAAATGCTAAAAATCTGCCATTAATTACAGGGAAACCCACTATTATTTCTCTTTATCTCAAGAATGGATGTTGAATTTGCAAATAATCCATTATCATTATAAAGACAGCATCTGAACTAACAAAGAGACAAGGAAGTTAATGCCATGTCTGTCTCAGCAGCAGCAGCCTCTCTCATTAAGGCTGTTACCTGCTGCCACCGCTGTCAGTGGGACTCGCTGGGACCCTGCTCCTGGGAACGTGGTAGGCTCTTTGATGGACCCTGAATTATCTTCACAAAGATCCTGTTACTCACCCTTTCCTTTTTATAGAATCTGCCTTTCATATCTATCTATCTATCTATCTATCTATCTATCTATCTATCTATCTATCTATCTATCTATCTATCTATATCTATATCTATATATATCCTATCTATAGATCTATAGATCTATAGATAGGATTTGTCCTATCTATATATATCAACAATTTAAAACAAACAATTGCTCCACAGTCACACTGTCTGGAGTAGTTCTAGAATTTGAACTTATATCCTTTATTTCAAACCCTAATCTCTCTCTTTCTGAACCCCCAAGCTGCCTTTCCAAGGGAACAATACAAGCTTTTATTTATTATATACATGACCTGGCATGTCAACCTGAATTGGGAAAAAGATAGAGGACTTTGTACTCTAGAGTCAGAAGGGCAACCACTGCAGCTGACATTTGATGCTAGAATCCTGCTCACAGAAGGCTTGACAAATAACTGGATGTTCACCCAGCATTCATGCAGCCCTGTGCTTCTCAAAGGCAGAGGTCTAGGTCCTTTGTGTTTCTAAGACCTGGCATGCTCTCTGGTATGAAGAGTCAATGCTCACTGAATGACTATTAATCACCTGACAGGTTAGGACACAAATGTGGCCTGCAGAAGACTAGTGATTCAACAAGCTTGTTTTTCAGTTAATAGTGGGGATTAGATATAAGCAAAAATGGTACATAGAAGTCATTTATTATTTTCATTCTGAGACTACAACCTGCTATAATAATAGTGCCATAAAAACAATAGCTATATTAATGTACTGAGCAAGCTATATGTCAATTGCTCAAAAGAACATTCAGCTATGAACCCAGGTAAAATTTCGAACTGTATAATATTGATATTAAACATGTCTAGGCCAGAGTATTAAAAAAGTCACATAGTCATGGAGTCAAGTTTCACATTAATACTGTTACTTCAATGCCTACTTACTTTCATTACTGTACTACATGCTTCCTGTGAGTTCAAGGTATAATAATAGGGTGTTGAGGAATTGTAATGTACTTCTGGTCTGCATATTAAATGTTCATATATCATGGGAAAATTAGCTGGAAAGACAAGCTGATTTATTTTACTTCACTATATGAACCAGAAAAAAAATCAGAATGAAATAGATTCTATCCAAGAAGAAGAAGGGGCTTGAAGTCATATGGCTAAAAAAATAGACACTTGCAGTCACCTTTCCCCTTCATTGAATTGTGCTGCATGGCAGAGCTTTAGCTATCAAGTCTAATGGAGCCAAGTTCAAATTTGGCTTGATGCTTACTGGCTGAATGACGTGCACTAACCCATGATTTCAATTCACACAGAAAATGTGAGTAGCCATAGTACATACTTCCATGAAAGGAGACTGGGGACAGAAAGCAAGAAATAAATGTAAATCAAACATGCACACAAATAGTATGTTCCATTATTAGCCCATTTTTATTGATGATGAATATGAATTTCTGAATTATATACTAGATGTCTAGTAACATTGGTTGAATGAAGAAACACATACATGAGTAAGTAAATAATGAAGAGAAAGCCACAGGTGTGGAAGACATAATCACTGTTTTGTCTTATTTGCATGTGTGACAGCAAAGGAGACACCTATTTGTCAAGTAGGCTATAAGAATCAGCTCACTTGTTCCATTTCAAGGCCCAGCTACTAGCTGTATTTCCAGAGCTAGCCCTCATCATTTCTGATCTTTGGGTAGGTTGGATGGGCTCTGCTGTTCCTCTACCCATCACTGAAATGTGCCAGAGGTGGAAAGAATCTATTCCTCCTATCTTCTCATAAAATAAAAGTAAATCCAAATGGAGAGAGGAAAAAGTGTGGAAAAGAAAATCATGATATGGAATGAGCACAGGTGAACAAGGATCTACATAACTTGAGGGGATGTTTGGGATTGGGACAAATGTGGGGGAGAATGATGGAATGGCTGACCCTGATCAAGATGTACTGTACTCAAAAATTGACATGTTGAATTGAAATACCTGTGTACAACTGCTTCAAGAAACTAAAAATAAGTAAATAAAATTAAATGAAAATACAATTTAAAAATAAGAGAAAGAAATAAAAGTATAAAACTTAAAGTATACAAATAATCCACAAGTCTATTTTCTACATTTAGAAATATTACCCAGCTCCTAGAAACCATTCTTATGGTTTATTTGCCTTTACACATCTTTTTCATGTATAGTACCTGGTTCTGTTTGCACTATTTCTTGTCAGTTAAGTCTCACAACTCTTTTATGATGTAGAAACTGAGACTTGAGCCATTTACATGAATTGATCCAAATAAGATGATTCCAAGGGGTAGAAGAAGAATTTCCTTTTGTTTTTTTGAATTGCCATAGTTTTATTTATTTATTTATTTTATTGTCAAAGTGATGTACAGAGGGATTACAGTTATATAAGTAAGGTAATGAGTACATTTCTTTTTTGGGGGGGGCATCCAGTCATGGCCTGAACTCTGGGCTTGGGCACTGTCCCTCAGCTCTTCAGCTCAAGGCTAGCGCTCTACCACTTGAGCCACAGTGCCACTTCTGGCTTTTTTTTTTTTCTGCTTATGTGGTACTGAGGAATCAAACCCAGGGCCTCATGCATGCATGGCAAGCGCTCTACCACTGAGCCACCTTCCCAGCCCCATGAGTACATTTCTTGCCAATCTTCTTACCCCTTCCCCCAATTTTCTCCTATTGCCCTCCAGACTCCCAAGTTGTACACATCATTTCCAACATACTGTTTTGTGTATATCACTGTTGCATTGGTTCTCCCCTTGTCCTTGGTCTCCCCATTCTGTTGTTCTACTTCCCTTCTCAAATTCAAATAAATGTGTAGTTAAAACCCCATCACAGTCTGATACTCCTGCCAGAATGAAATATGAACCCCCTCTCATTAATTCCTGGCTCTTGACACCTTGTTTTTGTTTTTATTTTTGGTCGGTCGTGGGGCTTGAAATCTGGACCTGGGTGCTGTCCCTCAGCTCTTCAGCTCAAGGCTAGCGCTCTACCACTTAAGCCACAGTGGCACTTCCGGTTTTCTAGTGGTTAATTGGAAATAAGACTCTCACAGACTTTCCTGTCCCGGCTGGCTTTGAACCGTGATCCTCAGATCTCAGCCTCCAGAGTAGCTAGGATTACAGGCTTGAGCCACTGGCGCCCAGCTTCCTGGCACCTTTTCTAACCTTAGCCAAGGTTTCAGTCCCCGTGAAACCCATATTCCCAAGGGTTGGGTTTTCCCTGGAGTTCAGAAAGCCCCTCAGCCCCTTTCTGGATCCAGCCCAGCATGGTCAGAGCACCAGATGATAGCACCATGGGCACTTGCATCTGAGAAGCTCTTCAGATTTCTAAGGTCTCTGAGTCTATGCAGCTACTCTAGAAGGTTCTGTCTTCGAATTCTAGTAGGGCTATAGATCTAAAATTTGGGAAGTATTAAGATTGTTTAGAAACGTAAGCATGGGACATCAAAACTTTATGGAAACGTTTGACAGTTCTTATGTGAAGAACTAGGAAAGGAAAGTTATTCCATACTTCAAATATAACATCTTAACTTTTTCTTCTTTTTCTCTGTCATGGGGCTTGAACTCTGGGCCTGGGAGCTGTCCCTGAGCTCTTCAGCTCAAGGCAAGTACTCTACCGCTTGAGCCACAGTGCTACTTCAGGTTTTCTGGTGGTTAATTGGAGGTAAGGGTCTTACAAACTTTCCAGCCTGGCCTGGCTTTGAACTGCAATCCTCAGATCTCAGCCTCCTGAGAAGATAGAATTACAGGTGTGAGCACTAGGGCCCAGTACATCTTAACTTTCATTGAGATAAAAATAACCAGGATATTCCCTTTCCCCACCCCAGATTAGACATATGTATATACAAGATGCAGGGTATCAAAATCCAATACAGTGACAACAGGGGATATGCCATAGGGGAAAGAACATACAAAGAAAACATCAACAAATGAAATCACATGTTGCATTTAAAACAATAACAATAAAAACAGATCTCTTGTGTCCATCTCTTGGAGTTCATTTCACTTAGCATCATCTTATATGGTCTTTGGTACATGGTTTTTGAGCTTTTCAGCTCATGTGATATGATTACCCTGTATGTATACTAATTATTGCAAATAAGGGAAACCATGGGACCTAAATTTCATTGGGACTGGGTAACTTCCCTTAATATGATTTTTTCCAAGTCTTTCCATTTCCTAACAAATGTGGTCATGGTGTTCTTTCTGATGGAAGCATAGAATCCCATTGTGTATATATACCACATTTTCTTGATCCATTCATCTATTGAGTGGCATTTAGGTTGGTTCCATATCTTAGCTGAAACAAGGACACAGGATGACTTATTGCAGCAAAGATACCCACAGGACAGTATATTGGAAACGAACTTTACAACTTAGGGTAGAGAGGGGGGGAATATGAATGTAGGAGGTGGGGGAGGGAATGGATAGTGGGACAACAAGGAAGGGAAGGGGGTAGCAATGACCGACAGGTAATGTACTCATTGCCTTACTCATGTAACTATAACCCCTCTGCACAACATCTTAACAATAAAATAAAAAATGTTTAAAAAGTATACACAGTTTTTTAGTATTTGTTGATATTTAAACACAAGACTACTTGGTTTACTACACATGACATCTACCTACCAATAGGGTGACTTGGTACTTCATTAGTCAACTAGTACTATTTAAATTTCCTCACTAAAAACAAGACAGGTTCAAGATACAAGAATAGTGTGAAAATGCAGAAATAATCAGTGGGTCTTTAGACTGAAGTATAAAGGTCAGAGGTCTGAGATCTAGTGGGGCTTTAGGAAGAATACGTTATCCATAAGATAAAAGAGGGCAAATCATGTCCACATCAAATCATACTGGCTGTAACATGCTGCGTATTAAAAAGATAGTAAAAGAAATTCAACTATCGTCAATTCATTATTTCAATAATTGCAAACGAAAACACAAATCTTAAAGATTTGTCTTCCAATGATAGCTCACACTAGATTTCTGTGACTTTGTGTTAAGGAAATCTACTGCTTTAGAAGTGTATTGTGTGGGGCTAATTAGATACTGGAAATTCCAGTTATTTGGTAAGAGATGGGAGAATTACAATCTGAAGTCATCCTGCACAAAAAACGTAAAACAGGCAACCTCCTCTAAAACAGCTGATGGTGTGGTTCAAGTGGTAGAGCACTTGCCAAAAGAGGTATAGGATGTGGATTATACGTTAAATAAAACAACCTAACAGCAACAATTTCTGGGCTCCTGAGTGAACAGGTCTTGGTCAAGATTCTCCTCACACATCTCCTGACTGATCTTTGAACATTTTGAAATCTTATTATTATTGTAATAATTTGCAAATTGATGAAATCTTCATATTTATTCACATCGCTACTATTATATTAAAAAGATATAATACAAATACTTTTATGAATACCTTTTATTGACATATAGCAGGCCGATGCATATCAGAAAAGAAATAAATGAGTGAATAGAACATTTGGAACCTCTTGAATCTGAACGCTTTGAGCTCCTTTAAAAGAATCTGACCAATGTTCATTTATTGGTGGTATTTTTATTTCCGAAGCAATTAATTTATTACCTACATTAATCTAATTGTGCTTCATATTGCTCTGCCAGATTATAAGGCCATTATTTCTAATGTTAATGGTCTCTTAAAATTATGCCATACAACAACATAATAATAACCTATGTTCATAGAGTCTGTCACCTGACCACATTAAGATTCGGTGCTTATTTAATCCACTTTAGTAGACAATGGCATGTTTCAAATCACAAAACCTCTCATTTTATACTGCTATTGTAAGAAATATTTTTCTTTCACCTTACTTTTTCCTTTTTGGAAGTTTCTCATATCTCCATTATCTTCAAAATGCATTTGGAAATGTGAAAACTTTCTTTGATACACTACATGAATTTTAAGTTTCCATAAAATGTCAATTTCCATTTATGCCTACATCAAATGAAATAGTCTGTTTGACTCAATTTTTATTTTTAAAATAACCTTTTTCATTCGAAAGTAGCCAGTAGAAGGCTAATTATAATTTTCTTAGTCTATGACTTTGATTTCCAAACTGAAATTGATGTTACCTGGTAACAAGGTTTGTTGTTACAGAGTTGGTATTTATAAAATGAGTTTGCTCTGGGTTTGTTTGTAGGAAACATGGGAAATTTATAGAATATGAGTCTATATTCTCCATCTTCTACACAGAACATACATTGTTAAACAACTGTGAATTTTCCCAAGTCCACTTTTCAACTTCTTAACACAAAGACTGACACATTCGCGAGATAAGACTCACTCATGAAATAGTATGTCCAATACATAGGCTAATTTTATAGCAATTTATAGTATACAAAAAGAAAAATAATTCTAATAGGTTGATGTGTTTACTTTGGAACAAATGAACGCATGGACTGATGATAAGAGAATGTATCAAAGAGACTTAAATAAAGCTATTGATGTTTCATAAGACAACTCGATTTGTACGCAAACCTGGTAGCTCCATCATGCATGTCTAGCTAGAACTACACATCCTTACAGACCTTCTCCTTTTATATGTCTGTGTGAGCAGACACAGCTTAGGTTGAGCAAATATTATGCAAAAACCACTTTGTTATTTTGGGAATGATACTAATGAAGATTTGGCATATCATTAAAATTCTTATTGGACCTGATTGTTAATTACTCCATTTCATACAATATTTCCTTATTGTGTGCTATACTGGAAAAATGGCTTAATACTCATGTAAAGTTAATGTACCATATATATATGTATATATGTACACATGCATACATGTATATATATACACATATATATGAATATACATATGTATGAATTTGATAATAGTCTGCATTACCTAGGGAGATTTAGGCTGGTCTGGACTATATAGTAAGACAAATTTAAAGAGAGAAAGAGAAATAAAGATTGACACAGAGAGACAGAGACAAAGAGACAGAGAGAGAAAGAAGAAAGTGGAAGAGGAGGAAGAAGACAGTAGGAGAAGACAAGGAGGAGGAGAAGGAAGAGCAAAGAAGAGGAGAGGAGAAAAAGGAAGGGGAAGGAAAAGGGAAAGAAAAGTAGCATGTACAAAATCATGGGATAGCAAACATGAAGATGTGAAATGGTAACAACTGATCCCTGTAGGAGGGGGCCACATCTTGAAGGTTCTTTAATGTCATGCCAGACTTGGGGTTAAAATAAGAAGTTTGATGACTCAGGCTAGCAGTATGCTAGAGTTAACTAAGGGAATGTATTCCATTCCACACTGTGAATCATGCCATGGGTTGAAGTACCTTGGCCTCAAAGGTTCTCTCCAGTGATACCAAACCAGCACCTGGGCTTGGGAATCAATCACCTGTGTAGGCAAGGCCATATGAACAAACTTTAACGTCTTGGGAGGCTCCCTCGGCTTCCATCTAGGGGTGAATATTACTCTACTGATCACCATACCTAAAGACATTGAAGGGCATGCCATATGAAGTTGTTTTCTTAGTTCACATTGCTGTTTAGAGAACAAGGAATGAACAAAATCCAGTACTCCTGAAATCCAGTACGTTTTTTACATGTTCCTTTCTCTATTGCATGGATGATGCTTACAAAATATAGTTTGCAGAACAGGAGAGTCATCAGATCATTTTAATATATATAGAGGAATTATTACCTCAGAGATAAGATGGATGAGTAATTGTAGGGTTACAATTCCTTCCTTCCCTCCTAGTATATTTTTCTTTCTAATATCATTGTTTATCTTAGTTCTGTTTCCCACTGAGAGCTGAAAACCCCTTGAGGATACAAATGTCAGATTTGCTCTCTTTTTTTTTACCAGTCCCCAGCACAGAGACCTGTTTCTAGTAAATGGGGAAGAAATGCTTCTCAGTAGAATGAATAAGCTAGGATCTTTGTGTGTTGTTTAATATTACTTTTCCATGACTTGCCTGCCTATTCTCTCCCCTATTTAAGGTCACAGACTCTTTCCCACCCTTTCCAGACCAGAGTTAAAATGGAATAGGCATTTTCTTGATAGTTACTGAATGAATTAAATGAATGGTAATAATGCAAAATGTTTTGTCTAAGTTTATGTGTAAATTCAAAAGTAACTCAGGGCAGAGTCTTTCTCATTCATTTTTTCCCTTCCTCAGCCTAAAGATAGTGGGCACAGAAATTATGATTTAAGTACTGACAGACTTTTTCACTCCATCACTGTTCCTCCAATTGAGAAGTTGTTATTCTTGTCCATTGTAAGAGTTAACTTAAAAGTCTCCCATCTTTGTACAAGTGCCCTTTGATCCAAACTATTTCCTGCTGTCTTGCTTTTGCAATCACCTTGTTTGGGAAGAGATTCAGATAGCCATCTTGTGAGGACAGCAAACAGCCCATAAACAAGCATTGTCTACTTATCTTCAAGCAAACACCCACAATGTCAGGAGGACACCTTGATCCTGTTCTGTCCCATTAGAAAGGGATAACAATTCTCCTAAATTCCTCCAGAGACAAAGACTGAGCTACAGGTCAACCAGGCCATACTTGAGATCTGGGACTGTCTTAAATATATATATCTTTCTCATTTTCTGCTCCAACTCCTCATTTTCCTTTATTTGGCATGTACGTGTGAGTGGACAGACCAAACGTGGAACGTTTGGACTTTAGGTAATCCTGTTTTGCCAGGAGATTCTCTAAAAGATCTCGCTGGGGCACCCAGTGAGTAGTTCTTCACAGAGGGATGTGGGACAAGACAGTCTTTATAAACACCAACTCCCTGGAGCTAAAACAGGAAAACCACATCCCTAGCATCCTTGTCATGGATTATTTCTCATGGCATTGATGGCTTCAGCAGTCTGGGAGCAATTTGTCTGCACCTGACCTTCTGACTTTTTAAGTACCAAGTATTCCTTGGACCATGTCTGTCAAACTGAAAACATCTTGAAGTGAGCAAATGTATTGTAAGAATCTAACAGCATCCATTTAAAAACAGCCACATCTATTCAAATAGAGTACTCCAGATTCAGAGTACTCAGAGTTCAGTGTTTTTCATTATGTAGCTAGGTAGAAAATTAAGAAATAGTAGAAGGATCATAGCATGGTGTTTTTGTCAGCTTAGGCTGCTAAACCAAAGTACCCTAGACTGAATGACTGAAGCAATACATAGTGACTTCTCACTCACTGATAGGTATCTCATGAGAGATAGTAAAAAAAATGACTATATAAATATATATAGTATATATATATATATATATATATATACACATTCAGTCTATATCTTACATTATGTTTAATATCAAACCTTTTGTGCCTTAGAAGTTCTACTTCTCTATTTATTCATTCTCTCATCCACCAGCTATCTATTGGTTTTGATAAACAAGAATGCAAAGTATGTCAATAGAATTAATATTAGTATAATTACAGTGACAGGGCCATTCATCCAAAAACTGAAAATGTGTGAAAGGGCAAATCAGACACTATGTTATAATGTGGCATAAATACAGATGCGATCAGCACTCAGAGACTGCTACATGTAGGAAGTGGACTCTCTGCTAGAGCATGAAGAACTAGTGGAAGTTTTACTGTTGGATTCACAGTATGAATCAATATTATTGAAATCTTTAGATATCAGGCTCAATGGTCTTCTCTGAACTGAAATAATTAAGCAATATTAAGAGTAATTGTGACAAAGTACTGATGTTGGAAATAGGAAAGAGAAGGAGACAGACATGGAAAACAGAGAAGAGTGAGGTGGGATGATATGTCATGTAGGGACGTGTACACCCTGAGCAGAAGTATAAACTTCATCCTGAGAACTAATGGCAGCCATTGACCCAGTTCAGTCACCTGAGTAATGTAAGTATATTGGAGCTTTCTGAACTCTTCTGAATACTTTGAGGATGGATGCCAAGCAACGGTCTAGAGATAAGGTTCAGTGGTCCACATGAGACTTGGCTTGAATATAGAGTGTTTGAGCGTTGATGGCCAGATTAGTACATGTGTCTTATATTCAGGCAAGAGAAAAGTAGGGCTCAGTAATGAGTGTTAGAAGGTAAATGAAACAATACTAGAATGGTTCCAAGAATCATGGCTTGTTCTTTGTCTCTGAGAAACAGAACTGGGTCAACATAGAAAATATCCAACTCTGGTACTTTGCACCAGTGGGTAGGACTCAGTAACTCAATTAGCCAAACCACACTTGAAATATACCTAAATATTAACTTTAGATATTGCTTTCAATGTGAATTGAAGATGTGAAAGAGGATGCTAATTATAATTAATCACTTCATCAACTTAAGAATGTCCTAAGAAGAGAAAAATTACAAAGATTATTTAGGGAACAACAAGCTTGGTTCAGGAGAGTTATATTTCAACTAAACAGATAAGTTTTATTTTGCAATTATCATTATACCAAATGAACCAATGAGAGGTATGTCTTTGTTTTAGCAAGGTAATTTGATAGGAATTTATTCTCCTTGGGTCTGTTGGAACTCCATAAAATTAGACTAAATCTAGAGGATAGGAGAGGAGAGATGAGAAATACATAGTTTTTACTTTGGTAATTTTTTTTTCAGTACTGGCAATTGAGCTCAGGTCCTCATACCTGCTCAGTTTGCTTATTTACCTGTTTGTCTGTTATTTGAGTCATTCCCGCCTCCTTGCTTTTTGCTGCTTTATAAGACACTGAGTCGCATGGACTTTTCTGCTTTAAAGTTCAATCCTCTAGACCTCAGACTTCTGAGTAACTAGAACTGCAGGTGTGAGGCATTGATGTGCCCAGCATTTATAGTTTTAGCAAATTTCTGTTTATTTTGTCTTTCCTGGAAATAGACAAGATAAATCTCAAACTTAGCCTGGTAAGATAGGGGAAATATTTAAATACCCGAAATAACATTCTAAAGCTGTGCATTCAACTCTGATGTGTGAGGTACATTCATTGTGGTATTCTCTTCCTGAATCATGAGTGGTATGTGCTGCATTGTACATCAGGTGAAATAAAAATCCATGGCGATACTTTAAAATGATCATCGCTATGTAGCGAATTCTTGTTAACCATTGTGAGTAGAGGTCTGAATATGTACACTGGGAAGGCAAAAGGGGTGAACAAGAGTTTTTCTGTGAACAGAGAACAATTTAAATAAGAAAAATACCACATTTCTTTCTCTTCCAGCGAGAGGAAAATATCTTCCAGGAAGACTACCCCTTTCCTCCATAGGCCTAAACACATCAGGTTCATCAACCTGGGAAGGACAGCAGGATGAAATTTTAGAAAATATCTGATTGCCTTCAGATTCTTTCACTGTGAAAACAGCATAAGCTGTCTTAAGGAAGCTTTTATGAATGTGTTTAATGTCTTAAAATTCCTGCATATCAGTGTTGAATACTTCCAAAATGTCAATCAATCTTGTTTTCCTACCATCTTAGAATAAAAATGATAATGAACTTGCATTTAGCCACAGTCTTATTCAGAGTGAGAGTAATTAGACTTGGAAAAACCTATTAAGACATCAAGATTCATCTCTCTGCCCAGAGTGGAGGATTACTCTTGTGAGTTCCCTAGGACTATGTCCTGGCAATAAAGTACCAATGGAAAAAGAATATTTACTGCAAGTTTAATTTCAAGCTTAAGAAAAAAAAACAGCAATCCGGAATCAGCAGGATTTGAGTCTTTTATTTTGTCATTTTATTTGTTTGTGATTTTTACCTAGGCTCTCTAAGCCTCAATTTAGGAAATGGTGTCAAATTTTTATAACACTAGATTGTGGTGAGAATTAAGAATAAAAACAAATAGAAACTTTCAGGTACAAAGCTCAAAGTGTTAGAATCACCTGATAAATGTGATTTATTTCTTTGACAACCTTCCCTGCTAAACACTCACTCATCTCTTTTTCCTGTAACCTGTTTGTTGAAATCCTTTAAGCCAGAGCATCTTGTTTTCTTTTTAATTTTGGACAGTTTTCTTCTTTCTAAGTTTCCATGTGTATTAGTTTCCGAGGCTGTCATCATGAAGCTATCACCAGCTGAATGACTTACAACAGAATTTCATTCTCTTACAGTTCCTGAAATTAAGGTGTCAGCCTCCTGGATTCTGGTAAACATTTTTCTTCCACCTCTTTGGCTGGTCCTCCCATCTCTGGCTGTACCTTTGCATAGCTTTGCTTCTTAAATAGGTTTCTGTGTGTCTTCTCTTCTTATAAAGACATCAGTCAATAGATTGAAGACTCATCCCCAACCAGAGTGACATCATTCCACTAGTTTCCAAATAAGGCTGGGTAGAACTGAAATTTGAGGGAATACCATCCATCCGTGGACTCAACTCACTTCCTAATCTAGAATCTTTTCTTTTTTTCATTTTAAAATGCAAAGCAGGTGCTAATAAGTTATCATTCTGACAGTGTGCATGTAGTCAATATCCATTTTTTTCTGTTTTTTTAATTCAACTTTCAATGTTTCCTCAAATATTCCTTCATTCATTTTTTTCAGTCAAAGGAAATGATTGGCACCATGACTCAATTGTAACTTGGTTCCTCTGAAGAACTTGCTTAACAAAAGATGGATGAAGGATGAGAGAATTCCATCCATAGATTGAGGGGAGATGCTGAGTATAAAATGTTCCAGATGTATTCAGTTCCTTTGTGCCAGTTTACAACCTATAGACGATGAAGCAATTATTTATATCCTTGATGTATCCTAGCAATTCATCTTTCACTCTATGAGTCCTCATATTTTTGGGGGGTATTGAGGACAGCATCACAGAATCTTGAACTCAAGACCTTATACTCTTCAAAGTTAGCTTTCTATTTGAACCACACCTCTACTTCCAGCTGTGCACTGGTAAACTGGAGACAGAGTTTCATAGACTTTCCTGCACATGCTGGCTTTGAACTTTAATCTTCAGATCTCAGTTGCCTGAGTTGGTAGGATTACAAGTGTAAGCCATGGGTGTCTAGCTCCTCATCCCTTTTTTCTTTGTAAACAGAATGACCTAACCTAGAGAGCAGCATGGAATGACAAAGAGGAAAATAATTTTGAAAGGTTGAAATATTGTTAATTAGGATGAAGATTACTATTGTTTCAGTCTCTGCTAGATTGGAAGTTACTTTACAATTAATATCATAGCTTTCACATGCTTATTCTTCTTCTTTTCCTCTTTATCTTTCTCCAGATAATCCTATTAATGCTTGGGATACAGTTTTACCTATTTTTGTAGCTCAATTTTTGTGGAATTGGAGTATATTCCTCCTTTTCCAAAAATTTCATTTTAAATAGGTCTGTTAACATATGTGTATGTGTATAGGATTATAGTTCCACAGTTTTAGAATTTATGCCTAGTAATTTCTTTATATATACCAAATGTCCTCTTACCCTTTTCCAACACCAAAAGCCAAAATATATATTTGTAATGAAAATTAGTCTAAATAATTGTTTTGTTATTTTCTTATAAAAGTATAACAAGTAACTATTTTGTATAAAGCTCTGGCTTTATAGTGATAAATAACATAAAATTCTCCCTGGTCCAGTTGCTTCCACACAATTTCAAATAAAAGTTTCATCCACATTTCAGTTAATTCATTTGGTGGGACCACCATGGTCTTAAACCCTGTACAAATATAAACAGAGAAAGATATTTTCCCAAAGACAGGAAGACAGACTTGATTATTTTTCTCATTGTTTGTTAACATGGACTACTGTGAAATCTTAATATTTTCTGTACTTAATTCATAGGGTTGAATATATTCATGAGTGTGTAATTTTGTTATTTCCAAATGAGTCAGTCAAGGTGACATGGTAATTTACACAACCAGTCTCTCATGGACTGTTATTATTTGACTTGTCAACAGTTAGATATAGAGGTAGATCCATCCTCTTTTCTCTCTCCCTCTATTTTTTTTCCTTTGAGCAAACAAAACAATTCAGCTGTGATAATACCAACTCTGTTCCTCACTTTCTTCTTCCTTTTAATGCTTGACTAAATTTGATAAACTAACCTTAGTTTGTGAGTGAGTTTAAATATTTTGAGAGATTTTATATAGATAACCAAAACTGAAGCAAGAAGCACACATTGGAAGTTCCCTTCAGCTAATCTTTGTTGAAATTCTATCACTTACTGGAAAGTGATGGATCCATGTAGAATTTCTGCTGTTCACTGGTATTCAATTTCATCCCTCTTCATCAGATTTTTCAAATTGTAAATGGAGAAAAATAATAAATAACACTGAATTTGAGAAGGAAGACAATGAGGCATTTGGATAGATCAGAGACAGATTAGTTGAAATACTTCTCTACTTAAAAGCTGCTTGACCCAAGGGAAACTCATTTATTTCTTTCAGCCCCAGTTTCCTTATGTTTGTGGAGACAATGAAAAATATCCACTCCCTAGTTAGAAAGTTACAAATAAAAACAAAAATGGCACTCAATGGTTTGCTAAGAATATAAGAATGTAAAATTATTCAGATGCTAATTACAGAAGTTTGAAACCATGGGTTCAATTTCTTCAGTATTTACACACACACACACACATACATATGCACACACGTGTGTGTGTGTGTGTGTGTGTGTGTGCGTGCATTTGAGGATGTATGAGTATAAGAAAGTAGAGTTGTGTTTCCTCTGTATGTATTTCTTATTTCACTGAAAAATCTAAATCTCTGCATGAAACTGCTAGGATGCTGCGTAGCCATAACTATCTTTGCAAAGATTATACTGGCAAACAAGTAGTGTGTGTGTGTGTGTGTGTGTGTGTGTGAGAGAGAGAGAGAGAGAGAGAGAGAGAGAGAGAGAGAGAGAGAGAGAGAGAGAGAGAGAGAGAGAGAGAGAGAGAGAGAGAGAGAATTGATAATGAGTTTTAAACTCAAGGCCAGGGAACTCTCATTTAGCTTTTTTGCTCAAGGCTGGTGTTCTATTAGGTTAGCATTGAACCATGATACTCAGATCTCAGCCTCCTGGGTAGCTAGGAAGACAGGATTGAGCCATGTGTGCCTGCTATAAACAAGTATTTCATAAAGTTATCCACACAAAAACTTCCTTTATAGGAGAATGTTAAATTTGGAATGATAGTTTTTCTCTTCATGGTAGATTTGAAGTTTTGCAGCAAGAGATGTAACAGAAAATGCTGCACACAGAAAATGACAACAGACAATGGTAGAATTTTACATGTGTTATAAAAATTGTCAATGAAAATTGCCAGGTTGAGTATAATAGCAGCTTAGCTAAAGCATCCCAACTTGATGCCAGGGGTTCATTGCCATTATGGTGTAACTACATATTAAAACTCATTTTGCTTAGAACCTATTTCCACCATCATATTCCAGTCCTATCTTTCTATCATAGTTGTGAATAGGGCGGCTCAGAGGCCTTTGGCTTATCATGAATAGAATAGATGTACTATATTATCTTAGACCATTCAATTTGTGACCCACACGGAGGTTTGCAAAGCAACTGGAGAGAAAATTGTTAAATATATTTCAATTTAGATTAACTAAGTGCTGGTAAGAAGAAAAATGTCTAAAAATTATGTAATTAGTAGAGGTCTCCTTAGGAGAGCTATAATTATAATAATCATAAGTCATTTTTCTCTCATAAGAGTAAATAGAGTACAAAGAGAAATTGACAGACCCTCTTTACCAGCTTCTGGTGAAAAAATATTTTTTGAAATTGGTAACTGTCACCCATGATTGTCAGTTGGGAAGAGAGTAGGGGAACAGAAACCGTTTTGTTTTAATTTCTAGGGGGAAAAATCTTTTTTCCCCCCAGTAATTGTCACTAATGTTCTTTGATAAGCATGAACTTTTCACATTTCTAAGAGTTCCTAGGCTGCCTTGAGTGTGAACGAATGAAACAGAAGGTACACCTTTGAACTTTTGTGTAACCTTTATTGTCAATGTAACAATGAGACATTTTAGGGACAGGCTTTTCACAAAGTCAGGTTTTGTTATTTCCTTGCCCTTCTCCTGTGGCGATCTAGGAGGAAAGAAAACCATTGATATAACTGGCAGTGCTTCATGCTGACCCACTTTTCAGATCCCTTGTGAAAGAGAAGCCCTTTTGAAACTTGACTTAGTCTAGGTTCGGCTATGGACACTGGTATGTGAAGGGCAATATTCCACAATGGCGAGGATTTGTTTTCTTAAGACATTTATGAAATTTTAATTCTAGAGGGTACTTTTTTCTCCACCCAAGTAATTTTAGGCTGCTCATGTTGATATTATACATTTTGCTTGATAGGAGAAGGTATGGATGCAAACCATGGTTTTGTCATGCCAAAGATAATCTCAAACCATGAGGTGACTGAGTTCCAAAATGAAGATGAGGCAGGAAGGCAGCAAGCAAACATGGCCTCTTGCCAAAGACCAGCACCCAGGGACTCTAAGGGTCCTCCCTGGCCTGATATCACCATGCCAGCATCATGTTCTTCATGCCATTTACATCCTTTGCACATTTCCTTTCTTTGTCAAATAGAAATTATCTGCTTTCAGGTGATGAATTAGAATGAAGTATGGGGAAAGCATTTGCTTTTCCTGATGATATGGCCCAATACCCACCTCCAGGTTTCCTGGCTAGAAGGGGAAACTAGACATCCAGGATCCCTGAACCCAGGGCACAGTCCAAGTTAGAAACCTTGGCAGTGACATTATTTAGCCAAACATGTCCATCTCCAAGGTTCTTCTTTTATATGACTTTAATTCCTTGGTTGATTAGATGATTGGAGCTCAAGACTTTATAACGTAAACATATTTGTGTTTTTGTTAGGAACAAAATGAGAGAGGAAGCAGATTCAGCATTTGTTTTCCAGAAAAAAAAAAACAACAAAAAAATGACCTAAAATCATTGATTCATTTAAAATACCAGATATATTTTAATCTAGATGTAAATTTCGTTATTTTTTGCCTTGCTTTATTTTTGTTTTCTTTCTTTCTTTCTTTTTTTGCCAGTTGTGGGGATTGAACTCTGGGCCTGGAAGCTGTCCCTCAGCTCTTCAGCTCAGGCTAGCACTCTACCACTTGAGCCACAGCACCACTTCCAGCTTTTTCTGCTTATGTGGTGCTGAGGAATTGAACCCAGGGCCTCATGCATGCAAGGCAAGCACTCTACCACAGAGCCACCTTCCCAGCCCCTGTTTTCTTTCTTGAATAATCCTTTGGTGGTGTCTTTTTGGGCAAACCACATCAGATTCTGAGCGGGCCATTATTTCAATAATAGATTGCCACAAACTTGATGGCTTAGTTCACATTTTAGTTTACTTAAGGCTAAGAGTTTGACATGAATCTTACGGGGCTTGAGTCAAAGCAATGACTGTGTTCCTCCTGGAGGTTGTAGGAGAATCCATCTTCTGGCATTCTTCTTCTCTGTCAAAACTTGCCTTCCATCGCTGGAGGTCACTGACTCTGTTTCCAAAGCCAGCAATGAAACGTCTTGATATTTTTCTCTATTTCTGTCTCTATCCTCATTTCCTGCTGCTGACTCTGCTAACATTTTAGCTTCTTTAGAAAGAGCTTTGTCCTTTAATCTTCTCTTCAAGACCCTGAACTTAAACACTTGGGAAAAGTGCCTGTTTCCATGAACAATATTATCCAAAGATCTGTGACTTTATTGAGTCTATTATTCTACCTCGTATAGGTAGAATACATTCAAATACATTGTATTTGAAAGTGCATTTCCCTTTTCTGTGATAATTAAAATAGTATTAGATGAATGACAGTTTGGGTTCTACCATCTATTAAATGGAGTGAAGGGGAAACTAGCCATCCACAATCCTTGAGCCCAGGGAACTATGCAAGTCAGGAAAAAAAATATATATATATACATATATATTATATATATTATATACATTATATATTATATATTATATTATATAATATATATTATATATACATGTATATATATACATATACATATATACTTTCTGCAGCAGTGTAAGTGCCTGGCTATGAGTTCCAATCAATTATTACCATCACTATTGTTCATTAATATTACTATTATTGTTATTCATTCACATTAGTCAATTAATATTAATAATGTTACCATTTTTAAAAGTATGCCTAAGTTTTGAGTAATTTTTAGTACAATGGAATGAATGCTGCATGGATGCTAGGTCCTAAATTTGCACATCAAGCAAATTCACTGCACAAAGTTCTTCTTGAAATTATTGAAATATCTTTGAAAATCTGCTTTCTTTGTAGTTCAGATACAGTTTTTTCCTGCATTCACCTCATTACTGCCCACCCTGAGGCCAGTAACAGCCAAAGCCAAGTAGAATGATGGGATAAATCAGGAGACACTATCACTACTACTTTCCTGTTTCTCTGTGTGCCTTTTTTTAGTTTTATGACACCCATTCACATTGTATCAGTCAAAGATATCTACAATGAATCTCACTCTCTCTGTTATAGAATTTGGAATTTACCCTGGGTTTACTGATTATAAATCATTATCTTGACAATGATCATCTTAAAATGTAGGCTATAAACACACCACACACACCCACACACACACACATACACACACAAGTTTGTATATGTAGATTGGGAGAGGAAGGGAAGAAGTTTATATATATATTTTAAAATTCCCTCCTCCAACTGGGCTTGGAATGGGTCTTAGTAGTAGAGTTCTTGCCTAGCATGCAGGAAGTCCTAGGTTCAGTTCGTCAGTACTATATACACAGAGAAGCCAGAAGTGGCACTGAGACACAAGTGGTAGAGTGCTAGCTTTGAGCAAAAGAAGCTCAAGGACAATGTCCAGGCCCTGAGTTTAAGCTCCATGACTAGCAAAAAAAAAAAATCCCTCCATCTCTTTATTTTATTTTACTGTTTTTGTGCTGAGTCCTGGCTCTTGAAATCAGGGCCTTTGTGGCTTCCTAAACTTTTATGCTCAAGGCTGCCACAGCTCAACTTTGGACTTTTTGGTGGTTAATTAATTGGAGGTAAGAGTCTCACACCATTGATCTGTATTCACTGTATTCTTATACTACTTTATTGAATGGTAACTCCTTTTACAACTACTTAAAAATTAAAAAAAAAAAAAACAAAGGAAAAAGAAACCAAGCCAGTGCTAGTGGCTCATGCCTGTAATCCTAGCTTCTCAGGAGGCTGAGATCTGAGGATTGCGGTTCAAAGCCAGCCTGGGCTGGAAAGTTCATGATTCTCTTATCTCCAATTAACCTAGTAAACCAGAAGTAACACTGTGGCTCAAGTGGTTGAGTGCTTGGTTCACCTTGAGCTGAAGAGCTCAAGGACAGTGCCCAGGAACAGAGTTCAAGCTCCATAACCAACAAATAAAAAGAAGAGTCTCCTGGAATTTCCTGCATGGGCTGGTTTTAAACTATAATTCTCAGATATCAGCCTCCTGTGCTGCTTTAAGCTATAAAATCCAATGCATCTTCAAATGTATACTTTTACGCTAATATTAGAGCATTTACATGACTCACAAATCTCTTATTCTTTGCAGCCCATCATCAACACTACAATCCCATTAATCTACCCTCAGACTATGGATTGTTCACTTCCAACTTCTGATCTAAACGTAACTATGCGGTCTGTGATCCTCTGTCACTTACTTCCTTTACTTGGCATGGACATGTGTTATGTTCCTTCAGGTTTTTAAAAAAATTTTTATTTATTTTTTATTGTGAAAATACTGTACAGAGGGGTTACAGTTACATGGGCAAGATAATGAGTACATTTCTTATCAAGCATTGTAGCCTCCTCCTTTGTTTCCCCTTCCCATCATTTCCCATCCTCCCCCCCCACCTCCCTCATCCAATCCTCCCTGCCCCCCCCAAGTAAAGTTCATTTTCGACATAATGACTAGTACATCTCATTGTTGCAACATGTCCACCTGTATTCTTATTTAAATGACTTGTTTTTCCCCTTCCCCTCCACAAATTATACCAACATCAACTACAGTGAAAGCGGGATTATACTGTGGGGGAGGGACATACAAAGCAACAAAGAAAGAATCTTATAAATGCGTTAGAAACAATAGCATGAAAGAAAAAAAAAACCTTTGAATACATATCTTAGGGTTCATTTCCTTAACATCACCTTATCTGACCTTTTCTGCTTGACTCATATACTAGATTTTGCAAATAAGGGAAACCATGGGACCTATGTTCTTATAGTATTCAATCATATACACATTTTCTTTATGTACTAGTGGTTGGACATTGGAGTTAGTTTTAATTTTTTAACTATTATGAATAATGATTGTATGAGCATTCATGTAAAATCTTGATGTAGACATTTGTTTTCACCCTTTTTGAATTACATATAGGATTGGAAATGAAGGGTAACAAGTTAAATTTGGTGTTAAATTTAATTTTTTATTCAAATTTAGTTTTTAAAATAATGTTTATTTTTTCCAGTATGAAGTTGTTTCCTGGTCATGATTCCATTCATGAGCACTGTGCATTTTGAACAAATTTCAGCCCCTGTATTATATTCTTTCAATTTTAAAAGACATTGACAAAAAAGATTTTCAAAACATTGTACCATTTACATCCTCATCAGTGGCATCATACAAGCCTACCAATTGCCTTATGTCCTTTCCAACACTTCATATTATTTGTCTTTTTGTGTGTGTGTATGTATGCATCTTTGTGTGTGTGTGTGTATGTGTGTGTGTGTGTGTGTGTGTGCATGCAAACACACACACATATGCATGCATGATAGAGCTTGAAGTCAGGGCCTCATGTTCTTGCTTGACTTTTTTTTTTCCAGTCATGGGGCTTGAACTCTGGACTTGGGCACTATCCTTCAGCTCTTCAGCTCAAGGCAAGCGCTCCACCATTTGAGCCACAGCACCACTTTGGGTTTTCTAGCAGTTTATTGGAGATAAGAGTCTCATGGACTTTCCTGCCCAGGCTGGCCTTGAATCATGATCCTCTCAGCCCCCTGAGTAGCTAGGATTACAGGCACTAAGCCTTGCTTGACTTATTTTACTCAAGACTGGTGTTTTATCACTTGAGCCACACTTCTGGCCTTTTGCTAGCTAATTGGAGATAAGATTCTCTTAGCCTTTTCTGGGCTGGCTCAGAACCTGGATCCTCAGATCTCAGCCTTCTAAGTAGCTATGGAAACATTCATGAATCACTAGTCTGACCTTTTGATTCTAGGCATGCTATTGGATGCTTGGGCTATCTCACTGTTATTTTTATCTGTATTTCTCTATTAACTAATTTAACTCTATTAACTAATTTAACTAATTTAACTCTATTAACTAATTTAACTAAAACTTTTTCTGTTTTTATGAACCAGTTTTGAAATGTTAACTCAAATCTTTGGATAAATTTGGTAATAATAAATTTTTTAATAAAACTTCTAACTGTCAAAAATAGTGTATCTGACTTTTGGACAAGAGACTCAGGTTCTTAAACCTTCATGAAACTGAAATTTTGCTTTTGTATGGAATGTAATCAATTGATTCAATATATCTAAATTTAATCTATCCAATCATAGTTCTTTTTTCCTGAGTGTTCTTATATTGCTGGAACATTACTTAGATGTATTTAATCTAGAGCATTTTTAATGACAGAGAAATTGAAGATGCAGATCACACTTCCTGAGTATGGTGAGATTCACCACCTCTTGCATTTAGAGAGGTGCTCCCAGACTGTTAGCTTGTCTTTGCATTGTGTTTGCTTTCCTTCCCATATGTAGCCACTGTGCTCTGGGATGTGTACACCTATTTCTTTGATACTTCCCCATAAGGGATAGTCAAGAAAGAAAGTACAGTCAGGCACTGATAATTAACATGTGTAACCCTACCCACTAGCCAGGCTAAGAATGAAGAGAATTGTGGGTCAAGGGTAGCCAAGGAAGAAGTGATCCCAAGATGCGCTTCTTAATCAATCGCTGGCACTATGGCACATGCCTATCATTTTAGGCTCCACAGGAGGTTGAGAATGGAACTTGGTTCTAGACCAGCCCAATTTTGCAATCCTATCAAGGACCCGGGAAGCTTAAAATACATATTTGTTAAGATGGATGCTTCGTGGGGCACAAGATCCTACCATAAAATCAAATAGTGAAAATCAGGGCTGGAGATCTATCTCAGGCAAATTCAAACCCAATACTAACCAAAGTGAAAATTAACAAACAAATAGGAAGAGAATGCAATGAAGATTGAAAGAAAAAGGATATATGTTCTGTTGGGAATTGAATACAGCTTCCTGAAATTAACAGAATTTGAACAGATGCTAAAAATTATCCACTGTATATCCACAGAGCCCCTGGAGCTCCCAGACCCTCCTTATTCAGGGCAAAAAGCATCAATCAAAACTAGATTTCCTTTGTTTGTTTTTTTTCTTTTCCTCTGTTATAGCTGAAGGATCGAACTGTGTTCTGTGACCCAAACCACATTGTGGAATCTCAGATTTCTCCCACTTGCCCAATGCATGATCTTATTTGTGTGTGTGTGTGTGTGTGTGTGTGTGTGTGTGTGTGTGTGTGTGTGTGTGTGTGTGTGTGTGTTTCTGCATTCATAAGGACCTCAGCTAGACAAGACAGAATGGTGATCATAATAAGGGCCTCCGGACTCACAGCTGGGATTGCATGCGGGGAACATTAGCTCATGTTTCTGTGCCTCAGTTTCTGTATAAGAGGGAGATGGTGATAACACATATTTCATTGATTTCGTTAGAGTATTATAAATGAAATCATCACAACGTGTTGTTTTATTATGTGCCAGAAGAATGCCCGGGATATAATAAAAACTGTAAAAATGCTCAGCCATTCTTCTTCTTATTGATCCTCAGACCTAATGTCTGGTACTCTTTGTCAGGCAATAAATTTTGGTTCATTCTCTGTCACTGAGAATTTCTGCCATTAATTGAACTGCCTCTGGCCATGCTGAAGAGATAACCTATCACATATCACCTGGCTGCTGGACTATAGAGCGAGGTATCATATAATTATTAACTGAAGCACTGAAGATTTGAAATCAGCAGACTTAAAACTCTGCAGAATATTATTGCTTCTATCTTTTTTTAACCTTAGACAATTAACTCAATTTTTCTTCAAGTGTTATGACTCAGAGATGTCTTGTGTTCAAAGTGTGCATAACATTGAGCATTCAAATCACCATCTCCAACTATAGATAGGAGATGTGGTGCAACCTCTGATCTAAACAGCAATCCTAAATTGCATAAGCTGGTCCCTTTGGACTTTGATCTCCTGGACAAAAGCAAATGCAGAAGATCAATCATTGAGTAATCAGATGGTTAATGTGGAAAGCAAGTAGAAGTGGTAAGTGAACCACAGGTAGTTGTTGATTCAGTAGAATTCCAGTTTAGCTGGAAACAGGGATTTCATAAGAGAAAAGCATCAAATTAATCTTAATGTTTTTTAGGTGTGAGTTAGTCTAAGGAAAGTTATGCTTTAGAAAAATAATTGTGTTTTGAAAGGCGACAAGGAAATATAGTAGGTTCAGATACCAGTTAGAATCTATTAGAAATCAAGAAAGACCTTTAGAACTGAAAAATCAAAAATACTGCAGGGGAGACTGGTCTGAAGAATGTATGACTGTGTTATTGAGAAAGAAAACATAACTAGGAAATTTTGAACTCAAATATAAGTGAAATAGAAGCAGGACGATTATAAGTAGAGTTCTAAGCATATGTGAACAAATGTAGATAAGTTGCTTCTAATCTCTTGGCTTGTTTTTCCTTGGATGTCAATTAGTGTCAATAACAATTACCTTGACAGAACCTTGCAAAAACTAAATTAATAAAAATAAGAAGACAAGCATAACTTGGTGTAGTGACCACTAAACATCCAAAAGTGAAATACAATTCTCATTTTAATCCTCATTACTTAATTATTGTATAGTTTTGATTTAAGGGTTATCCAAATAAAAATACTGATCATAGAGAGCAGTAGGATGGAAGAGAAATTGGGGCTCAAATGATAGATCTTCAGTCAATTTTGTAAAGTCATGCTAGAATGTGAGCTCTTCCCCATTCAGAGGGAGGAATTATGGCACAGCATTATGGATACTAGGCTCTAAGATCAGACTCCTCAGTTACAAGATAATATTTCCATTTTATATCTTTGACTTGAGGCAAGTTACACAATCTCTCTTCTTCTGTTCTTTATCTGATAAATGTAATTAATAATACACCCTAATTCATAAGAATTTTGCAAGAATTATATGCCCCAAGGTGTGTAAGAGGTTTAGAAAAGGGCCTAACCTTCATTAAATAACAATAATATTTAGCTATTATTAGTCTTACTACTTGTCATATATTTATTAAATTCTCTTTGTATAAGTAGTTAATAGAGAAAAATGGTGAACAATGACATTTACCATATTAGAAGAAGGAAAGGTATTTAAAAATGAGTGGGAAATATGGTGTACCAAATAGAGCTAGTCTGTGTCACAAAGGCCAGCAGAAGTGTTACTCATAGGAGACTGATGTTTTATCAGTAAATAAGTTCAATGAGATCAGAGGGATGGTCTACCATGAAATAGATGTCATAGATCTGAAAGTAGCCTTCCAAAGATGTCTACTTGCTATTCTCTGAAAACCAATAACCATGTTGCCTTTCATGACAAATGGTCTTCATATGTTTAAATTGAATGTGTATCTTAAGAGAGGAAGATGATCCCAGCTTACCATGTACATCGTGTTCTAATAAGACAGAAACAGGAAGTTCAAAGTCAGAGAAGGTGCTATAGAAAGCAAAAGGTTAAGAGTTTATGTGATTGACGTGGGGGGATCATGAGCTAGGGAGCATAGGCTTCCCCTAGGACCTCCAAGGCAAGGAAATCAAATTTCACTCAGTCACCATAAGGAACCAGTAACAATGATTTCAACTCTATTAGACTCCCTTTTTGGCTTCTGAGTTCCAGAACTGTAAGGTAGTACATTTTATTGGCTTTAAACCATTAAATGTATGATCATTTGGTGTAATAGTAATACAAAACTAATATAACATGCTTCCTATAAGATCATCAGTGATATTAAAGAATAGACTTACTAAGAGTCTAAGAATGGAGTGATGCCAGGAAATAGCACTGAGGAGTAACTTACAGAATATTGGTCGGGCTAGTTCTTCTGAGCAAGTCTATAGGTAATTCATTGCCCAATACTGGTTTGCTACTGTATGAAAAGTGGTCTTTTAAAGTACAGTGGGATGACTTTTCCTTCAAGAAGTTTGGAATTTAGCAGGATTCAGGCTAACATGTAATGAAATCATTGAGAGTCGCCTTTAAAGAGAAAGAGAAAAGCAGCCATTTCTTTTAGACTATGGAAAAAAAAGATTCTTGGAAAACGAGCTCCCAATAAAGACGTCCTATAATTTATGACTTAGCTGAGGAAGAAAAGTATCTCCGAGAAAGAGTTGGAAGCAAGTTAACCACAGACTTTAGAAACAAATGAGCTGTGAAAGGCACAAGGACATTTTGGGGATTTGCAAATGAAAAGAAATAAATGGAAATTAGAGCGCATGAGAAGGTCTAAAATTAAGACGACAAACCTACACAGAGCCACCAAAATTTCTCCCTGATGTATCTTCTGCCCTTCATATCTACTGCCCACCTTCTTTCCATATCCTAACACTTTTCAGGAAAGACTAATACCCATTCCCTGCTACTCTCCATGAACATTGGCCTCCCATTATTTCTTTTTTTTTGCCTGAATATGCTATAAATCTTTTCCCTTGATGACTTTTCTATTTGGTATTTGTTCTGCCTATACCACAGAGCTCCTGATGTTCACATGACTTTCCTACTTGTCATTCATCATTTATCCCGGCAGTCCTCCTCTATCCAAAGTAATCCTCTGAGTCACATCATGCCATGCCACCTGGCTTTTTCTCATGCTAACTGTCAGCAGTAGCAGAAACAAGCTTGTCTATTTATATGCTTGATAGTTTCCATCATGTCATTTTTTAACCATCATTCATTTTTAAGCTTTTTTTGTTAAGATTTTTTAAATCAAACTATGTTGTACCAAGGGGTACACTTCCACACAATGCACCCCATCAAGATCATCCCTTCCATCATTCTCTCTCAACCTCACTTCTTAGAACACCTTTAACAGGTTTCATTGCTTTGTTTTCATATACAGATACAAAGAACAAAATCAGATTCACCCTGTCCTCTTTTCTCCTGCTTGTCCAAGCCCTACCCAAACACCCAACACAACCTGTTTTACTTTCCTCTAATTCTTTTTTTTTTTGGGGGGGGGGTTCTGGTCATGAGCCTGAACTCTGGGCCTGGGCACTGTCCCTCAGCTCTTCAGCTCAAGGCTAATGCTCTACCACTTGAGCCACAGTGCCACTTCTGGCTTTTTTCCCTTTTGCTTATGTGGTGCTGGGGAATCGAACCCAGGGCCTCATGCATTTAAGGCAAGCGCTCTACCACTGAGCCACCTTCCCAGCCCATCCTCTAATTTTTTTTTACTGTATATGTAATGTAACAAGGAGTGTCACTATGGTACTTCACATAAAAGTATATGATATTTTATTTAGAATAACCCTTTCTATGGTTTTCTTTCTCTGTTTTCTTTGTTTCTTATAGGTCAAAAGCTTTCTGTGAGCCTCTGTCTACAATTTTCTCACAGAAACACAGTATATTTCTATATTATTCAACCTTCATCATTCTCTTCCTAATCCTTCTTCCCTCATCCTGAAAAACAACCACATTGTTAAAATCATGTTGTTATCAACATACAAGAAAGACAGCTGCATACCCATGTTTTGTTGCATGTCAGTTCACAATAGTCAAACTATAGAATAAGCCTAGGGCTCATTAACTGAAGAGTGGACAAAGAAGCAAGATATATATGTGTGTGTGTGTGTGTGTGTGTGTGTGTGTGTGTGTGTGTGTGTGTGTGTGTGTGTGTGTGTGTGTGTAGAGAGAATGAAATATTATACTGCTATAAAAAGATTAAATTATATCATTTGCAAGACAATAGATGTAATTAAAAGTCATCATGTTCAGTGAGCTAACAACAGTTCAGGAAGCCAATATTACATGGTTTCATTCATCTAGGTAATCTGGACCTACAGATACTTTATATGTAGACATATATACCTAAATATACATGTACCACACACACTTTTATATATATGTGTATATATGTATGTATGTGTATATATAAGTAAATATATATCCACATATATACATGACACATAACTGTAAGTCTAAGTCTCAGTTTTTTGTTTTTGTTTTTGTCAGTCGTGGGGCTTGAACTCTGGGCTTGGGGGCTGTCCTTGTGCTCTTCAGCTCAAGGCGAACGCTCTACCGCTTGAGCCACAGAGCTACTTTCGGTTTTCGGAGGGGGGGGGTAATTGGAGATAAGAGTCTCATGAACTTTCCTGCCCAGATCCTCAGATCTCAGCCTCCTGAGTAGCTAGGATTACAGGCATGAGCAACCAGTGCCCGGCTTAAGTCTCAGTTTTTTTGAATGTACATTTCATTTTCTTTGTTCACTAGTAGGTCTCCTAGTGTCTGGTATTTGTGGAATATTGGTGACTCAGAGCATATATTCTGAATGCATTGAGGAGGCCTCAAACATTTTGAAACATGGTTACTATTGCAGGTTTGAATTCTAGCCTAATCACTTACATTTGTAAATTATTTATTACCTCCAGGTCTCATTCTCTTAATATGCAAAATAAAAAATTGTCAATAATTGTGTATGCAAAGTAGTGTCTAATTTATAATAAGCGCTTCATAAAGAGTACTATTATTTTTACCTCCTTTAAAAGAGAGGAAAGCTGATAAGAAAAAATATAAACATTTCCAAATATCAAAGAGTCCTCAGATGGAAACATAAAGAGAGGTGTTTTTCAGAAAGGAAAATGATTTTGCAGGAACATTTTTGCAAGGCAAATTCTATGACACTGAGAATACCTTGATTTATAACATCTGATGGGAATTCAAGATTAAGGGAGGAATTAAATCCAGATACTTTGATAATATTCATAGATGGCTGATGAACCTTTTGTGAACAAGGAACACAATTCATACTCAACACAATTCACATTTAACAATTCTTAAACTTATGAGTATCATAATACAGGATTGTTTGAAATAGTACACAACAAATTATACTAGTAGTTACAGAGAAAAGGAATCTGATATAAGTGATTATTGAAGCTGATAACGTTCTTAAGACCTTTAGGTAAATGCAAAGTATGTACATATCATTGAAGGAGAATTATAAAAATCAATTTTTCTATTGATTAATGAGGCTGGAATATTTGTTAATATTTTGCTTTCATCTACATATATAAAAATCATCAATTGCTTTGAAAATCATAACAGGGTATATCAATAAAAATGTTACTTTCTTCATTACTGGGTATTGTGTCTTAACTGATTTGGAAAGCGTGTGCCTGTGGAGAAACAGTGGATATACAAAATTCAGTCTTCCATATGAAAAAATGCCTGCTTATCAAATCTATATATTAGAAGGACTTTCAAAGAAACTTCTCCATCATATTTAACTTGCCTACCACTTAATTTAAATTTTGCTACTAAACCAGTATTCAGAGCAGAGGAACTGTTTCATTTAGGTGCATTGATTATTTATTGGAGGTCATCTTAATTGTATTGATTTGCAGAGTCATAAGAAAGTGAATTCTATTCTTTTCTTTTTTTCTTCCCAGTCCTTGGGCTTGAACTCAGAGCCTGGGCACTCTCCCTGATTCTCTTTGTGCTCAAAGCTAGCACTCTATCACTTGAGCCACACTGCCACTTCTGGCTTTTTTTGTGTAGTTTATTGGGGATAAGAATCTCAAGGGGACTTTCCTGCTCAGGTTGGCTTGGAATAGCAATCCTCAGATTTCAGCTTCCTGAGTAAATGTAGGTTTTTAACATAAAACCAGAAAGACAATGGTGGGTTGGGCCTGGGTCTGGGTCTCATGGGGGAGGGTGTTGTGGTTGGTTGACCTGATCCATAGTAGCAGTCCCCAGTGTTTGAAGAGTTGTTATATGAGAGGAATCATGCTCATCAACTGTCCAGTACAGGATTAGGACAGGGGCAGAGCTGCAGGGAATCTGCATAGATCAATACATTGATAAGCATTACAAAAGCTAGGTTAAGATGATGTTAAATGAAATGAACCCTAAGATACAGACGCAAGAGGTCTGTCTGTGTTGTTTTTATTTTTAATGTACTATGTGATTTTCTTGTTTCCTTTGTATGTTCTTCCCCCTATGGCATATCCCCTGTTGTCACTGTACTTGATTTTGGTACCCTGCATCTTGCATATACATTTGTTAACTATGGGGAGGGGAAGGGAAATAACAAAACGCTGAAACAAGAATACAGGATGAGTCACAGGACAGTATATTGGAAATGAACTTTACAACTTTGAGTGGGGTGGGTGGAAGAGTGTGGGAGGGGGGAGGGAAGGGATAGTGGGACAATAAGGGAGGGGGGTAACAATGATAGACAAATAATGAACTCATTGCCTTACCCATATAACTGTAACCCCTCTGTACAGTATCTTTACAATAAAATAAAATTCAAAGAAACTATTTGAAGGAACACCTTGGAAGGTCTGTCACAGGACACAATAAACTTTTATGCCGAGCATGTAACTAGCCGCGAAGTCGCGAGACGGGGTAGATTGCTGCACTCTTTTCTAATACTGAGATTTGCCAATTCAAGAAAAATCATAGTTAAAACTTTAAGGACAAAAAAAAATCAAGTCTCTCATCCCGCTGTGAGTGGCGCCTAAAGAAACTAGAACTTTTTAGACTGGAGACTAGAAGGTTCCAGAAAGCTGGCAGGCTTGTAATCACAATGTCTCCCCAGTTGACTCTTAGGAAAGATCTACGTACAAGACACTTTCTCTTTTTAATCAGCTTCACTTCGTAATCCTGCCTTGTAAATTCTGCAAAGGCTTTAACTTATTGCAAGTCTTACAAGCATTCTGGGAACCTAAGAGGACCTAGGCAGACAGGTACAGGTAAGCAAAGTCTTAGATGGCTAGATGGTGGGGTTGATTAATCAACAAAGAAAGCAAAACACACCAGCCTGCAGAGCCTGGCAATTTAAGTTATAAACAGATATATAAATTTTCTTTTCCAGTTATTCTTTTATGCTGTCATACAATGAATAGGTGGTCTTTGCTTTTTGTTCTCATAGTATCATCCCCATCATATCTTATTTCACACTATCCAATGATTTGTTTATTTTTTTTTTTTTATCTTATCCAGCAGGCTGGCAAATACTTGTGAGCTGAGACTCCATTTGTAAAGCTCCTATGCCAATCCCACTGACTTCTATGTAAACATATTTAATACTTGTTTGCCTTGAATCCCCCAATTTTCCCTGTGTTATTGTTTGGGTAACTAAAGTTTAACTGTAGTGATGGATGCTTCATGGTTTAGTTATGTCTACGATGCTGTCCTCTGAAAACAGTAGAAAATGGTAAAGATTTCTCTATTTGCACACATTTTTTTCCATTGTAGTAATGTTCATTGCTGGCTATTGCTGTATCTGTCAGGTCTTCTCTGCATATATATATATATATATATATATATATACACACACATATATGTATATATATATATATGTATTTATAGTACAATGAATTTCCATGAGTAAGTCATTAGAGTATGTCCTAATAGTCAATAAGAGAACCATAGATGCTGAGAAGTCAGTAGCCTGGTCTAGAATCATCTGTAAGTGGTATATGACCTGAGTTCTCTCTAACACTAAATATATGAGTTAGAGTTCTAAATGTACTTTAATACAGTAAATTATATTTTACAATAATTCACTTGTGCAGATTAGCTGCAAGTCATCACAGAGAACTCCAGTATCCTCAAACCCACATCCCCTTCGTTGATACATTTCATTTATTCAGAGCATTTGTCTCATTTTCTCCTCTCTCCTCTACTTTCCATACTTGCCTCTTCTTCCCACACACACACACATTATATGAACCACACTTGCTCATATATGCCTGGAACAATTAGTCTTTTCCTGCATCCATTTAGAAGTGTCCATTCTACCTGGAATAAAACCCAGTATCCTTACCTTGCAAAGAGGGTTTTAATGAAATTGACCACAGTGTACAACTCCCTCACTTTTCCTTTTTCTGCCTCTATTTTGGCCAGACTGGGCTTCCTGTGATTCCTCTGTACTCCATTATCAGCCTACCTGGAATAGTATTGTAAATATCCATAGGCTCACTCCTGACTTATTCAGGTTTCTTCCCCAAGTTCCTTAGGCAGAGTAGGAACTACTACTTTTCTACACATTGCTTGGTACTTTCTGTCCTTAGAGTATATGTCCATTGTTGATTTCCTTACTCTCTTGAAGATGTGTGATCAGGGAAGACAAGGCATTGCCCAACTACACTCTCAGTGTCCAGAACTATGTCAGGACCATAATAGAACCTCACTGAATATCTGCCCAAATTAAAAAATGAGCAGATGAGTAGGCACATGGGTTAATAATTTTAGTGAATTGATAGGATGAGAGCTCATGCTAAAATCTGCAAAATTCTAGGTTATCTTTGGGTTTATTATTTCTTGTGTGTGGGTGTGTGTATACATATGTGTATGTACATGTGCATGTGTGCATACACATTATTTCAAGAGTTTGACCTCATGGCCTGGGCACAAGCCTTGAGAATTTTTTGCTCAAGTCTATAGAATTTGGCCACTGGAGCCATAGCTCTACTTCTGGCTTTCATGATGGTTAAATGTAGAGAAGAGTCTCACAGACTTTCCTGTGCCAGCTTGCTTCAAACTGGAATCCTCAAATCTACATTTGCTGAATAGCTAGGATTACAAAATGTGAGGCAGTGGTTCCTGTATTGATTTAATTCTTTAATTATTCCAAGAAGTACCTAGTATGTTGTGTATGTGAATATGTGTTAAAGGCATGAGAAAAATGACTTTGAAAAAAAAAATTTTTTGTGGGGGGTCCAGTCATGGGGCCTGAACTCTGGGCCTGGGCGCTGTCCCTCAGCTCTTCAGCTCAAGGCTAGCGCTCTACCACTTGAACTATAGCACCATTTCCGGCTTTTTACTTTTTGCTTATGTGGTACTGAGAATTCGAGCCCAGGGCCTCATGCATTCAAGGCAAGTGCTCTACCACTGAGCCACCTTCCCAGCCCCAGAAAAAATTTTAGCAGAACTTGTCCTACAGTAGGAAGATATACTCTCCTGGTAGTGATCTCCTGTGTTCCTGGCAAAACACAGGAGTTTTGCCTTACCTATTAATTACATACATTCAGCATGTCTAAGTCTATCTAAAGTTTCATTTGTCAACTTGATTTATTACTGAAAGCAAATTCTAGGTCAAATCTTATTTTTTTCCTTTATGGTTATCAAATTTCTTCTGTGTATGGTAAAAGAAAATGACAGTCTGAAAACAATTTGAAAAAATAGCAATATTAACTTGGAATACTTTTAAAGACTTTTAAAGTCTCTTCCATTTAGTAAGCAATAAAAAAGTAAATGACTTCTACAACATTTTTGGAGATGATCACGAGAAATTAAAACCAACCTTCGAGCTCAGAAACTATGAATTTGCTACCTTGGTTCCAGGAATATTTGAAATGTCATAGAAGAATGTCATAAAGAAGCCACAGGGAGGCTAGAAGTCAGCTCTGAGTTCTGACCTGAATCTCTGTTCACTCTTGGCCACATCCTCTGATGTCTGTTTTTGAAACTAGCAATTCTTATTTCTTTCTCCATCTGACCCACGTTCAGACTCAATATTGTTCTTAATTGTAGGATATAGGACAGGGTTTTGTCTGAGTCTCCGTTTTCCCATCTCTAGTATAAGGTCTTCAGAGGTTCATATTCGATATAAAATGGCAGATTATGTGCAAATGAAAGAAATACACAGGAAGTTTTTCATTACTGTTATTTCATTCTCTGACTGAAAGTTCAGAATGAAAGCTGCAGTATTAAAAGTTACTAGAAACAATCTTTAAATAAAAAGGAGGGCACAGGGTTCCAGCATGACACACTCAAGTATTTTTAGCCTTTGTGTAAAGCAGAGAAGATATGCTAAAAAAAAAAAAAAAAGCATAAGAATAGCCAATTCGAATGTCCTCTGGTATCCCATTCTTGTTGAGTTATGCACTGTCTGGTTTTAAGAGCAATTGTGACTCAAACTAGAAATTTGACATTTTCTCTCTATTTCTCAGCTTGTTAATAATACAGAAAACTCTGTCATTCTCTTCCTCTTCCTATGCCATCAGTGCTTGTTTTAGAGTTCTGTATTTCAGAACATCTTGCTTCCTTGATCCTTCTTTTTCTGGAATTAGCTTCCCCTAAACAGTTCACTTCAAAATTGCTAATGCTTCACAAAATCCAAAGGTAATGCTACCTGCAGTAATGGATTATCACTGGGTAGAGAATACATTTTAAAATGAAACAAAATGAAAATCTTTTGCTTTTTCTCTGCTTCCTGATGGCCATTATGTGGACTATTCTGTTCTTCAACATCTTCTGCTCCATGATGGACATATACCTCTGAAACTCACCAAAATAAATCCTACTCCTTCAAATTGTTCATATAAAATGTTCTGTCAACCCAAGACAAAAAGCAGCAGAGAAAACTGGTATCAGGAAAGTGAAGGCATTGTTGTGACTAAACCCAACTATTTGTTTCTTAAGACTTTGGATAGAGTTTTGGAAGAAATTTGGATGATTTTAGAAATGCAAACTAAATAATCCCTAGAAGGCTATACAGAAAACTTAATAGGTAATACAGGTGAGAACTCAGAAGACCAAAGTGCGAATCCAAATACTGACAGTAAAGTCTATGGCCATGCCAGGCATTTAATGCTCATGCATGTAATCCTAACTACTCAGGAGGCCAAGATCTGAGAGTCACTCTTTAAATGCAGTCTGGACAGGAAAATCGTGAGACTCTTATCTCCAATTAATCACCAGAAATATAAACTGAAGTGATGCTGTGGCTCAAAGTAGTAGCATGCTAGCATTGAGTGAAAAAGTTCAGGGACAGTTCCCAGGCCGAGTTCAAGCCTCAAATTAAAAAAAATATACATGCTCCTGATGTTTCTGATGAGCAAAAGTCCTCTATTGAGAATGGTACTAGGGACCATTTATGTTACATATGTTAAACAGTTTGTACACATTTTGTCCACAATCAATATTTCAAACTTTATGAGACGTTAAGCTATAAGATGAGGAACTCATTAATTTGACTAAGGTAATTTCAAGAGAGCATAGATAGCATTTAATCTGTATTATGGTAATTGCTGGAAGTGATACTTATATTTATTTCCAAGGAGAAAAAAAGCTAAGCTGAAAGATTTGAAAGTTATCCATTTGGCAAGATAAGGAGAGAATTAAAAGTCCTGGACATAGAGGAGTGTGTTCTTTGGAGAGATTTGTGCCAGTAGAGAGAAGCAAAGCACTTTGCACCAAGAAATTAGGATTGATGTCTTATGGCTTTTTCAGGAATTATCCAGGCTACACCCATCATACATTAATGGATATAAAATAGCTCATTTGAAAGGGCTTCTCTTGAGAAGCTAGAGCCTCTGGGACCACATGATTGCCCCAAGCCACCCATGTTTGCTTGAGTTTACCTAGGCACTCAGAATGCTGTGGCTGTATGTTTTCATACTGTGCTTGGACTGGTAGCAGACATTAGCGTGGTCCATATTGTGCTGGTTTTACAGGCATGCACAAAATTCAAGAGCTATGGGGTCATGGAGGATTTTACCTAGATTGCAAAGGAAGGCCTGGGAGACCAGACAATATGTGTCAACATCAGGATCCCTGAAGGCAGCTCCCAGAGGACAATGTGTGAAGCTGTGAGGATGAGGTATGGGCTTTAAGGGAGCTGAGAAGATTCTTGAAATGCCAGGAACATGGGACCTGTGCAGAAGAAAGCTGCAGGCAATGAGGAGATTGAGGATTGGAGAGAAACTTTGTGGATTGCAAATGGCAAGACCTGAGTTTGCCCAATTGGGGCTCACATCACTATATCATGTACCCTAGATGTAGGATATGTTCTAAAATTTAATGCTTGTGATGGTGTGTTTTGCTTTGGCTTTGCTCTTATTCTTTCCTGCTATACTTCCTCCCTGTAGAATGGGGATGTTTACTCTGTGCCATTGTGTTTTGGAAATACATATATTACTGTTTTATTCTATAAAAGCTCACTGCTAGAAATTTACCTGGAGTCTCAGCACACTTTCAATTTGGATATTGAACAATGTTGAAACTCTTAAGACTATTGAGACTTGTGGAGATGGACCGAATGAATTTTGCATAATGATATAGACAGGGGCCTTTTGGAAGGCCAGCAGTAGAATATTCTAGTCACAGTGATGTGTTTGAATGGCAGTTTGACCTGTGATGATTAATCTTGTCAAATTGGCTGAATTAAGAAACATAAAGGAGATAAGTAAATACATCTGTGGATGTATGTAAGGGTATTTCCAGAAACAATTAGACCATGAGGGCTCTGACTTTATCAGTAGATCAATCCTTTGACAGGTTTATAGTGTGATAGCATTAGTGGGCAGAGTTAAAAGGTAGGAAGTAGAACCTAGTTAGAGGAAGTAGGCCACTTAGGGTATGTCTCTAGGGACTAATATCTTGTCCTGGTACCTTTTTGTATCTCTTTTCAGTGCTTCCTGGCCATTAGGTTGTAAATTTCTCTTCTTTACCACAAACTCCTGACCTTGATACACTGACACTACTAAAAACCAGGAAAGATAATAAATAATCTCTCCCTTTAGGTTATTATTTCAGTATTGTGGTCACAGTGACCCAAGAGTAACCATTATGCTTTCATTGCAGTACTTTCATGCTAATGAAAGAAAGAACAAAGAACATGACAGGGTCCACATGTTGGTTTGTTTTTATTTAGCAATGGGAAAAAGAAAAATGACTTCTTATAATGTGCCAGTTACTAGAAGAGAATAAAAACCAAAGAGATGAGTTTATAGTTTAAAAGTAAATTTTCTATGTGACCCGAGCTTTCGATGTTACTTGTATTTCATACGTTGATTATCTATTAATTATCAAGCTGTTACTCAACATTACATATTTACAAGCTACGTCTTACCCCATAAATCTCTTCTACATCCTCTTAGCTCATTCTGTCTAATACACTATATATTATTTTTAATGCCTTCTTTTTAGCTTATTGGCTTGGCTGAAATCTTTTAAAATAGACTCTTTAACCTTACATATTTTACCTCTACTTGCTATTATTATTTAAACTTCCCATAGTTGACTATTTGATTATCAATTGTATTATCAACTATAGAAGCAGCTCAGGAACAATATCTATTTGAATTTTCATTGTGTCATGCAACTATATGTCAATGGCTGACCTATGAGTAGATCACTAAATATGTGTTCAATGAATGTGTATTTAAACAGAAAACTCCCTGAAGATTGTGTAAACCTAAAATATATTCATATACTTGTGTTAAGTAAGAGTATTTTATGAATGTGTAATATTTGGAAAAAGTACTACAAATGGAAGTACACTCTTTGTAATATGGGTAGGGATTTATGTCATATCCCATTCCATGTATCTAAGAATATCCTGTAGGTTTATATTTATAATTTTGGTTCCCAAAATATGGTGTATGAAAGTTATATCAACTGGTTTGCATATAAATAATTGTATGGCTAGTTTGGAAGAGAAGGTGGAGAAATTACTGGATCTATACTTGTTCTTATTTTTGCCTCTTATTCTTACCCGAACAAAAGTTATTTAACTGATGTTAGCACCTCAATCAGAGATTTCTCATAAAATAAGAGGATATGCAAAGATAGAATTGATGTTTTATTTCTTATCAACTAGTCCTGTAAGAGCAGGAAATAAAAGATACAATCTAATATTCTTACTATAATTCCTTATTCATGCCAATCCTATTTGTTATACATTTTAATTTATCTCAACACTTTCTAGTGATTAAAGCTGATTAAAAGTATGTTGCAACAAAACCCATCTAAACCTATTAATGTGATATATATATATATATATACATATACATGTGTAGGTATGTATATGTATGTATATGTACATACAATGGAATTCTATGCTTTTATCAGAAAAAATGACACCACCCCATTTTTTAGGAAATGGAAAGACTTGGAAAACATTATATTAAGTGAATTAATCCAGACCCAAAGAAACATAGGTCCCATGGCTTTCCTATCTTTAATAACTAGTATATGTCTAGGACAAGCAGAAAAGGTCAAAAGCTATGTACATATAACCATAGAAACTGATGCTAAGCAAAATGAACCCCAAGATAGGAACACAAGAGGTTTTACTTTGTTGCTGTTCTTTTTAATGTACTTATAAAGTACTAGGTGATTTTTTTTTGTTTGTTTTTGTATGTTCTTCCCCCATGGTACAACTCTTGTTGTCACTGTAATTGATTCCGGTATCCTGCATCTTGTATATACATTTTTCTAATTTGGGGAGGAGAAGGGAAATAACAAAATGCTGAAACAAGGATACAGGATGATCCATTATAATAATGAAATGTACAAGACAGTATATTGAAAACGAACTTTACAGCTTTGGGGGTGGGGGGCTGGGAGAGGAGTGGGAAGAGTAGTTGGGGAGGTGAAGAGGAAAGGGATAGTAGGGAAACAATAAAGGAGGTGTAACAATAAAAAAGTAATCAATCTGAGGGAGAGAAAGTGGGAGAAAATGAGGAGGTAGCAATGTTCAACAAGAAATGCATTCAGGAGGGGATCCAAGATAGCGATGGAACAGTAGGGAAACACCGCAGCTCTCTCCAACCAAATTGAAAGTTCGGGTTTCAATGCTCCTATTTTTCAAAAGATGATTATTCAGAGAGATATAGGAAATGAAAAAAGAACAAGGAAAAGCTCCAGAACCTAAACAAAGATGGTAAAGTAGGAAGACCCTTCCCAAACCCTTTGCTGCCGGAAGGGCTAGGTGTCAATCCACTGTTTAGCTCAGGACCCACCAGGGACCACAGAGCCACAAGCGTCCCAAGGCTCCAGGAAGACTCCCAAGAGCCAGTGCCGACCTGGAGACTACAAACAGAAAACTCGGAATGCAGAACCTGCACGAAGAACCCCGCAGGGTGCAGTGCCTAGGCCCAGCTGACATTAACAGCCCAGTCCAGCCCAGGGAAGAGGCCACAGCAGTGGCAGCAGCAAACAATCCCGGGCTCCCAACCCCACAGCATCTTTCCGCACCTGCCTTTGTAAGTATCCAGCCCAGCCTGGGGCCACCCCAGACTAGCTGCAGGACACAGGGCCTCCCTTCACCGGCCCACATAAGTGGCCTGGGGTGGCAGCAGCAGCCGAGGCCCAGCAGCAGCAACAGCAGTGAAGGACCCTAGATTCCCCAGCCCTGCGGCTCTCTCCCCCAGCCCATGGAAGCAACCCAACTCAGTTTGGTGCTGTGGTAATTGCAGCTGTAGTAGCAAAAGACTCCGCACTTGGATTTGGAGGAAGGTGGTGGAGGAGAAAGCTGAAGGCTAAACAAGCTCTCACATAGAAAGCAGTTTTAGTGTTCCAGTGAACAGTCCTAGGCTAGAGAATCACACCAAGTGTGCCATCACAGTACAGAGAGTTTGGCCAGAGTGGGAAAATCCAGGCAAGGAGACAGGTCTGAGCACTTGCCAGTAGCCACAGCTGTGGCAGCAGTGGTGGCAGTGGTGGAGGCCATAGACTCCATACCTACAGAGAGAGTCCAGGACAAAGACGCCAGATGCTGCAGTGCAAGCGGATTCTACTCAACACCAGCAAGAACTGACAAGGAGCAGAAATCTTCATCCTGCAGATTGCAGACCAGAGACTGCCCAAGAACCAAGACTCTGATGTGAGTAGAATACTGACCCCTCACTCCTTCTCAGGGAGCAGTGGTGGGAAGGCCGCCCCCGCCCCCACTGGAGATCTCCATCTTTGATACTGACAAAGGCCCAGCCTGACAGGCTCAGCTCCACCCTGGGGAATGTCACCTCAGCCCAGGCAGAGGTTGCTCTGCCCCTGAAGGAGTAACTTACTTCACTGGGTAAACAGAGCCAGAGGCTGCTCATTCCTACAGAAGCCTAGACAAACAATTGAAACTCAGCAAACATACACCCTAAGAATGACTCCAGGCTGGGCTCTGTGAGTGTTTCAGGATCTAGCCGCTCAGGGAAAAACTACTGTTTCCTGAAAGGCCTCAACTCTACCCAGAACCTAACATCTCCAAACTAGAGGAAACAGCCATCTCCCTCTTTTTGTGATACTTAAAGCAGATCTCCCTCCCATTGAGCTAGCTTCGGAGGAGGATCACAAAATCCTGGGTAACAAAGAGTATTTTTCTGCCTGCTCAAACAAACTGATTTAAGAAACCAATCAAGCCACAGGAAAACCAAACACCACAAACAGACCAGAGACTCCAACTAGAGACTGGTTACAGACACAGGGGAGATACATGATCTTCCTTCCCTCCCCCCCCAAAAAATCAAAGAACTCTTTTTTCTACCTTAAAAAATTTTTTTTTTATTAAAAAAAATCCTTTTCTATTATTTTTTTTCTCTCATAATCTTATTTTAGTCATATATGTGTGTGTGCTTTTTTAAAAAATCTCTTTTGGGCTGGGGAGGTGGCTCAGTGGTAGAGTGCTTGCCTTGCATGCATGAGGCCCTGGGTTTGATTCCTCAGCACCACATAAACAAAAAGAAAAAAGCCAGAAGTGGTGCTGTGGCTCAAGTGTTAGAGCACTAGCCTTGAGCTGAAGAGCTGAGGGATAGCGCCCAGGCCCAAAGTTCAGGCCCCACGACTGACAAAAAAAAAAAAAAAAAAATCTCTTTTGACCTTATGAGCTTTTGTTCCCTTTTTTTCTCTCTCTTTTTTTTTTTTTTTTTGCATGACTTAATTGCTGTTCTGCTCATTCCCAGGTATACATCCATCATTGATTATTAGATCTTATCCTCCATTGTAAACATATTTAATCCAGAAATTTATTATTCAATTCACAACCTCTTAGGTTTAACTTCTTTAAGAGTAGTATCTCTTTATACCTATATAATTTTCAAGTATTCCAATTTTAAGAATTTTTATTTTTTTCATGTTTCCTTTCTATCCCTCCCCTCCTTTCATCCTATTCTTTTCTTCTCTCAATATTTTTTTTATACTTACATAATTTTTAAGTGTTTCTTTTTTTATTTAAATTTTTCTTTTTTCATTTTTTTAAATCTCTCTCCTACATTTTGTGTAATCCATTTCCCTCTCTGAGATTAGGACTTGGTTAAATTCACTCTCCTTTTACTTCTCATCCCTCTAATCCTATTTGCCCCCACATTTCTCCCAAAACCTAATAATTTCTGGTTTGCTGAATCCCTCTCTGATGTTCTTAGCCCATTAATCCATAGTTGTTTGATGTTGAATAGATTGTACCTATTGAACTAGTTTGTATCTGCAGCCATTTTGACTGCGCAACTACAGGACTGTGGTTGATGCTTGCCTTAAAATAGAGTTCTACCCCAAAATTGGTGTTACTTTCATCCCAAATGGTCAGAACAAGCTGGAGAAACATAAGAGAAATGGAAAGTCCACGTATCTCAACTCCCACTCATGATAATCAGGTGACAGAACAGTTAATGAATAATCCAGAGGAGAGTTCCCAAAAAGCTCTACAAACATTACTGGTAAACATGGTAAATGGAAAGACTGAAAACCTGCAAAGAGCTCAGTGTCAGCGTGATATGGAGTGAGATGAGGAAAACCAAAGATTAATACAGGAATCTCCTGAGCATGAGGAAGCTGCTCAAACATTAATACAGGAATTGTGTGAGCAGGCTGAGAACAACCGAACAGAAAGACATAAATTGAGAGAGCAGGCTAATACTAGTCCCACAGAAAGACAGGAATTGAGTGAGCAGGCTGAAAACAATCAAACAGAAAGACAGCAATTGCATGAGTAGGCTGAGAATGGTCAAAGAGAAACATAAGAATTGTGTGAGCAGGCTGAGAACAGTCAAAGAGAAAGACGGGAATTGCGTGAGTTTGAAGAAGCTAATCAAAGAGTAATACAGGAATTGCATGAGGGGGTTGAGAATAGACAAAGATCAATAGAGGCATTCATGGAATCCATAAACAGACAGCTGAAAGAATCCATGGAGACCACAAAGAGAATGCTGAATGGAGCCCATCAGAAGGAAAGGCAGTCCAAGGAAACCATAACCAATCAACTAAGTGATTTGAGAATAAACACTGAACACCAAATTAAGGAGGTAAAGAAGACCATACAAGATCTAAAACAAAGCTCCAACAAAGAATTTGAAGCCATCAAAGCTTACCAATTAGAAGGAAAGAAATAAAATAACAAAGTAGAAGTCATGACAATAGGTTAGACCATGCAGAAGATCGAATCTTGGGGATTGAAGACAGCCTAGATATTATAGAGAAAAAACATACAATAAGACAAATCCAAGAAATATGATAGATCTATTCAACATTTGGAAGACACCATCAGAAGGCCTAATCTGAGGATAATGAGTATAGAGGAGCACATAATGACAGAAGTCAATGGTCTAAGGAATTTATTTAACAGGATCCTAGCAGAGAATTTCCCAAACATGCAAAAAGATAGGCCTATTCAGTTATAAGAAACTTTTAGAACCCCAAATAGTCAAGACCAGAACAGGACATCCCATCATCACATTATAATCTGCACAGGATCAATTCAGACCAAGGGAAAGATCCTTAAAGCTGTCAAGGAGAAAAGATCAATCACCTATAAAGGGAAACCACTTAGAATCACAAAATAGCAAAAATGATCCTTAACAGAAAGAACAGTGCTGGAGAAATATCAATACCAAATTTCAAACTCTACTAGACAGACATAGTAATCAAAACAGCTTGGTACTGCCACAAGAAGAGAACTCAGGACCAATGGAATAGAATTGAAAACCCAGAAATGAACCCACAGAACCATGGCCATCTAATCTTTGATAAGGGAACTAAAAAGAAATAGAATGGAAGACAGCCTCTTTAGTAAGTGGTGCTGCCAAAACTGGTGAGTAGAAAACTAAAGTTAAATCCTTATATATCATCCTACACCAGAATCAACTCCAAATGTATCAAAAACCTCAGAGTCAAAGCAGACACCCTGAATACATTACAGGACATAGCAGGAGAAACCCTAGGTCTCCATGGCACAGGCTGAAAATTTCTTCATAGAGACCCAGAAACACAACAAATCAAACAAATGTTGGACAAATGGGATTGGATGAAGCTGCAGAGCTTCTGCATGGCAAAAGATGTAGCTTGCAAGATCAATAGAAAGCCTGTGGATTGGGAGAAGATCTTAACTAGCCATACAATGGACAACGGTCTCATATCTAAAATATTCCTGGAACTCAAAAAATTAAATCCCCCAACAACAAATTCTCAAAGAAACAACTGCCCAATAAATAAGTAAAGACTTAAAGAGAAACTTCTCTGAAGAGGAAAGAAGGATGGCCAATAGACACATGAAGAAATGCTCAACCTCTCTAGTCATAAAAGAAATGTAAATCAAAACAACACTGAGATACTACCTCACACCAGTTAGATTGGCTATAATCAAGAACTCTAATAACAACAGATGCTGGAGGGGATATGGACAGAAGGGAACCTTACTGCATTGTTGGTGGGAGTGTAAACTTGTTCAACCACTTTGGAAAGTAGTATGGAAGTTCCTCAAAAGACTCCACATAGAGCTCCCCTAAGACCCAACAATCCCACTTTTGGGCACTTACCTGAATGATCACAAACAAGACCACACTAAAGCTACCAGCACAAATATGTTTATTGCAGCATTATTTACCATAGCTAAAATATGGAACCAACCAGATTCCCCTTAGTAGATGAATGGGTCAAGAAAATGTGGTATATAAACACAATGGAATTCTGTGCCTCCGTCAGAAAGAATGACATTGCCCCATTTGTTAGGAAATGGAAAGAGTTGGAAAAAACTATATTAAGTGAAATACGTAGGCCCAAAGAAACATAGGTTCCCATGGTTTCCCTTATTTTCAATAATTAGTCTATGTCTGAGACAAGCAGAAAGGGTCAGATAAAATGATGTTAGGCAAAATGAACCCTAAGATAAGGACTCAAGTGGTTTCTTTCTTACTACTGTTTCTAACATATTTATATGGTGATTGTTCTGTTGCTTTGTATGTCCCTCCCCCAGGGTTTACCCACTGTTTTCACTGTGTTTGATGTTGGTATAATTTGGAGAGGAGAAGGGAAAAAACAAATTGTTCAAATAGGGATACAGGTGGACCAATTACAACAATGAGATGTACAAGATGCTATGTTGAAAAACAAATTTTACAACTTTGGAAGGAGGTGGGGATAGAGGGGAGTGTAGTCAGGGAGATGGGAAGGCAGGGATGGGAGGGGAAAAACAAAGGAGGTGGCAACAATGCTCGATAAGAAATGTACTTATTACCTTGCTCGTGTAATTTTAACCCCTCTGTACAGTATTTTCACAATAAAAAACTTATTCAAAAAAGAAATATATTCATTACCTTTCTTTTGTGACTGTAACCTCTCTGTATATCACCTTTACAGAAAAATAAAAAAATAAATAAGTAAAAATAGAACTTCCCCAACCTGGGGCAAACCCATGCTTGTAAACACATTTCTCACCCTACCTTCCAATGTTCAGTCAATGATTCTGCTATATTTTATTCTAATCACTGCACATCTTATATCTCCTCATTTCTGCCATCACCCATGTCTTCAAATTATGATTCACACTACTTTGTTTATGAATTAACCCCTTCTGCCACAATGGAAGCTCTATTAGAACATCTATCTTGTCCAGTGTTTCAATAGTGCAAGATTGTGAAATAGTTTATTTGGTTTTCATTCCTCCTTTCTTACACAGTGCTACTAACCCCAAAAAATTGTCAGAGTAAGTAAAAAAATGCTTCTCCATGTTGGTAAGTTTACTTTGGGCTGTTAGTTCCAGGTATCTTCAGGAGAGGCACTAGTCACTAGAAAGACCAATGTAGAATTATAGTTTAGAAAAATCAATCCTAGCCTTGACTTCTTGGAGAAGAATGGAGCTGAAGGCTGAAACGATAAGGAATGGTTAATGATGTAATCAATACTGCTTATTAAATGACATCTCAATAAATAACTGCCCCACAGGTAGGTGTTTCAGGAACTATCAGAGAAACTGAATATACAAAGATACTTGATGATTCATCTGGGCCTATTCTATTATAGGTCAATGTTCTGTGCTCACATTCTTTGTTCTTACTTCACTTATAGGCTAAATAAAAAGGTCTGTGCATGAGTGAATTAGCAAAGTGGAAGAAATCTGGACCCCTAAATAAATGATTAGATAATTAGACCCCCATCTAGCATCTATATTAAACTGTGATTTATTTGACTGATGAATTTTATTTTACTAAATTATTGAAGTTAGAAGAATAATTTATTCTGTACATCATTTAACCTAGTCTGACTAACACAAGGTCTAAAGTTTTGGGGACAGAGACAACTTAGTTCTTTATCAAAGGAAGCTGACTGTGGCTGAAAAACCCTGTAGAATTCCTAGAGTTTGCTAAGAGCTTTGTCCATTTGTAAGCAGCAGAAACTGATGTAGCAACTGAGAATATGACAGCCATAAAACAAGGAACTTGAGTATGATAAAAAACTGAGCAATCCCTAGAGATTCTTGAAAATTCCCTGATATTGCATTTATTATTTGTGAGTATTTTGCAAGAAAATAACAGCAAATCTTGCCCTTGGTGGTAAGGTTGAAACTGGAGTTTTCTCTAGAGAGATTTAGTAAGAACCAGCATTGGAATCATTTAAAGTAAACCAAATCCTCATGTATTTTCCCCCAGGAGATCACCCTATTTCTAAGGGTAAGATTGGATGATACTCAACAGCCAATATTGACTTATTGAAGATATTATTAAATTTACTGTCATCCTTCATAATGATGTAAAAAGAGAAAGATATACTCTGTTGCTCAGTTTTCAAAAGAAGCAGAGAAAGTATGATGTATAATTTTAATCTGTAGTTGAAATTTTGAAGTGAATGTTTTGAATGTACTATTTTTTCACCCATGTTCTAGCCCTCAGGAAAGTGTAACAATCTGTTAATGTCCTAGAGCACTAAACCTTAATTTTAAGCAAAGTAAACTTACCAACATGGAGAAATATTTTTTTTACTTACTCTAGCAATTCTTTTGTGTTAGGGGCACTGTGCAAGTAAGGAGGAATGAAAACCCCCTGGATATGCTGTCCTATTCAAGTTGTAATTCTTACCAAAAAACAAATATATATATATATATATATATATATATATATATATATATATATATATACATATATATATATAATTTATGCTCATCAAAACTTGTATTGAAAATTGTGTATCAGATCCCCTGACTAATTAATATACTAGTAATATTGCAAGTTGTAACTATAAGTACTTATACATGGAGAATAATAAAGCTGCTTGTATTTTATTGTGAAGAAGGGAGGTCTAGAAAGGAGAGCAATGAAGAAATGTGTCCCATCGAGGTACAATGACTGCATGCATGGACCTGTCAAAATGAAATCTCCTCATACAGTTAATTGACGCTAATAAACAAATCTGAAATCTGAAGATCATGATTCAAAACCAGTCTAGGCAAGAAAGTCTTTGAGACTTATCCCCAAATAACCACTAGTAAACCAGAAGTGGCCCTTTGACTCAAAGTCCTAATTTTGAGGGGAAAAGGTCAGGAACAGCTGCAATGCCCTGAGTTCAATTCTGACAATCGATAAAAAGAAAAAGTAAATAAAATAATATTTGAAAGAATGAATCAAAATCATGAGAGTAAGAGTAAGATTTAGCAATGAAGTCTTTAGAAGAATAAAGAGAGACATGGAAAGTCAAACTTGAGTCTTTGATCAACACTTCTGAATTCTCTAGGTTGGAATTAATGGAAGTAGCAGAGAAGAGAAAAGGGGAAATGCTTGAGCAAGTTCTAAGTAAGGAATTGTAACAAGCATTTATTACCAAGTTATAATTATTACATACACTTTTTCCAATGGCATTGCTTAGTGTTTTTCATGGCTTGAATATTAAAAGTTTCCCACAGCAGATTCATTTTGGAAGGCCGAGTGCCTAGCAGGGGTTGCTTTGGGAAGTTGAATGGATGATGAGTTCGTAGATGACTAAAATCTCAGAAGATGGGGCCTGGTTGGAGAAGGAAGGTCACTGAGGGTATGGCTGTGGAGGATATATCCTGTGTATAGGCTCTGCTCCCCGTCTTCTCTGATTTCTGCTTGCCTTGAGTGAGTAGCCTTCTTTTCCACATGTTCTGCTCCTACACTGAAATCTCTGAAACTTATGACACCATGAGCCAAACTAAATCTTTGCCCCTTTGCAAGGTGTTTATATGGGTGTTTTGGTCGAATTGTAGATTCACAGTCGTAATGGACTGTGTTCTTGTCATTTTGATCACTCAATAAGAGGCTGGCAACTACATACAATTTTTTTTTCCTTTAACTTAGTTGTGTTCCTCTGTCAATCCTGAAAATGTATAAGGAAATCCCCAAAGCATCAAAAGAAGCAGTGAGTCTGATCTTACAAGGACTAACTTCAGATTGGAAGCTGTGACTGTGATACCCCATTAATATCTTCAGAAACAATAAACCTTAAAATTTTAAATTATAACTTCATAAACTTCTATTGCAATTCAAAAATATATTCTCATCCTTCCTCTAAAATCTTAATTTAACATAAGTTAAACACTCAGTGAATATTTATAGACTTCATTGCATTATGGCAAAGATTTAGTGGTAAATATTGGAGAATAGACATTTGCTTCCAAGGAACTTACAAGTGCTTAATGTCATTCTTCTCCTTTAACTGCACTTTGAATTTATTTTTATGATCCATCAAAAGAACCGTTCTAATACCAAATGATACATTCTTCTTTTCTGTATATATTTTTGCATAATATATTCTACATGGAAGAGCTTACATTTTCAAAATTGTTTCATTTTTGCAGCTCACTAATTATCAGAAACTTTATATTTAATTATACATTTGAGAAACATGTACTGACAGTCTTAGTCATAAACATTAGTAGAATAAAATCTTAACAAAACTTCTAATTAGATCAAATATTTCTTACTCCATTTAACAAATCAGATTACTCATCATTGCTTGAAATAAAAGTTTACTTTCCTTTAAATAATAATAGCCATTGATTTCTTTAAGTTAGTATTCATCCATTTTTCTTTCAGAAAAACACTCCTAGAGACAAACTGGACTCAGCAGGAAAACTTTCCTCATTCCCACATTGCTTCTCTCCCTTCGCCCTTCTTCCCTGTTTCCCTCTATTGTTTTTTACTTGAGATCACCACTTTCTTCATTTGCTCTCCCATAATGATGAGCAAAAGTGAATAGAGGAAATGGTAAAAAGGAAGGGAGGAAGGAAGGAAGGAAGAAAGGAAGGAAGGAAGAAAGGAAGGAAGGAAGGAAGGAAGGAAGGAAGAAAGGAAGGAAGGAAGGAAGGAAGGAAGGAAGGAAGGAGAAGAGAATAAAAAAGGGAGAGAGAGAGAGAGAGAGAGGAAAGAAAACTTCAGGTCTATTAGTTAGTTACGGTCCAGTCATTCTGCAAAAAGTGGCATTTAATCCTATAATGTCTTTTCTGTTTTCTTTCAAAGTCCTCAGAACCAGTTGAGTTACACAGTAGTTGTATGGTATGTGTATTCTTATGCTATATCACTTATGTGTAAAGAAATTGTGTCTCTAAGAAAATACTACTTCGAAAATACTAATTCTATGTTTACTTTGACAGAACTGTGATTTCAATCTTGATTTCTATGACATCAAATTTTGCATTCAAGTGACCAACTTATAAAAAAATGCAGAAGGAAATTAACTCAGTATTCTAGAATTATCTATTCCATGGCAATTCTAGAATTATCTATTCCATGCAGCTAGGTAGTGAAGTCCTTGTATAAATGACCTTATGATTGCATTTTCCATGGTTAGAATATAGTAGGAGTTTGGCAAGTATTGGAATATGATATGGTGCATTAATGAATACAGGGAAATAGATGTGTACTAAAAGCAGGAAGATATCCTGGTTGCTCATTATCTGTTCTTTTTCTTGTTGTATGGATTGTAGGATACACAGGAAAACATGGGAATTTCACTTGTGATGCTTAAACCAATTATAGTGATTGGTCAGATACATTACTGGAGGTAGCAAATTTCATCTTGAAGAAAAGAACATTTAAAATTATGTGAAAAGCTGAAAGCTCAATAAAACATACTTTTCTTCATTAAATTGACCTTAGTTGCTTCAGAGTGAGATAGAAGCAGAGATAGAACCAAAAGCCTCGCCTAAATAACTAAGTGTGGTCTATCAGCTGCTCCTTGCCTCCTACCTACTTCCCCACATAGCTGAACATATTTTTCAAAGTGTGACTAGTTTTGGAGATGCTTTCTTTCATTATCTTTTGCATTATCTCCAAAAGTAAAACTGCAGCTGGCATATGTGCATTTTCCTAGGACAAACTCTGTACATCTTCTCTATCCCAAACTGGATTCAGCCTCATGCTAGACTCAATAGGAGAGGGGGGTGGTGCAGAGAGATAGAGAACTCTAGGGGATTCTGAATTACAATGAGTAGTTTAGACTTTAACAAATGCTTCTAAAATATTTATTTATTTTGGGTCCGGTCGTGGGGCCTGAACTCTGGGCCTGGGCGCTGTCCTTCAGCTCTTCAGCTCAAGGCTAGCGCTCTACCATTTGAGCCACAGCGCCACTTCTGGCTTTTTTCTTTTTTGCTTATGTGGTGCTGAGGAATTGAACCCAGGACTTCATGCATGCAAGGCAAGCGCTCTACCACTAGCCACCTTCCCAGCCCTAAATTTTTATTTGTATACAAAATCTTATTCTCAGAGATCATTTATGATATTAGACTATATTTTCAATATAAATCTACAAAATAAGGTTGGTATAACATGTTATTTTTAAACATAAGAGATCTACAATTGATATCAGAAACAAAATATATGGACTAAATGTAAATGCTAATTACTATACTTGAACATTTACATTTGAATGAAGTTTTTGGTAGCTAAGTATAAGAAAGGAGGCATTAGGCTGATAGCCTTTGGTTATAAAATATAAAGGATCATCATAGGAAGTAGTCATTTCTTGCTGAACATAACACTGGAAGGATTTTACCTTAGACACAGTCAATAAGAAAGGAGAAGCCTCAGCACATGCATCATGTTCTCTATGAGACTCTTTCCATGCTTAAATGTGCAGATGACTTTTTCATCTTTAAGGTTTTCCTCAGTAACAATTCATTAGACTTAATTAACAGTTTATTAATTCCAAAGAATATATGCACCTGGGTGCCAGTGGTTTTCCTGGTATCCTAGCTACTCAGGAGACTGTGATCTGAGGATCACAGTTCAATACTGGGATAGAAAATCCCATGGGACTCATATCTCCAATAAACCAGCAAAAATGTGGGTATGGAGGAATGGCACAAGTGATAGTTGAGTGGATCACCTGGCACCAGTGCCAGCCTTGAGCAAAAAAGCTTAGGGGCAGAGCCTAAGATAAATTCAAATCCCAATACTGTTTCACACAGACAAACTATAGGTTCTGGACTTGAGAACTTCTAAAGAATAATGACAAAATAATTCCAAGTAAACTTTGTTATGAAAACAAAAGGTAGTTGCTCAGATCTCAGCCCTTTCCCTTCTCCCACTCTCTGTCCAGCTTGTGTATTTTCAGAATAGCTATTCTCTTGTGCTATTGACTTTCTTTCTATATGGTGTGTCCCTGAGCAAGATACTGCTTATTTGTTTATATTTTTTGAAATTAACATACATGTAATAATACAGAATAACTTTCCTGCAAATTATCTTACCCAAAATTCTGTTTGAGATTCATCACCATCAAGAGCCAGTGATTTTCACTGATGTTTAGTTTTCTGCTTTATCACTATAAAGATAATCAATTCACCATTTGACTGCTCCCCCCACCCCCAAGTATTTTGTTTTGCTATTAAAAGCAGTACATCTATGAACATTCTTGTTTATGATCCCTAATGCACAAATGTGAGAGTCCATAAAATGAATTTTTATGAGTCACTTTGCTAGGTTAAAAGTACAGAGATACTACTAGCCCCAAACTGGATTAATGGACAGTGGGTACTCATATTGAATTAACTAGTCTTCAGTTAATGGAGAAATCATAAAAATGATTTATGAAGATTTTTATGATTTGTCTTTCTCAGATAATATAAAATTACTGACCCTCATATGATGCCAATTTATGTTTTTAGTACTTCAGTTATCTACATTCTTGCTAACATTTAGATATTGCTATGACTCTAAATGTCATGGGTAAGATGCCGTGTTATTTTATTGCCATACCAATATGAATTTAACTGACTTGTATAAAATTGAGGATAGTTTAAGTGCTTATTACCTACATGGTTGTCAAATACATCATAAGTGTTTAAGTACTAAAATATTTCACTTATCATTATTAAGACAATGAAAATAACCAGTCACTAGTGACTAAGGCCTGTGACCCTAGCTACTAAAGAGGATAAGAGCATGTTTCATAATTAACCTAGGCAGGAAAGTCCATGAAAGTCTTATCTCCAATTCACTTACAATAAGCTGGCAGTGGTGTGTGGCTCAAGTGTAAAGCATTATTCATGAACAAAAACGCTCAGGAACAGCACCCAGGCACTAAGTTCAAGCCTAAGACTGGTGTAGCAGATGGACATAGATACACACACACACACACACACACACACACACACACACACACACACACACACACACACACACAAACACACATACACAGAGAAAAAATAGATACTGAAAGTATCATAACAAGTAAGTGCAAGGATGGTACATAATTAATGCTACAATAAAAGTTTTTTTGAAATATTTAATAGCACATTCTCAAATTTTTTATTATACATTTCAAATAATTATTTAAATAGCAAATATATTCCTGTAAAAAGGTTCAGACAAATTGTATTATTACATTCACATTTAAATTCCTATTGAGCTAGAGGAGTTTACATAAATAAGAAATTGGCAAATGAACAAGATATTTTAAAAAAGTAAAGAAACCATATGGGTATGATTTTCATCTTTAGTGATAGTTATTTGTAAAAGTTTGATCTCAAAATTGCTGGGGATATACTTTAAATGAGAATAAGTGTAGTGAGAGTCCAATTTTATGTAAATTTTTAAAGCTAAAAATGTTATATGGTAGTTAACTTGTATGTCTTAGTAAAAATATTACCAATGCTGAATAAATACTGAGATTCTGGAGGAATAATAGCTACTTTTTATTATGGTTGGTAAATACAAAATAAGATTCCTGGAAACTAGTAGGGACTCATCAGTGCCAGAAACTCTACAGATAATCCAAGTGTAATTTTGCTTATTTTAGGTATATAAATCAAAATCTAAGATGTGCAAGTTTCTTTTGCCTTATTGAAGAACTACTTCTAGGTGAACTCTTTTAGATGCACTCATACAGTATATAGATAATATGCATATATACAAACATGCATATATGCATAAATACATATATATACAAATATATGTAAATATATTTGGAATTTTGCTAAATAATAAAGGAAAACAAATATAGTATATATATAACAAAAGAGGTACTGATGTATGCTCAGCACAATAGGCACTTATATATATTAATGTGTGTAATATATGTATATATCTAGGATTTGTGTGTATATGTGGATATGTGTGCATGTGTAGGAATATGTATGTATGTATGTGTATATATATATATATATATATATATATATATATATATAGTCTAAGAAAAAACAATACTGCAGAAAAAACTTAACACATATCACAGAAAAAAACTATATTATACATTATATATGTATGCATATAATAGCATACAGTATATATTTGTATTACTTATAACATGTAATTTGTTATATAATATATTGCAATATTATTTCTTAATTATGTATTATGGTACAATATATGATATATATTACACAAGCATATATTATGTGTCTGTAATATATGCATTTATTATATATGCAATCATAAGATTGTATAGAATTATATATATTCATACACATATTAAATTTTCTTCTACAACTTACTCATAGAAAGGTTGGCTACAATATTGGCACAATGCTCTTGTTACTCTAAAATAGACATTGAAAAATACTGAATTTCGGAAACTATCCTTTGCTAATTTAGGTAATGATTCTTTCTGTGGAGTGTCTTCTGAGCTGAGCCTCTTGGATTCTGTATTTTCTCTGGAAAATCCCTTCATGTAAATAGCCCCTTCCTCTCTGGATTTAGCTATATATTTGAAGACAGGCTTTGTCCAGTCTATTTGCACTTATTTAATGGAAAATAAAGCTTAGAGAACAGAGAATTCATCATAGCACCATCCTAAGTGGAATTTCTCAGAAATTTTAGATGTTATACTGTTTCCATAAAGCAGTACCTTTACATTTCAAGCATTAGAGTAAAAGTATCTTTGAAGAAGGAAAATCCTCAGTTCCCAGCTTTAACATTTATAAAACTCATGATTCAGTAGTTGAAGTACTAGATATCCTGTACTGTTAATGACATCACAAGTTCTTTGGGTGATTTCCAGGTGTGTAAATGGAAGGATGATGTCTTACTTCCCAAGATTGGATCAAATACCTAGCTAAGAAATTGCACTAGTCTATATTTCTGTTTTTTTCATCTTTCAATAAGCAACATACTTGTATTACCATCTATGTTATAAAAATATTTTCTTATTATTCATAGTATCTTAAATTCTTTTTTTAAAGAGGGGTTACAGATATATGTCAGGTAATAAGTACATTTCTTTTTGACCAGTGTCACCCCTCCCTCATCCTTCGTTTTCTCCCATTTTCCATCCTGACCCTTCCCCAAAGTTACATAGTTCATTTCTAACATAGTATCTCGTGTGTAACACAGCTGAATTAGTTGACCCTTTGTCCATAAGTTATTAATGGAATATTTCTCCTGTAGTAACAAGATGAAGAGTTGCCGCAAATACCTTTGTGGTGAATCTGTTTTTTCCTTTAACTCTCTGTCTCTCTCTCACACACATACTATGTGTTCTTCTTTCTATTAATATTGCAAAAAGGTGAGATAACAAACAGGTTTATTATGCAAGTAGCTGCCAATCCTCATGATTTTATGGGCTTTTGCACTTAACTTTAACCTAGTCCTCCTATAGTTTCAACAGTAAATGAGGTCCATAAACAGGATGGAGGCTTATCATCTGAATGTGAGTGCTTAATTCAAATTAAAATACCTGTGGAAAATGTAAGTTGAGTCACCTGAAAATTGTACCCAATTATATCTACCTTACAAGATTATAGGGCCAATAGAATCAATCGTTTTAAAACTAAGATCTCTATAAAAATGCAAGAGATTTATTTTGTTTAATTGTGTAATCAGTTGGAGATATTAAATATTATGTTCTTTCTCCATAACAGTGTTGGGTGATGATATAATGGAATTGTCCACAGGCCTATTACTTAGAATAAAAGTCTCCCTAAATTAATTACATTTAATTACTACTATCAACAACATTCTTTATGTCAGATTGAGAAAAGAGCAAGGCAGATAAGTAAAAAAGCAGGGAAAGTCTAATGAGACTCCAAGATCCATTTTGGTCTGAGGCTGCTGTTCTTGGCTATTCTGTAATATGAAAACTAAACATGATCAAGTTGTATAGATGAAGTTTCTAAGGGAGATGAACTCAACATCAGCACAAGGAGAAGGAGGAAGTTTGGAAGTAGGAGTAAGAACTTGGGTGGAATCTGTGCCCTGTCCCCTGCAAGCACCATGACTCTGTGATTCACACTTTCCACATTTGTATAATAGATACAATGAATATCATTGCAGAGATGGCATGAAACTAACATAAATTAAAATTCAATATGGGCAAAATGTCATCACAGAAAACAGGTGTATTAAGAATATCTTCAAATAATCTATGGAAGAGCTTCATTTGGCAAAATAAAAAAATATAAAAGTAGTTTTAGTTTTCTTTACATGATAGAGAATTATAAGTACTAAGATGCTCATGCATCTATAACCTCCAGAGTATGAGTCATCACTAGCTCACCCAAATCTCTGCTAGTTTGCAGAATTATAAACTATCTCATAACCAGGAAAACCAATGAAAACTCAGTCTAGAGGACAGACCTGGGAAATGAATTCTATTATTTTCATTTAGAACAGAGAATTTGTGAAGAAGGGTCATTCTCTTTCAAATCTCTATGACAGGCTGGTGGTTTTTAGTTACTAAATGAAGGTTAAAAACATGGAAGTGGCAGCACACACTACAAAAGCAAAGAAAGTGGCTGTGGACATCATTTTTATTCCTAAAACAAGGGGAATAGTGTCTCCCAAAATGCATGATGCTCACAATATCAGAATATCAATATCTGGAAATAGGGCTTAATGATTATATAATTAATTAATTAAGAATCTTGAAATTATGTGTGATTTATACTGAACCCTAAGTCCAGTATGCGGAGGCTTTATTATGAAAGATGCAGGAAAAAAGACAAGGAAGAAATTGCACTGATATTTCTAACAGCCAGAGGATAGTCACAATTGCTGGATACTGAGACAGACAGGGACACATTCATTGTTTCTGAGATCCTCCTGAAGAAATTACTTTTACCCAAACCCTTGATCTCTGGTTTGGGGCTTCCTAAACTGTTATTTTAAGGACTGAATTTGTGCTATTTTGTATCAACAGTTATAAAATAAATGAATGTGATTTTCCAATACTTTGTTTCATTTGTGATATGTGAGACTAGAGCTGGATATTCTTCTAATATTTGCTGAGTAACTACTTTTGCTGTCTATACATGAGCTAACAGTGGTATGAGGACACAGAGTGACTTGCCATCAAGAAATTCTTATAATGAAATAATACTATTGTTAAAGGAGTTAAGGCTGAGAGTTTGTGTGTTGAGTAATCAATTTCTAAATTAGATATGCACACAATGAAGAATAAGGTTTAATAATTGAAGGCAAGTATATATCTGGGGATGACTCCTTTTGTAATAGCCCAGCGAAGAATAAAATACATAGGGTTAACGAAAGAAGTAAAGGACCTCTACAATGAAAACTTTAAAAACCTAACAAAGGAGATTAAGGTAGAAGAAATTAGGAAGAGGAAAAGCCTCCCTTGCTCCTGGATTGAGAGGATTAACATCGTGAAAATGGCAATACTGCCAAAGGCTATCTCCAAATTCAATGCAATACCTGTCAATAGTCCAACCTCATTGTTCAATGAAATAGAAGAAGCAACCCCAAAATTATATGGAACAATAAAAGATTCCAAATAACAAAAAAAATCCTTAGCAGAAAGAACAGTGCTGGAGGAATATCAAAACCAAGTTACAAACTCTACTACAAAGTGATAATAATAACAGGTTGGTACTGGCACAAGAACAGACTTGAAGACGAATGGAATAGAACTGAAGACCCAGAAATGAACCCAAAGACCTATAGCCACCTAATATTCAATAAGGGAGCTAACACAATAGAATGGAAGAAAGACTGCCTTTTCAGTAAATGGTGCTGGCAAAATTGGTTAAACACCTGTAGAAAATTAAAGCTAGATCCTTATATATCACCCTGCACCAGAATCAACTCCAAATGGATCAAAGACCTCTATGTCAAAGCGGACACCTTGAAAACATTACAGGATTGAATAAGAGAAACTCTAGGGCTCCTTTGCACAGACTGAAATTTTCTTAATAGAGACCCAGAAAGACAACAAATCAAAGAAAGGTTGGGCAAATAGGATCACATGATATTGCAGAGCTTCTGCATGGCAAAGGACATAACTGACAAGATCAATAGAAAACTAATGAATTGGGAGAAGATCTTCACTAGTCATACATCAGACAAGGGTTTCATATCTAAAATATACTTAGAACTCAAAAACCTAAATCCCCCCAAAAACAAATCCTCAAAGAAACAACTGCCCAATAAATAAGTGTGTGTAAAGACTTAAATAGAAACTTTTCTGAAGAGGAAATAAGAATGTCCAATAGACACATGAAGAAATGCTCAACCTCCCTAACCATAAAAGAAATGCAAATCAAAACAACATTGACATTCTTCCTTATCTCAGTTAGAATGGCTATAATCAAGAGCTCTAATAACAACAGATGCTGGAGGGGATGTTGCCAAAAGGGATCCCTACTGCATTGTTGGTGAATGTAAACTTGTTCAACCATTCTGGAAAGCAGTATGGAGGTTCCTCAAAAGACTCCACATAGAGCTCAAAAGACTCCACGTAGAGCTCCCTTATGACCCAACAATCCCACTTTTGGGCATTTACCCAAATGATCACAAACAAGGCAATACTAAGGCTACTAGCACAACTGTTTATTGCAGCATTGTTTACATAGCTAAGATATCGAACCAACCTAGATGCCCCTCAGTAGATAAATGGATCAAGAAAATGTGATACACACACACACACACACACACACACACACACACACACACACACACACACACACACACACACACACACACACACACACACACACTGGAATTTATGCCTCCATCAGAAAGAATGATATTTCCCCATTTGTTAGGAATGGAAAGACTTGGAAAAAATTATTAAATGAAATAATCCAGGCCCAAAGTAACATAGGTCCCATGGTTTCCCTTATGTGCAATAACTAGTATAAGTCTAGGACAAGCCAAAAAGGCCTGTACATATGACCTTATAAGATGATGTTAAGTGAAATGAACACCAAGATAGGGACACAACTTGTTTTTTTTCTTTCTTGCTATTGTTTTTAATATATCTAAAATGTACCATGTGAATTTTTTGTTTATCTTATATTCTTCCCCCACCCTCGTTGTCACTGTATTTGATGTTGGTGCCCTGAATCTTGTATATACATGTTTCTAATTTGGGTATGGGAAGGTAAATAACAAAATGCTGAAACAAGGATACAGGATGACCCATTTTAACAATGAGATGTACAAAACTTTATGAAGAAAATGAACTTTACAACTTTGGGGGGGTGTTGGCGAGGTGGGGAGGGAAATGATGGTGGAAGAAAAACAAAAGAGGAGGTAACAATGCTTGATAGGAAATGTACTCATTACCTTACTCATGTAACTGTAACCCCTCTGTACACTACTTTTACAATAAAAATATAAAGAAAGAAATTCTCATAATGTGGGAGAATATTGGAAGTGATGACATTGATTGAGCTGTATTGTACTTACAAATAGATACTCTGGATGGAAATTCCCTTGTCCAAATACTTGAGACAAAAAGAAAAAATAAACAGACGTGCTCATTACACTTGTGAATTTTGTCACAGAATCATATACTATAGAACAACCCCAAAAGTGTTTTGTTGAAGTTCAACACAAGGGTAATGCTCTACACTGAGGGCAATAGAGCAGAAGTTCTCTTTCCTTGGGAGAGATTATGAAATCCCAAAGAGAGAAGAATTCTGGATCAAGGCCTACAAAAGTAGAAAGGGTCATCTTAGTAAACAAAGCTTATTTGGAATAAAGACTTCATACACTCTTCTATTTTGTAACAATTAGTTAGTAGAAATGAGAAAGTGGGGAGATATGAGAAGGAAATTACTAAGGTCAAGTCATGTGTGACAGGATCTAAAATTTTCCTGAAAGAATAATTGCTAGGGGTTTTTCATATGTTGATATTCTAATTCCTAATGTAATAATATTAACAGAAAGTGTCTATATAAGAATTTATTCGATTTAGAGTGGAGAGATTGCCTATTAACATCATTACAGTGAATTCTAAATCCTCCTCCACAAGTACAGAATCATCTACTGATTCTTTCTGTCCTGTTCTTATCAAGTTACAATTTGGGAAATATGAAGGAAGCTGTTGCATTGTTTTGTAGTATAAGCAACCTTTGGACTTGAAAGCCCTGCATTCTGCATGCTCAGATGTTGGTACACACCTGTAATCCTAGCTTCTTGAGAGGTAAGGATACTGAGTTCAAGAGAAAAACGCTGAGGAAAGTTAATGAAAATCCATCTCAACCAAAATATCAGCTGTGGCAATGTGAGCCCATAATCCTAGCTATGCAGAAAGTATAGGAAGGAGGATCATAGTCCAAGGCTGCCTTGTCTGAGTGGTAAGGGAGTGAGTGGGAATGAACCAAATATCTATAAGCTAAATGAAGCCAAAAAGGGCTCAGAGTGTAGACCATGTAGTGAAGTGTCTGCCTAATAAGCACTGACCTCAAATATCAGTAATTAAAAGAAAAAGAAATAAAACATCTGGGTACAGTTCGGCACATATTTCTTCAAGAAAGTACTAGTTAACTTCTCTGAACTTTGGCTCTTTAGCCATAAATGAGAACAATAAGCATCATAATAAACAGTTAATGTGGTAAACATTTATAATATTTTAATATATCATCTAGCTACTACAAAGTAAGAACCGATTTTCTGTTTTCAATAAATGGTACTTCTTTACATTCATCAGCTAAGTCCAATAGAAAATTGAATACAATTTTTTGAAAATCTTTTTATCTTGAATAACTTGCATAAAATATATTAAAGATTTTGAAATCCTATAAACAGTCCTGGTCTATTCCATGAGCTGAAATTATTTGATTAATGTCATCTTATGTACATATATGAAAAACAAAATATAAATAATTTCTACAAAGCAGTATGAGTGGCTTATGTAGACACTCTCCTAGGGCCATATGAAAGAGTAAAACTTACCCAACCAGTATTGCTTTTCTATTATACAACCCTCCCTCTGCAAAGAGAGAAATATCTGTTACAATTTCCTACATTTCAACATGCAAAGCTATGAACCTTCATGGCTTAAAAATGATGAGGCTTAGAATAATGATGAAAACAACACCACATCAGCAGTGAGATAGCAATAAGTAATATGAATGGCAACCATAACTTAATAGAGTACTGATTTTTTAAAAGTGGTTGTTCCACTCTTTGGCTTCCAAGACTCAGTAGAGACGTGGGTTAGTTGGAATTGTAAATAAGTTATTTTTTAAAATTTATTTTTATTGTAAAGGTGATAGACAGAGGGGCTACTGTTACATAACCAAGTAATAACTACATTTCTTTTGAACAATGTCACTTCTTCCCTTATTTTCTTCCAGTTTTTCCCTTCCCTTTCCCCCAACCCGCAAGTTGTATAGTTCATTTTCAATATATCATCTAGTGGGGATCACTGCTGCATTTATTCACTTTTAACTTCTTTTTCTTTTTTTTTTTAAATCTATCATGGGGCTTGAACTCTGGGCCTGGGCGCTGTCCCTATGCTCTTCAGCTCAAGGTGAGCACTCTGCCGATTGAGCCACAGTGCCACTTCCAGTTTTCTAGTGGTTTATTGGAGATAAGAGTTTCATGGAGTTTCCTGCCCGGGCTGGCTTTGAACTGTGATCCTCAGATCTCAGCCTATGAGTAGCAAGGATTATAGGTGTGGGCTACTGGTGCCAGGCTACTTTTAACTTCTTAAGTGAAGTTCAGATACTAACTGCTGGAGTTAATTTGGTCATCAGATAAATTAACATTCATAGTATTACTCAGTTTAATGCCTTGGACACTGTTTAATGTTATATGAATGCACATAAACATGTCATCTCCATCCTTTTCTTTGTGAACCCAGGCTTGTATATAGATACCATAAACATTTAAATAAGTTTCATATTACTATAGTAATATTTTACTATTGACCTATATAGCATAGTCAAATTGATTAGGTTGGTTGCTTAATTAGGTCTTCCCATTTTATTATGGAGACACAGACATTTCTAATGCTATGTAGAAATTTGTAAGAGGAATAACACCAATTAACTTACACAATTAATAACTCAGAATTACATTGGCTCTCTCATGAAAGCAACAACAAAAAGCCCCAAATCCAGGAAGCATGTAATGAATTATTACAAGCTGTGAGATTATATAACTGACAGCCAGGGGGAAGTGGCCAAAGGGGAATGCTGCTAAATGTTGGGAATTCAAACTTGTCCAATTACTCTGGAAAGCAGTATGCAGGTTCCTCAAAAGACTAAACATATAGCTCCTGGGCAAACAACTACAAATAAGGCCTCACTAAAGCTACCATCACAACCATGTTCATTGCAGCATTATTTACCATAGCAAAGATATGGAACCAATCCAGATGCCTCTTAATGGATGAATGGATTAAGAAGATATGGTATATATATATATATATATATATATATATATATATATATATGCATATATATGTATATATTTATGCATATATATATGAATATATATATGTATATATTTATGCATATATATATACACACACACACACACACACACACACACACACACACACAATGGAGTTCTAGTCTTCCCTCAGAAAGAATGACATTGCTCTATTCATACAAAAATGGGATGGCTTGTAAAAAATTAGACTAAGTGAAGTAAGCCAGAACCAAAGAAAATTAGGATGCATGGTATCCCTCATTTGTAAGAACTAGAATGTGTCTATGATATTCTATTTTGTTGTTGTTGTTGTTCGGTCATGGGGCTTGAACTCTGGGCTTGGGCATTGTCCCTGCACTCTTCAGCTCAAGGCTAGAGCTCGACTGCTTGAGCCACAGCCCCACTTCTGGTTTTCTAGTGGTTTATTGGAGATAAGAGTCTCACAGACTTTCCTGCCAGGGCTGGCTTTGAACCTTGATCTTCAGATCTCAGTCTCCTGAGTAGCTAGGATTACAGGTGTGAGCCACCGGCTCCCAAAGGTCCAGTTGCCATGTGCATAGGACCGTATGTGTAATGAAGCACATATCAACATGAACTACAATATATGGAAATAGTATATTACTATGTCCTGTAGGTCGATTTTTTTCTTTATTGCTTTTTTTCTTTTTGTTCTAATTTCTCTTAGTTTCCAGTACAATGTGTTTTGTATGTTAGACTGTTTAATATGTGGAAGGGAAAAGGAATCACTTGACAGTAGGTGGGATAAGAGCCTTACAACTTAGTACAGAGGGGTTTGGATAGAAGAGTAGGAGATAATGAGGGATTGGGTACTAATTGAAAAAGAAATGTACTCATTACTTTACTTATGTAACCTTAAACAATTGCTCATCACCTTTTCATTAAAAACAATATTTGGACTGGGATTTTAGAGACTGTTTTTTCTGGGTAGGAGTTTTGCAGAATTCCCCATTCCTCTATATCAGAATAAAATAATATTGGGGAAAATAACAACAACAAAACAAAATACCTGTCAGCTAGGATTATTATATGCAGGAAAATTATCCTTTACAATCAATAGAGAAATAGAGACTTTCTGAGAGAAATACAAACTGAAGAGATTCATGGCTACTACATCAGCTTGACAGAAGATACTGAAAAAAAAAATCTTACATAGTCACAAACAAGTGAGCCCAGGAAAGAAAAAAAAGTCACAAGAACTATGTATATATGAGCAAGTCAGAATGAGAAATTCAATTATGAACAACTTAGTAAACTCGGAAGTCCTCATGAGAAATAAGGGAGAATGAAAAGACCAATAGTACATGAACCAAAGATGAAACTCATAAGTAAAGATAATTGGGCATAGGTAAGTGTATACAAATGTATTTACTGAAACACAGTAATTTCAAGGTAGATCTCAAATAGTGTAATTCCTTAGAAAGCCCAAATCAAAGTTCAGCAAAATAAAACACCAGGAAGCAGGTACTCAAAATGGTTGGGGTGTGTTAAGGGGATCAGAGTAGATGAATGAAGAGGAGAAGAGAGGAAAAGTGCAAACAAGAATCCAGTGTATATCCTACAAAAGTAAGAAGGTGATGAAGGGGTTGGTAGAAGAGGGGGTGGATGAGAATCTTCAAAGGGGTGACAATCATCAAGATATATTGTATTCACAAATCCTCAAAGAAACAACTGCTCAATAAATAAGTGGGCGAAAGACTTAAAGAGAAATTTCTCTGAAGAAGAAAGAAGGATGGCCAATAGACACATGAAGAAATGTTCAACATCCCTAGCCATAAAAGAAATGCAAATCAAAACAGCATTGAGATATCACCTCACTCCAGTTAGAACGGAAAAAATCAAGAACTCTAACAACAACAGATGCTGGAGGGGATGTGGACAGAAAGGAACCTTACTTCATTGTTGGTGGGAATGTAAACTTGTTCAACCACTTTGGAAAGCAGTATGGAGGTTCCTCAAAAGACTTCACATAGATCTCCCCTATGACCCAGCAATCCCACTTTTGAGAATTTACCCAAATGTTTACAAACAAGACCACACTAAAGCTACCAGCACAACAATGTTTATTGCAGCATTATTTACCATAGCTAAGATATGGAAATAACCCAGATGTCCCTCAGCAGATGAATGGATCAAGAATATGTGGTATATATACACAATGGAATTCTATGCCTCCATCAGAAAGAATGACATTGCCACATTTGTTAGGAAATGGAAAGGCTTGGAAAAAATTATATTAAGTGAAGTAAGCCAGGCCCAAAGAAACATAGGTCCCATGGTTTCCCTTATTTGCAATATCTAGTATATGTATGAGTCAAGCGGAAAAGGTCAGATAATGTGAGGTCAGGAAAATGAACCCTTAGATATGTATTTTAATGTTTTTTCTTTCATGCATGTGTTTCTAACGCATTTATAAGATTATCTCTTTGTTGCTTTGTATGTCCCTCCCCCACAGTATAACCCCTGCTTTCACTATATTTGATGTCAGTATAACTTGTGGAGGAGATGGGGAAAACCCAGTTGTTTAAGGATACAGGTGGACCTGTTACAACAATGAGAAGTACAAGTTGTCATGTCCAAAACGAGCTTTACAATGTCGGTGGGGGGGGGGGAGGGGGAGGAAGGAGAAGGATTGGGATTGGGGGGGAGGGGGGAGGCTGGGAAGTGATGTGAAGAGTAAACCAAAGGAGGAGGGTGCAATGCTTGGTAAGAAATGTACGCATTATCCTGCCCATGTAATTGTAACCCCTCTGTACAGTATGTTCACAAATAAAATAAAATAAAATTTAAAAAAAGATATATTGTATTCATAAACTCTTGTTAAATAGCAACTCGTTTGTACAAATAACTAAAAAATAATAATTTAAAAAGAATCAACAATTCTTCTCAATAATAATCCCAAATATAAATGACTTCAAATCTCTAAATAAAATTTCAAATTGAAGGAATGGATTAAAATAAAGAAAATGATGTTTTATGGACTGCAAGAGACATATATCATTGGCAAAGACATATGCAGATGGAAAGAAAGGGTGTAGAACAGTACTAATGGATTTGAAAGCCAGGAGCAATAGTATATTAGTAAGAAGAAAATTAGTAAGGAGAAAAATAAGATATATGTGCACATATATGATACATATGTACACATATATGAATAATGCATATAATATATATATGCATACTAATATATGTATATGTATTATATATACTATATGTACTATATACTATATCAACTATATATGTATATGCATATAAATGTATGTATGTATATACTACATAAATCACTATTAACAAGTGAAACAATATATTAAGTAGCTATAATCTTTATAAGTGCAGTGAATACTGTAAAAAAATTAAACAAAATAGCTTGAAACACAGGGCCAGATTGGTCTAGATTAAGTAATAACATGTAACTACAATATTCCTAGTGAGAGGTGCCATTTGCATGAAAATAGATGAGGAGACAGAAAAATATTGCACATTTTCTCTCATATGTAGACTTTAGATTAAAAACAGAAGAAATGACAGCAGAAGGAATACTTGTTGAAGACAAGTGATTAGTTTCTGATTTTATGTGTCTCTGTCTCTGTGTGTCTGTGCCTATCTCTCCTTGCTTTCTTTCTTTCTCTTTTTCTTGCCACCCTTTGGTCACTGTCCCTTAATAAACAAATATAAAAATTGCAGGATTTATATTTTCATTCTACCACTTAAAAATATTAACCTAAGCACAATTTACCCAACTAATTAAGGTTTTGATGTTTCTAAATTTTTAAATAGTCAACATCCCTATCAAGATTGCCATGTTGTCTATTTGTGTGTGTGTGTGTGTGTGTGTGTGTGTGTGTGTGTGTGTGTCGGTCTTGGGTCTTGAACTCTGAGCCTGGGCACTGTCCTTGAGATCTTTAGCTCAAGATGAGTGCTCTGCCACTTGAGCCACAGTGCCACTTCTAGTTTTCGAGTGGTTAACTGGAGATAAGAGTCTCATGGACTTTCTTGCCCTAGCTGGCTTTGAACCTTGATCCTCAGATCTCAGCCTCCTGTGTAGCTAGGATTACAGGCATGAGTCACCAGTACCAGGCTTATGTTGATTTCTTTAATTATTTGTTTGCCATACTGGGGATTAAACTGGGCTTCTGTTAAGCAGGGATCTGGCCACTTGAACTGTGCCCCAGGCTTGCCATAAATAAGGCTTTATAAATAAACAATTGATTAGATAACCATTATAGCAGTCTAATAGTCAGTGGGTGGTTCAATATGTTTTTTCTTTTACTTTCTTGAAGTAAATTATTCATTCATCAATACCAGAGAAATAAATTCCTTCTATTCTGGAAAGTGTCAGAAACAACACATTATTTTGAATTTCATGACTAGCAAGTGGTACTTTTTAATATAATTTTAAATCTTTAACTAGTTGAAGAGAAGTTACTATTAAATGTATCAATCTATAAGTACAATGCATCTTAATCCATGTCACTTTGATCATTTTCTCTTTCCCTCCCAACGAAGCACTCCCCTCAATTTTCCTAATTCCATGGCATATGCATTATTATTATAACTACATTTCCCACTATTACACTTCCGTGTGTGTGTGTGTGTGTGTGTGTGTGTGTGTGTGTGTGTGTGTGTGTATGTGTAATGTGTGTTTGTTTGTGTCAGTATATCTATGTATGCCAGTACTAGGACTTGAACTCAGGCCTTGGGCTCTATGCCTTATCTCTTTGTTTTTTTCCAACTCAAAACTTACTGAACCATTTGAACAACACTTCCACTTCCAGCTTGTTCCTGGTTAAATCATCGATTTTTCTTTCTGGGTTGGTTTTGAAATGTGATCCTTAGATCTCAGCTTCCTGAGCTAAGATTGCAATGATGAAGCACTGCTGGCTAGCTAGTAGTGGTACTTTAAAGCCCTTTTGGAGACTAGGCATTGTGTTTACTCTCAGAGATACAAGACAGCTTTCCTTAACTCTCAGCCATTATGAATCAGGGATGCATTGAATGTTTTCCATTTAATAAAATAATTATCTAGACAACAAATCTTGATCTGTGTCAGTCCTTCTACATCTTAAACACCGATCCCACTTACACCCACCTCTTCCCTGGTTTTTCTCAGTCCTTTGGCATATGCAATGTATTCTTACCTGCATTCTACTCATTTTTCCCCAATAATTCTTCTACCCCTCTCCTCCTGACCTGACTTTGTCTTTCTAAAGAATTATACTATTCGGGATGGGAGGGTAGGTGAGAATGTTAAAAGGTGTAACATTGATCAAGAGACACTGGTCTGTTAAATGGCAATTCCTTTGTACAACTACAAAGAAGAATCATACATTTGTGCACAAATACAGAAAATTAGGTACCAAAATAAAATTAATGGCAATATAACACTCTCACTTAAAATTACCCTTTGATAAAGAGCACCCATTAATATGTCTAAGCAACCTGTTTCTACTGGGTACTTAGATTGTGAATGAATTTACACCCAGTTTAGCATCACTTGTAAATTAAGTTTGTATGAGAAAAGCATTTTCAGACCAGAGGGGATGAATAAATCACATTAACTACAAATAAAAGCTCTGTTTGAAAAACAAGGGAATTCTGTGACACAAAAGATAGTCATTCTTTTTCAAGCTTAGTTTTCTTTCTTATTTTGTCAAGAATTTCCCAGTATTGAGATTAACTCCATTTTTCTCCACTTTGCACAGATGTACATCTAGAGGTTCCGAAAGTTATAAAAAATAATGTTTTCAATAATATATGCTCACTCAGATAAACATAGTGCACTCAATAAAATATATATGAGCACATTCCTTCAAGTCATCAGCTATGACTCATTTATTACTTAGTTGGAACAAGAATGGTCATTTCTCTCAGCACTCACTGCTAAAATTCTCAAACTTTTACCTTGTCTGAAACTTAGAATACCAGTCATGTCTTAGGAAATATTCTTTTCCCCAGCCCCACTTTTATTTTCTTTGCACTCTACCTACTATCCTCAATTAGTAGTTATTTTCTGGGCATAATAGCAGAATGATCTTGTTTGGAATAAAATGATGTAAAGTCCACAGCAAGAGATTGAATGTTGCTACTTATTTATATCTACTATATATATTCTGATGCAACTTTTCTTTGATGTGAGAGACATAATTCCAAAGGATTTTTGGAACATGGAGATTTCAGATTGACCTTTTTATACTGATACAATACAAAAAAAAATCCTCCCTGAATCTTCTATTCTGCTATAAATAAGTTATGCAGTCAATAGAACAAAGAGTAAAAAAAACACTTCAAAAATAATAAATTTACAATGGCATAGTATCACTTTGTGACATTATCATTTTGCAATAATCCAGAAATATTAAGAATTAGGAATCACATAATAAAAACTTGACAGTAAGTCAGTTAATTTTAATTCAACCAGAATTAATGCCTAGGGTGAAAAATTAAAATACACACACACACACACACACACACACACACACACACACACACCACACAAGTAGGGAATGGCCATAAATGTATCCATGTTCTGACTTTAGAAAGACATTATTCAATAATTATTATAATTAGAAATATTCTAATCCAAGAACTTATGCATATGATTCCTCAGGAATGGACGTGTTGAATATCACTGACACTTTGGATTAATTCTATTATTATGACAAAAAGTAAAGAGTCCATTTTTTCTTCTGTAATAGGTCATCATGTTCTGGATAAGAAATACTAGAACCAGGAATGGTTCATTCTCTTAAATATTGAGAGTGATCCTTTTGATTAGAGTTCTTTGTAATCCAATTTTGTGAAAAAAAGGGTACAGAAACCTCAAAGACCTGAGTGCTGGGTGGTTTCATGCCTATAATACTAGTCAGGAGGTTGAGATATAAAGATTGTGGGTCAGTGTGAGCCTGGACAAAAAAGTCCATGAGATTCCAATATCCAATTAACTACCAAAAAGCCACAAGTGGACCTTGGCTCAAGTGGTAGGGCAATCTTGAATAAAAACTCCAAGCAAGTGTGTGAGACCAATATTGGTGTGTGTGTGTGTGAGCGCGCACGCGTGCACACACACACATATAACTTCAAGGAGAAGATAATAAAATCATATAAACATAAAACTAAACAGCGATTTGTAATTTAATACTTCATTTTACAAATAACAAGAGTGAAGTTTAGGAAAATGAATTAACTTTGCCGAGGTCATATACCTAATTGGTAACAACCCAGAATAGAAAGAGACTTAATTTCACAACTACCAAAAGATACTAGAAGTCAGAAATGCTTCTAGTTCAACACGTTCAACCTCTCTGTGTCACAAACTATTGCTTCCTTTCTCCATCACCCCAACAAGTCAAGTTGGAGGAAGTTGTTGAAAAATCAGCGAAAGAGATGGTAAATTGAAGCAGGGTGCCGTTGGCTCATGCCTGTTATCCTAGATACTCAGGAGGCTGAGATCTGAAAATTGAGGTTCAAAGCCAGCCCAGGCAGAAAAGTCCCTTTAGACTCTTAATTCCAATAAACCACTGCAAAAAGAAAAAGAAAAGGAAAAAAAAAGCCAGAAGTGATGCTGTAGTTCAAGTGGTAGAGAGCTAGCCTCAAACCTTAAATACAGTGAGAGCCAGGGGTATCACTCAGGTCCTGGTTAAAAACAAAAAAGGGGGGGGCCAGGTGTTGGTGGCTCATGCCTCTAATCCTAGCTTCTCAGGAAGCTGAGATCTAAGGATTGCATTTCAAAACCAGCCTCTGCAGGAGCACCCAGGCCCAGAATTCAAACCCCACAAACGACACACACACACACACACACACACACACACACACACATACACACAAAAGGTAAATTGAAAGTTCCATATTCTTGTTACTTTATGATGCCTCGTTTTGTTTCATGTATTCCTCCGTTGAAAGAGAGAGAAAATTATCTTTATGGTTAACATAAGTAGTTGTCGAAGTCTGAATTCCCTAAAACATGGAGCTCCTAAAACAGTTTTACATTGCCACTGGAAAGCACAAGCCTCTAAAGAGTTTTTGTCAACAGAAAGTTGTTTGTTCCATTTATATTTTGGGGGGGGGGTTCTTAAGGGTTATTCTATATATAAATTATTCCTAAGGTGGTTGGTCTCATGAGAAAAAATTAGTAGAATCAGAATTTATGGAGCTAAAATGTCTTAAGTTTCATAAAAGATTTATTTTTCCCATTGTACTTGGCATCCTTTTAAATGAATGAACTGTTAATAAAAGGATGGACAAGATGCATGGGTGGCTTGAGTAGCTATTATAAGGAAATATGATGCTATTACTAAGTGAATATTTTCACAAAATCATCAACAATAACCCTGTTCAAGATGTTATAGTATTAAGTACTCCTTGAGAGCTAGTGTGACAGAAATCTGACTTTTGCTGGGGGAAAAGGAATTGTAATTGATGCTGTAGCTTTTTGTTTGTTTGCATTTTCATTTGTGGGCCTTGAACTCAGGGCCTGAGCATTGTCTCTGAGCTCTTTGCTCAGGCTAGTGCTTTACCACTTTGAGCCATATCACCACTTCCAGTTTTTGGGTGGTTAATTGGAGATAAGATTCTCTTGGGACTTTTCTGCTGTGGCTGGATTAGAACAGCAATCCTCAGATCTCAGCCTCCTGAGTACCTAAGATTACAGGTGTGAGCCACCAGTTCATAGACAGATTTTTATTTTATTTTTTATTGCAATGATGCTGTACAGAGGGGTTCCAGGAACATGAGTAAGGTAATGAGTACATTTCTTGTACTACCTCCTTTGTTTTTTCCCTACTATCCCTTCCCTCCAAAATAAGACATTAATCTTAGAGAAAAAGTAACCTTTCTGTTTTTTCTTTTACTTTTTCTTTTGTTTTTTGTTCCAGTGATTCTTTGGCAGAGACTTTCTGACAAACTTTCTACAAGTTAGTTGAAGCATTCCAATACCAAATGCAGCAAATAAGAATATATTTGTTTTGTTTTCTCCATGGACTTGAACTTCGCCATGCTGCCTCATGATTCGCAGTCATTGACTGATGATAAGAACTGATACTAATGTCATTCCCAACCTGAAATCTTGCAAGTTCTTCCCTGATAGCCTCTCTTACACTTGACCTATTTGCATGGTATTCATTAAAAGCTTAATCAGTACCTCCACTTTGTGAGTGATCTTAATGTGTTTTCATCAAACAGCCTATCTGGTACTAGATGACCTTCTAGAAACACCTTATAAATGAATACAAATACTTGTAGTATAGATCATCATGAACTCACAGAAATGAGGACCCCAATGCTATCTATCCTAAGTTAAACTGAGAAAAGTGGGAGTAAGTATAATTAAGATACTTACCCAAAACATATGGTACTGATTTTCTGATTTTATAGTTGAGGGAGTTGAGATAAACTGTTGCAAGCTGTACATGTAACAGTAGGTTTTGTGCAAGTAATTGAATTTAGATTTAAATAGTTCTTTCTTGTATAACACATTATGTAACAAATCAAAACATGAGTAAATCACTTAACCGATTAGTACTATAGTACAGACTCTGAATGAGCTAAGACTTGTTTGTTAAACCTCTGCTTGTTTGTGGTTTTTTATTATATACATGTACTGATGAGATAGAATGAATTATGGGCTAAATAATGCTGTGTGTCTCCAGAGGACTCTGAACATTTGACTGATAAAATCAACACAGAGTAAATGGGTTTAGAGATATGAATTGTCTTCCTAAGGAAAATGAATAGTTTTCAAGCCAGAACGGTATTAGCTAAACCAAATATATATATATATATATATATATATATATATATATATATATATACACACACAAATGTATATGTCAAGAGAAAATAGGATGTCAATAAAGATAGCTCAAAGAAAGGGAGACAGTGCAAACCAGTGTTGACAATGAATATTTGAACAGTGTCTAAGGAGAGAAAAAAATGAATCTGGGTCATGTGAATGTTGTCTCAGTGAATTTTTGTTCTCTTCTTCAGTGTTTCACACAATTCTTCCTATGAAGAGGCTTGGTAAAAAACGGTCAAGTTTGAGAATGTTGATTTAATCTACTTCCCTAGAATGAGAATCTTAGTAGGGCTAGTGTAAAAATAAGCTTTTATCAGGACAAACATTTCTTGTATACTTCCTTGAGATGATATATTAACCCAAACTTAAATAACAAGCTTGAGTATAGCAGTTTGTGATTCTGCATTTGAGGTCTCCAAGTCTCTAGGCTTAATGGAGAACTATCTTTTCCACTGTGGATGGGATGTCAAGAGTAGGCTATGTTGTGAAATTGAAATAGTATGACAGGAGATTTGCAAAAGGTAGAACTGAAAGGGTAGAAATGGTTTTTCAACATCTATGATTCTCAGCCAATGAGATTAATAGACCCATTAACTGAAAGCAACAATTTATTTCATTACTGTTCAAATTCCATTGGCTACATATAGACACATGGAAACTTAATCACATGTTATATTGTGAAATGTAGTTTGGTATTAGGAAGGACTGAAAGAATATATATATATATATATATATATATATATACATATATATATACATATATATATATATACATATATATATATTTAATTTTGAAGAATTTTTGCCAATGCTATTCACTATCAATTTTAGGCAAAAAGAATTAGAATTGTGGGTTCATAACAGAACCATATTAAGGGTTCAATACTCTGTTTTATCCAGTTAATTCTAAAGCAATTCTTTCCTTTGTGAGTATGTCTGTAGGCACAATTTTAATAAAATCATAAACTCCTTTCTTTCTGTTCTTTTCTCCATGATGAAAGAAAACAGTGAAGGCAGATTTTGACCTGAGGTGCTCTAGGGATAAAGAGTAACTCTATTTTCCAGATATATGGCCTCATCATGTTTTAGTTTCCTTATCAGGAAAATGAGAGCAATAATATGTAGGCTGCTGGAAGATGCAATTAGTATGAGAACTGATCTTTATTAGACTCTCTATTTACTACAAAAATAAGGAATAATCCACATTTGGGCTTGAAGTATACCTGAATAGCTTCACTTGATATTAGCATGATCTTTGGCATTATTCTTTATTTCCTTCATTAAAATTCACTGAGACATATTCTACATATAAAAATATTCACAAGATTTTATGTGTGTCGTTTAATATATTTTGACAACCATGTGCAATAGTACAATGGTGGTTACAATATTGAGTAACACCATCCATGTCTGATACCCCAAACCTTTTTGTCTCTCTGCTGTCAGATCTGTTGATCCCATCTCTGCTTTCTGATAATCAATGATAGGATTTCTGTCAGCATAGCTTTCCCTTTTCTAAAATGGAATTTAAATTGAATCATTAAGTTTGATTGCATTTCTGCCCTCTTTCACTTAGCATAATGCTTTTCAGATTTGTGTTTTTGAGATTCATTTGAGTAGCTCATTCCTCTACTGAATAGTGTATTACTTATAAGTATGCAATTTTTTATTGAGAAAATACCGTACAAAGGGGTTACAATTTCATGGGCAAGATAATGAGTACATTTCTTATCAAGCATTGTTGCCTCCTCCTTTGTTTCCCCTTCCCATCCCTTCCCATCTCCCACCTACCCTTTCCCTTCCCTCCCCAGCCAAAGTTGTAAAGTTTGTTTTTCGACATAATGAGTTGTACATCTCATTGTTGCAATGGGTCCACCTGTATCCCTATTTAAACAATTTGTTTTTTCCCTTCCCTTCCACAAATTATACCAACATCAAATACAGTGAAAGCAGGGGTTAGACCGTGGGGCAGGGACATATAAAGCAACAAAGAAATCATCTTATAAGTATGTTAGAAACAATCGCATGAAAGAAAAAAAAAACGTGTGAATACTTATCTTGGGGTTCATTTCACCTAACATGACCTTATCTGACCTTTTCTGTTTGTCTCAGACATATACTATTATTGCAAATAAGGGAAACCATCGGACCTATGTTTCTTTGGGCCTGGCTTACTTCACTTAATATAATTTTTTCCAAATCTTTACATTTCCTAACAAATGGGGCAATGTCATTCTTTCTGATGGAGGCAGATCCATTCATCTACTGAAGGGCATGTGGGTTGGTTCCATATCTTAGCTATGGTAAATAATGCTGCAAGTATGCAAAATTTTTTAAGCAATTCTGTTCATCAGTTGATGGACTTTGCCCTTGTTTCTGGTTTTGACAAAAATGGTCCCATCATCTGTGTCAACATGTGATTTCAGTTCTCTTGGATTAAATACCTAGGAAAGGGATTTTAGTATCTTACTAGTATCTTTGTTCTTATGCTCACTAATGTCATTTTTTAAAAAATCTTGTTTGTATGCTGTCTATTGAGCAGGGAATGGTTTGCATAACAGAAAATCCTATCATAATGTAAATCCATTCTTGTTAACAATTAATTACTCTTTCAAGCATAAAATTTGTGGGGTGTGTGTGTGTGTGTGTGTGTGTGTGTGTGTGTGTGTGTGTGTGTGTGTGTGTGTGTGTGTGTGTGTGTGTGTGTGTGTGTGTGTGTGTGTGTGTGCTATCCCAAAGCTGTTTCAAATATGGTGGATATGTATGGAGTTGAACAATAGTAACAGAGATGCAAAAATTTGGGAAAGTTCACATGGAAGCTGAGACAAAGAAAAATTGTCCAGGAGAACATACAGAGTCAACACAAATCTGGGTGTAGGGGCTGGGAAGGTGGCTCAGTGGTAGAGTGTATGCCTTGCATGCATGAGGCCCTGGGTTCGATTCCTCAGCACCACATAAGCAAAAGGGAAAAAAGCCAGAAGTGGCACTGTGGCTCAAGTGGTAGACAGCTAGCCTTGAGCTGAAGAGCTGAGGGACAGTGCCCAGGCCCAGAGTTCAGGCCCCATGACCGGACCCAAAAAAAAAAAAAAAAAAAACAAATCTGGGTGTAAAGTGTCAGGACCTCAAGGTCATCATTGTGTCAAGATTAGACCACAGGACCTCCAAAGCAGAAAAGAAAATACACAACCATGTTTTGTGTTTCATGGGCTAGAGTAACAGTACTATGCTTCCTATATGAGCCTTTTGTTCAGTTCGTTAGGAAAAAAAGTATACTTGAAAAGAGCACTAGAGAATACTATAGGAAACCTATAATTACCTAAATATTCAAATTTTTTAACTTGTGGATGGCAGCTGGTGGAGCAGTCTTTTCTTCTATTCTCCAATTTAGGAAGGAAATGCTGCCAACATTCTCTTGCCAGCAGAATGACCAACTAGGATGTTTTCCTTTCAGCAGAGGATAGGTTAGGGGCAAAAGGGAAGAAAAGAGCATCCAACCATCTGACAATGAAGTCTGAATCATTTGTTAATCCAAGGTCTCTCTTGGCTCCATTTCTGTTTAGTAGGAAATCATCAATATTTTACACTTATTAAGAAACAATCACATACAATGCATTGAGCAGAGAAATTAAAACAAAAGAAGAAGTTAGAAATGTTCTCTGCTAAAAGGTATTGTATAATCTGGTAAAAAGATAGAGCCATACTAGCTAATGGAGGCACATACTAAAAGGACATGTGGATGACTCCAACTTTTTTGGTGTTGGTACTAGGCCTTAAATTCAGGGCTTGGACACAATCCCTGAGCTTTTCCACAGCTACAGCTATACTTCTGGAGTTTTAGTGATAAATTGAAGATAAAAATCTCACAGGCATTTCCTGTCCAGGCTGGCTTCCAACTGTGATCCTCAGATCTCAGCTTCCCAAATAGCTACAATTACAGGTATGAGCTTCAGGCACCTAGCAACTTTTAAAATGCTTTCTTTAACTGAAAGTAACTGTTTATCATGTACCCACACTCTGTCTCAGGCAATATTATGTTTTCATTTGTTTTGTGAAAGATTGTATTACTACCTCCATTTTTAAGATGAGCAAATTAAGTCTAAGAGGCTGAAAATTGCCTTAGATTACAAAGGCAGAAAGTGGTAAATATAGGATATTATCTAGTTCTATTTTACTGTAACTTTGTTCTTCAGAGGATGTCATGTGGTGATAATTGGAAGAAATTCATTGCAAAATTTTACATGGGAACACATGGTTCACTTAAATTCAAAAGATATAGAAAGATGGCAGGGGGAAAGAAGGGAAGAAGATGAGAAGGACAGGGATAAAAAAATTAAAAGGAGAAGAAAGGATTGGAATAAACAGCAAGATTAAGGAAAGGAAGAAAACTAAAATGGTACCAGCAATAATGCTTTTATAAGCTAAAGATTAACACCCTTTCTTAAAGATAAATAGCTCCCCCGTTTTTAAGATAAGCCTGTCTGTATAGTCTAGATAGGTGTAATAGTTATTTTGTTTTGTTTTGTTTTGTATGCTGGTCCTAGGGCTTGAACTTAGGGCCTGGGCATTATCCCTGAGCTCCATTTGCTCAAGGTGAGCACTCTACCACTTGAACCACAGCACCACTTCTGGCTTTTACTGTTTATGTTGTATTGAGGAATCAAACCCAGAACTTCATTCATGTTAGGCAAGCACTCTACCACTAGACCACATTCCCAGGCCTTGTTGGTTTTGTTGTTGTTGTTGTTGTTTAGACTCAAGTGGCCTCAAATTAGAAATTGTTCTTCTTTAGCTCTGTTATTACTATTATTGTCAATATCATTAGTAGTACCTTTAGGTAGTTATGCAAATAGGTTTCAATTCAACATGTCAGTTGATGAGTATAATGTATCTTGATCAGTCATCCCTTTCATCATTCTCCCACACAACTCTTCCAACTCCATTCATGTTGTCAAGTTACCTAATTCGGTTTTCATATTGGATCTTATGATTCTTCACCACCATTCCTCTCTCCATTTATTTCTCTGCCTTCTTTTACTTACATCTTCTTCAGATAAAACATGCTCTATCTTCCTGGTATTGATTTTGTTGACATGTCAGCTAATTGTTAAACATGATGTGAATCCACATTTGCATATACCATAGTTTAGTTTGATTTTGTATATATAGGCATATGGCCATGGATATGTCTTGACTGCTTGAATTACAGATGTATGCCACCATTTCTAGTGAAAATGAGGGCCCACTGGCCTTCAATCCAAAATCTATTTAATTGTTTCTTCCTCAGCCACCAGAAAAAAACAGATATCTAAGCCAAAGTTCTTAAAAGGAAAATGAAAGCTCAATGGTTAACATTATTTTAAAAATGTTCTTGGAAATCAAGCAAAGAGTTGAGTGAGCTAGACACCAGTGGCTCAACAGTGGCTCATGTCTGGGATCCTAGCTACTTAGGAGGGTAAGACCTGAGGATCACAGTTCAAAGCCAGCCAGGGCAGGAAAGTATGTGAGACTCTTATTGTCAATAAACTAATTAGAAAAGACCTGAGGATCACAGTTCAAAGCTAGCCAGGGAAGGAAAGTATGTGAGACTCTTATCACCAATAAACTAATCAGAAAAAGCTGAAAGTGGTGTTGTGGCCCAAGCAGGATTACTCTAGCCCGAGTATAAAGGGGCTCATGGATACTGCCCAAGCCCTTTAAAAGAGATTTGCTTAAGAAACATAGATATACAAAGAATACTTTACACAATAAAATAAGTATTGATACTTAATTTTTCAAATGTAAAAACACAGCAGCAATAAATAAAAATGTCCAAATATATGTTATTATTGTGGATACTTTTATGTACTCATCTTTATTACTACATTTATCCGGTATACCTTGATGCGCAATCTATGTCTGTCAGTGAGATTGAACAAATACCACCTGCAAATACAGTGGCTCAAAGAACTGGGATCTTGAGAAACTCGGTTTTACAAAAGTAGATGTACAAAAGAATATTTCTTTGTTTGGGCTGCTTAAGTGGTTTTAGGTCCATGCACAATGCTTACACATAAAATCACCATTATGATAATGGACTTCTTGGAGTCTAATTTGAAAAATCAAAATGGAAAAAAACTAATTAGATCTCTCTGCAAGTCTTTATGCAAGTTATCCCTCCAGTATTGGAAATGACATATATATATATATATATATATATATATATATGTAGTGTAGCAAACTGTAGAAAATAAAACAAAAGAACCAACAATTTTAAACAAATGTGAAAAATAAGAAAAGAGAAATGTACTAAAACCAACCCCAAACAATATTTGGCACATAAAATGTATTACAAAGAACCATTGAAATTATGGACACAGGAGCTGGCCAATGTGAATAATAATTAGCAGTATTTTTAAGTCTGGTAAGACTAGAAAAAAAGTTGCTGTCACTTTATTTTTAGGCAATACTTCTTGGATTATTGTGTTCAATATTCTTAAATAAATGAATTGACATACTAGAAGCATAATGGTAAAGGAAAATGGGCTCCAAGATAAGCACCTAGACTTTATTTCAAGTCTTACTTTTTAATACTAAGCAGCTTACTTTACTTCTATTTGCCTCAGTGCCTCATCTGTAAAGTGGGAAAAATTGTCCTCCCTGTTGGAGTCTTATGAGGATTATGTGCCATAATGCATATCACTATTCTAAGTATTACCTAACAAACAATAAGCTCACAATTAGTGCTATCTGATGTTAATAAAAATGGTGACAATTCTGTTGATAGAGGTAGGCCAGTGGAAGTGGTGATGAGATTCTATTGGTGAACATGTAACATCCTCAGTAATCATTCCTGGACTACTTCCTTAACTCTGGAGAGGGTGGGAATATTTTCAATAAAACTGTACAAGTTGACCCAAAACTCATTATTTCACCCATGTTGATCTCAAACATACTATCCTTCTAAGTTTCTCATGTGCTCGAGTTATAGGAATATACTACCATGATTGACCTTGTAGGAGTGTGTGTGTGCACTATAGCCATCTGTGCACTATAGATCTTGTCACATTATCCTCTTATAACTGAATTTTCTGACTTGCTTTCATGTTCATATGTGAATATCATGAAGGTTTTGTTCTTAATCTTTTGCATTTTCTCATTGCTTTAGAACTAAAAAAATGTTCAAAGAATATCTACTGGATGACTTAATCAATTGTGATCATGTGCTGGATAGAACATTGGGAACAAAGCAATCTAGAAATGCATGCTTATATTATTGTAGCTGTTTATAAAGGTTTTTCTCCTGCTCAATTATTTCTACAATAATACATACTACTTGTGTTGGAAGGTGGCCAATACCACCACCACCAGTGAATACCAAAACACCTGTTATTTGTTAGAGAGGCATAACAGGAAGAAATTGACTTGGAGCTGGAGGTGCTTAATACAGCACAAAAGAATAAAACCTCAGACAATTCAAATAGTGCTCATAAAAATGTGGTCCTAGAAGGCTAGCATCATTCTCTCCTGTCATCCTATTAGTTTAAGAAAAAGCCTTGGCCCTGTCCTTACTATAGACCTACTGAGTGAGTCGAAATCTACAACGAACAGAATCCTCCAGTGAATCCTACATATACTGAGCTTGAGAACTCATGCTCTATGTCTAGTGACAAACTCACAGACACTGGCAATGAGCCATCTTTTTCTGAATGCTCAGAACAAGGCCCAAATGGAGGACAAAACAAGCCTTTACACATCACCTACTACATATATAGTTCAGAATAGTGGACTCATTTGTGTTTCACTTTAAATGACTTGATCTTTTGTAAGATTTAGCATTTGTTTTCAAGATGAAATGTAAACCCATTATTGTTTGTGTGTGGGGGGTAGTATGTTGCACTCTTCTGGACTCCATTCTGTAACCACTGTAGTCAACTTTCCTGTGTACTTGAAATTGGTCATTCAAACAACTGTTTGAATAGTAGATTCATTTAAACAATCCAGGCCTCAAATCTCAGCCTCTGTACTTATTTGCTGTGCAATACCATTGTTCACTTAATGTCTAGACATTGAAACAGAAACAAATGACTCCTTAAAGCTTGCCATGTGCATACAGCACTTGACATAGTCCTTGATTCATACTAACCTCTCCATAAGAACTAGTTGTTGCTCCAATTAAATTACCCCTGCCTTTCTCCCCATGTTTTTTTGTTTTTGTTTTTGTTTTTTTGTTTTTGGTACCACTGGGATTTGAACTCATGCTTGCTAGTCTAGTGCTCTAGCACAAGCTACACCTGAAGTCCTTTGTTATTTGGAGAGAGGGTTGTAAATTTTACCTGGACATGCTATCTTACATTTCCTGCCATTGTTGGGTTAATCGTGCACCATCCTTTTCATTTAGACTTTTGATGTCGATGTGGACTCTCATGAACATTTTTACCAGGATTGGCTTAGAACTTTGATTCTCCCAATAGGGAGAAATATCAGCTTCCCAAATAGCTGAGATGAATGGTGCACCCTCAATATTATGCCAGGCCACTTGTTGAGAAGAGGTCTAGCAAACTTGTGTCCAGGTTGGCCTCAAAATACAATCATCCAAATCTCCTGCTCCAATGTAAGTAGGATTACAGGAATTAACCCCTCAACCCATTTTACAGTGTTTATTTTAAAATACACTGCCATCTAATGTAAAGACAATAGTCCTCAAAGAATCTTATTCAAGTCAGTGCTTCTTTATTTTTATGTTCAACCACTACTTGTTTGATACACTTAGAAATTTGTAAAGGAATATAAACCAAATACATCTAATTTTAAAGCTTATGCTGCAGCATAAGCTCTCTTTTTCATATCAATTATTGTACTAGCTCACAATTAATTATATTTTCAGTTATGAGTTCTTTAATGTTAGAAACTCCATTTTATATATATACCAATGATAAATCTCTTCTTGTACATAAAATATGTAATGATTTTGTATGATTATTGGCCTAGATATTATCCTAATGCTTCAGTTCATCCCTTATTTCAACTGAAGCAACAACAGTTTTTAGATGCTGCAGAGAAGTGCCATTCTTGCTTCCAATCTCAAATTCAGTAAGTTTTCAAATCTCTGTGTGGGAAAGTATAGTTTTCACAGATGATACTGGATTTGTTATTAAAATGGCACTATAGTAAAATAATCTAGTAATTTTAATACCTGTAAAATATTTCCCATTAATGAACTCTTACTTGCTGGCCATGCCACAAATACTTTAAAAAAAATCCTCTGTGGTTGTGGCTCTTTAGCAAGAAACGGATTAAAATAATACAAAAAAGAGCTGCCATTAAGTAAACTGAAATATTTTTTTTCTGCCACAAACTCACATGTATCCCCTTTGCTTCTCTGTGGCCATTAACTGGTTCTAATAGGATGGAAAATATCTAGAGTATGGCTTTGGCCAGTGATTCTATAGAGCTTAAGTTGAAAACATCATAGGACTGATTCCTAGGCCTGAGATAATAAAAAATAAAAGAGTCCTTAATTTCCCAAAGAGGTGATAGACAAGGCGTGTGTAACATTTTTTGACATAGCTTCTCATCAAGCTGAAATCTAGATCCTTTGTTTTGCAGCATTTAAAATGAGGACCTGATGTTCAGTGGCTGTCTTGAGATTTCTAAATAATAAAACATCACAGATAGATATGATAATTCTTCTGTCCTAGGATTCGAATCCCAGCTCAAATATCCTCTAACTGCGTGAAATAAAAAATGCAACTGACTTCACTAACTCCCTATTTCAATGAATAAAGCTGAAATAACAGAACTTTCTATACTACTGTGATGATGAAAATGAAATAGGACACAGGGGGCAGGAGATGTTTGTAATGGTAGTAGTCTATTTAATGCCAAAAGGAATGACTACAGACTATTGAAACATAATCCATGATGGAGGATCACATTGTGAGATCTATTCACCTCTTTCTCATAATCCATTATGAAGGATCACATTGTGAGATCTATTCTCCTCTCTCTCCATAGACAGGTAGATCATGAGATGATATAGATGATACAGATGTGTTTGTGTGTGTGCATATGTACATGTGTGTTATATAAAAAGGTGTTCCTATAACTCAGAAATGGATTTCCCTCTCAGAGTTGGTTCTGTATAGTCCATTCACAATGGATTACATTAGCAAAAGATGCCTTAAAAATGACATTCTTTCCACATAAAATAATAAAAGCAAAACCTGGAAATATAATAAGGATATGTTCACAATTAGAATATAGATCTAAAGACGATGATGATAGTGAAGGTATGGTGATAACCATTGTTTATTGAATACCTATCATGTTCTGGACCCTGAAGTAAATACTTCATACAAATTATCTGCAAAGTTTGGAAATGTCAACAAAAGCAATGTTTCCATTCTCATACTACGTGAATTCAAGTTTAGGTTGTTCATTGAAATACTTGTGTAATAAACTAGCAGAGCAAAGACTAGGATGAATATAGATACTAGACAGAATAGACTTATTGTATTCCTTTAGAAGAAATGTGATACTGAAAGGAAATTCAGTCTAGAAAGAAAAACATGTCAGTGCATCTTAAGCTGTATATAGAGGAATCTTTAGTTTGTGCCAAGCTCAGGGAAAACAAAAATTGTAGTCACTTTGCAGTGTGGACATAGTTGTAGCCAACTAGCACGAATTATTCAGATGATCAAATCAAAACTTGGTTATTATGACTGGAATGTTCAGGTCCTTAAACCTGTGTTAGATATACTGAACAAGTTTCTAAAACCTTCAAGTTGAATCTATTTGCATTGATTCACTGTAGTATCTCATCAAGTTTGGGCTACAGGGAGTCTCCCTGTCACTAAACTATTTTAAAACACTGAACATTTGTGTGGTACTGCTACTTTAAGAAATAATACCCTCTACTATCTTGAAAACAAATAACTGTCAAATTGGCATTTTAAAACAGATTTTATGACATTTGGTTTGTGGATAGTATATCTAAAATAACAGTCTAGCTACTGGAAGTATTCACACTTTTTTATTTCCTTATATTTTCATTTTACATTATTGTTTCCTTGCTTTAATAAAGAAGTATGTGCCATATCACAAATGAAGCGTACATCATACCCCATTCTATGTGTACTTTACAAAATTGTGGGAGAAAACACAGCCCTTTCTCCAGAGGGTGATGCAATTCCTAAGTGGCAGAGCCAACTACCTCCTAACAGACTCTGCCAAGCAGCTGCTACTGAAGGAAGCCTAGCCCTTGTGGGTCTAAATTGGTTGCCAGTTTGCTTTTTTCACTGAAATTAAGTGCCACAGTATTGGGAGAAGGGATCTGCCAGAAGCCATCTGCAGATTCTGGCCTAATTACCAGGTGACAGGAACACCTGAATGGCTTCAGGGGCAAGAGACTCAAGCCCTCACACACAGCTCATCTTACTGTGGCTTCTTTGAGAAGCCTGAAAAAGAAGTTCCAAAGCACCAGCATGAATTAGCTGGACAGCACTGAAGCCCAGTGGAGTTCTATGTCATTCTCTGTGATCCGCTCCTGCCTATTAGCCTAATGAAAGCAAATCAAATTAATTAATGACTAAAAAGGTTTTGTAAAATGAAATGCATTGCTGATCAGATTAGATAATGGATGCCGGCACAGTGTGAACAGCATAATGTACAACACACTCTGTTAATACTTTTATGACATGGGTTTGGCTTTTTGGGGAGGAATGAGACAATCATGACAATCTCCATTATCCTCTAAGTGTTGTGTGATGATAGTCATGGAGTGATGGCAAACAGTTTTATGAGTTAATGTTTAATTATCCTGGACATAATGTTTATGACAGTAAAAAATAAAAAGAACAAAAAAACAGATTTCTGGCAGGTATGGATCTAGGCAATATTACTAACCAGTCCTATAGTCTTTTTTTTCACTTGGACTCAGATTCTTGATCTGTGTAGTGGGTAGAAATGTCTAACTTGAACAGTTGTAGTGGAACTGTGGATTAAGCAAAGGATATATAGTGATAGGAAACAAGGGAGGGGTAACAATGTTCGCTAAGAATTGTACTCATGTCCTTACTTATGTAACTGTAACCCCTCTGACCTCACCTTTGCAATATTTTTTAAAGCATTGATGAGTATGTATGGAATTGATGCACATTTTGTTGAACCCTGTCCCACTACCCCAGGTTCTAAGCCATTACATCATTCTGGTCAGGTGGAGAAGGAACAGTGACTGTTCAGAGCCTTCTTGTTTCTACCTCTCAGGAATAGTGTCCATATAATGCATGTGTCCAATTTTTATGTCATTAACACATTTCATGGAAAGAATTTCTACCACATAAATTATCAAGACAAATATTGCTACATTGGTATAGAAACCACTAAATCACAATTTTTCCATCCATGTACGATATTCTGGATCTTTATTCTGAATGCATTTTAGGAGAAATAAAACTAGCATTCCTCCCTGCTCACATTAGACTTATAAAAGAGGAATTACAATAGGAAACATTGCACTTATAAATGTAGAGTCTCATGCTTTATATTTAACTTGTGGTTTTATTTTTAAACTTTAAACACCAACCATGTATCATCTTAGAGAAGGATGTCTTTGGTTGCCATTTTGCTATTTATCTACTGAGACTACGGAGATTTTCAACTTATATTGAAATATCAATAATTTAAATTAAGTGAGCCACAACAGCCTAAGGGTCATATAATTTAAGTGATCTCTAATAACACTGTTGGACTAAGAGTAAGTTTTTCTGTATAACAGAATATTCATGTCCTTTCCTAGAAAGCACACCCCTTCGGTGCTGCCACCCCCTCGCTTGCATGGCATACGTGTTGCTGTCATAATACGCTAAGTAGCAAGCAGATTATTACACTGACAAACCCTCCTTTGCAAATAAATAAGCTTCTCTTTTTTACAAAAGTGTGTCAATGGCATGGTATAAACGAATACAGTACAGACTTTCAAGATGACTCTTAAGTTACAACTCATTTGAGTCAGAGGAAAGCATTTGGCAGTCATTTTTTATGTTAAAACGTGCAACAAATTGGGTATAAACATGCCAGTTCCTTCCTTTGTACTTTTTCTTATGAAATAGAAGATCATATCTTCTGTTTATAATGTTTCAATGTCTTCATATCAATGTCAAGACAATGACCAATGGTGGACAAAAATGTGAGATAGATAGATAGATAAATAGATAGATAGATAGATAGATAGATAGATAGATAGATAGATAGATAGATAGATAGATAGATAGATAGAAAGATAGGTAGGTAGGTAGGTAGATAGATAGATAGATAGATAGATAGATAGATAGATAGATAGATAGATAGATAGATAGATAGATAGATAGATAGATAGATAGATAGATAGATAGATAGATAGATAGATAGATAGATAGATGTACAATGGAGTATTATTTGGCCATAAAGAAAAATAAAATTATGTCATTTGGAGGGAAATGGATGATTTGCAAACCATCATTTCAGGGAAGTAAGCTAGGCTCAGAAAGTTAAGGGTCATATTTTTTCTCATATGTTGTTGTTAAATCTAGAAGATAAACACATACATAAATGTATATATTCTCATATATATGTGTGTGCTCCATTGCACAATTAACAAAAAAGGTGTAAAATTTTGAAACATATACTGTCTGGGGTGTAGGTATTAGGAGAGATGGGCAGGTGAACCACAAGGGTGAAAGGTGAACATGGACACAATAGTTTCTGCATATGTGTGAAAATGAAACAATGAAGCATGCTGAGAGTAATCTGGGAAGTTGGGAGAGGAGGGAAAAATCACAATTGGTAGGTGGGAACTTTGTACCTAAACAGACATGTTAAAATGATACCTCATCATACAAGTACTTAATGCTGGTAGTTGAAGGTATTTAAATGATGACACAAATGAAGATATATTTTTTTAGCTGCAGATGATATTTTTATTATCAGAATTGAAAAATATTGATATTGTAAGGGTGATGTTCAGATGGGTCATAGTTACATAAATCAGGTAAGGAGTATATTTCTTTTTGGACAATGTCATCCCTTCCCTTGGACGCTCCCCAGTTTTTCCCTCCCATTCTCAGTCACAAATTGTATTGTTCATTTTCTACGTAGTGTCCAGTGTGTGCCACTGCTGCACTTGTCACCCCTTGTCCCTCTATCAGACTTTTAAAAATTATTTTTATTGTCAAGGTTATGTACAGAGGGGATACTGTTACATAAGTAAGGTAAGAAGAAGAAGATGTATTTTATACATAACCTGCTTGTTAAATGGTAAAGATTCAACCCCCAACCCCAAAATTAATAAATGAAGAAAGGGGTGCATTGGGAGGGGTGGATGGGAATGGTAAAAGGGGCCACATGATCACGATGCACTGTGTTCATAAACTGCTTTGATGAATTACAACTCCCTTGTCCAACTACTTAAAGATAATAAAAATACAAAAAATGAATTTCATCAAACCAAATATATGTAGCCAAATGAAAGACTTAATTTTCTCTTTAAAATCTATCTTTCTTGCTTTTTTTCTCAAATTGCTGTGTCATTTCATTATTCTGCCATTCCAAAATACATGTCATGAAATTGGAATTTTCCCCTTTACAATATTCTCCTTCACACTTTCTTTGCTTTTTCCTAGAACGAAGTTTTCCTACATGCCCTTCTAAGTTTTCTTCTGTTTATCTTTGTATAACATTCTTGTTGCAAATTGCTTGACTTCCTTTAATCTATTACTTGTTTTATGATGGTGGTATACTTTCCAAATAGCCTTAAAAGACTATTACATAAAATTCAAAGAATATCACTCTGGGTCACAACCTTAGCTTTATTTTTCTTCTTCCACTACACAACAAGCAAATTTTGAGCATGGTGGGATCTTATTCTTCCCATAATCCAGCACAAGTGTATTGTCCTAAAGAAAAACAATCAGAATGATGAGATGCAGCAGGTGTATTACAAGCTTTCTTCAGTCAATGGCAAAGCAAATCATAATTTGCCATTGAGAGGAATTGACTGTTGCAAAGGATCAGCGCCACTGCTGATTTAGGAACAGTTTCTCAGTTTCCACACTGATTGTAACATAAAAGTCAAACTCTTCCCTAAGTTACATCAATCTTTGCCTAGAGCTCTGGTCTCTCCAATGTAGTGCTTCTTCATGGATATGAAGATAACACTGTGTGTATGTCGGGGGGTGGTGGGTGCGGTGGGGTGGGGTGGTTGTAGTGGCAGCAAGGTGTGTTAAGAGTAAAGAAAGTTGTGTGTTTCATGGAATAAAAGGGTTAAAGATGCAAAAATCTAAAATTATCAGAAAATCATACATGGAAAGGGACACAAGTAATTGTTCATTCAATTGTTGATTTGAAGAGGAGGAAGACAGTAAAGCTCAAATAAGCAAGGTGTCCCTCATAAAGTTACACCCTGGCTAGAATTACTTTGAACTAGATTCAAAGATTTCTCATTTCTCTGCAAAGCTGAAAGAACTCCACGTCCCATTAGAAGTCATGCAAACTAAAGTGATGGTTTATGGCTAAGCTATTTTGCCTTGTATAGTAATAATTTAACATTTCTAATTTGTCTGTTGGGGAAAATTTCATATATAGGCTAGATATGCTAGTTTGTATAAATCAAGTATTTAATTCCCTCCCCCCTCTTTTCTTTAACAACTAAATGCTAGTCTATTATTATATCAATTCAGAGTGATTGCTCCCAAAGTTGGCCATCAAATTTCTGAATTTACAGATGATTCTTACATTTCTCTCAACCTAAGAATGCCAGGTTTTTGTTATTATATTTTCCACCAGGAGCACAGAGAATAGAGAGAAATATGTTGGAAATAACGTGTTGACTAATTTCAAATGATTGTCACTGAGTAGGCAGGAGACAGCCAGGTTCTAAAGGGGTAAAGGACACATTGCCCACAAGCATAGCAACTTGGCATTTGAGAAAACATCAGAAACAAGGTTATTTTCATGGTCCTGTAGGTTCTAGAGGAATTTCCTGATACTTCATGCCTTCAATACCTTCTCTGTGGCTAGAATAAAGGCATGTCCTATCCATGAAAAGGCACAGAGAAGAAAAAGAAAAATAATGGCACTAACAACCCTTGTCATGTTCTTCTCTAATTTGTGACCATCTGATCATACCTTTTGTCTTCCAACCAATGTCTTCTACAGTCTGTCAAATACATTATAAAAATATAGATTTTTATGTTTATTTAGGTCTTCATTTCTGAAGAGCCTATGTCATCTACAAATTACATTAAATTTTTCCTTTTCTCTGTTATGTATCTGTCTTTTGTTTACAGGTGCCTTGACTACCAAGTTGATGATAGATAAGAAGCATATGATCTCTTTCCTATCCTGCCAGAAGTTACAAATATGCTAATTTTACTTTTAATCACACTTGATATTTAATAAAGAATACTTGTATATGGTTAAAATACTGAAGTTCTTCACATACATTAGCCAAACCCTCAAGCCCCAATGCCCCTGAATTTCCTGTGCCTTCCATGTTGCTTTCATATTCTCCAAACCACCTCTTGATATAAAATCGACCACAGGACCCTGCTATGGCCCCATGCTATTATAACTGGATGGTACCTTTACCATGTCAATTGTTAATAGTTTTCTTTCCATTTGCTCTCCCAGCTGAATTTAATATGGCTCTTTCAGAGTGCTTTGACACTACAGATTTTGAAACTATTAACTTCTCTTAGCCATGCTCACAGAAATACTTGCCAGTCAATTCTGCTATGAAAACTAGAAATAATTCATGCCCAGTAGAGGAGGTGCTTTATAATAGTAAGACAATAATTTGTAAAATACAAAATGAAAATAAATTAACATTCTCATGTTTTCTGATATATCTTAGGTAAAAACAAAACACTGACCAACTTAAATAAAAAATAGGAGGCTCTGGGCTGGGAAGGTGGCTCAGTGGTAGAGCGCTTGCCTTGCATGCCTGAGGCCCTGGGTTCGATTCCTCAGCACCACATAAGCAAAAAGAAAAAAAGCCGGAAGTGGCACTGTGGCTCAAGTCGTAGAGTGCTAGCCTTGAGCTGAAGAGCTGAGGGACAGCATCCAGGCCCAGAGTTCAAGCCCCACGACTGGACCCCCCCAAAAATATATAGGAGGCTGAGAAAATAAGAAGGGAAAATACATTCCTTTTATAGTGCCAATAATATTTTATATTTATACATTCAGTATAATACAAAGGGAACCCCTCTTACTTGCAAAATAATAATACAATATAATATTGAATATAGTATTGTCTGGGACCATACTCCAAAGGAACTTACAACATATTACATAGTATTTCTTTATAACCATTCACAGATATAATCCAGTATAAATTTGGAACCTTTTTTCTTTATTATTATTATTATTATTGAAATACCTTACAGAGGGATTACAATTACATAGGCAAGGTAATGAATACATTTTTTTTCTTTTTTTAATTTTTATTTATTTTTTATTGTGAAAATACTGTACAGAGGGTTTACAATTACATGGGCAAGATAATGAGTACATTTCTTATCAAGCATTGTAGCCTCCTCCTTTGTTTCCCCTTCCCATCACTTCCCATCCTTCCCCCCTCCCCCACCCCATCCTCCCCGCCCCCCCCCCACCAAAGTTGTAAGTTCGTTTTCTTTTTTTTTTTAATTTAATTTTATTTTATTTGTGAACATACTGTACAGAGGAGTTAAAATTACATGGGCAGGATAATGCGTACTTTCTTACCAAGCATTGCAGCCTCCTCTTTTGCTTACCCTTCACGTCCCTTCCCAGCCTCCCCCCTCCCCCCCAATCCCAATCCTTCTCCTTCCCCCCCTTCCCCCCCCCCCCACCGACGTTGTAAAGCTCGTTTTGGACATGACAACTTGTACTTCTCATTGTTGCAACAGGTCCACCTGATTCCTTATTTAAACGACTTGTTTTTCCCCTTCCCCTCCACAAATTATACCGACATCAAGTACAGTGAAAGCAGAGGTTATATTGTTGGGGAGGAACATACAAAGCAACAAAAAATAATCTTATAAATGCATTAGAAACAATCGCATGAAAGAAAAGAAAACATTTAAATACATATCTTAGGGTTCATTTCCCTAACATCACCTTATCTGACCTTTTCAGCTTGACTCAGACATATACTAGATATTGCAAATAAGGGAAACCATGGGACCTATGTTTCTTTGGGTCTGGCTTACTTCACTTAATATAATTTTTTCCAAGCCTTTCCATTTCCTAACAAATGGGGCAATGTCATTCTTTCTGATGGAGGCATAGAATTACATTGCTTCTAATTCATTAGAACCATGTTTAGGACACATCACTTTAATGCTCATTTAGAATAGTCTGTGGAGCCGGTATTGGGGTATGCAGGATAAATAGGACTAGGTCCCTGTCTTTGAGAGGATCATCTGTTAATAAAAATTATAGCGCCAAAAGCATCTTCAGTAAGTCTACATGGGTGGAAAAATTAAGTGTTGCTAAAGAGAATAATAGTTGAGCTCCACAAAATAGTTAGTTCCTGAGGAAATATCCTAATTCAGAATGTGAGTTAGTCAAGGTTTGTAAAAAAGGAAGAGTTTGAAACATGTGCTTTATGAAAAGATGAATATAAGACAAAAATTCCAGCCATATCTGTCCTATGATTTCAAGGTCATCACTCTCTTTCAGGTTTAACTCCAGAGTTGAGATAATTTTGGGGGCATTTCACTCTCCCTGCTACATTTTAAAGCCTACTTCAGGATATATTCCTACACCTCTTAAGTAAAACATAATTTAATAGAATGAAATATTTTTAAGAAAATTATCATTCCACCAAGAAAGCATATTCATTGAGGCACTTAGCATTTTAGTTCTTTGTAAAGAACGTTTTCTATTCAGATTTTATAATGTGCATGTGACTATTAAAGTAATAACAATTACGGTCACTTAGTATTTTATTCTCCTATTTTCTAGGTATGGCAATTTGTTTTCAAATGCAGAAGCTGAAAATGGGGAGTTATTATTATGGTAATGGATTAAAATGAAAACCAAATGTGGTCAAGCCACATGGGAAAACATTCCCAAAGTGCTACCCAGCAAGGATTTAGCACCTTTAAAGATGCTAGCAAGATATGCTCCTTTATCAACATGCCAGCCATTTATTACATATAGTACTTTCTCTCAGGTACCAGGCATGAGAAAAGGTGGCAATGCTGGTTCCTGCTTCAAGATTTTAGGGATGCAAAGAAGTTTAACATTATATCATAGAGGCATTGTTTATCCTGAATTCTGTGCAGTGAAAATGCATACAGCATCTAGTGTGTCAGGGAAGTTCGCAGACCACGTGAGAACTAAGACTGATGATTTGGATGATGTTTTTCAGGTTAACATCTAGAAGCAGGTATGCTAGGCAAAGGGTCCAGTGTTTGCAAAGGCATGGGAAAACAGGTTATGCAGATGCAAGAGGTGGGAAACTAGGAGAAAAAAAAAGGATTCAAAGAACTAAGGAAGAGAGTCAATGCTTTCCGGTTCTGAGTGCTGATGTTTCTTTTTAGAAAGACATTTCTTCGCAAACATCATATTGCAATGCCATATTTTGATCATACCTTTAGTTTCAACCTGGTTTGTAAGTCATTTGCCATTTTATATATGCAAGAGGTGGCTAACTCATTAAAGCTGGCCCATTGTCAAGACGACAAGTATTATAAGAGCAAAGAAGGAAATTTTCTCAACCACTGTACTTCTACTGCCCAGAACAGCACCTGGGTCATAACTGATACACATTGAACCCTGATGAATTGAATGAATAAAAGGGGGAAAATTACTAATGTAATACAGTGAAAAATCTGGTGAATACTAACTCGGGAAAATGACTTAACATCTCTGCACGTCATTTTAAACTGTAAAATGTACTAAATTCACTTTGACTGTGAGCATGAAGTGGGGTAATATATGTGCACGTCTTAATATAACAGCCTACCCTATAAAACATGCTTAATGTTCATTACATGCAAGTTTCTATCTCATCTTTCCTTCATTCTCTTAGTCTCACACACAAATCTCCATATCCTTTCAACAACAGAGCTTAAAAAGCAATCCAGCAGCTTCTAAAATCCACTCAGCAATTTGGCAACCACCTCATGCTTTGGATGCTTTTATCGCCTGCCAATATTTACTGTCTCCTAAACTGTAAAATAGAAGTCTAAATTCACTATATATCCCCTAAATAGTTCACTTCAAATCTTGATATTTAGACCTTCGTTTACAATGTACTCAAAAATTTTAAAATATTATGAGTGGTCTTCTAGTTGCCAAAACTATTCATCTCTATGCTTACTCTTAGCAAGAACTACTTTCTCTCTCCTTGAATTCATAGTGAATTATATCTCAAGGATTCCCTGAAAGTGGAAGCTTATTTTTTTCGTCTTTTTCTATCTATTTCCTTTAGGTATTTCTTCAGTTAGCATGCTTTTTCCTCCTTTGCCTGTCATAATTCTACACAAAAGCCAGTAGCTCATACCTTTCATCATAGCCACTCAGAAAGCAGAGATATGAGGACTGCAATTCAAAGTCAGCCCAGGCAGAAAATTGGGACTTTTAAAACTAATCACCAAAAAAGGCCACATGGCGGTAATGGTTCAAGTGGTAGATTGCCAGCGTTCAGCAAAAAGAAACAAGTGGAGAGAAGAGAGAGAGAGAGAGAGAGAGAGAGAGAGAGAGAGAGAGAGAGAGAGAGAGAGAGAGAGAGAGAGAGAGAGAGAGAGAGAGAGAGAGGAGAGAGAGAGGAGAGAGAGAGAGAGAGAGACTCTGTGTTCAAGTCCCAGTAATGGTGTGCACACACGCACACACACACACACACACACACACACACACACACACACACACACACACACTCATACAATAACAATTCTACCTAAACTTGATTTTATAAACTTGTTCAATCATCTCTCTAGTCAGAGACAACTACCTCTGGCCTTTCAGAAGATTAGTACCATCTGTGGCTTCAAATGTGTATGTCTTAACCTGTTTCTAAATTACAATGGTTAGGTAGATATTCTTACTGTTCTCATATCTCAAATTGGTCCTTCACTAGCATCAATCAGAAATTCTGTCATCTTATTCTTTGAAGTTTTATCCATTTAATTCTTCCAAAGACTCATGGACCATTTTTCAATATGTTCTATAATTTTAACTTAAATTTATATAGGAACAATTACATATGCTTAGTGCAAAGACAATTGTCTATTTCTAGCCATTCTCAGAAAATAACAGTTTCTTATTCTCACCCACTCCAATTTCTGTCTTTTTTGGCTCACATTACACTCTAGAATTTACAGTGGCTCTGTATATAGCACAAATCTATTCATAGCATTTCCCAGTTGGGTCACTTTTAATTGTTCCTATTACAAAAAATAAAATACCATCTAATGCACTTTAGCCCTGTAGCCAAACTTTGAAACACCTCCAGCAAACTTTAAAAAGCAGAGATACTGAAAGCCTTGCCAGATCTGTATTTCATTTCTCCTTGCAATATTTGAATCATACAGAACTCATTCCCATTCCCATGGGGTCTCTCCCTTGCTGACTTGCCTTTCGTTGTCTCTTCTGCCTAGAATGCTATCTGTCTTGTTTGCAAAATTTCCACCATTGATTATAGCTTCTTTACTTCTACCTTTTGTTTTCTTTGCATAGATTTTATTTTCTGTGGACAAGAGATGTTCAAAGGCACATTTAAATAATTTATAATATGTTTCCCTCTTTTTCTTTTTCTTTTCTTTTTTTATATCATATTAAGTCTACACAAGAAAGTAAGGATAGAAAAGCTCTTGGGATTGTCTCTGGAGATATCCACACAGATTCACATAGGGATTCATATAATATTACCATCTGAGGTATTTATGTTAAAGTGTAATTTTTAAAATTATTATTCAGGTACTTTCTGTTTATAAGTCTGAGCTTGAAGGACTGGTCAACCCTGCCTTTCATGGCACTACTTTTACCTTTTAGCTCAAGGTTGGTCTGGTACCTTGAGTGATAGTTTTCCATATCCAAAGGAGAAAACAAGTTTGCTGTTCCAAACCCTGAAAAGATAGTTTCCTTTCAAACTGTCCAATATACTTATGCAGAGACGTAATTTGGAGTGATGGTGATCTTTCATTCAGTCTGTTATTTTAGGCTTCTACATTATTGTTGCCATTAGAGCAGGACCGTTGACTTTAGATGTAAGATTAGTGAGGAGGTTTATTACTCCAAATTAGCCCTTCTGATGAGATTCAAATGCTTCCATATAATTATTGCCAGCAAGAAATGATCCACCACCATACATTTAATTGCAGTCTTATTTTTTTAAGGTGAGGGAAATGAGAGGAAAGAATTCGATGGAGAGACTGCTTCATTGAAGTGAACCAGGTAAACTGAATTTAATGCCGAGGGGGATGTAAAGGTTCATTCATTTCTATTTATTCCTGTAGCTTAAAGAGCTCAATTAAATATAATGGGTTAAGGTATTAAGAATCTGATCATCAGTACTTAGTCAGTGAGACACTGATTAAAGCTTAGGGAAAAGACAATTCTATTCATAGACCTGAGATAGGGAAAATCTGAAATGGTTTACAAGCACCTTCCTGTTATGTTCTTCAATGTACTTCATGGGGGAAATACTGAAAATTGAAGGGCTGTTCTAGTAGGTTAGAGTTAGCAGTGACAGTGTTGTATTACACTGAAGTCGTGGTAGTAGTATTTGCATGGAAAATGTCCCCATAGTTCTGTATACCAAAGCCCATGTCCCATATGTGCACTTATGATACTATGATGGGCGGTTCTGTAAATTTTAGGAAATAGTGACATCTAGACAGAGGAGGTTACTGTGCAAGCAGTGGTTTCATAGGGGTAACTTGTCTCTGGTCCCTTGCAGTCTCCTTCTCTTGTTTTCCTGTCTTCCCTGTTGACACCACCAGGAGGTTCTGCCAAGTTCAGGAGGCCCAGCAACCATGGACTATATCTCTGTAACTATGAGCCAAAAAAATTTCTGCATCTATCTTTCTGTTGCCAATCATATAACTCATATAGGCATGCTGAGATACAGTATTTCTTGTTGAAATAAAATAGTTCTATCTTTTCTTTCCCTCATGTTCCCCAACACCATTCTGTTGTAGAATTTTAAATAATTTTAAGTTATACAATTCGTCATTAAAATTAGTTTAATGACGATGTCTATAAATTGATAAAATAATGTATTGACTTGTAATTTTAAGCTGTACATCTCTTCATTAGAACTAGTTTAACTAAAATGTCTATAAATTGACAAAATAGCTTAGAGGACAGAGCATTGACTATGAACTCTTGATCTCAAGACTGAATTGTACCTCATCCTTTCCTTCTTTTATTCATGCAAGAAATGTGTTATAAGCCAGCTATGGGACTTTAGCCAAGTTAATTAACCACAGAAAAATTCAGTTTCCTCTTTGTATAATATAGATATAATCATTATAGCTTGCTTGGCAGCATTGTGAGGATAGAATAAAATTACAAAAGCAGAATAACTTGTACCTTCTAAAATATATGAATCTACACCTTTTGATGCTCAGAGGAAGGAAGATTGCCATAGATGTTCAGATCCTCTCTTGGAGGTGAAGGATCATACCCTGCTATCCAATAAGCATGAATTCTATGGTGTATACAAGGAGCTTAGGTGTACACAGAAGTATGGTGGTATGATATGTCTCCTAACAGAAAAGGAGGGGAAAGGGAATCAGTGGGAAAAAAATACAAGACAGTAAATAATCAATAGAAACATGCAGAGGGAATGATGCAATACTACCATTTGGACACTGAGGTCACTAAAGGAAACCCATTCTCCATAGGACTCTCCTGCTTACGGCTCTGGTTTGGATATGCTTTACCCATCAGAGCTTCATGTACTTGAAGCTTGGATCTAGTGATGGTTTATCCTGATTGTCAACTTAATTGGAAAGTACTTGGAAGATTAGTAAAGCACAATTCTAGATATGTCTGTGAAAGTATTTCCAGAGAAGAATAACTTGGTAGGAAAAGACCTTCTTTGAATATGGGAAGCACTACCTGCGTGGATTTTCTGAATGTTTATATATTTCTCTGTCTCTGTCTCTTTATGTTTCTGTCTTTCTCTCTCTTAGTTTACTCTCTACTCTCTCTCTTTCTCTCTCTTCTCTCTTTCTCTTTCTCTCTCTCTCACATACACACACACACACACACACACACACACACACACACACACACACACACACACACACACACACACACACACACACACTCCCATTATGTAAGGCCATGTCAAGATTCAACCAGGGGCCTGAGTTGGAATCATGTATATTTACTTTTTAGTCACCATTACTATGAGCCAAACATCTTTTCTGTATACATTACCCAACATCAAGTATTTTGTGATAGCCTCAAAAGCATGGACTAAGATAGGTAGGCATGAAATAGCAGGTAGCTGATTTAGCCTGTGGGCTTTCTATGGAAAGGGCCTCCAGTATAAGCGAAAACAGACCAACAAACAAATAGAACAAAACCCACAGAACTGTAAGTTGTTGTAAAACACAATCCTTTCACAGGGTAAAAAGCACAAGAGATTTCTTTGTATATACATCTCATTCTATTTGTCAACTGTAAGGTGCCCTTGTCATGTTTGAATCTCTCTCTTGCTTGTAAATTCTGGTCTATGGTAAAAAGGCAGTATTGCATAGAGAAAAATCAAAGTGTGTTTTGTAGTATGGGTAGCTTAAAACTCTATTTACCCCATTAAGCTTATAAGTTACAACGGTAATGCCATAAGGAATCCCCTTATACTCTGAACCTCTGTTTACTTTGCATAAGAGGACAGCATTTGGAAGGACAGAAGGAAGGGAAAGACTGTAGAATGGGTAAGTTAACAAACTGACATATTTGACTTACGTTAGGTACTAAACACCTCAGTAAATATTTCTTGTTGATGGGGAGAGGCAAGTATCCTAAAATATTTTGAAATAACAATTTTTGAAATATATAGTAAAAACTTACCCCTACCCCATTTTCAACTGTATACTTTGTGTGAAGTATTTAAAATTGACCGGCAATTTTCATAATTTTTAAACATATTCAATAGTAATCCTATTTAATAAGGCACATGAGTGGACTTTTTCTAGCTTATTAACATCGGGGTATTATTAATTAATGCACAAGGAAAGGAAAAATTGTTTGAACTGCTCAACTCAGTGTAATAATACTGTCTTTAAGTGAATCTATTAAATTAACATATTTTTCTATTTAAAAAGCTGGGAATATTATTTTTCTTTGCTACAAGTAAACTCAGAGTCAAATGGAGCTCATGTTAATGTTTATAGATGTCTAGCTTCTTTAATATTGTCTAGTTTTATAAGTCTTATTTGAGTCATTGCTTTGAGAAGTTGATTTACTCAGTGGGCTTTCCTGTGTGACCCAGGGCAGTTGGAAGGCCCCTTAGAGACTAGGAGCTGCATAGTATAATTGCTAAAAACAGTATAAATAATCAACTAATCCTAAATCTACACAGAATGGACATGTGCAAAAGAGACATTGTTCACACGGAAACAGATGGTCCTGAATTGAGTTGAGGTAACTTGACGCCATTTAGCAACTAAATTATTATTAACCATTTTATTAAGTCTGTAATATGACTCTCTAGCTCATAACATTAATCCACATTGCTAAAACTATAGGCTTCTATCCAAATTTACTCACAATCACAACTAATTCATAAAAGCATCATAATCTAAAAGTACCTTGCCATGGATAATAATGTAATATATTTTCTGAGGATTTTAGAGTAGGAATTAATGATTTTTTTCCCATGGGAAACTCACTTAAACTTTGTTTCTCCTTAATTGAGTGGTAACCTTTGTGAAAATGGATTTGTCATCAGATTATTCTGGAGTGTACCCTTGAAGGCACTGGAACACATCCAGATTTGGAGGCAATAGAATTTTCAAAACATACATTTTTAGCTCATTTATTTTATTTTCATTTTCTAAAGTATTTTTTATTGCTGTTAAATAGTTGTACAAAGGAGCTGCCATTCACCTAAGTAGTTTATGAATAAAGTGCCTCTTGATCAGTGTCACTCCTTTCAACCTTCTCATTCCCACCACTCTTTCCATTGGATTGTTTTCCAATGTAACATAACAATTTATGTGTACAATGCATCATGATATGTGTCACCACTTCAACATTTTCTCTCTCAACATGCCACTTCCCTTATATTTCTCACTTTTGTGATATACACCATGATTCTTACTTGCAATCTCCCATTTTCCACCTTCATTCTTCCACCCATTTTTCCCTTGGCTTCACCCTCCCTTCTTGTAAGTACCCATTTACTGGAATTTATTTCACTGGGCTCTTAATCAGTCTTCTTCTTTTTTTTTTTTTTAGCAATTCAATTCATTTATTTCCTTCAGTTCTCTGAGTGAGGAGTTTTAAAGTCTTCTTCATTGTATCAAATTATATCAGGATTCATAAATCAAAGGTCTGAATCTAAGATCCTAAGTATAGTGCCAGGAGGAAACAAAGGATGACATCAATTTCTCCTTAATTTCAGAATACAATTTTCTTTTCAGCTGGTGGAAGGCATCTTATGTTCACTAAGTCTGACTTAGATCCTGTAAGCATTGTTTGTTATCATTTTGTGGCATTGGGAAATTATTTGAGACATTTAATTTCAGAGCTCCATCAAATTCTCATGCTGTACGGTAACATCTGCCCGTATGATGTGCTAACGTAGTATATTGTACTCCTCATTTTAATCAGTCTTCTTAATTAGCCTTCTTTATTATACTATTTGTTCTCTCCATAGTCTATTATACTTCATTTAATTCATTGGTGAGTTCTTTCTTCCCATCCAGTGTAACTTACTTGTAGGTTTATAGACACATTCTATCTTCCACAAATGAGTAAAACCATGCTTCCTATGTTTCTCTGAGTCTGGATTAGTTGGATTACTATAATTCCTTCCAAGTATTTCAATTTCTTAACAAATACTACAATATTATTCTTTCTAATAGATTAGTAGATTTGCATTGTGTATTTATACCACATTTTCTTGATCTGTTCATCCATTGAGGTGTATCTGGGCTGATCCCATAGCTTGACTCTGGTAAATAATGCTGCAGTGAACTTGGTTGAGTCCAGCTTTATTGTGATCTTGTTTGTGCTCTATTGGATAAATGCCCAGGAGTGGGTCATAAGTTTAGTGGCTCAATGTTTAGATTTTTGAGGAACCTCTATACTGCTTTCCAAAGTATCTGAATAAGCTTACATTCCCCTCAACAGTGTGATAGAGTTTGAAACTTTCTAAATAGAGATCCAGAATCACAACAAATCAAAAAAAGACTGTATAAATGGGACTGCATCAAACTTAAAAGTACATGCATTGTAGAGGACATAGCTAACAAACCAAACAGAAAGTCCACAAAACGGGAGAAGATTCACCAGCTATGCTTTAGACAAGGATCTATTATCCAAAATGTACTTTTCTGAACTCAGAAGTTAAACCCCCAAAAAATGAACCCTCAATGAAACAACAGCCCAATTACTAAATTGGCTAATGACTTCAGAAGATGTAAAAATGGCCAAAAGACACACAAAGAAAGGATCAACAACTCTTACTCTACAGGAAATGGAAATCGAAACAACACTGAGATTCCACCCCACTCCACTTAGAAAACTGTCATGGATGTGGCCAAAATATACATTATAAAAATATATTTCTCAAAGTGTTTGACACTGTTTGCTTTAAAAGAAATGAAGTTCATGTACCTAGAGTCTTAGCCATATGATTGCTGGATTAAGAGTACACAGTGGTGCTGCAGCAACTCCATTTCTGCAAAGGCTGTATTACATTGTTAGACCCAATTCTTTTGCAATTTGCACTCCTGGAACCCAACCACTCTTCTTCAAAGGAGCCTGGGAAGACCCTATATGGAGGCAAAAAAGAGCATTTCCCTACTATATGTCCCAGGCTATATAAGCAAACCATATTTTGAAGTTACATAGGTTGAACTTGAGTTTCTATTTGTTATCTGAATGTTATGCAATTATTTTGTTTAGAATTTAGCTTCTTTATAACGTTTAAATTCCAAACAGCTTTCTTAACACATTTCACTCAGATAAATATAATAGTTCTCTTTAAAATTTTATTTAATTGTAAAGATGCTGTACAGAGGGGTTACAGTTACATGAGTAAGTTACTGAGTTAATTTCTTGCTGAGCATAGTTACCCCCTTCCTTGTTGTTCTAGCACTATTCCTTCTTTCTCCCATCTCCTTCACTCCTCCTCGCTCCTCCCTGACGTTGTAAAGTTCACTTCCAATATAGTGTCTAGTGGGTATCCTTGTTGAAATGGGTCATCCTGTGTTCTTGTTTAAGCATTTTGTTATTCTCCTTCCCCTCCTCAAATTAGACAAATGTATATTCAAAATGCAGGGCACCAAAATAAGTACAATGACAACAGGGGATATACCATGGGGGAAGAACACAGAAGGAAAACAAAATAATCACAAGGTATATTAAAAACAACAACAAAGAAAGACATTTTGTGTCTAGATCTTGGGGTTCATTTCACTTAGTATCATCTGATATGGTCATATGTACATAGCTTTTGAGCTTTTCTGCTCATATGATAAAATTATCCTAGACATTTACTAATTATTGCAAATGAGGGAAACCATAAGACCTATATTTCTTTGGGACTGTCTTAATTTACTTAATAGGATTTTTTCCAAGTCTTTTCAATTTCCTAACAAATGGAGCAGAATCATTCTTTCTGATAAAAGCATAGAATTCCATTGTATATATATATATATGTATCATATATCATATATATATACATATATGCATATAAATGTATCATATCATATATGTATATATACATATATACACATATATATCACATTTTTTTGATCCATTCATCTACTGAGGAGCATCTGGGTTGGTTCCATTGGTTCCATATCTTAGCTATGGTGAATTATGCTGCAATAAACACAGTTGTGCTGGTAGCTTTATCAAAACAACATCAGAATTCAACCTCTCCCCAGTTAGAATGGCTGTAATCAATAAATCTAATAACAACAGATGCTGGAGGGGATGTGGCCAAAAGGGAATGCTACTGCACTGTTGATGGGAATATAAACTTGTTCAACCACTCTGGAAAGAAGTATGGAGGATCCTCAAAAGTTTACACATATTGCTCCCCTAAAACCCAGCAATCTCCCTTCTGGACATTTACCCAAATGATCACAAACAAGGCCATACTAATTGTTCTTGCTTATCAGACTACTATGTACTACATATTTATAGGGCACATTACTGGCTTAACAATTTGATTATATAATTGTTTTATAATTCTGTTATTATATAATTTTGTGGCTGATGAAATAAATTAAGCTTGGGAAATAAATGTATTAATAAGTAGCATATTCTAGGTAGGAATACACTCAGGTTAATAATAAAAAGACATTTTTTTCTGATACTATCTTTCAAGTATAGAATCCAGTAAAGAATACATTTTCAAAACCATCATAATAATAACAAATGAATGACCTTATAAATGTCTTTATTGATAAGGTTAGATACTGACTTTAGTAGATGAGGCTATCTACACAATAGCTGTGATCTGAATTACAACACTACTTTTCCAGGGATTTTTATATTGTCTTATATATATTATATTATCTTTAGTGTCATTAAGATTTTCAGCGACTGAGACCAACTGGGTGAAAAGGAGACAAATAAGTAGTCTAAGACACACTGGAATGTGGAGAATCATTGAAAGTTTGCAAATAGAAATGTACTATGGAAAAATCTCCAAATCCTACTTTTTCAAGTATCTTTTTCACATATCTCAGATGATAATTCAAATATCCTACATCAAAGTTCATCCGCAATATCCCATTTATGGTATTTCATTTATTCTTGGGGTTTTTATCCAAAGGGCTACAAGACCCTTTAGAATAATAAAATTATTATATAGAATATATAAATTCTTGGTCTTGTACAGTTTAAGCTATGAGAACACTATGTCCAAATTTCTTTGTACATTTGTAAACTTGGAAATGAGGACAAATGTGCTTTGAGAAATCAAGAAACAGCTAAGGTTCAGGTCTTGAGATGAGATGAACAGGTGGATAAATACAGTGGTAACAAGTATTTCAATTAGCCAGAAGTGGCTTATAATGAGCCAAGAGCAACTGCCCACAGAAAGAAGTGACAAGTTGCAATGGATAAAATTTACAAGACATTTAAAAATTTTTAGGCTTCTTGGAAAACACAGGAAAGGCATGGTGGACTCCATAAGACTATAAGGAATATTGTAGGGATAGTGAAGGAGGGAATTACTTTGGAGTTTGTGGAACTTGAGGTCACTCAAGTGGTACATTCTTACATTTTTTTCATGCTTCTCATATCCTTCAATTATAATCTCCCAATGGGTCATAAGGCAAAATGATATTCTCAGCACAGGTCTAATGAAGTATTCAGAAAATATTTTTAATGAAGTATTCAAAAAGGTATTCAAAAGTATTCTCTGAATCAGTGAATTTTAATTTAGAAGTTTAATTTCAATAAAATATCTTCCAAGATATCTTTTTAATATATCTCTCCCATTTTGCTCACTTTTGTGAAAGAATGAATTGATTCTGGAATACCAACTTTTAAAGTTTACATATAATAATTACTACACCAACTTGCATATAATTTTCTTACTTGTGTTTTTAAACAAATGGTCAGCCTTAGTCTGTTCTGATAAAGATAATTTTTGGTCTGTCATAGGGCTTGAACTCTGAACCTGGGTGCTGTCCCTGAGCTCTTCAGGTCAAGGCAAGTGCTCTGCCACTTGAAGTGCAGGTTTTCTGGTGGTTAATTGGAAATAAGGGTTTCACACACTTTCTTTCCCCAGGCTGGCTTTGAACCGTGATCCTCACATCACAGCCTCCTGAGTAGCTAGGATTATGGGTGTGAGCCACCAGTGAATGACATGAATAGAGATATTTTAAAGAGAAAACTTAAATTCTGAATATTGAATATGTCTCAGTCAAAGTTCTCCCTCTAAACAAAGTCAATGTAAAAGAATAGAATAATAGATGGATAAGTGATGAAGATAGATAGACAGAGAGATAGATAGATGGATAGATAGATAGATAGATAGATAGATAGATAGATAGATAGATAGGCTTATACATTAGTGTGTGAGCTCAAATAGAGGGAGAGATAATTTTACTTTCTTTTTATATTTCAAGAAATTGAATAACACCCAATTATGGAAGACCATATTTGCCAAGTACCAATTGAATGGCTAACCTCTTCTAGAAACTCCCTTCCAGCCAGATGCAGCAATAACATAGAAACAAGTATCTGGGCTTCCTACGACATAGTCAAGTTGACTATATATTTAACTATCACCTGCAAATATATATATATATATATATATATATATATATATATATAAAACCTATGATGATAAGTAGACTAAGAATTTTGAATTAGGAAGGGGCAGACCTGAGTTGCTCTCATGTTCTACATTGATCCTAATAAGCTTATTTATCACAAAAATTGTCTTCTTTCTCTCATTCCTAAATATAATTTTAATGAGCAATACTATCACTATCTTAATAAAACTAAAAATCTGACAATGACAGTGAACACATCATCAATAGGGTAATGCTACTAGTTCCAATATTACTGTTATTGGGGACTTGCTAGATCCCTAACACTAGTGCTAAATTCCATATTCCTTATCACATTTAACATAAGGCAGTTAATGGCTCACCTCCTATTAATGCTGTCATTTATTTATTTTTTACCTTAAAGTCATATACTTGATATAATGGAACCAAGTCACTCAGGAAACAATCTTCAATGCAACCAAATCCCTGACATATAATTTTAAAAATGTAACCAGGAAAATAAAGCTGAAAGTCACTATGGTACTTTTCAAAAATCAAAAGTTTAAATAATTGTGATCTCTTCCTTTGTTCTTACAATACCTTGCTTGTTCTAACTGTAGTTGCCATATCTAGCAGATAAAATGGAAGATATCTTGTTGAATTAAAGTTTCAGTATTTTTTTAAATATGTGGCAGTACTGGTGTTTGAACACAGGGCTGCAGACATTCTAGACAAGTGCTCTTCCCCTGACCCACATATCCTACATTGGCTTTGGATGGCTATATTTTTACATAAGTACATACTTCCTACAGCATGTGCCTGGATGATGAGACACATATTTTGGGGTTCCTTTCATTGCTGGGAATATGGGCTTATGTTACCATGTCCAACTTCATTTCACCAAGACTTCTGGGGCAAGAATGACCTGAAATTACAATGTTCCTGATCTCAGCCTCCCAAATAGTATGTATATGAGTCACTGGCACCTGGTTGAACCAATTATTTTAAAGTGATTATGTGACATTAATGTAAGTATGCAGGAGATATACTTACACTAGAAAAAATTCTATTTAGTTGAGAAAAAATTACCTGGACAATTTACCCAACGATCAATTATATTCTTGAGGTGAATTATATCTTCATTTGTAAGTCTGAACTTTAAAGCTAAGTCAAATTTTATCTCTAACATCTTCTTGCTTATACAAATTCAACACCTCCCTGTGTTTCAGACTATCTTTCATAAGCTCACAATAACAAAAGTTCCTACCCAGGATTTTCAGAAAAAAATCAAGTTACTTACAATGTTTAGTAAATTAAATGTTATTGGCACTTTTTGTGTGTGTTTGTGCAGGTCCTGGAGCTTGAACTCAGGGCATGGGCCCTACCTAAGCTTTTTGTGCTCAAGGCTAGTGCCCTACCACTTGAGCCACAGCTCCATTTTCAGCTTTTTTAGGTGGTTAATTGGAGATTAGAGTTTTACAGGGTTTACTGCTGGGCTGACTTCGAACCATAATTCTCAAATCTCAGCCTCCTGAATAGCTAGGATTACAGGCATGAGACATCAGCTCCCGGCTTATTGGAACTCTTTTAGGGTTCTGTTACATAGTAATACATATACCAAATTGCAATGGTTCTTCCATTTTTCTTTCCCTACAGTTTGGAGGTATTGAGGATGGGTATCATTTTAATAGTGTATTAAAATTTATAGCACTCTTGAGAATGCCTCACTCTCCAACAGCTGATATGCACCAAGAATTCTCTAAGAAAAGAATATATAGATACATGTGAATATAGATAGATAGATAGATAGATAGATAGATAGATAGATAGATAGATAGATAGATAGATATAGATAGATAGATAGATATTACATATCAATATATAAAATCCTCACAGCAAACAAGATATTAAATTCTATAAAATATACAAAGACAATTGGTTTTAGAACTAATGGAGAAAATAAATCTTTATAGAGAAGATCAGGAAAAATTAATTTGAGCAAGAACTAGAAGGAAAGGTATGTTCAATAGTAATTTTTGTTTCAACTTGTCTGGATTAAGGGATTCCCACATAAATGACAAAGCAATATTTCTGGAGGTGAAGGTGAAGGTGATTCTGGAAGAGATTACATTTGAATCAACAGATGAGTAGGGCAACTGAATAGAACTCTATGCTGGTTCAGTGTTATCACCAACCTGGATGTATTAGGCACTGAGCTCCAAGTCTTAGTACAGCACTGGGGAAGGACTTAACTAAATATGTATGTTTCACACATTGAATTACACCTTCTATGTTGGTATAGGATGAATGTCTGCTTCTACCTTTAAACCAAATACCCAATAAAAACATATTTGAAGATACAGATTCAGAAGATGATTGAGTATCAGGATCTTACAAAAAGCATTAGTGTCTTTAAACAGGCCTAAGGAGACCATGAAGCCATCATTTTTAAGGAAGCATCTCTCACCAGACCAGACATCTTGGACTTCACAAGTACTAAGGATGGGAGAAGTGAATTTCTTTTGTTTACCCTCTATCCAGTTTATGGGAGTCCAAACACACTGAGCTACATGTGATGCAATTAATTTTACAAAAGCAGGCAAGTTACAAATTATCTAGATGAGGAGACAGGCTCTATGGACTTTTACAAAAACATGTAGAATAAGAATTAGAAGTGGGATTAAAATCTGGTACTGTTGCTTTATGATTCAGATTCCCATGTGATTAGTTTAATATAACACAGTCTAGATGAGGAGTCAAAAGTCTAAATGGATATATAGTGATGAAATAAAAGAAACAGAAGACAAAATATGAGTTTATTCAGGTTAGACTTGATAAAGACTCCACAGAAAGTAAGATTAAATAAAAGAAAATTTAAAAACTCAATTGTGAAATGTAAGTACAGTTTAGACAAGTTGAATAGATGTATTTCTGACACAAAGAACACAGATATTCAATGCATGACAAATGTGTGCTGACAATATGGAGAATTCCAACATGTCAGTACCAGGATACATGGTTATGAAGACAGAAAATTGTCCTCACTGAGAATAAGCCAGAAAGTCAAATCAAAAGCTTGTGTTTTATTGTAGAAAATAGAGGGAAATAAAGAAGTTAAAGTATATTAATTCTAAAATTCATTGGCTTTAGAGTTGCAACGTGAGTGTGAAAGTTGGCAAGCCTATAGAAAATACAGAAATATACTGATTCTCTTTTTTTATAAGACTGACACAAGACAAAGAAAAGTCATCACACCAAAATGCATTAATAAAAATTTCACCTCTTATTCAAACCATTAGCGCCAGGAGGAAAGAAGGTACTTTTCATTTACAACTCTACTAGAATAGCTAAAAACAAATTTGATTTTCTAGTCTCACAGGTTCATAAAACTGCACTGATTTTCAGCTATATTTACTCCAAAAGGCTATTCTATAGCTTAAGTTATATGCAAAAAATTGTTGTTTCAAAGTTTGCACAAGACTAAGAAATCTGAGTTCCCTGTGTTGCTGTAGGAGAGCTTAGAAGGTTAACTCATAGGTTAGAAAGAAAACTATGGTAACAACATGGAACAAAACAGAATAACGAAGCAGTCATCTAAGAGGTATTTTTGAAAGTGGTTATACATACATAAGGCATTCTTAAGTTCGTCCTTGGAACATTTTCAAAAAGAAAAAAAAATGTGTATGTTGTCTGGCTAAGAGCTGTTCGCTACACTGCCATATTATCACATGAACACTCACAGGATAAAGAACATAGTATGTCCTTGGAATCCCAGCTACTGATCCAGGGACTTGCAATTGAAGTGAACAAAGAAACCATCAAAACCTACAGACAAATCAGTAGGAACTATAGAATCTGTGAATATTGATTTTCCTTGTTTAGAGAGTGTTCAGATGACAACATCATAATTTTCAAATCAGTGGTCAACACACAGGGAAGGTAAAATATTGACAGGTATTTCATGCTGTAAAAACAAACAAACAAACAAATAACAATGGGTTAGCCAGGCCTGCTTTCTCCTATTTTCAATCCTCGCTATTCATGCGACTGAGATTCACACAATATCAGTTCAGTGAGTGCCTGAATAGAAAAATATGTGAGACTTTGTCTCTAATGTAACAAACAAAAAAGCTAGAGGCATGTTTCAAGTTCTAGCCAAGTATGCAGAATGAATAACTATGAGGCCCTGTGTTTGAATCCTAGTAATGGCAAAATACATGGCCATTTATAACATTCTTACCTCTAATTTATCACTTTACTAGTTTTCACATGTGTCTTCTGTTCCTTTGTTTACAACTGTATTATATTGTTTTATATTGAAAAAATCTTACAGCAATCATGTATGACATGCCTACCCTGAGCTAGGCATGTGTTAAGATTTTTTGCAATTTCCACTTAATTCCCCAGAAGTTGTCTAGGGTTCTATGATCAATGGACAGCCAAGTGTGAGTCACGGTCCCATGACCCCAGCTTTCCAGAGAGAAATAGAGTAGCATTACACCAGTACAGTCACAAACTTCAAAGGCCTTTCTAATAATCCCCAAATATCTATCTGTCCGTTGAGCATTGATTACTTAAGTTGCTTCCCCAAAGGTAAGTGCTGTGAGACCAAACAAGTTCTAGGAAGATTGCATTATATATTTCATTGGAGATTCAAACACATAAGAGGGCATTTAAGGTTGCAAAAGTCATGCAGTAAAGAAATCAGTTTTATTTTTGATTAGCAACAAATTCCTCTAATAGACCTGAGTATAGAAACGATTTCATTATCTGCATAATATCTCATATATTACCCATGGAGAAACATTTAGAGGTTTTCTATCTTCTACACCTGCATAGGAGCTTCACTTAGTCATCCCACCTTATATCCATCTTTCTGAAAGTGGTAGCACTCATTTCTTTCCAATAAAACCTTATTATAACAGGAGGAAGGGTGGGCAAATACAGTCATAATGTTTAATATACATATGTGAAAATGGAACCAGGTAAATTGAGTGTAAGGATGGGGTTGAGAGAGATGAGAGCAAATGAAGAAAACAGTGACATTGATCAAGATGCAGTGTACTTGTAAACTGGATTCGAGTCATTTTTTAACTAATGTTACTTTTCCTTCCAATGCAAAAATGAACTCATGGGCTTTATTGCTACCTAAACCTCTGTTTGCTAAAATCTCTTTGATAAATTTCAAGTGTTCTGAGGTAGGCAGTCAGTATGCAATAGGAACAAAAACATAGAAAAAAAAGACAGAAAAAACACAGACAAACCAAAGCCTAAACACAGAGAAAATACAGACAAACTGAGGCCTAAACTCTTCCTCCTTCTTTGTTTCTTGAATGTTTAATTGTGAATGAGTTATTCAACCTCTCAAAAATTCAGCCCTTGATTTCTCAAGTCAAATAGTACAAGCTCCTTCACATAGTATTACTTCCAGCATTAGCTGAAATAGCAAAATAAGAAGTGTCGAGGGTTGTACATATTTCAATCTCAATCATTTCTTCTCCAATTCAACATTAGCATCATATCTTGACAAGTTTCTTTTTTTATTTTTATTTTTTATTGTAAAGATACTATACAGAGGGTTACAGTTACATGAGCAAGGCAATGAGTACACTTCCTATTGAGCATTGTTACCCCCTCCATTGTTTTCCCCCTACCATCCCTTCCCTCCCTACCTTCCCGGAGGTTCTTTATTTTTTTTTTAATTGTGATTAAGTCTTTACATAATTTCCTGAATTTCACAGTATTGTGGTTAATGATGCTCATTTAAAGTCACAAGTTCATTCTAACTTTCCTGGAGCAAATTGTCTATCACAGTCTATAACATATGATGGTGTACACATATACACCATACACGTGATCAGCAGCATGGGGATATTTAGTAGTGGTTCGACCAGATAAGTGGGAGTTCTTTGTTTCTTAAGTCCTGTTAGTTTTGTCATATCACATAACATTTTGGATTTAGCATCCAATTATCAGGGAGACCATGTGGAAGGAACTTCCTGAACAGAGTCCCAGGGTCACAACAAATTGGAGAGAGACTCGACAAATGGAACTAACATAAAATAAAAAAGCTTCTGCACAGCTAAATCTATCCCAACCAAGCTAGAAATACAACCAACTAATTGGGAAAAAATATTTACCAGCAATATATCAGACAAGGGGTTAACATCCAGTATATACAGGGAACTCAAGAAACTAATCCCTCCCAAACCTAACAAACCAATTACTAAATGGGCAAGGGAACTAAAGAAGGACTTCTCAAATGAAGAAATAAAAATGGCAAAGAAACACATGAGGAAATGGTCATCATCCCTGGTGGTGAGGGAAATGCAAATAAAGACAACCCTCAGATGCCACCTTACCCCAGTCAGAATGTCCCACATCCACAAATCAGCCAACGACAAATGCTGGAGGGGATGTGGAGAAAGAGGAACCCTATTACACTGCTGGTGGGAATGTACACTTATACAACCACTTTGGAAAGCAGTCTGGAGGGTCCTTAGAAAGCTAAAGATTGACCTCCCTTACGACCCAGTCATACCACTTCTAGGCATCTACCCTGAACAACAGGAACCAATATACAAGGACACATGCACCTCCATGTTTATTGCAGCACTGTTCACAATAGCTAGGATATGGAAACAACCCAGATGCCCCACCACAGATGAATGGATCCAAAAATTGTGGTATCTATACACAATGGAATATTATGCAGCCATTAGAAATGACAAAATAATGGCATTTGCAGGGAAATGGATGGAGCTAGAAGGAATCATGTTGTTCGAGGTAAGCCAAGAGCAAAGAGACAAACGGTACATGGTCTCTTGACAAGTTTCTTGTTCAATAAGAGCATGTTTCTCGAAGTTAGGAAATCTATAGGGATGTCCTAGAAGTTGGAAATCTACTGGGTATTATACAAGTTTTTTGATGAGATATACCAGGATTGATTTTAGCTCTGCCTTGTAGGTCTATGTAGTGCCAGTATCTAATGTTACTAAAGGTCACACTGACAAAAGCAGAGGAAGTGTGTCAGAGGACTAAGGTTCCTAAACCCAGTCATTAGGCTCATTTCTCAAAGCAAGTCAGAGTTCTGCAGTGGTTGCAAGCACTCAGTAGTGGCAGCCATTTGTGCTTGTCCCCCTAGGATGCTGCCAGCTAACTGGGAATATCTGCTTCCCGTTCTTCCCACCTGAGTGTTACTGATTAGAGCTTCAACCACTACACTCTCTTCACCCTGAGGAGTAAGTAGAACCTCTACTTATGACACTGTGTTGAAGTTTTGAGAAGCAGACCTCAGTTGTTTGGGACGTGGCCACTATCCATCCATTCCTATGGATGGCACTGGATATATCAGGCTCTTCAATTAGGCCACGGTTGTGTTCAGCTGAATGACCTCTGCCGGGAACACTCAGAATGAGGTTCTGAGCTAGCAGAAGAACAAGGTATGAATGAGCATGTCATAATATTAGATTCTGAAGTCTGGAATTAAATCAAAGTTGGTATTTTACCTTTTCCCCCTTAAACCATGCTATATTTTTCTTTAATGTCAGATTTACCCCAAGTCCCAATGTTCATTTCTGGAATGAGGTACATGGCAGAACCATCTCACTTGATAGATAGGTTATTCAGTTGAGACTTAAATTTCTCTCATTGCTGCTAAGTCCTTACTCCTTCTCTCCACCTAGCATGAACCACCACACTTTGACCATCATAAGTTTTCTTTAGTATGATTTTCAATCACATGTGTCTATAATACATTCCTATTGATGAGCCTACTTCCCAAACCCTACATAATACTGCAGATATTTTTGTCAGCAATGTTCCCAATTTCCAAGCTTCCTAAGTGATATCTGTATTCAGAAAGACTGAAAGTTTCTCCACTTCTAAGAAATGTCCATTCTGAAAACAATTAAAATCTGGGGCAGAAATGTGAACGTAGCTTTGAGTACTAGACTTTTAACCACAAGGCCCTGGGTGATACCATCTGAGTAAATAAACAAAAAATAAGCAAATAAATAAGTAAAACCTAAAGGGTGTTGTGAACAAGTGTTCCAATTATAGATGGCATGATTATTTTATTTTATTTTATTGTAAAGATTCTGTAAAGAGAGGTTACATTGACATGAGTAAGGCAATGAGTACATTTCGTGTCTAGCATTGTTAATCCCTCCCTTCTTCTCCCACTATCTCTTTCCTCCTCCACCTCCCTCACTCCTCCCCACCACAGTTGTAAAGTTCATTTCCAATATAATGTCAGTGGGTATCCTTGTTGTAATGGGTCATCCTGTGACCTTGTTTCAGTGTTTTGTTATTCTCCTTCCCCTGCCCAAATTAGACAAATGTAGATATAAGATGCAAGGCACCAAAATCAAGTACAGTGGTAATAGGGGATATACCATAGGGTGAAGAACATACAGAGGAAACAAAAAAAATCACATGGTACATTAAAAATAACAACAACAATGAAAGACATCTTGTGTCCAGATCTTGGGGTTCATTTTGCTTTGCATCATTTTATATTGTCCTATATACATAGCTTTTGAGGTTTTCTGCTCATCTGATAAAATTATCCTAGACATTTACTAATTATTGCAAATGAGGGTAACCGTGAGACCTATGTTTCTTTGGGTCTCATTTACTTCACTTAATATGAATTTTTCCAAGTATTTCTGTTTCCTAACAAATGGGGCAGGGCCATTCTTTCTGAGTTCCAATTAAATATGCTATGATTGTTTACTTTCTGATATTTTACATTTATATCTTGATTTTATTTTTTGATATACTATTTAATTCATCTTTTTAAAGTGTTGTTAGGTTTCAATAAATTCACAAAGCCATCATCAAAATCACTTTTCAAATACTTTCACCATGGCGGAAACACCTACCTGTTAGCATCGACACGTTATCCCTGTCTCTGCTTGACAACCAAAAAACAGTCCAGGTGAGGGACGGCAGCTGTAAGACTTCCGCATGCTTACACACAATCTGGAATTGCAAGGTAGGATTCCTCATCGTAGGGACATGTCCCATGCTCCCCCAGAGGTCCTCCTCAGAGTATGTCTGTGAGGCTGAGGAAGCTATACTGAGCACATGAACACAGGGTTTAAAGTGAATATTTTATAGCCAGTATTTGCTGTAAGTCTTTGTAGTGTAATGAACTTTAAATTTTAATAGGGGAAACTGGAATCCTAGCTTACCTAGCTGGGTGATGCCACTGACAGTTTCTTATAGTGTTCTATGGAAATAAAAATAGCCATGTCACAGACTATCATGAAGAAAATTTTTTAAAAAAATACATAACACATATGGAGAGCTCCATCTAGCAAATGCTGCCTTCCTTCCTTCTTCACTAAACCAAAGACATAGGGGGACTGGTAAGAAAAGGGCTTATATGACTGTTGTAAAATATGTTTTCTTTTTTTATTAAGTATATATATATATATATATATATAAATATTGTACAAATAATGTACAGAGGGTTTACAGTTACATGGGTAATGTAATGAGTACATTTCCTATTGAGCATTGTTACCCCCTCCTTTGTTTTCCCCTGCCATTCCTTCCCTGCCCACCTACTAACTCCTCCCCCCACCCGAAGTTATAAAGTTCGTTTTCAACATAGTGTCTTGTACATCTCATTGCTACAGTGGTCAACCTGTATCCTTATTTCAGCATTTCTTTATCTCATTATCTTTCCTTGAACCTAACTTCACCTCTTCCCATAAATGTTCCCATTGTGAGCATCCAGCCTCAATCTAAGAAACTTGAAAACACTCTCATTTGGGTGAACTAGTTGCAGCTGCAAACCCAACAGCAGGAACAAGGTACTATATATGCCCAATGTTGATTAGCATTACCGCAACTCATTATTCTGATCAGCCAGCAGCAATTTACAATCATCTTTAAGCAAGTGCACATCATTTTCATAATTGACTTGCGGGAGCTTTGACACAACAACTTGTTGTAGCTGTCAATCACTGTCAAATGATGGAGGATGAGGAGGCTCTTCTAAAGAGATTAGTGAAGGCACAGTTCCTGTCCACTGTGACTATGACCACAAAGGGGCCTGCACATAGAATAGTCTGGCTATACAGATTATCCATCCTTCCCTGTGTTGCTATTTCCCAGATCTTAGGAAAGAATTTTCTCTAGATGGAGAAACGATTTATAGAACGAGAAAAATTCCATGCTGCTATTGCCTGGTAGAAACAAACATGAACTTAGAGTAACATGTCTGAGGCACATTCAGGGCTTTCCTGAGACATTGATTTAGTTTTTTAAAGTTTCTCTTTTTATAATTTCTGTCTTCATCGCTAACTGCAGTGAGAAAAAAAATGTCCGGTAATTTCTTTTTTTTTTTTTCAATGATTTCCACATTGAAATCCAGTGTAGCAGCTACATAGTTAATGCTTAACTCTTTTCTGAAACAAACAGTAGCAATGATATTTAAAATTTGTATATTTAGTAATTTAGTTGAATAATTATGCATGAAAATATTGTCTATTTTTGTGTCCACAATACTGTCACAAAGCACAAGAGTGAAAATGAATAAATGCCCTTGAAAAATGCAGGAACTATATAAAACAGCAAAAGAAAAATAGTAAATTATTGGCATTAGGTAAATGTTACTTCCCAAGTTTATTATTAATTCACTCGTTGGAAAAATAGCATTGACATTTTCAACCTTACAATATGTTCATGTAAATTATAATGGTGTAGACTTGGAACCACAGTCGAATATATTTAAAAGGCAAGGGTTTTTGATGAGTGAGTTGGACTGGATTCCAGTTCTGCCACAAATTGGCTCTGGAACTTTAAGATATTGTTTATACTTCCTCAATAAAAAAAACCTGACATTTGACTTGTGATGATTAAATCGTGTTAGTCATATGAAATGCAAATAGGATTATTTTTAAGCAGTGGGTGCCAAATAAACTGTTTTTTATATTCATTGAAAACAAAAGGGGACTTTTTGTTGTCCAAAATGTAAAAATTTATAGAGGCAAAACTAGGTAAAAGAAACATCATAAATAAACTGTTCAATTTGTCTGTGTTTCCAGGGATGTGATTAAAGGAGAAGAATATTATGCAACATTTTTTTAATTGTGCTCTTGGCTAGGCCTGTAAAAGATGCATAATACTGGCCCTTCTCCTAAGATGATCACAGTATGACTACTTAGGTGTATTTCACAGGAATCACCAAGAAGACAAGCCAGGGTTTGGAGTGTAGTGGGTTGAGAGGTCTAACCAATTTCTGCTTTTCCTAGGCTGAAACCATTGAAAGGTGGCTTTATTTTCTATCCAGTAAAGGTTCTAGCCATGTTTTCACATAGCTCCTACCTACAGCAGACCATACTCTATATGAAGACAGCTTGCTAGATGGTCTCTTCTTATGACAGAAATCGTCCTATTTTGATCTTGTCAATTACTCCAAGTGGCAAATGCAGTTGCTTCATATGTCCCTCCCCCATGGCATAACCCCTGTTTTCACTGTATTTGATATTGGTATAATTTGGGGAGAGGAAGGGAAAAATGTTTAAATAGGGATACAGACTGACCCATTGTACGAATGAGATGTTCAAGATGCTATGTCGAAAAATAAACTTTACAATTTAGGCGGGGGGGGGATCCTAGGGGGGGTGGGGTATAGTTGAGGAGGTGGGAGGGACAGAATGGTAGGGGAAAAACAAAGGAGGCGGCAACAATGCTGGATAAGAAATGTACTCATTACCTTGCTCATGTAACTGTAAGCCCTTTGTACAGTTTTTTTCACAATAAAAAACTTAATTAAAATTAAAAAAAGAGTCTGAATGTAGTCACATCCTTTATATATAAATATTATAGAACAAAGAAGTCTTTCAAATTTCTTTAAGAATGGAGTACAGAGGAAAAAAAGCAAAGCAGAAAGAATAAATGTGATTATAGTTTATTGTATTCATGTATGGAAATATCACAACAAAATCCCTTTGCATGAATAATCAATATGTCAATAAAATTTTATATGTATAAACCACACCATTATAACTTCTGACTCAGCCAACTAGTTTCAAAGATGGTTATGACAACTTGGTTTTTCCCGTCATATCTAATCTCCCATTACTTTTAGCTGGTTGATTTTGTCACCCCAAGATTTATATGTTAAATCTTAATCCTCAAGGGGGATATTATTAAGATGTAAGGCCTTTGGGTGGTGATTTAGGTCCTTTGAAGAGATCTCAGAAAACTCCCTTACCCCAACTACCACAGGAGGAAACAGCTAAGAGGTTCTGTCAGGAAAGTGACAGAAGGAAATTGGCAATGTCTAGTAGCTAGTTGAACTTTCAAGAGTCTAGATCTGTAAGAAATAAATGCTTGTTGTTTTAAGTCATCCAATTTACCATGTTTTGCTTGGGCAGCCTGATCAAACTAAGACATATTAATATTTATCATCTAATCAAATCTATCATTTTTTCTCAACCTTTTCTGTAGTTCAAGTAGTCTTCATTTATCTCTTTCTACTCCTTCAGCCTCCTGTTTCCCACATTATTCCCTGATTATATGAGTCATATTATTATTTTAGATAAGCAAAAATTCCTGATTATATTTTGCACACAGACTGAAATACTCAGTATGTTTAGCAAGTTTATTCATGGTTGGCTCTAACTCTGTGAGTCCTATTCCACACTATGATCAAATTTGACTTATGACCTCTGACCACACTAGCCTATTTACTAATCAGTTCACTATCATCTCTCCCTTCATTCTAATCTTTACTAACATAACTTCCTTCAGCCATAGAACACTGAGAGACCTGTGACATCCTCACATTTCTGTAGTTCTTCTCTACATGAAATTTACCATAGTTTATGTTGTATATTTGTTCTGTAATTAATTGACTGGTTCCCACCTGTATCTAGACTGCAAACTATTTGCACATACATTCACTTGGCTTAGCCTTTTGAGGAAATAGAAAACACTCAGAAGATAGTAAGTGATGGACATGGTTTGAATAGGTTCCATAGGTGCAATATTAAATATAATAATTTATTCTCTTATAGTTTCTGTCCACTATCACAAATTATTTTTAGTCTTTGGATGGACCAAAGATATTGTTGGATCTCCATGCTTATCAACAGAAAAGAAATGAATGACATGTAAAATTGGGTAAATGATAAGAAATTGGGTAAATTATAAGAAAGGATTTACAAATGAATGAGATGGCTAAATAAAACCAATTAGGCAGAGAGAGGAATCCTTGCTTTCAACTCATCAGTTCCGTGCCTTTGCTTTCACTTACCAAACTCAGACAAAACTAGAAGAGAATCTGTGGTGAGAGCCTGCACAGATCAGTTTACCCATGCAAAGTGAAGTGAGGAGCAAAGAGGACAAAAAATTGCTCGGCATTACTAATCACCGGGGTAATGCAAATAAAACCATAATGAGATAGAACCTCACACCTGTTAGGCTGGCTGCTAGCAGAAGATGAATGATAACAGCTGTTGGTAAAGATGTGCAGAAGGAACTTTTGTACATTATTGGTATAAATGTAAATTAGTATACCCATTTTGGAAAACTATGGAGGTTCCTTGAAACACTGAAAACAGAATCTCCATATGATCCAGCAATTCCATTACTGTGTATACATCTAGAAGATTTAAGGTCAGCATGCTGAAGGGACAGCTGCACTTGTTTATTGGAGCATTTTTCACAGCAGCTCAGCTATGGAATCAACCTAAGTGTTTATAAATAGATGAATGGCTAAAGGTATATAAACATAGCGGAATACTACTCAACCATTAAAAAGAGATAAATTCTGTCACTTGGAACAATATGGATAAATATGGAGAATATTGTGTGACATAAAATAAATCAAGGATAGAAAGATAAACACCACGTGAAATATCAGTTTTTTTCATTAAAGATGATAGGAATATGGTGATGACTAAAAATTGGGAGCTTGAATACACAAGGAGATTTGGATTGAAGGGTAAAATAGTTGAATTAGACTGGAGAAATAAATGATGAGTTATTCAACTTCATTTGATTGTTCCAGATTGTACCCAGACATTGTAGCATCACTTGTTACCGTATGAATATGATAGTAATTTGTTAATATTCAGCATAACATTAAAAAACTCCAGAGACTAGATTAACCTTACATATTACCTAATCTTGTTAAAAAAATAAATGTGAAGCACTTTTCTCTGATGCATACGGTATCAATGCTTGTTAGGATAGCAAAGATGTTACCAAGTCAGCTCACTTAAGTGTAGAGTATAACTTAATCTGTATTTTTCATTCTATATTTTATTAAAAACTATACCTAACCCAGATGATAGAGCCATTATGTACAATTCCTATGGTTTGAGGACTCTAATAAATGTTTTCTGTGACCTTTATAAACCCTCACAATATTCAGGTAAATATGTCTATGTATGTTATGTAAATAATATAAATATTATAAATAAATCATGTGTAAAAATAATATTACATATTATTTAATGCCTGTCCTTTTCTTCCAAAAATGGAAACTTTCTCCTAACTGCTTAAAAGTGGACTGATGTAGTTTTTTCTTCAAAAAAAATTGTGTGTAACTTAAGGTCATCAGTGAGTATTCTATATCCTAAGCTCCAAATGTCAGTACTTCCTTTGCTTTCCATGAACACTCCCCAAAGTCCCCAAATGTGGAAGGCACTCTAGATTTACTAGAAGAAAAGGGCATGTAGGAAAAAGCTGAGGCACTTGACCTAAGGGCAAACATCCTAGACTTCTAGCCCAGCCTGTAAACTTCAGTATTATCACTCTCATCCTTTTCTACCATAAAATAGAATTCACCCTTTGAATTGAAGGGAAATGATCATTTGTTTTGGCTTGAGACCACCACACTTTGCTAGTGGTTTTTAGGGAACAAAAGCTAATTCATAAGGTTTTATAATATTCCTCATTTTGTAAATAAGATAAATGAGGCAGAGAAACATTTACCAGATTTTCCAAAATATTATACATATTCTATGGCAAAGATAAAATTTGAAAAAAAATTGAAGCAAGTCCTTTCTGAATTAAAATTCCATTTTATTCTCATTTATTTTGTATTTCTTATAACTAGTTTTCCCTATTTTAAGGTAGAAGTTATAGTGCTTTATTTTCCAGACAAAGCATCTTATTTCACTTTTGCTTATCTTCTTACTTCTTGGGCTAATCAATATGGTCTTTGGTTCCATTTGAAAATCTAACAACTTAACCAGAGCTGCTTCCAAAAGAGATATTAGCAAAAAGGTGGTATCAGACCACAATGAAATGAAACTTCATTTGATAAACCTGATTTCCTAGGCTGAGTTGTACAAATGATCTGTTTCCATATAATGGTTCTTACATTTTTAAAGTTGAAATGAAAATGAATAATATGTTCTTGCATGACACAGAAAGACTATCTGGTATTTAGATTTGAGTGTTTACAAAGAAAGTTTATTTGACAACAGTCAAGCCTGGCTGTCTATATAGTACTTATGGAAGAATTATCACTACATGAAGAGGTTAGAACAAGGGAAGTCTTGAGGTTCACAAAGCTAAGGGATCCACTCTGCAGTCATATTACAAGAACATAGTGAGGTTGGAATCTGGCAACAATAATCTCCTTCATGTTGGATACTATTCTTATTTCACCTTCAATTTACACAATCTTTAGAGAGTGCAAATGCCATTCTTTTGAATGACAGTTACTAAGTAAAGCTATCATTTAAAAAATGTTATTGTAAAGAAAATATACAGAGAGGTTATAGTTATATAAGTCAGGTAATGAGTGGATTTCTTTTTGAACAGTGTTACAAATTCTTTCATTTTCCTCCCAGTCTTTTTTCCCTCCTGATCCACTTCCCATAAAAGTTGTACAGTTCATTTTCAACATAGTGTCTAGTGAGTATCACTGCTGCATTTGTGCACCCTTTGTGCCACCATTTCTGTGCTCCCACTTACCTTCCTCCAAACAGATAAACTTTCATACAAGATAAAAAGTTCAAAAGCAGTGACGATGAAGAAAACAAAGAAAGAAAAGAACATAAACAAAAAAGAAAAATAACAAAAACCTTTGTTTTCATTTCTTGGAATACATTTAGATAAACATCACTTTGTGTAATCATATGCACATGGCTTTTGAGCTTTTGTGATCCTCTGTGCTTTTATCAGAAAGAATGATATTTTACCACTCGTAGGAAAATGAAAAGAATTGGAAAAAATATATTATACAAAGTAAGCCAAATCTAGAAAAACATAGGTTGCATGGTTCCCTTAATTTGTTATAAGTAAATGTGCCTATAAATCTACAAATAAACACATTGTATGGTAAAAGACAAAAAAATACACTTGGGTTCTAAGTATATCCTCCAAAAACAAATTCTCAAAGAAACAACCACCCCATCAACAAGAGGGCTAAAGACCTAAAGAGAGACTTCTCTGAAGAGTAAATAAGAATGGCCAATAGACACATGAAGAAATGCTCAACTTCTCTGGATATAAAAGAAATTCAAATCAAAACAACATTGGGATTCCATCTAACCCCAGTTAGAATGGCTATAATCAGGAAATCTAATAACAACAGATGCTGGAGGGGATGTGGCCAAAAGGGAACCCTATTGCATTGTTGGTGGGAATGTAAACTTGTTCAACCACTTTGGAAAGCAGTATGGAGGGTTCCTCAAAAGACTCCACATTGAGCTCCCCTATGACACAGCAATCCCCCTTCTGGGCATTTACCCAAATGATCACAAACAAGGCCATACTAAGGCAACTATGTTTATCACAGCATTATTTACCATAGCTAAGATATGGAACCAACCCAGATGCCCCTCAGTAGATGAATGGATCAAGAAAATGTGAAATAAATAAATATACAATGGAATTCTATGCCTCCAACAGAAAGAATGACACCTCCACATTTGTTAGGAAATGGAAAGACTTGGAAAAAAATCATATTAAGTGAAGTAAGCCAGTCCCAAACAAATTTAGGTCCCGTGGTTTTCCTTATTTGCAATAATTAGTATATGTATAGGATAATCTTATCAGATGAACTTAAAAGCTCAAACACTATGTACATATGATCATATAATATGATGCTAAGTGAAATGAACTCCAAGATAGGGACACAAGAGGCATATCTTTGATGTCATTGTTTTAAATGTACTGTGTGAGTTTTTTGTTTTCTTTTTATGTTCTTCTTCCTGTGGCATATCCCCTGATGTCACTGTACTTGATTTTGTTGCCCTGCATCTTGTATATACATTTGTCTAATTTGGACAGGGGAAGGAGAATAACAAAACACTGAAACAAGGACACAGCATGACCCATTGCAACAATGTTACCCACAGGGCAGTATATTGGCAATGAACTTTACATCTTTGGGTGGGTAGTGGGGATGGGAGAGTGGGTAATGGAGGAGTGTGGGAAGTGGGGGAGGGAAGGGATAATGGGACAACAACAAGGGAAGGGGTAAAATGATCCACAAGTAATGCATTCATTGCCTTACTCATGTAACTGTAACCTCTCTGTACAAAATCTTTACAATAAATTAAAATTTAAAAAAACATTTGGTTGGGGGGAGAAACAAAGGAAGAGATAACAATGCTTGATAGGAAATGTACTCATTACCTTGCTTATGTAACTGTAACCCTTCTGTACAGTATTTTTACAATAAAAATGTATAAAATACACTTGGGTATGATAAATTATACAAGACTCTAGAGAGTCACACAGTGAGACCAAAGTAAAGCTACCTTTAAGGTATTTTGTAAAGCCACAAGTCCTCCATTTCTTTCATTTAAACTTATGAACCTAGACAAATGTTATAATACTCAACACCATTACATTTTATCTCATAAGACTCAGTCCACCTTTTAAACACATTTCTTCCCCTTAACACGTTTAATCTCCCTAAAGATTTATCTTATCCACAAGCTTAAAGAACACAATTGAAGTATCTTTGATAAAGTAATACATACTTGGGATGTATAGAGAAATGTCTCACACAACTCAAAATTCCTCTGTGATTTCAATATCCATCTCTTAGTTAGAATTCAGTTATCAATAACATCATGCTAGTTTTTGCTTTCTATTTTGTTTGTATGGTTTGGGTTATATTACAAGATTGAGCTCAGAGACTATTATTGCTTGAGCCAAACCTCTAGCCCTACTCTTTGCTAGTTAATTAGAGATGAAATCTTGAATATTTTATCTATGCGGGCTGGCTTCTAACTACTGTCCTCTAGATCTCAGCTTCCTGCTTAGCTGAGATTACAGGCATTCCTCACTGGCATCCGGTAACGCCTATATTTGATAAAATCTCGTTCTTCTGTCCATTTATTCAATAATTTATTCACTCACTAAGCACATCTACATTAATTCTTACTCCATCCCAGGAACTCTGTTTACACTGGGGAAAAAAATAATGAGTACAGTGCATAGATTTACTTTCCGTGCGAACTTTCAACCGAGGTAGTTTAATAAGCAATTAATTGTCAACTGAAAATATGTAATGACAAGCTATAGTATTTTTTTTTTAGAAATAAAACATCTACAGTTGTTAAAGTGCATCACTGGATATTTTATGCAACTTTTTGTTAAGATCCATCTTCTCTCACTAAGTGATGTCTTTGATATCTCTAATCATAGGAGCTGAAGTTAGGCTACAATTATGACTTGGTGAATTAATGCTGGTGCCTCGTGATGATGTTTCATTCACAGAAAAATCTTGAGTCTTCTATGTGTTTATATATCACTTAGCTCTCTTGTCAGATGTAGATAGTGGCTCAGTAGTTCTGGATTTGAGTTTCAGGTCCTGCATCACTTTATTTGAGCTGGGAGAAGCTGCCTGCTGAGCTCCTACCTGCTTCACTCAGAAAACAATAAGGTATCACTAGATGTTTTAAGTCAGGTCCTCCATGATTAGGTCCTCCTCCATAAGAGGAGTCCACACAGATATTTTAGCAAATAAAGGCAATGACACAGTAGAGACCACAGGCTCTAATGTCAGATATGAAATTACGTAGAGAGGCCTTATTCATCTTGAAAACTAGGAGCTCAATGATTTTGTCTTCAACATACTGTGCCTCTGTTTTCTTTTTTTATTGTGAAAATACTGTACAGAGGGGTTATAATTACATGCACAAGATAATGAGTAGATTTCTTATCAAGCATTGTAGCTTCCTCTTTTGTTTCCTCTTCCCATCCCTTCCCATCCCCCCCAATCATAACGACTTGTACATCTCATTGTTGAATGGGTCCACCTGTATCCCTAGTTAAACGATTTGCTTTTCCACTTCCCCTCCACAAATTATACCGACATCAAATACAGTGAAAGCAGGGGTTATACTGTGGGGGAGGGACATACAAAACAACAAAGAAATAATCTTATAAATGTGTTAGAAACAATCACATGAAAGAAAAAAAAAACATTTGAATACTTATCTTAGGGTTCATTTCCCTAACATCAATTTATGTGACATTTTCTGCTTGACCCAGACATATTTTGCCTCAGTTTTCTGATCAGAGAAAATGGAAATAGGCATTTACTATAGAGTTATTGAGAATAACCCTGGACCACAGTATTTTTTAAATAGTTTGTATCTTTTTACCTTGTTTAAGTCGACCATGACTAGAGCTGTACTTTTAGAAAATTAATCTGCAGAATGATCCAGTTTGATTTGAAAGAGGGAGAAGATAAGGATACTTAGGTAAGTTAGATGCCTTTTCTCTTCAGTTTAACCAATATTTAATGAACAGGTACTATGAATGCTTGGATATTAGGTTGAAACAGGTACTTTTAAAGAGGCCCTGTAGAGAGCCATGCCAACAAATAGCTATTGGACTCCAAAAGAGTCCTATGTATCTAAATCTCTTGATTTATTGAATGATATGGAAATGGCAACTGTAATGCAAACATGGAAATAGGTTTGTTTTATGTATCATAGTTGTTTAGTCATAGCAGAAAATAGGAAATAAAATAACAAGAAGAAAATAAAAAAGTGTCAATGACAGTTTGCAGTCTTGAAACCTGACATCACTAAAGTTTTTTTAAACAAATAAACAGTGCAATACCAAAAAACTAAATAAAAGAAGGACACAATTGAGATCCTTTTGAACACATTTATTTGGGTCCTCTCAATGGAGCTGAATTCTAAGCCATTTTTATAGGCTTACCATGGGTAGTAATACCTGTAATTGAAGCTCATTTACTGAATTCAGGAAAAACTAACATGCACTCTGATCATTTTTGTAACAATATAATGTGCATCATGTTTGTAGACCTACTGTACATTTGTCAGTATAGAGAAAGACAAATCTGTTTATGTTTGGTGTTTACCCTACATCAGCAGTTAAAAAATGTTACCCTGTTTCTACTCTATTAATGACAGTCTGAATTTGGAAGGCTTGATAAGCTGTTTACAAGGAAGTTCAGAAGGAGAAATCAGTGTATGCTTACTGAATATTGTGAAAACATTTTTCTCGGGTTGTGTTGCTGGAAATGGCAATTAGTCAATGTAGGGAAACTGATGTATCTCTCAACATTACACTAAAACAAACATTCAGACCAGTGGAGTTTAGCTTCAGAGAGAAATATAGCAATTATGTTGATGGTATAAAAAGTGTCACACAGTTCATATTTGTTATTGATAAGTTCTCATTAGGGTTCCAGGATAAGGCAGCAAAAAGCTTTCATATTTGTCCTTATTCATAGGCCAATATAGAAAGATATTGGGAAATGAGGAACTTATAGAGTCTTAGACAAATTGAATGAATAGATGCCTGAAAATAACTTATAAATGTCTCTTGTAATCTATGCAATATACTAGGAAATTTCATATCTGCTTTCTGATTTTTCTTCCACAATAATCCTGTGGTTGAGTACTATATATCATTCTTATCATTCTGGAGATGATATAATGCAGTGAAATTGTTTGAATTGATTATACACAGAACCCAGCAAGTCACCTGAATTTGAACACCATTATTGCAAAATAAGAATTTGATCAAGATCATTTGTGGGCCTCCTCCACAATTAAGTGAACTAAGCCAGGCCCAAAGAAACATAGGTCCCATGGTTTCCCTTATTTGCAATAACTAGTATATGTCTGAGTCAAGCAGAAAAGGTCAGATAAGGTGATGTTAGGGAAATGAACCTTAAGATATGTATTCAAATGTTTTTTTCTTTCATGTGATTGTTTCAAACACACTTATAAGATGATTTCTTTGTTGCTTTGTATGTCCCTCCCCCACAGTATAACCCCTGCTTTCACTGTATTTGATGTCAGTATAATTTGTGGAGGGGAAGGGGAAAAACAAGTCGTTTAAATAGGGATAGAGGTGGACCCATTGCAACAATGTCATTATGTCTAAAACGAAATTTATAACTTTGGTGGGGGGGGGCGGGGAGGATTAGGTGGTGAGGGGGAGCCAAGGGAGGATGGGAAGGGATGAGAAGGGGAAACAAAGGAGGAGGCTACAATGCTTGATAAGAAATGTACTCATTACCTGGCCCATGTAATTGTATCCTCTCTGTACAGTATTTTCACAATAAAAAAAGTTAAAAAAAGAACTTCTCTCTTTCAATGACATAATTTCTCAATAGAAATTGTTGCTTCAAGTAACTGAGTTCATTTTGGGGATTCATTAGGGAATCATGACCTAAACTGAAACTGTTAAGGTAGTATATCACCTACAAAGTTGTTTTATGGATGAGTACACTAAGTTTCTCCAATCACAGAGAAAATATGAAGGTTGACTCCCTTGTACTAGAGATGAGGTTATTAAGCTGAAATACTTGTTCAAAATGCCTGTCACATCGAAATTATACCTACAATTGAGAATTCTGAGATCTGTCTGGGGTCCTTTCCAATATCATTTGCTACCTTGCCAAATTCCACAGTGGTTAAATATCTAATATTGCTATAATACTCCAAATGTATTTTTTGGTGTTGCTAGGATTTAAACTCAGGGCTACGTACTTACTATATTGGCATTCAATTATTTGAGCCATGCTTCAAGCCTTTTGTTCAGTGGCTCTCTTTCTACCTGATTCTGCCTAAGCCAAGATTCTCTTAATTCATGCTTCCTGCCATTTCTGGAGTCACAAGCAGCTACCACCAAGTTGATATACCTTCCATTGAGACAGAGCCATCATGGCAGGTTTTTCTGGTCTGGTTGACCTGCAACCAAAAATTCTCTGATTTCAGCCTTCTAAATATCTAGGATTACATATATGTGCCACCCGTACAAAGTATTTCAAATGGATAGTTGTTTTGTTTTGTTTTTCCAAAAAATAATGGCTAAATATAATGATAAAAGTAGAAAAAACAGTGGAATAAATATTATTACTATTAGTAATAGTATTAAATACAGAAAATGTTAAAAAGCTGAACGTGGCACTATGGCTCAAATAATAGAGCGCTAGCCTTGAGAACAAAATGTCATAGACAAAATTTAGGCCCTGAGTTCAAGCCTCATAATCAACATTCTCTCTCTCTCTCTCTCTCTCTCTCTCTCTCATTCTTTCTCTCTCTCTCTGTCTGTCTCACACACACACACACACACACACACACACACATTTGTTTGAAACTATATACTCTGACTTAATGATTAAGTGTTTAATATATGTCTTCTTTACTTCTTTCAACCATGACTGCCTAGTTAAGTATATAGCACCAATACTTAGCACAGTATTTTATGGATGATTACAAACAAAGATGAATTAATAAAATTAATTAGTGCCACTCTTTTTTCTTGGTACCCAAGGTTCAAGGGCAACTTGGCATAAAGCTATATACCTTATCCCTGCAGGCTTGCGTTACCTGCTCTGCTCAAAGGAAGTACACTATGCATAAATGTGAGCCATTCAACATAATGTAATAATATCTTACATGTAATTAAATTTTCATAATACTCATTTACAAAAGTAAACAAGTGATATTTTATTTAGCTTAATATGCCCTAATTACTATAACTTAAGAAAAATGAGATCTCTTTCATTAGTTTAGTATGTTGAAACTAAGGTTTAAAAAAATCTAGGAAGTGGTGGTATGACTCAAGTGGCAGAGTGCTCGCCATGAGCTGAAGAGCTCAGGGACAGCACCCAGGCCCAGAGTTCAAGCTCCACCAACAAAAAAAATCTAGTGTGCTGTGCTTACAATATACTTTAGTTTGAACTAGCCATATTTCATATACTCATTTTTCATATAGCTACTAGTGACAACATGGGAAACTTGACTTACATTAGGAGTTGATGTGATCATTAGTATTTCAAGTATTTCAAACACTACAGGTATTAATATAAAGTTTTCCAAAATAATCTTTGTCATAGAAAATATTATACCTTCTCATGGCTGAAACCCAGAGAGGCTAATACTATTAAGAATCAAGCAGCCACCTTGCTCTCAATATTATTGTCTTTCCACTCAAGATATTCCAGCATCGTTTTATATTCATCATGTAAACTTCTCTCATGGCATAAATGAGTCTAGTTAGGATCAGGCTTAATGAGCGTTTATAAATTTTCATGGCCTTTTTACATGATTTTTGACCAGTAGGTTTAAAGATTCATAATAAATCCTTATTATTTAGTTTGGAAATCAACTTGATTATTGTACAACCTAGTACCCTGGCTGAAATAAAATTCCAATTAGCTTCTGGTCATTCAATACTCATTTGTAGAGGATGTCAGGTAGCATGGAGATGGCTCTGACTATCTCTGACATTGTCTGTTTTCTAGTGCTGTAACAGAGCACTATAGACTGGAAAACATAATGAACAGAAATCTATTTTGCTCACAGTTCTAAATGGCCAGATCAACATTTGGGGAAGAGCCTCTTAGAAGTGACATTACAGAAAACCAATGAGAACTTGGAGATAGAGAGAACATTGAGTCAAATGGATTCTTGGTGTCCAAAGCACATCACTACTACAGTAATGGTCCATTCATAATGGCTTTGCCTTCAGAATTTAATCATTTCTCAAAGGTCCAACTCTTATTATTATCTCAATGGCAATTAAACTTCAACAGGAATTTATGGTGTTGACATTTTTACTATAGTGAACTTATACTCTGACAGAGCAGGTGGAAATTTAGACTTCTGAAGCAACAAAGATTTATTCCACTGACATGAACACAGTATACATTGGCCACACGTGGAAATCAAATATAATTTCACCTGCTAGTGAGGAAAGAACTCTACAAGTGATTGGGAGAAATGAGTGGATAAACACTAGGACCAAGAAAACTGTGCTCCCTGTACTCAGCTGCTTCAAAGGGTAAGGAGGGGTCCATGACCTGGTAGGGATGGAAACCTGAGAAATCATTCTGCTAAAGGCACAAGGAGGTGGAGAGTTCTTGGCTTGAGGGTACTGTAGTCAAATGCAAAAGGCCAAGGTGATTACAATTAACATATTTCCATTTTGAGACTTCTCCCCAACCCTTTTAACCCATATGGTTTTGATAATTATTTTTAAATGGAAATTCGAATAGCAGCAGGCAGTAAGTATTTGAATTAAGACTTCATATTGAGAAGCTCTATGGGGCACTTGGCACGTTTTATTTCCTCCTCCAAATAAACCAGAGGGGAAAGCTGCCATTTCTAATCTTAATTGTAGGCATACTGCTCCTTCTCATTCTGTCCATTATTTCTGTAGAAGATGGGAAAAAAGGCCAGCTGCTCACTCCATTCTCCATTTTCACTCCACCCCCCAGCCTCACACAGACTAAGTATTTATTTGAGGTAGAGTTGGATTATATATAAATAACCACAGGTCATTGCAATAAAGGCTCATAGAGAGTCAGTCTTAAGAGTAGTTCAAAAGTACCTACTGAATAGTGGCTATCTCCTAATAAATTAGAAGTATCTGACTAATCGTCCCAAGTTGATATACATTACGAGACTACTGTAAATGCTGGGCTACAAAAAAATTTTCATAAGCTTACAGAACATGTGGTATGGGTGAGAGATTTCAACAAATATCCTTTAATTTTCAGAAAGGATTATGTTTTTTTCCACATATACATTTAGACATTTATATATATATATATATATATATATATATATATTCCTGCTATTTTTCTTTTATAAAATTTATTTTATTATAAAGATGCTGTTCACCTAAGATATGTATTTAAATTTTTTTTCTATCATGCATTTGTTGCTAATGCATTTATAAGATTATTTCTTTGTTGCTTTGCATGTCCCTCCCTCAGAGTATAACCCCTGCTTTCACTGTATTTGATGTCGGTATAATTTGTGGAGGGGAAGGGGAAAGATAAGTTGTTTAAATAAGGATACAGGTGGACCTGTTGCAACAATGAGAAGTACAAGTTGTCATGTCGCAAACGAACTTTACAACTTTGGTTGGGGAGGGGAGGTTGGGTGGTGGGGCAGGTGGAGGGTGGGAAGGGATGGGAAGGGTAAGAAATGTACTCATTATCTTGCCCATGTAATTGTAACCCCTCTGTACATTATTTTCACAAAAAAAAAATAAAGATGCTGTTCAGAGAGGTAACAGTTACACAAGTAAGGTAATGAGTACATTTCTTGTGGAGCATTATTACACCCTCCTTTCTTTTTCTCTTACTCTTGCTTCCCTCCCCCACCTCTCCCACTTGCTCCCCATCTGCTATTTTTATTAATTTCTTTATTTTACTTCTATTCAGATGACAAATGTCGTATCACAGTATGTTTTACTATTATCTTTAAGTAGTTTTACAAAGGAGTTGCCATCTAACAAAGCAGTTTATGGATACAATATATTTTGATCAATAGACATTTAATAAGCATGGTTATTTTTAAACAACATTGCTTTCTCAAATCTGACTTGGAAATTCCCATGCTAAATTTCAACTTAAATCCTTCCTTTAACCAAGAAAAACAAAAAGCTAGAAATCATTGATAGAGGAAAGAATTCTATGGAGAGAGTAAAATGTCTACTTGAGCGATCCCTAAGTGATGACTTTGGGAAAATTGTTTAGTTTCTGGATATTTTTTCTTTTCTTTTCTTTCTTTCTTTTCTTTTTGCTTAGAGTTGTAACAATTGATGTTTAATTAATAGAGCTCGCAAATTAAGTAATACCACCTACATGAAGTACTTTGCAATTACTTCCCCTTTTCTTCCTAGTTATTGTGACAATATCTTTTGGTGAACAGAAAGGATAATTTTGGAAATTTGGTTTCACGGCTTCCTAAGCCTTCATAAAGAGATGGATAGTATAAGTCACATCCCAACTGACCTCTGTGTTCATGGAAGAACTAATTGTAATGGTTTTGGTTTCTAGTACCAATATAATGTTTTTACTGCCTTCCACATAATTTCAAGGGCATATGTGAATTTTTTCCTTTCTTATCTTCTGCTGCCTGGGCAATATTGACATCTAAATAAATGTGACTAATACAGGAAAAAGGAACACCACATCATTCCAGCCACGCATCCATTCTCTTCTCTTCTGCAGAAAAATGTACAAGATTGAAACTCCCAGCTTGCTCCTGCTGTAATTCTTTGAAATAGAGACATATCAAAGGACTAGTTAAGGGATAATATGTACTCTAACTGAAGTGAAGTAAGGATCTCTTGGAATCTTGTCAAACGAAGCAGTTTTTTAAAAAAGACTGAGGGAATGCTGATAATCACAGAAAGAAGAACATTTCTGTGAAGACATTATCCCGAAGGAATGTTGGTAGCAGCTGGGAATTCCTTACCCTTAGATTAAATTGCTTCTACCACTACCCACATATGCTTACTCACTGTTTATTTTTTCTACCAGCATTATGCAAAAAGTGACAGCTAATTAAAAGGAAGATGACTCACTTGTAAAAGTCTTGCTTTGGGTAAATAGAGAAATTTTAAGATGAATTATCATGCAATTACCTTTACCAAGACGTTAGATAATAGTAGCATAAGGAACAGTAATTAGAATCAATATAGGTTGTAAAAGATAGTTAGGAAAACCCACATAATTAGAACAATTAATGACACTGTCTAAAAGAACTCCAATAGGTCAACTAATTAATTTATCTAACTGTGCACAATAATGAATAAAGCCCTGGATTTCAAATATATTGGATTAAGTTCAGGAAATCTTCAGAAAGTATCTTTTCCAGGATGGGACTGAAAGCTACCTATACAATACAAAATTGACAATTGTTCAGGAAATTAATGAAAGTAATGTTCCAAAGTTTATTGCCTATAATATGAAAATATGAGTGAGTGGAGCAAAGACATTTTAAATCTTAAAACAATGTAATGACTAAGCATCCATGGATGTAATCCTAGCTACTCAAAAGGCTGAGATCTGAGGCTATGATTTGTAGCCAGGGTAGGAAGCATCAAAAAAAGCAAAAATGGAACTGTGTCTCAAGTGGTAGAGTTTTAGCATTGAGCAAAATGGTCAGGGACAACACCTAGGGCCTGAGTTCAAGCGCCAGAACCACACACACACACACACACACACACACACAACAACAACAACAACAACAACAACAACAACAGAAATAAAACAGTCTGACTTAATTCCCAGTTTCTCATAAATACACATGGACCTACATCACTAAAGTTCTGAATGAAGTAGGGGGAAAGGTAGTTCTTACAACATTACTCTATATGCATGAAAATCATAGTTGTGACTCATTAGTTGATTTATGTTGGATAATAACTTAATTTTCCTAAATTTTACTTTTTGGAATGCAAAATGGGGACCATAGTGCCTGTCTAATTTACAAGTTTGAATTGTTGATATGAAAAGACTCAAAAATGTTTGACTTTGTGTTTGATACCTGTTAAGTCCTAAGTTTTATCCAATCATCTCTATGCCAGAGCAAGACCGGGTTAGAGAGAAGCCAAAGCATACCATCTGCCATCTATTGTAGTCTACTTCGCTTCATAATTTACATCTCAGTCCATTTCTCCAGTATATTTTAAATAGAATCAGCTTCATTGTATTATAGATACTGATTTCATGAGACTGGAAGAAATGTTACTAGGTACACTTCTGTTCGTTGTCTATTTTTTCTTTTCCTCTCCAAGGAAAGCCTGGAACTTTTGTTTGCAGCCTCCTAAGTGATGATCCATTGGCTCTGCTTAGCCCTATGCAATGCTGTTATAAAAGAGAATTGTTGCTTACAGTATCACAACTCGTTAGCTAATAGGAGCCACTTTGAACACAGGACTAAACATGCAGGGGTTGTAGCCTTCATAATAGTAGCCATGGTGATGATGATGGTAGTCATAGTATTGATGTCAGGGATTGTGTGATGATTCCATTAATGATCACGATGATGATGATAGTCATCCTAATGAAAGAGACTGTGCTCATGGTGATAAAGTTAGTCATAGGGACAGGGATGATAGTGGTGATGTTACTAGTGATGATAGGTGTTCATGATGTTGATGTGAGGATAACAGTGAAGTGTGACATTGCTACTAACCATGAAGATAATAGATGTGGTTCATATATATATATATATATATATATATATATATATATATATATATATATATATATAAAATGCTGTACGGATGGGTTACAGTTACATGAGTAACGTAATGAGTACATTTCCTATCAAGCATTGTTACCCCTTCTTTGTTTTTACCCCTCCCTCCCTTCCATCACCACTTCCCCAACTCCTCCTTCCCCACCCCAAAGTTCATTTTCAACATAGTGTCTTGTACATCTCATTGTTACAATGGGTGAACCTGTATCCTTGTTTTAGCATTTTGTTATTTCCCTTCCCCTCTCCAAATTAGAAAAATGTATATACAAGATCTACCTGAACATTACAACTTTGGCAGGGGGGAGATGGGAAGGGATGGGAAAGGGAAACAAACGAGGAGGGAACAATGCTTGATAAGAAATGTACTCATTATCTTGCCTATGTAATTGTAACCCCTCTGTACGGTATTTTCACAATAATAAAAAAAAGATCTTCCCCCATGGTATAATCCCTTTTGTCACTGTATTTGATTCAAGTGTCCTGCATCATGTATATACATTTTTCTAATTTTGGGAGTGGAAGAGATATAACAAAATGTTGAAATAGGTTCAGGATGATCTATTGTAATAATGATATGTACAAGACAGTTATGTTGAAAATGAACTTTACAACTTGGGGGGGCATGCGGGAGGAGGGATGGAGGAGGGATGGGGGGGAGGAATTGGGGAGGGGGGAAGGAAGGGATGATAGGGAAAATACAAAGGAGAGTTTAACAATGCTCAATAGGAAATGGATTCATTACCTTCCTCATGTAACTATAACCCCTCTGTACAGTATTTTCACTCTAAAATATTTATTAAGAAAAAAAGATGCAGAAAACTGGAATCAAATATAGTGAAAATAGGGGTTATACTATAGGGGAAGAACATTCAAAAAAATCACATAATACATTGTAAGTACATTAAAAAGAATAGCAAGAAAGATAAAATCTCTTGTGTCTGTATCTTGGGGTTCATTTTGATTTTTCCTAAAGTTTTATAACTTTCAAACTTTTTTCTAAATTGCATCTTTTAACTATCAGATAAATATTTGCTTAACAATGATTTATTTCTTTTTACAGAGTAGAACACTAAGAATATTTGGAGATGAGAAAAAAGCCAAGAGTCAGGTAGTTTTACTTTGGAATTCTATTTCTGATCCTTCCTAACTGTACAACTGAGCAAACATTTTTAGTCTAGTTTCTTCATCTTTAAGAAAGTGAAACTAATATAAAGATCATTTCCAGAATTTTATGGGAATGTAAATATATTTTATTTAACTTTAAAATATTATGAGATGGGGGAGCGTCCTCCTTTTCCTCTTTACCTCTTCTTCCACCTCTTACTTTTCCTCCTTTTCTTTCTTCTTTTTAATAGTATCTTCTGTTTTTCTTAGTGCTGTTTTTCTTAACTCAGGCTATCATAACATAATTCTGTAGACTAAGTGGCATATACACCATGTAGTTATCATAACTCTGATGATGTAGAATTCTAGGTTTCCTTTAACCTAATAAAGATGACACATGAAATTAACTATTTGACTTCTGTAGTTGGCTGATGGGTAAATTGGGGACTGCTTGTAAAGACTTCCATGTTGACCATTAAGGAACAGCTGTGGTTTCTTGAAATTAAGTAAGAGTATTTCACAGCACTGAAAAGATCTTAACCCCATCCTAAGAAAGTTCAATGTCTGTAGAATTCTATAATCCTTATATTGTCATTCACTTTTAATCTTGCTGAAACTCTATCAAACTTAAGTCATATGAGAATCATTTCCTCTATTTCAAACTAGTGTAATTCCCCTGAGTAAATGGGAATAGATCTCAACTTCTAATATATATAGAAACACGCACACACTCTCTCTCTCTCTACATATATATATATATATATATATATATAATATAATATATATATATATATATATTTAACCAGTGCTTGAACTCAGGGCCTAGGTGCTGTCCCTGACCCTCTTTGTGCTCAAGGCTAGTGCTCTACCACTTGAACCACAGCACCACTTCCAGCGTTTTCCTGAATAGCCTATTGGAGATTAGAGTCTCATGTACTTTCCTGCCTAGGCTGGCTTCAAACTATAGTCCTCAGATCTCAGCCTCCTGAGTAGCTAGGATTCTAGGAGTGAGCCATTGGCACCTGGATTAGAAACAAAATATTTGTATCCAGAAGAAATAACTTAGTTGTCGGTTCACAGGTTTACACTCTTGAAAGTATTTTTGGGATTAAAGAATGAAAACAGGTAATCCTGCTGAAAATTAAGCCAAGGGGAACTCAAAAACCTTTGGTGGATTTTAGTCAGAGTTTGAAACTCATGTGTTCTGATGATTTGAGGACTCCTGCAGAAGGCCTCTATCACACTGAGAAAACCTGAACTTAAATCCTTCATTTTATCTTATTTTCATGAAAAATGTAGCATAATAGCCAGTGATCAAGAGAGTCAAATCAAATATGAAGATTACAGAATTCACATTTATTCAAATTCCTCAGCTGAGCCTATCATGAAAAGAGTTAGTTGTAATCACATCAAGTCTCTGCTTCATGCCTATGCAGTTTTTTGAATTGCTACCATTATTATTATTATTATTATTATTATTATTATTATTATTATTATTATTATTCCATTTTTATGCCATTTCTAGGGTTTGAATTCAGGTCCTGGGCACTGTCCTGAGTAGCCATTTGTGCCACAGCTTCACTTCCAGGTTTTTTGGTTTTTAATTGAACATAAGTGTCTCACAGACTTTTCTACCCAGGCTGGTTTCTAACCATGATACTCAGCCTCCTGAGTAGCTAGGATTATAGGCATGAGCCACTCATGAATGGCAATACACTTATTCTTATAGACACAATTGATGGCTTGACTAAAAATTCACTGAAGCAAAGAGATTTTGAACTTGTCACCCCATGAAGCTGACTTCAGAGTTAAATCCTTTGGATTTAAATTTTGGCCTCTACACATTATCTTTACAATCTCAACCTTCCAAGTAGCTGAGATGACAGTTGTGAGATCCTGGTGGTTGGCTAACATCTGGTTTAAGTGAATGATTGCATATACTTTGTTTGAATTCTGCTGTTGCTGTGGCTTTGTTCTGCCTCAGTGGACTCTTGAGTTTTCCTAACCTTGAGCTGATCCATCTTATTTAGGATTAGTTCACTTTTTATTAGTTATCATTATTATTATTATTATTATTAGTAGTAGTAGTAGTAGTAGTAGTAGTAGTAGTAGTATTTCTGGTACTGTAGTACTGTTTGAACTTAGAGCCTTAGGCTTGCTACATTGAGCAATGTGCCTGCTCTAACTTTTAGTTCTTACTGCTTTTATTTGTGTATGTGAAGGCATGCTATCTTTATTTAACAAAATAACTTTGGCTGGGCATTGCTCTTTACTCCCCACTACTCCCCACTTCTCTTCTGGAGAAGAGAAGTTCAAATTCAGACTCCATGCACCGTCTCAATGAGTAAGCCAGAGATGGTGGTGCACCTGTAACCCCAGTTATTCAGGAGCTATTAGGCAGGAGGACCTCTGGGAAAAATCTAACACCCTACCTGAAAAGTAGCTTAAAATAGCAAAATGGTGGCAGGAAACATGGGTCAAGTAGTTGAGTGACTGCCTAGCAAACAAACCCTTGAGTCCAAGCCCCAGTTTGTAAAACAAACAAAACAAAAATAAGATACTCTTTCTGTACTGAGTAGCTGTTTTATTCTCATTCTGTTTTCAAATTGTCTTTGTCCCCTTGTAAATTATTTGTTTGGTCTGATCCTTGAAAGGAAATCTTGGATAGTTAAACTGGCAAAAACAATGTTGGGTTGAACCCTGGAACAATAGTCTTTATAAATACTAATTTGGCAGAAGTAAAAGGAATAAACCACATGCTTTTGTGTGGTAAGTCTTCTATGATTAGTGCATGTCATGGAACAGAAGAACATGGCAGATTCCTGAGGTCTTCTCTGACACTCTGCTTCCTCCTCAATGCCCAGAGAGTTTTTGTTTTAATTGTGAGAATACCGTACAGAGGAGTTACAATTACATGGGCAAGATAACAAGTACATTTCTTATCCAGCATTGTTGGGCCTCCTCTTTGTTTCCCCTTCCCAGAGAGTTTTATCTCAGCTTACTTCATTTCACTTGGTGTTAAATGGAACAATGATCTATTGTCACATCTGGTTTTGTCCCTTTTACTCCCCTAAGTTACCTACTCGATTATCATAAACTTTTGTTGATTTTCGAGTCCTTATATATTATGTATCAATTCACATATAAATAGAAAGCAGTTATTAATCATCATTATTCATAGATTACATATAGTCATGCTTAATGTCTGTGAACAGGTTCTTTCTTAAAACAATAGCTGGAATATCTTATACCACATGACATCACATTTATACATATTCTTCTTATTTTTCCTTATACATTAAACTATCTGTAGATGATTTATGATAGTTAGTGTTGTTCAATGGCTATGTGAACAGTTGCCATTCAATAATATTTAGGGAAGGATGTCAAGGAACAAAGTCTCTATATGTTCAGAGTGAAGAAAATTTGTTTCATATAATCTCAATCCATGGATAGTTGAATTTGTGGATAGAAGCCTGATGTTGATAGATGAATATATGTGCATATTTATACACATTAAAAAAAATACAACCTATCTTTTTCCAAAGAACCTCAATATAGTGCCCTAATCTTTTGTGTCTGGTCCTCAACAGTCCCAACTGGTAGAAGCATCTTCTGGAGCTAAAATCTAGAAAGGCAAAAGTCCATGATAAAGTATGCAACTCAATTCCAGATATAGGAAAGATGTAACAATGATTTTATTTCTGAATATATATGACTATCGTTTTTTATATTTTCTAAGTTTTTATTGTAAAATACTGTACAGAGGGGTTACAGTTACATGAGCAAGGTAATGAGTACATTTTTTATCCAACATTGTTGCCTCCTCTTTTGTTTTTCCCCTACTACCATTCCTTCCTTTCCACCTCCACAACTACACTCCCTCCCACCCTGCCTAAATTGTAATGCTTGTTTTTCAACATAGTGTCTTGTAAATCTCATTGCTACAATGGGTCAACCTATTCAAACATTTTGTTTTTTACTTTCCCCTCCCCAAATTATACCAACATCAAATACAGTGAAAACAGGAGTTATACTGTAGGGGAGGAATATACAAAGCAACCAAAAAAATCACGTTGTACCTTATAAATACTTTAAAAACAATAGCAAGAAAGAAAAAAATCTATTTGTGTCCATATGTTGGGGTTTATTTTGCTTAACTTCACCTTATCTGGTCATATATGCATAGCTTTTGACATTTTCTACTTGTCCCAGACATATACTAGTTATTGTAAATAAGGGAAACCATGACACCTATGTTTCTTTGGGCCTGGCTTACTTCACTTAAGAATTATAAGATGCTACAGTTGAAGAGGGTCCAAGATAGAACCAACATTTTATGCTTTAAGGAAATGAACTCCAGATGGAGAAAGTAGCTTCATCTTTCTACTGTCAAAGGTATTCTCTACTACCTGGCCTAGACTTGTATACAGCATATTGAAAATCTAACAGTACTTCTAGGAAATTACAAAGAATAGTTAATTATGCAGAAACACATAAGTAAACATAGACACACTATGTACGCAAGCATGGATTAACATAAGACATTTACAGTACCTAAAATGTATTTTATTTTAAATCTAGAATAGGCATGGGTCAGTTGCAAATAATCTTATCTAAATCTGTTTGCAAATCCCTAATTAAAACCAAGAACATAGGCAGCTACACAAAATATTGTCTTGTGGTATTACACTCAGTAAAGGATTAATTAGATTAAAAGATTCTAAGACTGATTCAAGGAGAAAAGAAGTGATAATTTGGGAAAGTATGAAACAGAATTATCCTTACCATATTTCTTGTCTAACAAAAGTTTTAATTATCTCTTTCAGCCAAATGTAAAAGTACCTTTTCAGTTTAAAATATCTCCTGAGGGAAGAAATAAAAATTGTGCTGCGCTGCAATACATATATAACATAGGAGAATATCTACCACACAATTGAAATATAAACATAAATTAGTGATGTAACATCACAGATAATGTGTCAATCAAATGATCCTATTTTTTCTGAAACTCAGACATCATTTACTAATTTATATGCATATTTTATTCTAAGATATAAAAACAAAAGCAGAGAGTGATATCCGTAGGCAGTGGAATAGGGGATCCCTGATTATCACTTTTGCCACAGAGACATTGAGTGAACCCCTGCATGTGGATTGATTCTCTCTAGAGAGAGCAAAAATCTACATGAAAGATGTCTGTACACCTGAGAAAACACCTGCATCTAATGAATAGAAAATTCAGAAATACCCTTATGAACTGATACTACGTTAAGAATTGCACCTTTAAGGCAAGATATGTATATATACCTCACACCTAAAATCCTATCTGTTGTGAAAGCTGAGTCCTGGAGAATCATACATTGAAGCCCACTAGGGGAAAAAATTCTAAGACTCTATGTCCAATTAAGAAGAAAATGTACTGGAGTTGTAGATCGAATGGCAGACTAAGCAACGAAGCCAAGTAAGAATTGAAGGCTCTGAGTTTAAGAAAAACAGCAACACCTTACATTCTGAGAAGGGGAGAATCTCAACCCGCAACTTGTTCACAAAGATAGATATATAATTGGCAATTCTTTCCTAAAGACTGGTCCTTTAAACCACTGGACTTGAAGAAAGGCTGTGAGAGGATACTCCCAAGCATAATGTGAGCATATTTCAGTAGCACAACCAGCAGCTTTACCCCCGGGATCAAACCAAATTACCACTTTCTCCTTGGATGGGTTTTCGGCAACTCTCTGTAGCCACGATCATTACCAATCTAATAACTACAGGTCAACATAACATACAAAGAATAAACTTCCTCCAGCCTAAACAGGAAAAGCAATACTTCCTGTACTTACTTTCCCAGCTTGCTATAGCCATAATTCCAGCCTTACTATCATCCTGTGAAAAGAGGTTAGAAATATCTGTTTGTAGCAACAAGATGGCAGCATTCTCTTTTGTCTTCTTCCCTAGATGGTGCCTAACATTATTTGTTATAGTATTTCCTTTGCAAGAGAATGAGACTTCCTCAAAACTGAGAGGAAAAGGAGGACCTTGCTGTGTCTTCTTCATTGGTTTACAGTAATCCCAGACCAGCAGGTTTCTATTGTAAAGAGATTCTGAGTCTTCTCCTTGCTCAAACAAAATAGTGTGCCAACTCTGTATTGTCTCTCCTGGCCTGCTTGAGCAAAGGATCCATATCTCTAAAGTCTCTGTATGCATGAATTGAGCAGCGTGCTTCACCTGAATGATGGGATCCTGAATCACTGAGCTAGGGAGGACATTGGAACTCTGTACTCCTAGGCAAAACAGTGACTTGTAGTCCTACAAAAATTTAGTAGCCTTCTTCCCAGTTTCAACATCAGCTGTTAAATCAAGAGAGAGTAAATGCACATGTCTTTGTCTCTACTAGAAAACAAGGGAAGGGAACACTCCTATAGTGCTCCATTGTTCTCAATGGCATCCACCAGGGCTGCCTTCTATCATACCTTGAAATTCTGTAACTCCTGGTTGCTGCTTAGGACAAAAGCTTGTCTCAGCACAAAAAATTAGAAATACCTGTAATTTATGTTCAGGTTTATTAGAAAAAAGTATCTCTGACACAAGAGCAGTCTTACAAGAATAGGAGAGGTGGCACTCTTGTTCACTAGAAATCAACCAAAGAGTAAGAGAAAATGAATAAATAGGAAAGAATATTCCAATAAAATATCAAAATAAATCTCTAGAACTTACCTGAGAGTGAATTTCTTATAAATTAATTGATGTTTAAAAATTATCTATGAATAATTGCACAGTGGAGTTTCATTTCAACAATTTTGTTTATAAGGACAAAGCATCTTGATCAACGTGATCTCATTTGTAATTCTCCCTAAACTCTCCTAACTTCACCCATGCAAATTTCCTAGTTTCTTTTCAAATATAGGCCTTGAATATTATGACTTTTTGCCCACCCTTTCTCTCTCCATCCTTCTACTCCCTCCCTTTGAAAACCTTCTTGATACCATAAGTTCCAGCTTCCTGGTATTCATTTTGTTAAACAATAATTATTCAAAGGAGTTATACCATTGGAATCCTCACCCACACATACAATAGTGGATATGTTTGTGCTTATATGTATTACTGCAACAGGGAATTCTAAAACTTCATTGTATTGATACAAACAAAAATAGAGGATTAAGGCCAAACGCCCAGTGGCTCATGCCTAAAATCTTAGCTACGCAGGAAGCTGAGATCTGGGAATGGTGGTTCAAAGCTAGCCCAGGCAGGAAAGTCCATGAGGCTCTTATCTCCAATTAACCACAAGAAACACAAAAGTGATTCTGTGGCTCAAGTGGTAGAGAGCTTGTCTGGAGCTGAAGAGCTCAGGGACAACACCAGACTCAGAGTTCAAGCCCCATGATCAAAAAACAAAAAAACAAAAAAACCTAAAACAACAACAACAAAACACACACACAGAGGATTAGAAGATGTATCTGAGAATTTCAGCCAAGAGACAATATTGCAAAATGTACTAAACAGAAATCATTGTGTTGTAAAATACAACTGACTGAAAATACTCCAGTAGAGGAATACAACAACAAACTAGAGAAAAGAAAAGAAAAGACTACAAAACTTTAAGACATTCCACGCAAATCTGAAAAAATAAAAGATTAAAAACAACTAAATTAGCCTAAAATAATTGTGGAGAATTTATATATATATACACACACTAAATGGAGAAGAGAGACAGTAAGGGATTGGAAAATAATTAAGAAAATAACTCTAAGAAACAATAAAAATGGTGTCCTCAGAATTAGTTAGCAATCAAAATTAATATACTCTAAATGGAATAAAATAAAACAAAATAAATATATGAATCATCAAAAACCAAACTTCAGAGAACAGGGGAAAATGGTGAAGTTTGCAAAAGTGATGAAAGTTAAGTCATTATTAGCCAAAAATAGTTCACTATTGTAAAAATGTGTTTCATATGTTATATAAGTGTCATTGTAACAGTATAGGAAAAACACATATAATTCTGTGAAAGATAATGAAAAGTCTGTCAGGTATGGTGGTTCATGCCTGTAATTCCAATACATTGGAGGCTGAAGTAGGAGAACTGCAATTTTCAGGTCAGCTTGGGCTATATAAAGCAAATAAAATGATAATTAAAAATCCTTGCTCTGAAATGTAAGTTAATTAATTTATTCAAACCAATGTAACAGCAATACTCATAAGCAATATATCGGAAATTAACTGTACAACTTGGAGCTTGAGAGCTTGTTTGGGGGTTCTAGCAGGGGAGAAGACCGGTCCTCCTCTCTCAGGGATGGTCGTTCTCTTCGACCGAGCGCGCAGCTTCGGGTGGGACGCACAAGTAGCGGTGAGGGAGGAAGGGGACACCCGCCTAGCCAGCCAGATCAACCGAATCAACCCTGGCGATCAATGGGGTGACAGATGTCGCAGCCAGATTGCCCTCACATCCTAACTGTACAACTTGGGAGCGGTTGGGGTGGAGGGAAAGTGGGAGAAAAATGAGGGAGGGGATAACAAGTTAAACAAGAAAGGTACTTTCTACTTTACATATGCAACTGTAATCCCTCTGTATATCAGCTTTGCAATAAAATTTTTTTAAAATATTCATGAAGTGGTGTCAAGTAGGGGTTGATGGCTCATCTCTATGGTCCTAGCTACTCAGGAGGCTGAGATTTGAAGATCACAGTTCAGAGCCAGCCCAGGAAAGAAAGTTGTGAGACTCTGATCTCCAATTAAGAACCACAAAACCAGAATGGGGCTGTGGCTCAACCTATAGATTGGTGCTATCCTTAAGCAAAGAACGCTTACAAACAGCACCCAGGCCCTGAGTTCAATCCCAAGAATCAGCAAGAAAAATAAACAAATGAAAATGGTAAAGGGCCAGCACTGCCAGTGGCTCATGCCTGTAATTCTAGCTATTCAGCAGGATCGGGGTTCAAAGTCCGCCTAGGAAGGGATGGGAAGGGGAAACAAAGGAGGAGGCAACGATGCTTGATAAGAAATGTACTCCTTATCTTGCCCATGTAATTGTAACCCATCTGAATGGCATTTTCACAATAAAAAATTATTTTACTTTCCCAGCCAAAAACAAATAAACAGCCTGGGCAAGAAAGTCCATGAAACTCTTGTCTCCAATAAACCACTAGAAAATTGGAAGTGACGCTGTGGCTCAAGTGGTAGAGCGCTCGTCTTGAGCTGAAAGAGCTCAGGGACAGCACCCAGGACCAGAGTTCAAGCCCCATGACCAAAGAAAAATATAAACATAAAAATAAAAAAGCAAATGAAGTGGTTAACTGAAGAAATATAAATCATATTTAAAAAGAGATGTTATTTGAATGGACATGTATAGTCTGAAAGGTGAAGTACACGAAAGGATATTCTACACATTGAAAAGCATAGAAAGCAGAAATAGCTAGACTTATGTCAGTAAAAAGAGATAAAGAAGATCTTTGTATTTTGATAAAGGAAGCAATTTCCCCAAAAGATAAAATGATTACACTTATATACAATTATATAATCATTTTACACACATATAAAATGATTATACTTATATACATACACACATTTATACAACCTCAAAATCAGAATATTAATCTAAATAAAGGAAGAAGTAGACTTTTATACAATGATAGTAGGAGCCTTCAATATCCACTTTTCACATTGGACAGATCATCTAGACAGAAAAATCAATAAAAAAAATTGGGCTTGGATTGCACTTTAAAACAAATGCACCTAATATAGATATAGAATATACCCTCTAACAGCATCAGTACACAATCTCCTCAAGTGGACAGGAACATTTTCAAGAGCAGACCAGGTGTTGAGACACAAGAAAAGTCAGAACAAATTAATGAGGGTTGAAATCATATTAAGTTTTTTTTTTTGTTCACAATGGTATAAAAGTAGATATCAACAATGGAAGGAATCCTGAAAAAAAAATACATACATAGAACTTAAGCAACACATTCCTTAACAGCTACTATAGCAAATCAGAAATTTAAACGAAATGAAGAGTTTGAGAAATCAAATCAGAAAACAAACACACCCAAAATTATGAGTATGAATAATCAAAGTTATGATTATAAATAATATAAAGTATCTGGCATAGTCTTGAAAGGTACATTTGTAGTAATAAATTGTTAAGAAAAGAAGAAATATTTTAAATAAACAATCCAGGAGTTAAATAAAGAACAGTAAGCTGAAACTTACCTGAATAAAGGAAAATAACAAAATAAAACCAAACAAAATCCAGAAAAAATAAGAAGGGAAGGGATGGTAGGGGGAAAACAAAGGAGGATGCAACAATGCTCAATAGGAAATGTACTCTTTACCTTGCTCATGTAATTGTCACCCCTCTGTACAACAGTTTTACAAAAAAAAGTACAAAAAATAAAAAAAGATAAAATTAAACTTAATTTTTTTCAAAGAAAATATTTGACACTTAGTAAAATAACAAGAAACACTGAAACAGACATATGCATATATATGTAGATAGACACATACATTATATACAGATATACATGAAAATATAAATAAACCAATATTGTATTACGTTATATATATACATAGAGTGATACACATAAATATTGGAGAAGAGGAACAGAGGACGATGGAGATAATATTGAATAGATTGCTTAATGAAACCCACTAAAATCTGTTTTAAATACAGGGCAGGAAGGAGAGGGAATAGGAATAATCAAGGAGTTAATCTGATCAATGTGCAATATATGTATTGTTAAATATCATGGTGAAATTTCTATTAGAATACATGAATAAAAATAATATTATGGAAAAAAGAAAAAGCTGTTGAAATACTCAAGACACAGGGCTGGAAAATCATGAGTTTGAGGACAACCCAGATAAAACTAACAATATTCTGCTTCAAAACCCAAATATAATAAAAGGCGTGAGGCTATTAAAGAAGTTACCTAAGTAAGGATGTGAGAAGGGTGCGGTAAAGAGAAAGGAATAAAAGAGTTTCTTTCAAAGAAACAAGGTAGAAATATAGCTACCAGAGGCCCAGATCAAACTGTAATTAGTTTTACCTATACTAGAAATATTATTTCTAGTCATCTATTGGAATGCTAACTTAAATATTATTAGTTAACTATTATTAATATTTGTTATAATTTATTGATATAATTAATTAAATATAATTTAAAAATTGTTAAAGTGAATAAATGAAATCAATAAAAATTACATCAATTTGTTCAATTGGAACAAATCAAAACCCTAAAAAACTACTACATATAAAGGAGATTTTATAAAGTAGAAAAATATTACATTAGTCTTTTATGAAATCCTATAGTCTAATTTTAGAGTTTGTATGTTTTTCTCAATATTTAAATTACAAGAGAATCAAAATGTAGGCAAAGGTAGCAGAGCTAATAATTTATTAATAATGATATTGTAATAATATTATAACTCAACAAAAGTCATGAAGAGAATTACATTTGATGATATAAAATAACTGGTGATTTCAAATCAACCAGAAAAAAGTAGAATTGCCTGCCAGCAAACAGTTGGCTCTGAATTGAAGTCCCATAATTTAAGTGCCAATCAAAAAGTAAAACAGGGTTTGTCTTTACATTGGTTTATGACCATTTAAAAATTATGATGGATTTCATATGATATAACATAATTGATTTCAGATAAAAATTATGTACATGAAAGTATAAGTGGGGTATTTAAGATATCAGTCATATAAATGGAATGAATAATAAAGAGAATAATTAAACTGATTCATATGAACAACTTCCTGGTTAAAATTCCTACAAATAAAATATTCTTTTTTTAAATTCAACATTCAATAGCAAAATTTCCATGTGAATAACAGATGAATTTCTAAATTCAAACATTTCTTTAAATTTCATTGTAAAATGGACAGTGATAGGTCTTCTTCTAAATAAAGAATTGTGCTTTACAACTTTGGGGATGGGGGTGGGAGATGGGAAGGGGAAACAAAGGAGGAGACAACAAAGTTTGATAAGAAATGTACTCATTACCTTGCCCATCTAATTGTAACCCTTCTGTATGTTATTTTCACAATAAAAAACTATATATAAAACTTGAAAAAATCTGCTAAAAAAAAGAATTGTGCCTCTCAGTCTCTTAAGAAAATGTTGGCCTGTGTCAAGGAGCACTAAAGTTTCTCCTATTCCTTCCTGTAATGTTTTCATGGAATGTGTTTTTGTTTTGAGGTCTTTGATGCATTTGGAGTTGATTCTGGTGCATGGTGATATATAAGGATCTAGCTTTAGTTTTCTACAGGTGATTAAACAATTTTGCCAGCACCACTTACTGAATTTGGAATTGATATTCCTCCAGTGCTGTTAATTCTACTAAGAATTGTTTTTGCTATTCGAGGTCTTTTATTGTTCCATATGAATTTTTGGATTGCTTCTTCTATTTCATTGAAGAATGAGGTTGGAATATTGACAGGTATTGCAATGAAATTTTCTTAATAGAGACCCAGAAGTACAACAAATCAAAGAAAAGTTGGACAAATGGGATTGCATGAAACTGCAGATCTTTTTCAAGGAAAAGGCCATAGCTAGCACGATCAATAGAAAGCCCAGGAACTGGGAGAAGATCTTCAGGAGTCATACAATGGACAAGGGTTTCATATCTAAAATATACTTAGAACTCTGGGGCTGGGAAGGTGGCTCAGTGGTAGAGTGCTTGCCTTGCATTCCTGAGGCCCTGGGTTCGATTCCTCAGCACCACATAAGCAAAAAGAAAAAAAGCTGGAAGTGGTGCTGTGGCTCAAGTGGTAGAGCGCTAGCCTTGAGCTGAAGAGCTGAGGGACAGCGCCCAGGCCCAGAGTTCAGGCCCCACGACCGGACCCAAAAAAAAAAATTTTAAATATACTTAGAACTCAAAAAAACTAAATCCCCCAACAACAAATCCTCAAAGAAACAACTGCCCGATTAATAAATGGGATAAAGACTTAAAGAGAAACTTCTCTGATGAGGAAAAAAGAATGACCAATAGACACATGAAAAAATTCTCAACTTCTCTAGTCATAAAGAAATGCAAATCAAGACAATGTTGAGATTCCACCTCACCAGAGTTAGAATGGCTATAATCAAGAAATCTAATAAGAACAGATGCTGGAGGGGATGTGGCCAAAAAGGAACCCTACTGCATTGTTGGTGGGAGTGTAAACTTGTTCAACCACTTTGGAAAGCAGTATGGAGGTTCCGCAAAAGATTGCACATAGAGCTCCCTTATGACCCAGAAATCACACTTTTGGGCATTTACCCAAAGGATCACAAACAAGAATATACCAAAGCTACCAGCACAACTATGTTTATCGTAGAATTATTTATCATAACTAGGATATGGAAGCAATCTCAATGCCCCTCAGTAGATGAATGGATCAAGAAAAAGTTATATATATATATATATATATATATATATATATATATATATATAAAGGTAGGAGGTAACAATGCTAGCTACAGAATGTACTCATTACCCTACTCATGTAACTGTTACCCCTCTGTACAACATTTTACTATATATATATATATATATATATTAAAAATAATTTTAATTGACCAATAAAAAGCAAACTACACTCACTTAATAAACAATCATAAAATACTGAATTAACACAAATATGTATTTGATTTATAAAGCTTTAAAGTAGAAATGTAATATTCCTTACCAAAAACCCTCAGCCACAAGTTTATTCAGAGAAAAATTGTTAAAATATATGAAGGTATAATTACATGTTTCATTTCATTCTCGAATTTTTCCCCAGCAAAATAATCAAAATTAGGGCATGTAGAGCCAACTCTTAGGTGCTTATGACATATGATTGTGGATTATATGCCATTTTTCCAGTTTATCTACATTAGCTCATTTCACCCACAGCACAAGTCTAAGCAAAACTATGACTGCCACGGCTACTGCCACTCCATTTTACAGATAAGAAAACAGAGACAAAAAAAGCAATAAACCAGCATTTAGTCTACTCTCCTTTTTCTTTGTGCTTTCTATTCTTACCACAATTTAATGTCTCTCTAGTAATTATCCATAATGGAAGATACTAAGTTATAATCAATCACTTTGTAAAATTTTAGAAGAAAAAAGGACATATGTATATATGTGCACATGTATGTATAAATACATTTGTGTGATTTTTCTAAGTGTTTTACATTTGGAGAATGATTGCCATAAATGTAACACAATCAGTGTATACACAATTGTTTGTCTTTGATTTTTACAGTGTCTTTAGATCCAAAGACAGCAAAACCCCATGCAATATATACTAGTTATAAAATTTACATTCATTCTGTCTCCTAAATTATTTATTTGCTTCTAGACTACTGATCTTTTAGTATCAATTTATGAGCATCATTTCTTAAGTAGTCTGGAGATTTGTGAGCCACCATTTAAAACTGAGTTTGATACACTTAAAAAGAAACACAGGTGATAATCAAAATACACCATCTAATAATCAGTTTACTGCAATGTACTTGTAGTGATTTATATCTATTTTATATGTGCCATAGTCAAACTACAGAATTGAGTGTCCTACAGAAAATCTTTTCCCTAATTTTGAATTCAATGACATTGCGTTGGTGTCATTAAAATTGTCATGGAAGTGATATTTTACTCAAAGACAGACACCCACATACCCTGCAGATCAGTGTGATTTATCATTTTGCTGATTGTATAGATTTAAGGCAGTGTTGACGAAAATGTCAATAAAGTAAAAATAAATTTAAACTTATGAGGTCTGTATCCTTTACATTAGGAATATCTCACATAAATTTAGGAAGTTTATTAACAAATTAGCAAAGAAGTCACTTATTTTACTAACAAATTAGTGAAATTCCTACATAGCTCTTCCTTCTTTCATTTTTGCATTACTCGTTAACATAAATAAAACATTACTTAAGTTGATATAAAGCTACACTCTTGTTCATTGACATTGGAGGCTGGTTGAAAGTTTAAGACTTTGGCAAATGTAAAAGATAATATTCTCTGAAAAGTCAGTTGATGGAATTTGTAGCAAATTGAGAGAAAGAAAAAGGGAACTGTTAGGTAGATGGGGTTAAAAATGGTGGACATAACTAACACATAATAGATAAAATGTGATCCATCATGGAGCTTCTTAGTCCCACAGTGTCTCAAGCTCCTGCTCCATTGCTTCTTCTTCCCATAGTTCTATGAGTTCCCACTCTAAGTGCTTTCTTCTCATAATGCCCTGTGTGCCTGCTCAACCAAAGAACCAGGTAGAACATGCACAGGTGAGTTTTGAAGAAATCAGAGCACAGCTAAGGGAAGGACAAAGGCTCTCCTAGAGGTCTCCACTGGACTTCTTTTTTCAGGCTCCTCTATAGAGGCAGTCTGGTAAATTTCTTTCAGAGCTTTCCTTTGACTTTTAAATGAACTTACTCTGCTTAACCTTAAATATTTTTTCTGACATTTAATCCTATAGTGGGCTGAGAAAACAAATTTGACCCCTTAGATGGCATCTAAATGCAGTATATATTAAACTAGTATTTATATATTATATGTTATACCTGCTTTATAACTGTAAACTTAATTTTAAACCTCCCCTTTCTTTTCTGGATGAACATGTTAACTACTTACCAGTGTACCAATGAAAATAGATATCTAAGTTTCTACTTTCCTTACTTATAAATGCCTTCTGAAGTTATTAAGTTTATCTATTTCCAAATATTGTTTTTTTTTAGTGAAAATCAACTATATGGAATGGCACAAGTATAAAAGACCTTATTTGTATTTTACTATTCAGGGTATTTCATTGCATATATATATATATATATATATATATATATGTATATATATTACTTCAAAATTAAAACACACCATGAAAATGAACCATATGTTGAATTTCAACAATAACTCAGGGGAAATCACTATGTTTTACATATTTTTAAAAACTCCTTAAGCACCACAACTTCATAATTCTAAGGATTTATTCATAACTTCTATGACTAACATCTCTCATTAGACTGATGACTTACATATGAAATATATAAGACTAAATGTTTAGTCTTATAATGAGGCTAAAATATTTTAAGACTAAAATATATAATATAAAACATTTTAAGATTAGAAGTTAGTACTTCTGATTTTTACAGATGTTTTAAAACATGGCCATTCAGGTCAATGGTGCTTGAAATTCTGTACATTTACAGGTTCCATAGTTGTTTAGAATAACTGTAATTACCATTTGTTTAGAGACTTAACTTTTTTTGTATTGTTTTAGGTTTTATATACATCTTGCTTTATTTTTTTAACTTGTGATACATCTTTAGTGTTTTATCATTTATACCTACCAAGGAAAAATATTTTTCCTTGATACAATTATTTAAAAATATAACCCCAAGAGGGTCATTCATGCAAATACTCTTGACACAGAAAGCTTCCTTGTTATTAGTTTGATACAAACACTGAATTACTGGTTCTCAGAACAGAGACAGACTTCCCAGGGCTTCAGAATAGCATGAGAGCTTTATAGAGCTCATATCTGTAAATATAAATCCTACACAGATTGCTATATATGAAGCAAGATTATATATATATATATATATAATTATGAAGTAGAGTATCTGCTAGAAAATAAAGAAGAAAAACAGCAGTATGGTTGCTCATATGAACTGAAGCTTAAGACCCAACAATGATTTCATCATAAACTCATAGTCTCCAAGCTCTTCTCTCTAGGACAATGCTACCATTACCTGGAAGCATTTTGCCTACTTTTCTAATCTAAACTTTACTTTCTCTAAGAGGTCATTCTTTCTGTAATAGGTGATTTTCACTCTCCTCTATACACTTACACACACACACACACACACACACACACACACACACACTCTCTCTCTCTGCAGGTTCTTGTATATTCTGATTTCATCGTAGGATCTGTGGAGTTGAATCATGTCCTCAGAAAAAATTACATTCATGCTGTCTGTGAAAGTGAGGTTATATAATAGGGCTTTTGCACATATCACCAGGCTACAGTGAAGTCAATCTGGATGAGATAGGTCCAACCCAGTGGTTATAGCCCGAAAATGGAGATACTTTTTACAAAGTCAGACACACAAGGGACTTAAGGCAGATAAGAATTAATTGATGACTCCACAAGCCAGCAAACATGACTGCCTGCCACCAGAGCCCAGGAAGAAGTATGGATAGCCCCTCCTCCAGCATCTTCTGAATCTCCTGCCTGCAAAACTGAATTTCCCCATGCTAACCTGCACAAATGTGCTGATAAATATCTGCTATTTTATGTCTCCCACGTTGGTCTGGCAGCCCAAGAAACTACCACTCTCTTCCTCATTCATTCATGAATTCAGCAAATTTTACCCAGACGTGATGATATGCCAGGCAATGTTCTTGCTGACTCTCATCACAATTCTCTGCTAATCAATGTGGTCCTTCAGGAGAGGAACTTTATCATTACCTTCTCTGTAGCCTACACAATTATACGAACAGAAGAGGGTGCTAATGAATAATGGCTGATTAAATGATTAAATGCCACTGTTGATCTTTCTGAGTGAGGTTCTTTTGCAGTTTGCCCGTGCCTCCTGGAGGAAAGCTGTATTCAAAGAGAGTTTAAGGGCTGTGCAAGAAAAAACTAGAGAAGTCTCTAATGACAATCACAAATCTATCTGAAGTAAACAGAATATGTGCATTTTAAACAAACAGAGATTATATATTTTTCCCTTTTGTCCTCATCAACTATGCAAATAAAATGCCATTTTCCTTTGATTGCCTGAGTGTTCTTTACTTCATCAGAGTAAAAACAGCCATTTAAAAGAGACTGTGAACCTGAAGGACATGTTTGGGAAAGCAGGAGAAACATCACAGCATAGTGGATAGACCTGGATGTTCAACTTCTTGAACTTGAACTTTGTTTGAGACAATCCCTACAGATAACTTTGAACAAGCATTCAGTCTTTCAAGGCTAATAGTTCATCCTGTATAAAAAAGGATTAGTAAGGGCCTGGGAAGTGGTAGAGCGTTTGCCTTGCATGAATAAGGCCCTTCGGTTCTTCAGCACCACACAAGCAAAAAAGAAAAAACAAAACAAAACAGAAGTGGCGCTGTGGTTCAAGTGGTAGAGCACTAGCCTTGAGCTGAAGAGCTGAGGGACAGAGCCCAGGCCCAGAGTTCAGGCCCACAACCAACAAAAAGAAAAAGAAAAAGAAAGATTAATAAGAACAAATTGCACAGGAAGTTCATGTAAGGATTCAGAGGTGGCACGTAAATGATTGGTAAAATTATTTAATTTTTACCTATGAATTGCTTTCATTTCTTACTGATATGACTTCTATAACAATTAAAGTTACAGAATCTTGGTATGAGTAAGTATGAGTTTGTTCTGTTTAACGAAATACCTATGACTGGATAATTCACAGAGGTCAGAAAAGCCTGGAAACTCCAAGGTCATGGTGCTGACTGTGGAGAAATTGTTCTTGCTGTATTGAAGAAGCACCCAGTCTAGTCTAACACTCATTCATTCAAAGTCTAATTTGAATTTTCCAGTAGCACGGATAAATGTCAACAAAGCAAGGGATTATGTATGTAGAGACTGATGAATTTGGAAGAATTGTCCAGAAGTAAGGTGATACCATAAAAGGAGGTGAAAAAATTTATTAGGTCTCGACTTTTCTTAGAAATAAACATAACTTTTTACATATACGGCCCTTTATACAATTACTTCACTTGTTGGGTGTATGGGTTTGTATGCTTACATTAAATTTGTCTTTTAGAAAGGGTTACATGGTTCTGGGGACCAAATCCCCAGGGCCTTGCCAATGTGAGGAAAGACTTCTAAAACTGTTCTGAACTCTTTGCTGTGTTTTTGTTTTCCATGGTTTTTGTTATTTCTCTGCTCTTTTGAACAATTTCTATTCAATAATATTTTCCTATATCTGGTTTGGAAATTGATTAATCTTATTCTTTCTGGAAACAAGTTTCAAAATTTAATATGTATCTTTGTTGTTTAAAATTGGTAGCTATAGCATCTCCCTGAGAAAAATTGAATTATTACTACCTACTATTTTCCCCATTCTTTTTTTTTAATTTAATTTATTGTCAAGGTGATGTACAAAGGGGTTACAGTCTATTTTCCCTGTCCTTGATTTCCTTTGAACCGTCCAATAAGTTATTGATACTTTATATAGTGACATAAATGAACTTAATGGTTATCTTCTGTTTTTTTCTTCCCTGCATCCTGATTATATCTCATATCTCTTTCTTGAAATACTCATCCAGTACATATATTCTATAAATTTTATTCAAAAACACTTTCTTTAGAAATATGCTTGTTAACAAAGCCCAAGTGTGATGACCACAAACTCAGCCACTTAGGAAATAGAAGCTCAATGCCAGTCAAGGCAAAAAGTTAATGAGACTGACCTACCCTCATCTCAGCAAATAAGACAGGCATAGTGGTAGATACTTGTAATTCCAGCTATGACTATTTTACATATATGCCCTATTGTATATTGCTTTTTCTAGTCATGATATATTAGGCTATTTTGGAGACACAATTCATGTTTTAAATTTAATTTGGTTATGTACCATCACTATTTTGGTGATTGTTCTTTTAAAGAAGTCTTTAGGGGCTGGGAAGGTGGCTCAGTGGTAGAGGGCTTGCCTGCATGCATGAGGCCCTGGGTTCAATTCCTCAGCACCACAGAAGCAAAAAAAAAAAAAAGCTGGAAATGGTGCTGTGGCACAAGTGGTAGAGTGCTAGCCTTAAGCTGAAGAGCTGAGGGACAGGGCCCTGGCCCAGCGCTCAGGTCCATGACTGACAAAAAAAAAAGTCCTTTAAACCTTCAAGAACTTTACAAAGGTATGTGAGAGCTTTATCTTCTGTCTTCTCTGTCTCATAATATTCTTACACTAGCTCTCTGATATCCATTCTGAGTAATTTGTTTCTATCTTTGATATTTTTCAATTATCACTTTGTTTTTTTCTAGCTTATTCATCTATGAGTTAATTTTTGCTCTGTGGTTTTTGACTGTCCAGGTTGATTTTAAACAGAATTCCTCAGCCATCAGCCTCTGCAATAGCTAGGTTTACATGTATGAGCCTCCAGTGGCTTGGCATGTTCTTCTCTTGGTACCGTATGCATTTGGTTCAACTTCTTCCATACTATTGCTCTGACTTTCAAAACATAAATAGCAGAAGAAAGATTTCTCCTCTAGGCTATCTCTTCATATTGCCTTCCTCTAAGACATTGCATTTACCTTCAGCAGTGGCAATTCCTGGTCTATGTCCCTGCTCTGGCTCGATCACCTCTCGTGAGATGACTTATTAATTTGGCCTCATGAATTGTACTCCTGTGCAGAACCATCAATCTTCTGTGTTTATAAATCAGGAAAGCAATGTACTATTCAGAATCATTCTCTGATCATTACTGTGCCTTTGAAATTTTCATTATCACTCATTGTCCAGATCAAATTAGTCATTACTTTCTCTAAATTATCAATATCCTAAATGATGATATTAAAGTTAATAGCAATTAGTTATCTATTTTTAGTTTTTACAGTGTTCCAGGGTAAGAAAAATCTGAACATTTTTCTTTATCCTGTTTGTACTCGATGCTGTAATGGGAGAGTTCCCTTAACTAGATAGTCAAAATTTCTGTATCTCCTGATATATGTGCACTTGTCTTGACTGATCTTTGCTACTCTGGAGCAGAGAAGACACAAAAATATACTAATCCAACAAATGGACAGACACTGGTGCAAATATATGGAAATGGTATGAGCCATGAAGCTAATTAATTCATTGTTTTTATTTCTTTAAAAAGAATTGTTATTGAATTTAACCAATATTTTCTCAGACTGAATAATAATGACATTTATTATTCACACTTCACTGTAATGTGAAAGACAGACAGGAAAACACAGCTCTGGGTATTTTATCCATCCTAGATGGAACTCTCTAGAGGTGTGTTCACATAATTCCTCAGACTGTATTATAGCCATGTCTAGACTTGCCTTGAAGAATCCTGATAATAGCAAATCCCTCACCACCCATTACAAGTTGTTCCATTAAGAATTGAAAAAAAAATTTAGCATCTGAGGAAGAAAATCGTGTACCCATAGACTTTCAATCACTTTCTATTTCACATCTACTGATACAATTAAGATGAATCTCTTAAAAAGAAGCATTGTAATACATTAAATCACTAAGAAAGTGTTTCTTGTATTCTGACTGGGTGATAAGACTACCAAGGACCTATGGCTCTTGATGTCCACATCATGTTGGTGCAGATGGGGACTGAAATCCAGGGTAGGAAACAACCAATCCAGATGACAAGCTAGGACTAGAATATTGAGCTCTCCAATTTCCTACAACCTACATCTCTTACCATAGTAACATCTTCAAGATAGACAGACAGACAGATAGATAGACAGAGAGACAGACAGACAGATAAGATAGATAGATATAGACAGATAGATCTCTCTGTATGTATATATGTCTATCTGTCTGTCTGTCTGTCTGTCTATATGTAGCACAATGACCCTAGACACCTACCAAGAAGAAAATCCTTCTTAGTCTAAGAAGACTATTTTACATACATACATACATACATACATATTTATATATCATACTTGTTTTTTAGACATAAGAAAATACAATAAATCTATTTTATTCATCACCTGTCCCTGCTCTATTCCCAATCACACCTGATCACTTGACTCTTTTCCTTAGCCTGAGAAGGGCATTCCTCTTCTTGGTAGGTGCCTAGGGTCATTGTGATGGATTTATACTAGATATTTGGGAGGATAATCTTTGAGAGACCGCAGAAAGAAAGATTTATGTATTCTAATAACACAATTTCAGGTATCTTCAAGAATCAGAAGAAGGGTGTGGCAGAGACTAAGCCAGTGAATGCTTCAGCTGGGAAAAGAAAGGCTTTTGGTGATGGAGTGCCAAGCAAGATGTCATATAAGGCTTTAGAGTACTAACTGTAGAAAGTTGAACAGGGGAACCACTGGATTTTTTTCTAAATTTTCTTTATTAAATAGACTGATATTTTGTAATCATAATTGTTTAAATACATGTGAACAATTTCAATAAATGTATCAACCTTTTATATTTCTTGGCACTGTAAATGATAGGTAGAAATGATTGTATTTGGAGATGTTTCACTGTTTTGTGACTTGAATAAAGAAAAAATCTCAAGTTCTTTCAGCTAGGATGTCGAGCAATTGACATCTTTCAGACAGCTCAGTAAGACAGCTAAGAAGCCAATGTTAGAGCTGCTTAAATGTGGAGGAGACACAAGTGCTTCATTTCTCCCCAGATAGGCTCATGTCCCACGTGAACTGGAATTATAACTACCATTATCCTCACTGTAAGTTTCAAAATATATCTATATCTATATATATATCTATATATAGATATATATGCACGAATAACACCTTGATGAATCCCCAAATACTTGAACTGCAGGTCAAAAGACCCCCCCCAAGTCTATATGAAGTAGAGATACCTGTAATATTTTATATTTGGTTCAAAATGGCAAAAAAACCCAACCTGGCATCAAATATAACAAACACAATGCCATGGTTTCTCTCTTGTATTAAGAACTTTATCAAAACTCATGTTTGCCCTTCAAAATATCTGGCTGGGTGTGGCCAGATAACCAGGGTTCATTCTGCACTTTTTCATGAAAAGTAAATTTAAGCCAGGTAGGTAGGAAAGATGATCTGGATAGCCTAGTACATTTTTATTAATACTCATATTTGAATAAAAGCTGAAATAGGATTTGTTACGCCAAACTCTTTGACAGTACAACATTATTTATATGAATAGGTATGGGTAAGTAAGTGAGTTAATGTTGCAGTATTTTTTAAAGCCAGCTGTTCCCCAAGCAAGGAAATATCTGGCTGTCATAAATGATCAATTGCCTAAAAAAGGTAAAAGTTTTGCAAATTTCTAAACAAGATATTCAGTGAACTTCCCCACCTACCTCGACAGCTCATTCTAGCAACCAAATTGGGAGTGAGAACTAAGTTTCATGCCCAGAGATAGTTTTTCCTTACCCCAGAGTGTCACTAAATTGAAAATGTCACAACCCTTCAGGGCATATGAAAAATGCATATTATTCCACATCTGTTTTCCACTTGATCCCAATGGGCCTGATATTTCCCTAAACTGCAGTGTAGAAAAACCAATTTAATTTGATTGAGACATGAATGAAAACTTACAAGCAAAGTAGAATACTTGTTTTAAGGTTAAAATGGGAAACTGCATTTTTATCACTGGCAATGGCTGCTGTTAGCACTGGCTTTCTTTATAAACACCTGTTATCTTGTTTCTTATTGTGCAATTCTGACCTGTCATCTCAAGATCTCATCCCAAAAGTATTAAATGATTTCATCAAAAATATATCTACCTTTTCTAAGCCTAGAAGTATTTAATGTGTAACATTACAGAATGGGAAGTCTGAGAGTTTAGAAGGAGGGAATTGGAGTTGCAGGCACTGGAGTTTCATAGTAGCTCTGTGACCTTAGTTAATTTATTTATCCTTTTTGGGATTCATTTCCTCATCTGCCAAAAATAGGTGGGCATGGAAATTAAGTATAGGATATAAACACATATTAAATAAAATTGGCTTAGGCAGAACCTGAAGGATGCTATATATATATATTCATGTTGTAAAACAAAGTGGCAATCCTAATCCATGAATTAAGCCCCTGAGGATGGACAAGAAGATCAACCTTGTCTGGTTCCTCTTTATGTGATAATGATGTGAGGTTTTTATTTTCGTAAACTTTTCCGTTTTGTTAGTATTCTTGTCTTCACGTAGGCTGAAGTTGAAAACCTCTGAAAAGCACCGTTTGACTATCAGCGTATCAAACATCACTCCCGATGCAGAGATCATAAAGCAGCAGGACCATGTTGAAGGGAAACGCTGGGGTTGTAAAGAAGATGGACAATATCCCAATCCATCAACCCTCTGATCCTCTGTACATTCTTTTGGATCTCCCCAGAGGAAGGCGTCAGATTAGATTTAGCACAATTCGCGCTGCAGAAGGGCTGTGAGCACGCTGATAAGCAAGCAGAGCTGCTGGGAGAGCCTTGTCTGCCGCTGCTCCCTAGAGCTCTGGCTATTTATTTCACTTGTATCCCGATTCAGCAAAGACATTTACTACATTCTGCTTGATGCTGTCACAGGATTCCTTTGAAAAGTGCTATGTTTGCAGCCAGCATGAGAAGGTTGGCAAGAGAGAATGTCTTGTGACGAGCTGGCAGGACAGCATTGGCATGCATGAAATTTCTTGGGGAAAATTATCTCTTTGCTGGGCAATTAGAATCCATCTGGTAATTCTGCCAGCTGAAAAAGCCAGTGAGTTTTGTTCCAGCTACTGTCAGGTGTGGATGTCTCTGATTCCCTTTGAAAGAGATGTTGGGAACTCTTGTCTCACAATGATATGTTGCTTGGGAGATATAGTTAAAAATAGACATCAGAAAAAGGTCATATGATTACAGAATTGTTCAGCAGAAGCTTTACACCGGTTTTGTACTGTTAACCTCCTTGACCATCTGGAAAAATCCCACAGATACCATAATAAAAAAAAATAGCCTTACATACCCACAATATAGGCATGTGTTTACCAATAACTCAATTCAGAAATAAGATCCTAAGTATTTACTTGCCTTAAATAATGAGTTATTTAAAGCAGTGGGTCTGATAGTTAACATAACTTGCTTTAATATCTGAAATGTTACATAAAGATGACTGTAGTATTTTTAGATACTATTAAATGGCATTCATTTCATTAGTGACAAAACCGAGGGATTGACTAACACAAGTGAATTTGTTACCCATACATCAAATAAATGCTTACATTGCAATTAGAGATTAGTAATAACAAAAGCAATATTTCTCAATTTGTATATATAGCTCTCAATTTGTAGACATCTTGTGAGAAAAGCTCAGATTGAAATGACTTGAATTGGTAATGCACTCTAACACATTTTAAGTGTTAATCAATGAAAGTCATTTTAATAATTTGGAGTCATACTTTCCTTGAATTCATTTTGCATGGACTTCTGGGGACAGTGAATGGTACAATAACACCAGTAAGAATATTCATTGAGCACTTACCTTGTATTAGACACTGTTATTCACTTTGAAAACATTTCTTTGGGACATATAGGAGAGAATTCTTGAAATAATAAAAAAAATAGGTATCTCTCTAAATGTGATGATGCTTAGAAAATTCCAGATAACTTCTTTTTATAGGGAACGTTAAGGCCTTTAGAAATTCTTCTCAGAAAACTCAATTTTACTTCTTTGTACAGGGAACCTTAAGGCCTTTAGAAATTCTTAACAATCACCAGAGGACTGATGCCTCTAATAGTATTATTTTGTCAGAGGAAATAGAGGTGTTCAAAGCCAGCCAGTGCAGGAAAGTCTATGAGACTCTTATCTCCAATTAACCACTAAAAAGCTGGAAGTAGAGCTGTGGCTCAATTTGTGGACTGTTATCTTTGAGCTAAAACACTAAAGGATAGTACTTAGACCTTCAGGTCAATGTCTACTCCCCTACTCCCATCTCTCTCTCTCTCCCTCCCTCTCTCTCTCTCTCTCTCTCTCTCTCTCTCTCTCTCTCTCTCTCTCTCTCTCTCTCTCTCTCTCTCTCTCTCTGTCCCTCTCTCTCTCTCTCCTCTCTCTCTCTCTCTCTCTCTCTCTCTCACACACACATACACACACACGCACGCACAAAGTGTCTACATAAGAAAAGATCTGATCATTCAGAAAGCATGTAGCAAAGACTATCATCTTAAAAAGTCCATTTCAATGCCATTTAATAAGTTTTAAGGCATTGAAAAAGCATTTATTTTCATGAAATAAGTATATATTTTATTCCAAAGAAATCTAATAATGATTGGCCTACCAAATTGTAGCTGGCCTATAACTAAAGATAATTTATTCTAAGAGTATAGGTATACATAACTAAGAAAAACATAATTATAATTTAATATTATTTAATAATTTTACAATTGTAAAGTACATAAAATATAATTTATAATTTTAGTTAACATAATTAATAAAGAAGTACAAATCTTAAAACTGTTTAGTTTCATTAAAAATCAATAAATCTGAAAAATATGTCACTAACTTCATTCCAAGTCAGCAGTACAACTCAAAGAAAGACAATAGATGAGTCACTATGCTATCTACAATCATAGTTACTACTTATGGAGTAAGGAACAAATTCTAGAAGTGAAAATTGTAAAGTATAAATTTTTTGGTAAGTATAAATTTTTGAAGAAGCTAATCACAACTGTAATCTTGGAAACTCAATGGAAGTAACTAAAAACAAAAAGAAATGCTACCCAATTATGAAATTATTTTGTAAGACTCTAAACCCGATATTTGTATACATAAATAAAAGCTTCTCTATATGCACTCACAATCTACTTAAAGAATATAATTAAAGTCAAGTCATGATGATAATAAAATTGGTAGAATACTTAGTAATAAAGCTAATAGAACATGACAAAATCTGTTCTAAGAGAAATGACAAGTGCTCCTGAGGTGTCAAAGAAAAGTAGAAAAATGAAGATATATACTGTACTGAGCAGGAATATTCAGCATCAGAGTGTTTCCCCTTTGCCTATGTTATTCTAAAAGTGTATTCTGAAGCAAGTAATGGACAAATCCAAGCTATGAAGCAACATGGGAATCATGCCCAGGTCCATGCTATGCATGTTCAATATACAGATATGAAATACCAAAGTAGTCATTTATTTACTTCCTCCTGATAATTGCAAATATAAATGTTTATTGTAAACATTCCAGAGAGAAGGCTGAAGATAAGAGAGTTCTACAGACAAAATATAGACATGGCCATTGTCTGGCAGAGCTCACAGTCTGGCGTGCACAAGCCAGAGTCACAGTAAAAGGTAAGTGAAATGCTAAAAAATAAAAATGTAACTTCTGTCCTAATGATGTTGTCACTGATGTTTGAAAATAATTGTTATGCTGGGTAAAACAATCAGCAGAGATTTCTTGACTTCTTATCATAACAGCCCAACTCTGAATCTTGAAGAAAACTGTAGACATCAGCGAATTGATTTTTCTCCCTCCGTTTCTTTTTCCTGAAGTGAAAATTTTCACACCCACACTTTAACTTCATTGGAAAGATTAGACGATGAAATTGGGTTTCTGGCAGCCATTTTTGTCTGCTTGTAAACTCATTGAATCCATAGATGCTGGACAACATTTGATTAAAAGGCTTTTGGAGAACCCACATAAATGTTAACAGTGATAAATATGAAGATTCCCTAATATTAGTGCCCGTGAAGCCTCTCCCATGTGTAAACACCAATTTGTAGCCCTTGGCAAATATAAATATAAAGACTGTCCACTAATAATGTCTTTAACAAGAACAATAAAATATGGCACAGAGACTATTGAGTGTTTCATGTTCCCATCTATGCATAAAGAATTTTTTTGCCATCCACATGAGTCTATGAACCCAAGCTTGCTTACAGTCAAAACTTGTTTTGATTGAAGAGTAGCTGGATCTGCTTAAGGCATCTAGGCCCCTCTATGTGTCAAATACCTCTTTCCAGCTATTGATCAAAGCTAAAGCTACTTGGCAACAATAGAGTTTTTGAAGTTTCTTATAAACATATATTCTAATCTTTGGTCCTTTTCTATCCCCTGGGGTTTAGCAGCCAAGTGTAGAGAGTACAAATGATGTAGAATTAGTGTCTACAGAATTTAGCTTCACTAACAAAAATAAAGAGTAATATAAAAATTTGAATTTGTCTGCGAGAAAAACGCTAAGTTACTCTGGGAAAGGTTTATGTAAGGTCTGACATTTCACATTGAGCCATCAAATATTCTTGTCTGCTTAATTTTGCAAGCTGGGATACTTGTGCATTTGAAAGGGCAGGGGCAAGGAAGCATTGAGGAGTCCTTTTCTCCCTATCCATCTGTGGACCCACCCCAGAAAGGTAAAGGTTCTCTGAACAAAGGCTTTCCCTGAGGTTAAAGGACCTAAGACAGCACAGAGGAAAAGGTTAATTTATCCACATTAGGAATGCTTGCCTTGAGAGACAATAAATGGTTCACTTTGGCAAAAGACATAGATCCTCTCAGTCTCCTGGCAAGGGTAATTTACTTGGTTCTATACAAATGGCTGCACATTCCATTTCATGCACATCCATTCCTCCCCACACCTGTTCACATCTTAACTCAAACCATTAGCTTCATTCAAAGACTGCCCTGAAGAATCTATTGTTCCATAGAGTACCAACATGGTTAAGGGGGTTCATTCTGTTCTAGTGACTTACTGACTTTCAGATTTGCAGGTCTTCTGACCTGACTCTAATCTAGACTCTACTGTCCTGTACAATCTTCCTTTGGCCCAAAAGGCACCCTATACTCTATTCCAAAGATCCAGCCACATTCATTCAAAGGAAAAAATATAAAAACTTTGATGTTAGAAAATGACAACTTAGTATATAGTCCATCACACCTATAATAGGGAAGAATTTTAATATTGTTTTTCAAAGCATAAAAGTAAATGGTGGGAGATGAGGTCTAGTTCCACTCTCCATGTGGAATAATAGATGATTTTTAGGAGATATTCTTTAGCAAGGCATTTTAAAACATGGTTTGTATGTAGACTAGAGATACAACAGTCTACACAGGTAAGTTTGGTAGTACACATTGGCCCTGACATTGCTTAGCTATCATTTGTTGGGAAGAACAACATGTCATAAAGATGGAAACCAAATTTGTTAGCATCGGGGCTCCTATGACCAGATAGTGCCTGTTTGTTTTATTTTATTTTATTTATTTATTTATATTTACTGTAAAGGTGATGAACAGGGGTTACAATTACATAAGTAAGGTAATGATTATATTTTTTGAACACTGTTACCCCTACCTCATTTTTTCCCTTTTTTCCCTTCCCACTCCCATCTCCCCAAAAGTGTAAGGTTCATTTCCAACATACTGCCTAGTGACTATCTTTGTTGCATTAATCATCCTATATCTGTGATACCCTTTGCCTTCCATGGATCAGATAAACTTATATACAAGACAAAGGGTACAAAAACTAAAAGAAAAAATGTTAAATAACTGCAAGCAGAACATTAAGAACCTCTTGTTTCCTATTCTTGGTATTCATTTTGATATACTTCATCATATATAATCTTATACATGTAGTGTTTGGTCTATTGTGATTCCCTTCTAGAAATATAGACATATTATAGTTCTTACAAATGACAGAATCCATGTAACCTACATTTCTTTAGACCTGTCTTGCTTCACTTTTTATAATGTATTCCAGGTCTTTCCATTTCCTGATAAATGGGGCAATGCCATTCTTTCTGATGGAAGCATAAAACTCCATTGTGTAATACACCACATTTTATTGATCCATTCATCTATTGAGGGACATCTGTGTTGGTTCTATTTCTTAGCTATGGTAAATAATGCTGCAATAAATATAGTTGTGCTAGTAGCATTGGTGGGGCCTTGTTGGTGGTCACTTGGGTAAATGCTCAAGAGTGAAATTGCTGGGTCATAGAAGAACTCTATGTTTAGTCTTTGAGCAACTTCCATACTGTTTTCCAGAGTTACTGAATAAGTTTACATAACTACCAACAGTGTAGTAGCATTCTCTTTTGGCCACATCAGCATCTGTTGTTATTAAATTTGTTGACAATGGCCATTCTAAGGGGTAAGTGGAATTGCAATATTGTTTTGATTTGTATTTCTTTCATGACCAGAGATTTTGAGAATTTCTTCATATGTCTATTGACCACTCATTTCTTCTTTAGAAAAGTCTCTCTTTAAGTTTTAGCACACTTATTAATGGGGTGGTTATTTCTTTGAGGATTTGTTTTTGGGAATTTAATTTTTTGAGATCTAAGTATATTTTAGATATGAGGCCTTTGTCTTTTGTATGGCTTATGAAGATCTTCTTTCAATCTGTGGGCCTACTATTTATCTTGCTATCTATGCCCTTTGCCATGCAGAAGCTTTGCAGTTTAATGCAATCTCATTTATCCAACTTTTCTTTGATTTGTGTGGTTCTGTGTCTTTATTAAGAAAGTTTCAACTTGTGCTAAAGAGCCCTATTGTTTCCCCTATTCCTTCCTGTAATATTTTTAGGGTATCTGATGTTACATTGAGGTCTTTGATCCATTTGTAATTGATTCTGTTTCAGGGTTGATATTTAAGGATATAATATTAATTTTCTACACATGTATAGACAATTCTGCCAGTACCTTCTGTTGAAGGGGCTGCCTTTCTTCCATCCTGTTTTTTGTCTCCCTTATCAAAGATTACTTAGCTATGAGTCTGTGAGTTCATTTCTTCAGCTCTATTCCATAGGTCTGTTCTTATGCCAGCACCAAGCTCTTTTTATTACTACAGGTTTGTAATAGAGTTTGAAGTTTGGTATTAATATTTTTCCAGTACTGTTCTTCCTGCTAGGATTTTTTTCTATTTAGGGTCTTTTATTATTCCATATGAATTTTAGGATTGCTTCTAAAATTTCATTAAAGATTGATGTTGGGATATTGATGGGCATTGCATTGGATTTGTAGATAGCTTTTGACAGTACTGCTATTTTCATGGTGTTAATCCTCCCAATCCAGGAGTATTGTAGGTGTTCCCACTTCCTTAGATTGGTTTTAACTTCCTTTTTCAAGTGTTTAAATTTCATTATAGATGTTCTCCACTTCTTTGGTTAAGCTAATTCCTAGGTTTGGGGAATTGCAAAAGGAGTTGCTTTCCTCATTCAGCCTTGCTCTTCTCATTGTTGGCATACAGAAAAACTATTGATTTTTGTGGATTAATTTTATACCCTGCAAGTTTGCCAAAGCTTTGGATCAGCTCAAGTAACTTAGGAGTGGAGTCTATGGGGTTCTTTAAATACAGGATCATGTCATCTTCAAAGACGGAGAATTTTAATTCTTTCCTTATTTGGATCCTCTTTATGTTTGCTTCTTGCCTCACTATTCTAGCTAGGAATTCCAATACCTAATGCCTGTTTAATAAAAAAATGAAAACCTGCTAGGCACCAACGGCTCAACCTCTGACCCTAGCTATTCAGAAGACTGCGATCTTAGGATCATGATTTAGAGCTAGCCCAGGCAAAATAGTGAGAATCTTATCTCCAATAAAATACTTAGAAAAAGCCAGAAGTAGTGCTGGCTCAGGTGGTAGAGCTCTTGCCTTAATAGGAAAAGCTCAGCAACATTGCCCAGGTCCTTAGTTCAAGTTCCATGACTGACCCACCCCACCCCCCAAAAAAGGAAAGGAAAACTCTCTATGTTGCAAACCCAAAGATTTTGAAGAAGTGAGTCCCTGCAACCTTTGCCCATCAGTTGATTCTTTGATGGATTAGAGATCTTCTCAACAATACCCTGCAGTCTAAATCTACCTGACTGCATCTAGAGGTGATGTCACTGCCAGAGTCTTTCTATACTGTCTCAAACTTAGTGTTGACATTTGTACTTTTCCTCCAAGCTATTGAAATGGTCAAGGAAATAATACTTATGTTCATATTCATAAATGCTTATGTTTATATTGATGAAGAACTGAAGACTTCTGATGTACTAAAGAAAGAGGAAGACAGTCAAGAATTTAGAGATGGTAGGAGTAGAGTAAGATTACAAGTGCTGGCATCTGGAGTGGGGGGGGGGAGTGGAAGGACTCAATGGGCTATGTGACAAGTCTCTTGAACACTGAGGAACTACGTCCCACACTGGGAAGTCCTGTATGAATGTGAGTTAGCTAAACAAGTGTTTTCTCATTTTTTTTGTATTTCCTTAGTGCAAATCTCAATCTACCCTCACTACTCCATCTAAACACAGTAATTTGGATTCTACTTCTATACTACTTAGATGAATAAATACATACAAACAGAAGTACATAGTGTATGTTACTTGGAGCTATATGTATATGTTGGTAACATATAATTACATGATAAGGATAAGCAATGAGCCATCCCTGTAGCATAAGTGAGAAGATAAAGATATCTCAGTCTTTACCTAGACCTATAGATGCTAAACTGAGCTGCCAACAGATGAATCCCAGTGTCTGGCTATAGGTAGCATTCATAGAAACTATTAAAACAGTTAATTTTAATCAACCAGTGTTTTCCAATATTACCTGTTTAGTAATAACACCTGGACAATTTAAAATACACAAGCAGTTAAGAAAGGCTACATTCATTACAAGTGATGGGTAGGATCTAGGTAGTACTACTAATCAGGATGTCACTAATTTGAGGCTAACGTTCTCTAGCTCAATGAAATGTGTTGTTGGGCTCAGTAACTACTGCTTTAGATAAACTACTTGTAAACTTCAGGAGCATTAGAATGACTTGGAGAGCTTAATAAGCTGAATGCCTAGGCCAGAGCAGGCTGGAGTAGGTCTGTGATGGAGATTGTATATTTCCTGTTTTCTCCTGAATATCAAGACATTGTGATAAGTTGATTTGGGGCCATGGTATGGAAAACCACGGTATTAGAAAATTATATTTGTGATAAGGGAAGTAGAGGCAATGGGGGAGGTTGAGAGAGGAGCTACCCAGTAGTGTCGTAAGAGTTGTATGTCATGGGTTCAGAGTGAAAGTCATAGTGTCAGGAAAAAGGAGGATGGGCCAGTCCTGGTAGTGTATACACAGGAGTGTCACAGTCTAGATATAATAGGTATAAAGATATACCCTAATTAAAAATTGACACCCCCCCAAAAAAAAGATGGACTGAATGTCTCAAGTAGTACATCAGTTTCCTATTAACTCTGAAGCTCTGAATTCAAATCTCAGTTTAATGAAAAATAATGTTAATAAAGAAACAAAAAGGTCAAAACAAAACTAAAGAAGCAAAGTGCTTTCTAGAAAGGACAATTTTATTGATTGTATCTCTAGTAGTACCAAAAAGAAGGAGGAGGAGAAAAAGGAAGAGGGGGAGGAAGGAGAATGTTGACCCCTAAATATAACAAAGCATTAAAAAATGTCTTTACATATTGAATACAAATGCAAGTGTTACTCTGAATTTAACATGTACACTGTCATTGACATCAGAATCACATGATTAATTCTATGAAGTCTTATCTATACCACACTTATCTTTTGGTATATAAAGGTGGCCCTAGTTTTTTTTACTATCCAATATGGATACCAGTTCATCTATACACTTTCAGTGATTCTCAATAGAAAATAAAGATTTGTTTTAAATGAAACAAGAAGTAAGAAGAAAATATTGCTGTGGGAAAATAAGACATTATTGGAACAAAAATTATTTGCCTAAAAAGCTTTTCACAATTCAAAGGCCATAAGATAGTACTAGACCAAACTTTTAAAACATGTCAATACTTGAATGTTGTTGACCTAGAAAAGTGGTACTTTATAATGGTTTTACCTGCTGGTAATCTTAATAATATCAGTGTGTTCCCTTGAATCAGTTGAAAGTCATTAGTTTGAAATTCTATACACAAAGATCTTTTATTTCTCTTCTTCACTGTTGAACTTCTAGCTGAATGCACAGTAGGCACTTAATAAATGTTTATATAAGTAAAATATAAGGTGTTTTCAGAGACTGAAGTTCCCTACATTTGGAGTCAGGTTTTGTTTGGATTTTTTCTGTGTTTTCTGCTGTCTTGTTATTTTGTTTTCAAACATCTCTGTCTATTTCCATCAATTCATTGTTTTGTATTTTTTATTTAACTTTTGTGAGGTCATCATTGGCACTGTGGCTTATACATAACTACTGTCTGGACCGTGAACCAGGATGTGTTTTGCCCTCTTGACCTCTTCCATCTTCCAGAATTGAAATCATTTGGCTATTATACTTGCAATCACTGTTCAATAAACCCTCTAGCAGCTGCCTATCACCTTTGTCAGATTTCTTGTTTCTTGTTTGAATGTCTTTCATCTTTTCCAATTGTCCTTTGGCTAGATTCAATGTGTAAGTGACTATTACTTTGCAATGCACACACTGTAACCCCAATTTTCCATTTGTTGGTTTATTTTCTGAAGAAAATTGCACTTCATTACAGATCTATTCATCTGTGAGTTGTTTGGGGTGGGGGAGGGATGGAGTCTTATTCTAGTCTTAAGTGGGTCACATTTTTAGCACTTTTGCTTGAGTGGGGAATGGAAAAATAATTTTGGACTTTTCTGTAGGAGATTCAACAAGGATGCTTGATCAGAAGTGATTAGGGCCATGACAATACATGAAGGAATATATTATATATAACATGTAAATGCAAGGGCCACAGTTGAAAATGTAAAGGTATCATAAACACATAGAAATTTAGAAAAATCACATATGATTAAAAAATCACTCCTATGCAATGCCGCCAGGCTCCATGCGAATGTCCTACTTATCCTATACGAAAGATTCTCTGAAAAAATATCTATATATTAAATTTTTATGTATTGAGTCACATTCTCCATATCATCAATGAGTTAAAAACTAAAGGGTATAATTAAATAGAACTTCAGATTTTATGAAGGGCTTTAATAAGCTTTAGGTTGTTGGCCCTTATTACCAAGAAATTATGGAGATCAACCAAATGGTAAAATATCCACATAATTCAGATGATATAAGTCATACGACTTACCTAATTTTACAAAGTTTACAATATTCAATAGTGTCTTAAAATCCAATGATTCCTTCTGTTTCAAATTATAGACATCTATAGATTGACTTACATTTGTGATATTAAACTATCTCAATAATCTATACTAAGATCTGAACCAGGAAGACTGGAGGTGTAGCATAAGTGGCTGAGCAATTGCCTTGCCTACAAATGCAAGGACTTGAATTCAAATCCCAGTGCTGCCAATTAAAAATAAATCCTGGACCAGTCATAGATTCTATTTTTTGATATTTGAGTTTCATAAGAAAGCTCCCACAAGATTGAAGTAAAATACAAAAAGTTGTGAATTAGACTTATCATTTCTTGCTGCTAAAATTAATTGCCATAAGCAAGAGTGCTTCTAAATAACAGAAATTTATTTCTCACAGATGTCAGGTCTGAGAAGTCCAACACAAAAACACAAGCAGAGTCAATGTCCACTGAAGTCCATCAAAGCTCCTACTTGAATTCTCACCTCAAGGAGGGAAAATGCAAGTTCCCCAGGACCAAATGTATAAGGGCACTAATCCCCCTGGTAAGTGATCTGCCCTTGTGTCAGCAAAGGAATTTTGGAGACATATAAACACTCAGACCAATAATAGGCTGTCTGCAAGTTTTTGATTACTGTGTGAACTCTGGGAGTGTGGTGTAAAAGATATATAGGTTCCATTGGGCTGATCTGAAATTCCAGTGAATACTGCCTACTCCAGAGACCATAGTTAATGATGAGCATGCTGTTCTATTATGTTCTATTATTAATATTTGTTGTTGTTGTTGTTGTTGTTGGGTGATTTAAACATCTTTAGTTGAAAAGGACCATGACTTGCGTGCTTGGGAACAAATTCAAATTTAGAAATGAGAATAAACCTCAAATAAATAAACTAGACAATATGCCATGTTTCCCCTTCTTTAAACATCATACAAAGTGTAGAGTATCAAAGCATAGCATGGCATCCCAGAGGATACAATTTGTATGTCTTTAATCGACCAGTAACAAAAATATAAATGTCAACCATCAAAACAAAATAAAAGTAAGTGTGTCACTTCTCAATCTTTAACATGGTGGACAAAGTTATCTGTGTTCTGGCTCTCACCACATTTCCAGCATGGTTGTGTTATCATTTCCTCTGCTGCTTTCATGTCTCCTTAAAAGCAAAGGGAAAAGAATGCAGCCTTAACCATGTTTCTGCAGGCATTTCAATAGCATGGACAGCAATTAATTCAATAGGGTTCAATATGTGAAGCTCTGTTATTGAAGTATGTGTCAAACTTAACCACTTTGATGGTGCAATTTCCTTGTATTCTTTTGAGCAATAATTACTCCATTTCTGTTTTGCTCAGAAGTCTAACATTTTGAAAGATTACAATATGTTATGAGCTCTCTCTACTAATTATTAATGCTTACCAGACATATTCATTATAGTATTTACTTGTTTATAGTATTCTTCATAGTTCTTACTTCTCAGAAGTCATCATTTTTTACTTTTAACTATAATTTCACTGTGATGTAATTAGAGGCAAAACTCATGCTTTATTTATCTCTGCCACAATAAATATACATGTGATTCTCAGTAGGTTCTTCTATATCAATAACAGTAGAAATATAGGCGGCAAAGTACCTCAAATCTATATATAGATGCCTAGCATTTCCAAGCATTTTCACCATGAGAACTGTGAGATACAGGTAAACACGTTAGCAAAAATATCCCCACTTAAATCATGAAACACAATGTCATGCTTGATAAATGTCAATGAACCTTGGTGACTAGTCTGAGAGCATTTAAAATGTACTAATTCCTTGAGGGTATAGGTGGAGTCTGGAGAGTTGGGGGCAAATTATGAGAGAGATGATATTAACAGATAAATTGAACTCATAAACTGATACGTTGAAACCTCTGTACAACTACCAAAATATAATTTTTAAAAAGAAAGAAAACAAAAAGAATAAGTTGAGAAGTTAGTTGCTTATAAGACTCCTATAATTTCAGGTAAAGGCAAATGCCTGGTGAAAGAGCTGAGAGTCAGCCTGATTGGGGAATCTCCTGCAGCTAGCTATGAAGCAAAGTAAAAGAAAAATATATGGCTAAGAAAAACTCTCAAAACTGAATAAGCTGAGATTTCCTATATCCAGAATCCTAGAAATGAAATGAAAGGCCAGAAAAAATGATATAGAATCTAGGTTTTACTGTTAAAAATCTAATGTATATCCTACAATCCTATGAAAAGTGAGGGAAAGAGTGGGTAGGGGAGGCGTGGGTGAGAACGTCGAAACTAGTTTGTTTGTTAAATGGCAAATCCTTTGCACAACTAATTACAGATAATAAGAAGAACAATGTTAAAAAAGTCAAAATTCACGTAATATAATTTTTTCCAAGTCTTTCCCATTTCCTAACCAATGGGGCAATATCATTCTTTCTGATGGAGGCATAGAATTCTATTGTGTGTATATACCACATTTTCTTGATCCATTCATCTATTGAGGGGCATCTGCGTAGGTTCCATATCTTAGCTATAGTAAATACTACTGCAATAAACATAGTTGTGCTGGTAGCTTTAGTGTAGTTTTGTTTGTGATAATTTGGGTAAATGCCCAAAAGTGGGATTGCTGGGTCATAGGGGAGCTCTATGTGGAGTCTTTTGAGGAACCTCCATACTGCTTTCCAAAGTGGTTGAACAAGTTTACACTCCCACCAACAATGCAGTAAGGTTCCCTTCTGTCCACATCCCATTCGGAAAAACCAACTTTACAACTTGGGCAGAGGGTGGGGGAAGGGAAGGGGAAACAAAGTAGGAGGCAACAATGCTTGATAAGAAATGTACTCATTACTTTGCCCATGTAATTGTAACCCATCTGTATGGTATTTTCACAATAAAAAAATTAAAATTATTCACTTCCACTTGTGGCCTCAGCACTTCCCAAAAGAAAGGGAGCATAGACTATCCACTGAAAAACAAAACAATAGTTATTATTCACTTAGGTTAATTAAGAATGTTTACACTCACTCCTTTACTTGTGATCAGAGCTCTCTCCATTCAAGACTCCACAATGACACATTTCCCAAGAACTGATGGTTTCTCTTACAATGATCATATAGGAAGACATGAAGAGTGCAATGAAACTGTTGTAATAAATTGTAGAAATAATATGCCCTGCAAACTTCTTTTCATTTGTAAGGCAATAGAACAAATTAGAAAAAATATATAAGCAAAGTAAGTAAGACCAGGAGAAACATAGACGGCATGATTTTCCTCATTTGAGGTAACTAGAATGTGCCTACAAATCTACACGTAAACATATTGGGTGGTAAGCAAGGGGATACAAATGAATTAATTGAAGTGTAATAGACTCTATAGCAAATGCAGATAGTATAATTCTTTGAAAAGACTAAGTCAAAGCCTAAGAAAATTAAGTACCAGGAAATGGGTATTTGCAAGAGGGGAGGGTGAGACAAAGAGGAGAGGGGTAGAAGATTAAATGCGGGGAGAGGGGAGAACACAGGGAAGAATTCAATGTATATTCCACAGGATTGAGACATTTTGAAATGGGTGGCATTGATCAAGATGTACTGGGTTCATAGAATGCTGTGGTGAATGGTAACTCCTTCTTAACTACTTCTTAAAGATAAGAAAAATGTTCAGAAACGAGTGAAAGAGAATTGCCCGACTCACAAAGGTGTTAACCTTATAGGGATGGAAATGCATTTATCAGACTTGGGTTCTCATTGACTTCTCATCGGCACTCTGCTAGCAGGCCTTTGCATCTTTATTTTTCCAAATGGAAAAGGAGAAGGTCATGGGTGTTAATGACTTTTCTTCAGATTGTATATTTAGTAAGTGTCAGGAAAGCCTGGATTCTTCTCTAGCCAAATGTAGAAACAAAAGTAACAATAGGAATCTAGCCCAAAACCTTTGACGAACTGGCAAGAATCGCATTAATGGTCAGTCATATCCTTTCACACACTCTTAAATGATTACTCTATTGGTCACATATAAGCAAAATCTTATCATCCAATGTTGAAATGAATCTGTAGTGTTTCTTAAAGTGTATTTTCTTTTCTCACAAGATGGTTTCCTCATTTCTATTTTTTGTGTTGAGTCTCCACTCACCCTTATCGACTGCTCTGGTCATTATTACAAAATCCACTTTTGCACCAGGTCAGACTGAGAGTGCCTTATAAAAGCATCGCCAATTCATGTATTTAAGAAAACAAGAGACATCTGGTAGAATTTGCTATTATTCTCTTCCTTAATAGAGCTCTTATTCCCCCATCCATACTCTGCACACACACACACACACACACACACACACACACACACACACACACACACACACACACACACACACACACACCTACATAATCTATAACCTTCAGAGGTACTCATGTCCCATTCCTGAGGCTCAGCCACTTGTGGAACAAAGAGATCAGGACCTGTAACAGAACATTTACAAAGCCTAGCCACATACCATCACTGTCAGTCCTGCTTAGAGGAAAACCTGAAAGGTCAATAGAAACTGGCATGTTTGCCAGTTCCAAGAGCTGTGTTATGTAGTTTATAAACTAAATTTGATTTATTCTAACAGTTCTATCAGCTAGATAATGTGATTCTTAGTATTGATCTAGATGCATTGTACTTATAAATTGATTTGTTGAATTGAAACCCCTTTGCATTACTACTTAGAGATAAATTCTGAAACAAAAACTATTATAAATGGTAACCAAGCACTGACTTGTTTAATTTTAATGGTTTCAAAAATCTTAAAAACTGGGGCACTAATCTTTCAAACTATCCAAATTCTAGTACTTTATCTTTAGTAACAGCACAGATTTCCCCTTGTAGCTCATTAGTGAAAATATACTTTCAGAATCTTAGGAAATCTACTATTTGTGGTTAGTTTTAATCTGAGTTGTCTTCTAAAAGGTCACTGAAATTTATGTCTAGAAACTTTAATAATATTTATTCATTTAGCTCATACACATGTATTTTGTAGACTGACAGTTTATAACCCTGAGAGAAGATGTGACTCAAAGCCACATTAATGGGGAAGGCAGTATTGAATTTAGTCCACTGATTTCCTATTCCCATAGTCTTTCCACAGTAGCACAAGATATAATATCCTGTGAGGCAGAAACACTGTGTTTGTCAACCACAGAAAACCAACAAAACTAAAACACAAGTATTCACAACCTATGAAGATGATGCATGGCAAACCCTTTTAACTATGGAAGGTATTACTGAGATTGTAGGGAAACTCTTCACTGACAGCACACTAACTAACAATCCCTACAATGCTACTGTTTCCTAAGACCCTTATATATGTTCAATCTGTGTTTACTTGGCAGCCTTATATTATTGTGATCCTTCACTTAAAAACAGTAATTTATATTAGAACTGGTGCCATCGTTCAAATAGTAGAGATCCAGCTATGAGCAAAATGCCAAGTAAAACTTCACGGTCCTGTGTTCAAGCATCAGTATGACACAAAATGTATGTTTTTTGTCCTACTCAAAGTTATTTGCTCTAATCTCACACACTTCTTATATATTCTTCCCCTTGTTCCTCCATATTTGTGTGTATATATAGATATATACATATATATGTGTATATGTATACACACATGTACACACACATTATTTAGAAACAAAATACATAATGCATGAATATACACATATATAATGTATGAGTTGTATATATATAATGTATATATTATATATAAAGTATAGTAATGTGTATGTTGTAGGTATATAATGTATATATTTTCTTTTCCTAGCTAGCCCAAAAATCCTCCAAAAGAACTGACTTTAGAGTATTGCTCACTATATGTTCATTTGTAAGTGATATAATACACAAAACAATTAAATCCTTCTATCTGAATATAATCCCTGATCCCATTAGGTAGCATACTGGTTGCACAGAAATTCTTTCTCCCTGATGGATACTGAAAAAAAATTGGAAATGTGCATATAATCAAAAGAACCAGTGTCTTGCTTTGAGTTTTTCCTATCTTAAATTCTTCTAAAATGACAGAGAATGCATACAGTAATCTCCCAAAGTAAATGCAGGTTTCTGAGTAAACCCTATTTCTTGAGAGTACTCATTCTCCATTTATTTTTATAAGCAAAAGGAAACTATAGTTCTTGCCACTAAAATTCAAAGTGTACACACATGGCACACTGAAGCCCAGGATGATTCAGAGAGAATCTAATCTAGTGCAGTGCAAGCAGTAGACAATGTTATTTCCTACAAATTAATTTAATTGGCTCTACAATAGCACAAGGAAGTAGCAGTGTGCATCTCGATGGTCCCCTGGGAGCAGAGCTGTAAGTGAATCAGGGAATTCACAGGAAACCAACTGATGATCAAATGTTCTTACAGAAGCAAGTCCTTGCTGTGTTCTAATTGCAATGCAATTTTATATCCAAGTGGCTTGTGTTCCTTATTGCTTCTTAAAAACAATGCTTACAGAGTGTATTTAATTAAGTAGACTATTTCATAATATGTTAGGAAAATGGATGTTAATAGGATACAACATCAATTAATTAATCTGCTGATACTTATCTACATAAATTTCAAGTATTGGATAAATCTGTGAAATCTAGTTATGTTTATAATTTAATGGGTTGTATGAGCTTGCCAGGTTACATAATTGTGGTAGTGGACTAAGGTCTTTGTTTCACTCCTAGTTTCTATATTGAGCATCAGAGTCATTTGAAGAATAGACATAATTAAAAAACAGCCTAGCACTGGCACATGAGCAGACCTGAGGACCAATGGAATGGAATTACAGACCCAGAAATGATCCCAGAGACCTATGGCCACCTAATCTTTGATAAGAGAGCTGAAAAACAAGATGGAATAAAAGCCTCTCCAAAAAATGATGCTGGCAGAATTGCATACACAAGTGCAGAAAATTGAAGTTGGATCCCTAAATATCACCCTGGACCAGAATCAAAGACAAATGGGTAAAAAACCTCCATGTAAATCAGACACCAAAAATATTACAGGAATGAATAGGAGAAACACTGGGGCTCCTTGGTGCAGGTTGAAACTTTCTTAATGAAGTCCCAGAAAGGAAAACCATGGGACCTATGTTTCTTTGGGTCTGACTTATTTCACTTAATATGATTGTCAGGTCTTTCCATTTCCTTACAAATGGAGCAGTGTCATTCTTTCTGATGGAAGCATAGAATTCCATTGCGCGCGCGTGTGCGTGTGTGTGTGTGTGTGTGTATGTGTGTGTGTGTGTGTGTGTGTATCACAATTTCTTTATCCATTCATCTAGTGAGGGGTGTCTGGGCTGGTTCCATATCTTAGTTATGGTGATTAATTGCTGTGATAAACATAGTTATACAGGTAGTTTTAGTATCGCCTTGTTTGTGGTCATTAGGGTAAATGGCCAGAAGTGAGATTGTTGGGCCATAGGGGAGCTCTATGTGGAGTCTTTTGAGGAATATCCATATTCATTTCCAGAGTGATTGATTTCCAGAGTGCTTGAACAAGTTTACAATCCCACCAACAATGCTGTAGGGTGCCCTTTTGGCAACATCCCCTCTAGTATCTGTTGTTATTAGATTTCTTGATTATAGCCATTCTAACTGGGGTACGGTGGAATCTCAGTTTTGCTTTGATTTGCCTTTCTTTCTTTCTTTCTTCCTCTTTCTTTCCTCTCTCTTTCTCTCTCTCTTCCTCCCCCCTTCTATCTCTCTGTCTTTCAGTGGTGGGGCTTGAACTCTAAGCCTGGGCAGATCAAGGGTAGCACTCAAATCAATTGTGCCACAGTGCCATTTCTGGATTTCTGGTGATTAATTGGAGATAAGAGTGTCACAGTCTTTCCTGCTCATGCTGGCTTTGAACCACAATCCTTAGATCTTAGCCTCCTGACTAGCTAGGATTACAAGTATGAGCCACCGGTGCCCTGCTGATTTGAATTTCTTCTATGGCCAGAGATGTTGAGTATTTCTTTATATCTCTATTGGCCATTCTTATTTCTTCTTCAGAGAAGTCTCTAGTCTTTAGTCCACTTATTAATGGGTGTTGTTTCTTAGAGGATTTGTTTTTGAGGGATTTAATTTCTTGAGTACTAAGTATATTTTAGATATGAGGTCCTTGTCTGTTTTATGGCTAGTGAAAATCTTTTCCCAATCTGTGGGCTTTCCATTGATCTTGCTAGCGATGTCGTTTGCAATGCAACTCTTCAGTTTAATACAATCCAACCTTTCTTTCTTTTTTATTGTGAAAATATTGTACAGAGGGGTTACAATTACATGGGCAAGATAATGAGTACATTTCTTTTTTTTAATTTAATTTAATTTTATTTGTGAACATACTGTACAGAGGAGTTACAATTACATGGGCAGGATAATGTGTACATTTCTTACCAAGCATTGCAGCCTCCTCCTTTGTTTACCCTTCACATCCCTTCCCAGCCTCCCCCCTCCCCCCCAATCCCAATCCTTCTCCTTCCCCCCCCTTCCCCCCGCCCCCGCACCGACGTTGTAAAGCTCGTTTTGGACATGACAACTTGTATTTCTCATTGTTGCAACAGGTCATTTCTTATCAAGCATTGTAGCCTCCTCCTTTGTTTCCCCTTCCCATCCTCCTCTCCCCACCTCCCCACCTATTCCCCCCCACCACCACCAAAGTTGTAAAGTTTGTTTTCAACATAACGACTTGTACATCTCATTGTTGTAATGGGTCCACCTGTATCCCTATTTAAGCAATTTGTTTTTTCCCTTCCCCTCCACAAATTATACCGACATCAAATACAGTGAAAGCAGTGGTTATACCGTGGGGGAGGGACATACAAAGCAACAAAGAAATCATCTTATATATGTGTTAGAAACAATCCCATGAGAGAAAAAAAAATTGAATACATATGTTAGGGTTCATTTCCCTAACATCAACTTATCTGACCTTTTCTGCTTGACTCAGACATATACTAGTTATTGCAAATAAGGGAAACCATGGGGCCTATGTTTCTTTTGGCCCTTTCTTGATTTGTTGTTTTTCTTTGTTTTGATTAAGAAAATTTCAGTAGCTACACACATATGTCCATATGATACTAAACAAAATTAACTCCAAGACCAGGACACAGAGGTTTTACTTTGTGTTTTTTTTAATGTACTATGTGATTTCTTGTTTTGTTTTGTTTTTGTATGTTCTTCCCCCATGGTATATCCCATGTTGTCACTGTATTTGATTTTGGTACCAGGGTATTGTATATAAGATTATCTGAATTGGTAAAAGGAAGGATTAGAAAGGTAAGATAAAGGACAAGGGAGGAACCAATGCAACAGTGATATTCACAAGACAATATGTTGGAAGTGATCTATATAACTTGGCAGGGAAGCGACTGAGGAAGAGGGAAAGTAAGAGAAAATGAGGGAAGGGGTAACAAGTTTGATGAGAAATGTACTTATTACCTTACTGATGTAACTGTATCCCCTCTGTACATCACTTTCATATTAAAAAATAAATAAAATCCCATAAATACAACATATCAAAGAAAGATTGGACAAATGGGATTTCATATTTTAATAGAGAAAAGCTTAAGTCACACAAGTAGCTTCTGGGAGATAATTTTCAGATGAAATCAAGAAAGGTTTTATGAATTAGAACAAGCTAGAATTCCAAATCTAAGAACATGTATTTCAAGCAGAAGCAACAGTGTTAGCAAATATCTAATGCTTCATTTGAGCAAATGATTGCATGAATGAAACTGTTAATAGTCCTTCCTTTACTATATATTTGATATATATTTACTATATATTTGATATATAGTTAGTGGAGGGTACTTGTTAGTGTGGGTGCTTGTTAGTTAGTGTGGGTGCTTGGGATCAGGCCTATTATCTTCATGCTCTGGCACTGAGCTACACCCTGAATAGATATCTATAGTTTTTTTTTTCTTTTTTGGTTGGTACTGGGGCTTGAACTCTGGGCCTGAGCGCTGTCCCTCAGCTCTTCAGCTCAAGGTGAGCACACTACCACTTGAGCTACAGCACTACTTCCAGTTTTCTTGTGATTTATTGGAGATAGGCGTCTCAGGGCCTTTCCTGCCCAGGCTGGCTTTGAACCATGATCCTCAGATCTCAACCTCCTGAATAGCTAGGATTATAGGCGTGAACCACCGGCTTATTTATAGTTTTTCTGATGTTTACTCTCCCATATGATAACAAATCTGAAGTTCCTTGGAGAAAAGGATATGTCTTGCATATTTTAAAGATGAAGAAATAAATAATATGGAGATCAAAATTAATTTCTTACACATTCAAAATTGTTACTGTGAATATATAGCAAAGCGGCCATTGATGTAAATGCCAGCGAATTAGAAAAAAAATCAAGTTCCTACCTTCACTGAGTGAGTGGGAGGAAGTAGTGTGGTAGTGTCTGGATAAATTACGGAGTAAATACAAACATGCATGTGTTATTGCTTTTCCAGTAAGCATTTCTGCTGGTTTGAGGATTACCCTTAACAACAAAGGGAGAGCCCATGTGGGCTGAAATGGATGGATGAAACAAGAGGGAAAAGCAGGAGCTCTCCTTTGGAATGCACAGTGGCTTGTTGATAATGTGAAACTTCATGTGTGAGCACTATCATCATAAGCCCTTATGGGAGTTCAGGTAAGAGAGACGGGTAAGATGAATAAGGAAAAGCCATCATTCCCAGACCTAGCTCAAACCTTAGCTTGTGGAACCCTGCTTGCCTTTTGAGTTAGCCCTAGTACGTGAGGACATCTCTGCAAAACTGTAACCTTTAGGATAAAATGAAACTTTAAAGTAATGTTCTCTTCCTGGAACTAGAATCCTGAACCCAGGTGATAGGAAACAATTGTTTTGCTGTGGATTGAGGCTCAGTCTTGGGAAGCCCAAACCCCACTGAGTGCACCATAAAAAAAAACATGTGGGTTCTTGAGGAGGTGGGAGGTCAGGGATGGTAGGGGACAAACAAAGAGGAGGCAACAATGCTTGATAAGAACTGTACTCATTACCTTGGTCATGTAACTGTAACCCTCTGTAGAGTATTTTCACAATAAAAAACATATTCAGAAAACAAAAACAAAAAAAAAAACAAACAAAGAACATAGCAGCACCCAGGGATAACTACATTTTCATATCTCAGTCTCCCATCTACCTGCCAGTATTCTTCACAAGCGCCATTCCTATGGAGCTAAGATTAACTAAATCCCCCCCTTCTGAACAACAAAAACAGCTGCCTAAATAAAGGACATCATTTAAGAAGAATAATTTGTAAGTCCTTTCTTCACAATGTGTTTCCTGAACACAGGAATAACTGAACAGAATAAAACTGCTTTAGCCTGGGTGCCAGTGGCCCAAGCCTATAAACTTATCTACTCAGGAATCTGAAATCTGAGGATCACAGTTCCAAGCCAACCCAGGCAGAAATGTCCCCGTGAAACTATATCTCCCAATAATTACTCAAAAACCAGAAATGGAGCTGTGGCTCAAAGTGGTAGAGGGATAGTCTTGAGCAAAAATAGCTCAGGGACAGCATCCAGGCCCTGAGTTAAAGCTCCACAGCCACAAACAAACACACACACACAAAAAAGAATGATCGTTTTCAACATACTGTTTCGTATATTTACAACTTCAGGGGCACGAGGTGGGCAGTGGGGGTCTGGGGGAGGATGGGCTGTTATGGAGATGGGAGGGAAGGGATGATAGGAGGAAAAACAAAGGAGGAGGTAATGATGCTCAATGGGAAATGTACTCATTTTCTTGCTCATATAACTATAACCCCTCTGGACAACATGTTTACAATAAAAAACATACATAAAAATGAAAAAAATATGGGTTCTGCCATTCCCCGAGTGTCACTTGGTGCATTGCCTTCACATTCCCACAACAAGATCCTAGTATAAAGCATCATTCTTTTGTGGTGGTGTGGAGTGGAATGAGGAAGGCAAGATCGGGTGCTTAGAAGGCTATGGTGTCACTGACAGTTGAGAAGAGGAGGGAATGAGGCAGCAAAGGTTTTTATAGCTAGGAAATGGCAAGCAACATGCACCTTTGGAATTCAGTTTTCAAGTTGTGATTTAGGGCTCAAAGTCAACCATTATTCAAGAAGAGACCACGATCAGAGTCCACCATTATCTTGAGATGCAGTCTCTCAAGCTCCATCCCCAGGCATGCTGGGTAAGAATCTGCATTTTATTAAGAGGTCCAGGTTGTTCACAGTTACATCACCCTACTTTACAAACCTACCTGCCACCTATACATTCAGGAGAACTAATTTTATTTTCTTTTCCTTTCTTTCTGAACTAGGGTTGCAACGTAGGGCCTAGGCACTATTCCTTAGTTTAGCTCTTTTTGTTCATCACTAGCAATCTACAATTTGAGCTACACCTCCATTACAGCTTTTTGCTAATTTATTGGGTGTAAGACTTTCAAGGATTTATCTGCCCAAGTTTATTTTGAACCTTGATCCTCATTCTTACATTGCCACATTTTGATTAGCTAAAAATACAGGAATGATGCATCTGTACCTGGCAACAAATACAATTTTCACTGTTAAAATATATACATGAAATCCAGTTTTTTTTCTCTCAAGAGAATGTAAAATTTTCTATCAGAACATTTAAATATAGATAGTATAGAAAGATATAGAAAGATCAAAGTATGTATTTATTAAGAATAATCATATTGCTTAAAATAATATGCATGGTATTTTAGTTACTGAGTATAATCTCTGTTAAATTTAAAAGGATTTGTTAAAGTTCATTCATAACTTAGGTACATCTTGAAAAAGTGCTTATTAAACTATTTTACAACACTAACACTCTTTTATGAAATTGGTAAAGCTGACAATTCATGAAAGAGTAGAAATGTCCAGGGGAGGAAGATTTTGAATGTGAATTGTTCTTCTCATTTTGAAATATTAGAAATTTGCATCAATTCACCATATTGTTTCATAACATTAGACAATTTCTAACTTTTCCATGATGATAAATATTCACAAGCCAGACCTCCCCAAATAATTTTTGAAATTCCATTAAGTGTTCCATTTCCAGTTTGCTGAAAGCCAATTACAAAATCTCTGATGACCGTTCATCTTTTAGGCATGTGTTTAATGATACAGTTCTCATAATTTTCACTTTAATTTTATTCTTTGTCTTCATAATTGAACATTCAGTTGATGGAATTGACAGTCAGGAGTACCAAGTAGAGGCTAAAGTTGACATGAACATAATAATCACTATTTTCCCCAAACCCCATAAATTGCATAGACTTTATGAACCTGTGCTGATTCTACCCATAATTCTATTTTTGCTTTTCCATCAATTTTTATGAAACAAAAAAGTCAAAGTGAATGAAACATTAAAATATTTTTACAGATGGAAATTGCTTTATGAGCAGAGATGTCCATGAATGTTCAAAATAAATTTAGGTTATAGTTGTTGCCACTGCTAGATTGATTAATATTGTTGGATGGATGACATAGTCTGATGTGGGGAGAGAATTGTGGTTTTGGGGTACTATATAAATTGCTATTTGAACAAAATATTGAAGACTATTACTCCATAGTACGTATTTATGGTCACTGTTATCTCAATGAAGAAGAATTATTTTCAAACAAACATTTGTGAAGTCACTTTGTTGAAGAATAGGTAAATCTGAATCTTCAGTATGCATCCTTTCAGGAAGAACAAAACACCGGAGTGTGAATTCATTCACTTACCAAAAGATAATATTATAAAACCTTGGATTTCAATAGGTAGAAATGAGAAAGTATGTCATTTCAGATAAATAAGATACATGAATAAAAATTTAGAAGAATAATTTCTATTCCTGATAAAAAATACCAAGTAGGAAGTTTATGGCTCGTAAGCTAATTATGGATGACAATTATCATTTTCATCCTTGATTTCCTTTTCCCATCATTGAGGTGTTGTTGTCAGTCTTTCTTCCCTGAATAACTGCCTATTTTTTCTTCATAACAGCCTATGAAACATTCTGTCTTCTCAATTATACAGACATGAGCATTCCAGCTAAAAAAGTACAGTAAGTAGCACACAGCACGTGGACAAGTAGAAGTGGATGAACTAGACAGTTGTGTTAGCCTATAACTTTAAATAGCATGAATGGATTAGGTACCAGAATATAATCAGAAATTCATTTACATAATTAAAGATTCCTTTCTTTTTCTGAGCTATGTCTACAAATGGTAAGATGTGAAACACTTATGAAAGACATGACTTTATTCTATTCTGATTGCCTCTTATTTCTCCCAACATTTCTACTCTCCACTTCATTTATTGCATTGTGGTTATCAAGTATGTAATTCTCCCATCCCAGTCTCTGAATGTTAGGAAATACATCCATGTCTACTCTTCCAACATGTAATCTGTGTAATGTACTCATACAACAAGCACAAGATTATTGGAATCTGAGAAAGAATAAAATAATCTTTTGAGATATCAAGTCATTATTTTCATAAATATTTGTACCACATGAAAAGTGACAACTAGATGTAAAAAAGAAATCCTCCACTTTCTAGAGCACTTTCTCTAGGGCATATAGCAATTAACTTTCTTAAGAAACCATACAATATGCTGACAATCAAAAAAACAACAAAAGCACTTATAAGTAGGCATATCAAATGCAATATCATATAACCAGAGAAGAGATGAACAAAACAACCCTTAGTTTTTCCTTTAAATTAATAAAAGTTTGAAGATTGCGTAGATACTCAAATTACAAGGGACAACGCTTAGGATTAGGCAGCCAAAACAATTGAAAATCATGCACTAATATTACTTATATATTTTATTAGTCCTGAGGTGATTAATATTGCAAATCTTCTGACAATTTCTTAATAGGTGAAAATGTGCCTTTCAGTAGGTTGTAGTTGAATCCTTCCCAGTTTGGTTCCTTCCCATTTAGGATTTCCAACAATTCAGTCCTCTCTGTAACCTCCATGTTGTTAGAACAAAGTGTAGAGATCTTGCTGTAATCATGGCTATTGATATTCTATGAACTAATTGCTTTGCATGAAATTCGAAGCCCATCTGAACTTTTCTATTTTTGTCGGTCATGGGGCTTGAACTCTGAGTTTGGGCACTGTCCCTGGCTCTTCCGCTCTCTACCACTTGAGCCACAGCACCACTTCTGGTTTGCTAGTGGTTTATTGGAGATAAGAGTGTCACCGACTTTCCTGCTTGGACTGGCGTTGAACAGTGATCCTCACATATCAGACTCCTGAGTATCTAGGATTACAGGCATGAGACACCAGCTCCCGGCTTCCATCTTAACCATTAAATTCTCCTTCAATTAAAAATATTCCAGCCATTGGAGAAAAGTAAGGAAACGTGCATCTATCTGAGTCAGCTTTTGCAAAAGCTTTTCTCCATTGGCTCTAATCAGTGCATTAGTGATACCAAGAGAACATTAAGATATGTGGGAGATTTCTTGTGGTTGTACCAAAGCACTGAGGACAGTTACAGGATACTTACACAATAAAGACAATACCACCTCTAAAATGTCCACAGTGTTCTTTTAAGAAACACTAAATCTTCCCTTCTTTTCTTATCATGGATGATTTCTTACATGTACATGAAACTGCTGTTGCCATCTTTTATATCTTAAGGACTCAGGGAAATAGTGAAAACTCTCTAATATGGGGTTACACACAGAACTGAGTTTTTCAGATCCTAAAGCAGTTGTCATTTCTGTTCCTCTAGGAATAGCAATCATTTATAGTTCTAAATAGCAAATGAGGGTAGCTGACACGTAAATAATGCAACTTAGCACCTTTGATCCTCTCTGGAGCAATGTAAATTAATTCTGATAACTGCCTAAATCAAATATGCAGTGAGAGAAATATGAGATTGCTGTGGGGCATCATGTGGGAACTGTTTTCGGCTGCTTGTGGTTTGTTTGTTCACTTGTAGTTATTCCAGCTGGCAATCGATGTATACACCTGTACCTATTTGCAGTCACCTGAACTGTGTGAACAAAACAACCCTTTAAATACTTATGTCAGTCTTTTACACTTTGTATGTACCTTATCATGTAGCACATAGTATGAAGGTTATCTCACATATTAATAATGCACGTTAATGAGAAATGGGTCAAGAAGGAGTGTTGTCTGCAGACAGCCAAGAGGAAAGGACATGGTAGTAGAATGTTCTCTGTGTTCAAAGAACCATTACAAAAGTTCAATAATGTGACAAATTGTTTTTGTTATAAATCAAAGGTTGGCTATGACTTACATTTGATTGTTAAAATAAGAAAGGGTTGAATAAATAGAAGTGTACCCCAGAGTAACTCATGGGAAAACTTTCTTCCAGTAACCATTTCAATCAGCCTTGGGGACTAGAGTAGTGTATTTCTTAGCAGGTGTTGTTCTTCTGAAAGACTAGTAGAACAGTCATTACACATAGGAAGAAATTGAGTTTTGGACTGTTGTATGTCATATGGGCTATAATCTAAAAAACATCAAACCCAAGATCCTACCCATTTTAGGAGAAAAAGTTCTTCTGTAATTATTGTGGTTTGCTTTCAGGGTATCATGTTAATCCAGCTGGTACCCTATTATTTAAGCCACACTCCTCTGGTCTGCCTTTTGATGGTTATTTTAAGGATGACGTCTCCAATACTTTGTTTTCCCAGATTAGCTTTGAAACACCATCTTCCATATCTCATATTCCTGAGAAACTAGGATTACAGGTGTGAGCCACCCACTGGCACCCAGCAGGGCAAAAATGTGTCCAAGGTTTTTGTTCACTTCACAAGGCCAGAAAGTCACTGTGCATACTGAGCAATGGAGAAGTTGGCAGGATACTCTAGTTTTGAGGGTTGTCCGAGTACATTCTGTATTACTGTTCCACGACATCACAAAATGAGGAAATAGTTCAAGAAATGTGTTTTGTAGAGGAAGAGGGTGAGGTTCTGTGATGTTCAGGGAATTTTCTCAGGTCTACTCATTACTCTGATCCATGTTTTTCTTTTGGAAAATCAAAACAATATGCAAAATTTATTCAAAAGATACAATAAGTAAATGACAATACTATGTCAGCCAGTGCTACTGATTTAAAATATTTTCTTAATTTTTGTATTATATTTTAAGAAAGAAAAATATTTGAGGCATTTCTACTTGGAATTCTGCATACCATCTCTACCTAGTTTTTTAAATTTATTTTTTAAAGTTACCTTCAAATAGTTGCACAACGGAGGTGCCATATAACAAAGCAGTTCATGAATACAGTGCAGCTTGATCAGTACCAACCCTTCAGCATTCCCACCCCTTTCCACCCACCCCTTCTCTTACTTTTCTTAATTTTATAGTACACATGAATTCTTTGTTATTTTGGTGCTTTTTTTTACAAAGAATTTTTGCCTGCATCCTGCCTCTTTTCCCCCATTCAAACTAGGTTTTTAGTTGGACCTTTTTTGGATAGTCATACTAAAAATCCTGGGAAAAGAAATGGTAAGACATTATTTATTCTCAGATGGTGTAGTAGTCTATACAGGAAAAGTTTCCTTTCATTTACAGTTAGGAAGATTCAAAAGCATGGCACATTACTAGCTCAAATCTGGTGAGGACTTTATGGCAGATGTTAGGCATCTATTTGAGTAAGAAAGGATCACATTGCCAAAAAGACACAGGAGAGACCAGCCATGACTTAAGGACCCCACATTTTAAAAAGTTGCATTATCTCAACATTGCCATACCGAGTACTCAGCCCCTTAATGCAGACTTCTGAAAGGCACACAGGAGCCACATCCAAATTAGGCAGAGGGGTCGATGACAGAAGATATAACACAAATACTATTCCTAGCCATTCGTGTAGATACAGATACAGATATATCGTATATGAATACATATGTTATATGTATAAATGGGGCATGTGTAGTTATGGATATGTGTATGTATGATATGCATGTGTGTATGGATTATATATATGGTATATTTGACACATATGGTATATATATATATATATATATATATGTAAAGTCAGATGGTGTGTGTGTGTTTACATATATGTGCAAATATGTATGTGTTTGTATCTCATCAGAAGAAAACCAGGAACCAAACATAATCATTCTGTATTTCCAGAACAGGGCACTAGGCTTTGCCATGAGCCTACATATAGTTGAGACCAACTGACAATGGATTATATAGAAATTGCTTTCCCTGGGAAGAAATGGTGAATAAGAATTCGATCATTTCCTTTTGTTCTAGCTGATAGTATGTGGGCTTTCTTTTTCTTTTAAAGAGCTCAGTGGTGTGGAGAGGAGAATTCACCTATTTGTAGGCTAATGGGATTATTTTAGAGGTTATAAATTATTCCAATTAGCTCACATGGGTTATCTGCAGCAGTCTCCGATGTTTCCAAAAAATATTCTTAAATACATCAACGTGGTTGAGACCCCTAACAATTTTCCCTGACTTGTGGGGAGTGAGTGAGTGACTCCGATTCACAGTAATTGGTGTAGCACAGAGGTGAGAGAAAGGCCGATGCATTTATGAATCTGTGAGTCACCACAGATCGTGGTGTGGGGGCAGTGGCAGAGGACCTGTGAGGCCACAGTGTGTCCTGTCACAAAGGGCCTGTGGGTAGTCCCTAAGATCTCTCCCAAAAATGTCCTGAGGGTGCTCTGGTGCTAGGAATCATAAATGGTATAAGGCTTCTGTGCAATGGCTCATGCACACCATCTTTTTGCAGGCCTACACACAACAAAATCAGAATCACTTTTAATTTCAGGAGCATCTATTTAAAGAGAAACTGCGATGTGCCGGGAGATTTCTATGCAATTCATCACCTTATCGAGTAAGCTAATGATCATCCCTCCTGTTGTTGTTTTTTTTTTTTTAATGAGGAAACTGAGGCTCCAACATCTTCAAGCACTCACAGCCAGAAAGTGGAAAATTACAGAAATCTGACTATAAGCCTATATCATTAATCTCCATGCAGCACCAAGACAAAAAGAAATAACAATGTTGGTATTTAAGGTTTCCAAACCAAGATGATTTATTGTATCCCAATTAGACCTCTCCCCATCCGGCAGTCAGTGCTAGTGTCTCTATGTACTGATGAGGAACATGTTAGATTCTAGGATTAGATTGGTTGTGGGTATAAAATGCACATTATATTTTTTTCTGTAAAGTTGTGTATTAATACTTCTATTTTTTACATGATGGAATAATATAATGGATATATTTGGAGGTATAATATATGCATGAGTAAAATTAACTGTACTGTGCTTCTTACTTTTTAGAAGAGGAAGCACTTAAGAGGTAAGCATAGGGGCTCAAGACTATAATCCTATCTACCTGGGAGTAGAAACATTCAAGACCAATCCCAGAAAAAGTATATTTCTATGACTCTATCTAAACCAAGGGTTAGACAACGTGGTAAACTTCTATTGTCCTACACATGACGGAAATGTATGACTGTGTATGGGGATAAGCAACTGTCATCCCGGTTCAAATAGCAGGATTATAGTCTGGATTTGTCTGGGAATAAGTGTAGATCCTTTCTCAGACAATAACCAATGAAAAGGGGATGAAGACATGGCTCAGGTGGTAGAGTACTTGCCTAGCAAGTTCAAGACCTTGAATCCAAACTCGGTTATTGACAATACCATTGTAGCTCTCCAAAAATGTGATTTTACATGTGTGAGTCCCTGGATGGCACTAATCTAGATCCAAAAGAATAGAGAGGGATGATACTTTTTCTTCCCATATGTGAAGACCTCTTCCTTTTTCTATATGATGATAAAGATTCAAGGACACCTGTATTGTTGACTGTTGTTGAACTCCCAGAGGGAGCCAGCATGGAGCTGGGATGAAGCAAGTTACAATGATACTCCCTTTGTCTTAGCTAAGAGTCACTAACAAAGTAAGCTGCCTTCTCAGTGCACCAATATTTTCACGTGAAAAAATGAGAATAATAACTTTCAACCTCAAGTTGCCAGTATGGAAATTAAAAGAGAAAATCCAAGCTAAGTATTTTGCTCGGGGACAAGCTTGAAATAAATGCTCAATAAATGTAAATCTACTTTCTTTCCCTGGCTGTATTGGATAGGAAATAGTACTGCATCTTTTGCTTTAATAACATCATCCCTTGATTTCACGTTGGATGATAATTTTTCTACACTTAAGGATTTTTTAATTATATGTCTTCACCACTCCCCAAAAATAAGAGTATTATTTTTCTAATGGTTATTAGCTTGGAGCTGAATTTGTAACAAAGGTGGAAAAGATATTAAAGAAAATTCAATCTGTAAGTATTTACACATATATCCTCTTGTACTGTGAACCAAAAGCTAAGTTATAGTTATAGGCTTATATGGCATTAAGGGATAGAAAAATCAGTTTTGCTTCTTTTACTCATTTATCTTGTAGTTATTTTCCTTGAAGTATTTCCCAATAATTTTTCTAACTTTGGTTAAAATTTTAAATAATCCTCAACTTCTGTTGTTTTTATTTGTGTCTAGATCGTTCTATTTCTTTCTTTCTTTCTTTCTTTCTTTCTTTCTTTCTTTCTTTCTTTCTTTCTTTCTTTCTTTCTTTTTTTGGTCATTGCATGTCATTTTTTCATACATATTTTTACTGTAAAAATACTGTACAGAAGGGTTACAGTTACATGAGTAGGCTAATGAGTACATTTGTTATTGAGCATGGTTACCTCCTTTGTATTTCCCCTACCATCCCTTCTCTCCCCACCTCCTAACTCCTCCATCCTTCCCTGGACCCAGAAATTGTAAAGTTGGTTTTCAACATAGTGTCTTATACGTGTCATTGTTACAATGGGTCAATCTGTATCCTTATTTAAGCATTTTGTTATATCCCTTCCCCTCCCCAAATTAGAAAAATGTATATACAAGACTCAGGACAAATACAGTGAAAACAGGGATTATAGCATGGGGGAAGTACATACAAAAGAAACAAAAAAAAAATCATATGGTGTATTATAAGTACATTAAAAATAATAGCAAGAAAGAAAAAAAAACACTTGTGTCCCTGTCTTGGGTTTCATTTTGGTTAACATCATCTTATATGGTCATATGTACATAGCTTTTGAATTTTTCTACATGTCTGAGACATGTACGAGTTATTGCAAAAAAGGGAAATCGTAGGACCTTTATTTCTTTGGGCCTGTCTTACTTCACTTACTATAATTTTTTCCAAGTCTTTCCATTTCCTAATGCATGGGGCAATGTCATTCTTTCTGATGGTGGCATCGAATTCCATTGTATGTATATACCACATTTTCTTGATCCATTCATCTACTGAGGGGCATCTGGGTTGGTTCCAAATCTTAGCTATGATGAATAATGCTGCAATAAGCATAGTTGTAGCTGGTAGCTTTGGTATGACCTTGTTTGTGATCATTTGGGTAAATACTCAAAAGTGGGATTTCTGGGTCATAGGGAAGCTCCATGTGGAGTCTTTTGAGGAACCTCCATTCTGCTTTCCAAAGTGACTGAACAAGTTTACTCTCCCACCAATAATGCAGTAGTGTTCCCTTTTAGCTACATCCCCTCCAGCATCTGTTGTTAGTAGATTCTTGATTATAGCCATTCTAACTGAGGTGAGGTGGAATCTCAGTGTTGTCTTGATTTGCATTTCTTTATGGCTAGAGAGGTTGAGCATTTTTTCATGTGTCTATTGGCCATTCTTATTTCCTCTTCAGAGAAGTTTCTCTTTAAGTCTTTGGCCCTTTTTATCAATCGTGCAGTTATTTCTTTGAGGATTTTTGGGGGGGATTTAATTTTTTGAGTTATAAGTATATTATAGATATGAGACCCTTGTCTATTGTATGGCTAGTGAAGATCTTCTCCCAGTCTATGCACTTTCTATTGATCTTTCTAGCTATGCCCTTTGCCATGCAGAAACCCTGCAGTTTCATGCAATCCCATTTGTCTGACCTTGCTTTGATTTTTTATTGTTTCTGGGTCTCTATTAAGAAAATTTCGCCTGTGCTAAGCAGCCCTGGACGTTCTCTTATTCCTTCCTGTAATGTTTTCAGGGTATCTACTTTCATATTGAGGTCTTTTAAAAAAAATTCTTATTGTACAAATACTGTACAGAGGAGTTACAATCATATAAACAAGGTAATGACTACATTTCTTATCAAGCATTGTTGCCTGCTCCTTTGTTTTTCCCCTACCATACCTTCCCTCCAATCTCCACAACTACATTCGCCCCTTCCCCCTCCCCCGCCCATGCATAACTTGTAAAGTTAGTTTTTTGACATAGCCTCTTGTACATCTCATTGCTGCAATGGGTCAACCTGTATCCCTATTTAAACAATTTGTTTTTGATCCATTTGGAGTTGATTCTAGTGCAGGGTGGTATATATGGATCTAGTTTTAGTTTTCTAAGGGTCTTTAACCAATTTTTCCAGCACCATTTACTGAAGAGGCTGTCTTTCTTCCATACTATTTTTTTAGCTCCATTATCAAAGATTAGATGGCTATAGGTCTGTGGGTTCATTTTGGCTTTGTGGTAGAGTTTGAAATTTGGTATTGATATTCCTCCATCACTGTTCTTTCTGCTAAGGATTGTTTTTGCTATTTGGGGTCTTTTATTGTTCCATATGAATTTTTGGACTACTTCTTGTATTTCACTGAATAATGAGGTTGGGATATTGATAAGTATCCCACTGAATTTGTAGATGGCCTTTGGAAGTATTGCTATTTTCACAATGTTAATCCTTCCAATCCAGGATCATGGGAAGTTTTTCCACTTCCTTAGCTCTGCTTTAATTTCCTTTTTCAGGTATTCAAAGTTTTCATCATAGAGCTCCTTCACCTCTTTAGGTGTTAACTCCTAGGTGTTTTATTTTTTGTGGGGCTATTATAAAAGGGGTTCCTTTCCTAATTTCAGCTGTGCTCTTCTCATTATTGGCATACAGGAAAGCATTGATTTCTGACGATTAATTTTATACCCTGCTACTCTGCCAAAGTTTCCAATCAGCTCAGGTAACTTTGGAGTGGAATCATGGTGTTCTTTAAATACAAAATCATATCATCTGCAAAAAGGGAGAATTTTACTTCATCTTTCCTTTTTTGGATCCCCTTTATGTTTGCATCTTGTCTTATTGCTCTTGCTAGGCATTCTAAGACTAAATTGAAGAGAAGTGGAGAAAATGGTCATCCTTGTTTGGTTCTTGAGTTTAGAGGAAATGGATTTAGCTTTTTACCATTAAGTATACTGCTGATGGTAGGTTGGTCATATACAGCCTTTATTATATTGAGGAATGTTCCATGGATTCCTAGTTTTTCCAGAGCTTTCATCATAAATGTCAAATGCTTTTTCTGCATCTATTGAGATAACCATGTGGTTCTTATTCTTGCTCTTATTGATGTGATGAATTATATTAATTGATTTGCGTATATTGAACCAGCTTTGCATCCTTGAGATGAATCATGTTTGATCATAGTATATTTTTTTGTGAGTTGTTGAAGTCGACTGGCCAAAATTTTGTTGAGAAGTATTCTGTTGATGTTCATCAAAGATGATGTATCCATGCCTGGTTTTAGGATGAGGGTTAGGATGGCTTCATAGAAAGAGTTTGGTAGTGTATTTAGCTTTCAGTTTCATTGAAGTGTTGGAGGAATATTGTTGTGAGTTCTGCTTTGAAGGCCTTGTGGTATGCAGCTATAAATCCATCCAGTGCTTGGGCTTTCCTTGGGTGGGAAGTATCTTATTGCTGTTTCTATTTCAATGCCTGATATGGGCTGCTCTGTTGGTTTAAATCATCTTGGTTTAGTTTGGGCATGTCAATATGTGCTAGAAATTTGTCCATATCTTTCAGATTCTTAAACTTATTGGCATAAAGGTTTGAGAAGTATCTCCTTATTATGTTCTGAATCTTGGTTGTTTCTGTAGTGATGTTTCCATTCTCATCTCTGAGTTTGTTTATTTGGGTGTGTTCTCTTTTTTTCTGATAAGATTTGCTAAGGGTCTGTCAATTTTGTTATTTTTTTCAAAGAACTGTTGATTCTCTCTATAGGTATTTTTTACTCTAATTTATTTAATTCTGATTTAATTTTAATTAGTTGTTTCTGTCTACTGGATTGGGGTTTAGCTTGTAGCTTTTTCAAGGAGCTTTAGGTGCCTCATTAAATTGTTGTTTTTAGATCTCTCCAATTTGTTAATGTAGGAACTCAGAGCTATAAACTTGCCTCTGAGTATTGCTTTTCTATGTCTCAGAGAAGCTGATAGCTTGTGTATTCATTTTTGTTCAATATCATGAACATTTGAATTTCCTTTCTAATCTCATCCATGACCCACTGGTGGTTCAACAGCCTCCATGTGATACAGGATTTCCTTTGGTGGCTTTTGGTGTTGAATTCTAATTTTATTCCCTTGTGGTCTGGGAGAATGCAAGGCATAATTTCAATGTTTCTGAAATTGGAAAATTTTGCTTTGTGACTTAGTATGGGGTCTATTTTGGAGAATGTTCCATGTGTGGCTGAGAAGGTGTAATCTGATGCTGCTGGGTGAAATATTCAGTAAGTGTCCATTAATTCTAGTTGTTAAGATCCTAGACTTCTCTGTTGAGATTTTACCAGGTTCGTGGTCTGTTAAATCCCCAACAATTATTGTTTTGGGATCTTTGTGTGATTTGAGGGAAAGTACTGTTTCTTCGATAAATTTGGGTGCTCTGTTATTTGGTGAGTAGATATTTAAAATTGTAATATCCACCTGAAGAAGAGATTCCTTATTTAGTATGTAGTGACCTGTTTTATCTCTTCTCATTGATTTTAATTTTAATTCTATTTTATCTGATATTAGGATTGCAACTTCTGCCTGATTATGGGGGCCGTTTGCTTCATAGATTTTATTCCAGCCTTTCATTTTTAGAATGTTTGTTTTTGTGCAAGGTGTGTCTCTCGAAGACAGAAGATAGCAGGATATTGTTTTTTGATCCAACTAGGCAATCTATGTCACTTAAGTTGAGAATTAAATCCATTTATATTGAGAGTGAGGACTAAGAGTTTTTTTTTTTTTGTCTGTTCCTGTCTTTTTATCCATTTTTTTGGTGTGTGTGTGTGAGCTATGCCTTGGCTATTCTTCCTGGATTACATAGTTCTCTGTTTGTGGACCGTTCCATTGCCAATATTCTGTTCTTGTTGGTTTTCTATGTGTAAAACGTCTTTGAGGATTTTTTATAGAGCTGGTTTGGTAGCAATATATTGTTTCAGTTTTTCCTTGCTGTGGAAGGTTTTTATTTGTCCTTCTGCTATGAATGAGAGCTTAGCTTGGTAGATTATTCTTGGTTGGAAGTTATTTGTCTTTAAGGCATGGCATACCTCTTTCCAGGCCATCCTCACTTTTATGGTCTCTGCTGAGAAGTCTGATGTAATTCTGATTGGCTTACCTTTGTATGTGATGTTCTCCTCTCCCTGGAAGCTTTAAAAATTCTTTCTTTAGTGGCTATTGATCCTGTATGGACTATAATGTGGCAGTGGGATGACCTATTCTTGTCTGGACTATTTGGAGTTCTAAAAGCTTCTTGTATAGGATGGGCCTGTCCTTTTGTATATTTGGGAAGTTCTCTGCTAGAATTCTGCTGAATATATTTCCTAATCCAATGGCTTCCCTCTCCTGGCCCTCCTATTAGTCTCAAATTAGACTTTCTGGATGTATCTTATATTTCCTTCCAATGATCTGTCATGCTTCTTGGTTTTGTATAATTTGTGGAGGGAAAGGAGAAAAACAAATTGTTTAAATAGGGATACAGGTGGACCCATTACAACAATGAGATGTACAAGTCGTTTTGTTGAAAAATGGACTTTACAACTTTGGCGGGGGGAAGAATGATTGGGTAAGGGGCGCTGGCGGGGGTATGGGAAGGGATGGGAAGGGGAAACAAAGGAGGAGGCTACAATGCTTGATAAGAAATGTACTCATTATCTTGCCCATGTAATTGTAAATCCTCTGTACAGTATTTTCAAAATAAAAAAAATATTTTGAGCATTATCCTCTATGTCATTCTGGGACTGCTCTGGAGCTGTTTATGTGGAGATGGTGTAGGGTTAAGAAAAGGTTATCGGAGAGGTATATGTAGTAGGAAGAGAATAGAGACCTTGTTTCAGAGTGTAAGAGGGAGAAAATAATTTGAAGAAAGGTTATATAAGGAATAGCTTAGAGATCTAGATGAAGAAAAAAAAGAAGTTTTATATATATATATATATATATATATATATATATTTGGGAGAACTGCTGAGATTAGAAAAAGTTTTATTCAAAAAATATTGGATAGTTGCTTAATCTCACTCCTGTAATTATTGAATTATTGTTTATACACATAGGAGGAGACCTTACTTTGTATATAGAACTAGACAGGGGAGCTCTGAGGACGTAGTAGTATAATGTGGAGAGAAACAAAAAGAGGAGCGTGAGAGTGAAAGGAAACAAAAAATTAAAATTAGGAAATTCAAAGGTGGAAATAAAACGAAATAATAGTGAAAAATAGAAGATTTATGTGAAATAGCAAATCCTGGTGGGGTGGCACCCTCAAGAAGCTGAAGGGTCTTGCTCTGTGGTGTGGGAGTCCAGGCACTGGACTGGAGAAGCTTGGTTCAGCAGGCTGTTGTGGGCTTGCTGGGTTGCAGTGGTGAGGGTGGGAGATGGTGGGCAGCCTTGGGAATGGCTGCCTGCGGTTCTGGGCTGTGGCAGTGGGCAGTGCCTGCAGTTGTAGCAGCAGCAGGAGTGTGGTGCTTCATGGCTGTGGGAGCCCAGGGACAGTACCTGGTGGCCGCAGGGAGGGAGCAGATCTTAGCAGAGCACTCAGTTGGCATGGTGGTCAGCCCCTGGAGCAAGGGATTGACTGTGCTGTGGTTGTCTGGGGGCTGTGTGCAGGGGTGGCATGGGTCCATGGGGACCCTGCTGGCACTGCAGGCATGGGGCAACTTTGGGGGCTTACACGATGGTGCTGATTTCTGGTGGTTGTAATGGTGGTGATTGCTGGTCGGGCGGGTTGGAATGGAGGCCTTTGCCTACTCGGAAGTCTTCACCGGATTTCCTCTTAACTTTCCATGGGTCTGGTGTTGAGCACTTTCTTCAGTTTTGGGGTGCTTGTCTGCTGAGAATCTGCAGAAAGTCCCAGTGCCCTGTGCAGAGCGGCCTGGTGCAGCTGCTCCACATGAGTCATATTCACTGTTTCTTTTCCTTGTTTGCCTGCTAGGATATTCTCTTTTACTAGGAAAAATCTTCAGATATTTAGAGTTTGATTGGAGTGAGTCTCTTGAGGTAAAGTGTGTACTGAGACCCTAGATCTTCTTTTGGTCAGACACACATAGGGGGACTCCCTGTGAGAGCCTGGCCATCTTCCTGAAGAATCCTAGTAGGTCTTTATGTCTTTCTGTTTCTAAGAGGATTCCTAAAGTTGATGAAGGTCTCTCTGGCTGTGGTCCTTGATTTCTCATTTCCAGTTCACTCACATGGGAGTTATTTCTTGAGCATCTGTTACATACCAGGGACTGCTATTCTCTATGTATTTCAGAGCTTACCCAGCAGAGACAGACACACATTCCACTGCAATACATAACAATAAATGGTGAGTGGGAAGACATAGGAGACTAAGACAATATAAAAGGAAACATCCTAAAACCAGAGAAGGGGCTTCTGGAGTCATAATGTGTAAAACAAGGTTATGGAAGGAGCAAGACATGTCAGATAGGTGTTGTCCCAAACTATATCCATGACTCATCCCACACTCCCAAAACTTTGCCTATTCTTGCTACATCTTCGAAAAGAAAAGAAAATTGGGCACTTGGGGAAGTTACTTTGGGCCATGAAAGGTTAATAGGAAGAAAGGGATATGTAGGACATTAATTTGCAATTAATAGTTTTAAAGCTGCCTCCAGGATAACGCTGTACTTGAATAGTAAGTTACCGAACTCCTGATCCAATTTTTATAAAAGATTTGGATCATCTCTGAATATTTAATAAATATTGGAAAATCTCAGAAGGGACATAAAATAAGGTTTCAGTGACCTGTAAAATTACTCTCTTAATGGAATTCTAGGCATTATTCAACTTTTATTAAGTGTATTAATTCATAGAGATAGTCCATATTTTTGGGGGGGTGGAATCCTCTGAGAGACAGTCACCAAAGATTGTATCACCAAGAGCAGCAGAAACTAAAGACACTAACTCATTGGAAAATGATAGAAATTTTAAAATGTACATTTATTCAAAATTTCTCGAACATCTATTTTATGATGGGTATTTCTATCTCTGATCCTGTTATAGATTTGCTCATTTTCAAATGACACAGTAGCAATCTCAGGAACTAATGTTTGGAGGATTCTGATAAATTGTCAATTTCACAGGGTACACAGAAATGTACTGTACTATACTGTAGGAGCAAAGGTACATGTCAATGTATAAGGTAAATACTGAAGGAGCTAACAATCTCTGGACGCAAGAAATGCAAGTAGTACAAACTGTGGTGGCATTTTGAGTAGAATCCCAGATACCATTTAATACAGCAAGGAGTCATGCTTACCATGTGCCCCTGGCATTCTAACACTGCAGTTAGAGAATTAAGGGATACTCCTTAGAATGAAGAAAGAGTTTTAAAGATACACACAGTTACATGGTGGATAATGATGTTATGGTTTATCATCGACTTGCATATATGTTATGAAATATGATTATATTATGCAATGTGATCCTAGACATCTATTTTGTGTACATTCACCAGCACACAATCCCCAAAGGACGTATTTCTTAGAAAGTACTCCTGTGGTTAAATCATGAATGACTGCAATTAAACATGGTATCTCTGCATAAATTCTAAAAATTCCTCAATTAGCCTTCTTAGAAATCACTTTGTAAAATGCCTGCAAATTTGACCTTGTGCCACTCCATAATACCTCTTTTCAAATCTTAATATTTCAGGATCATGATCCTTGTGGATTCCATCCCTCCTTCTCTGTACTCTGTATGCACAGATGTATGGACACACATAGGCTCTTTTTTTTTTTGGGGGGGGGGATACTTTGCTTGGACAACTAGTCACTCTCATCTTCTGAGAAACCTATCCTGTTTTGTCAACCAAGAATCTTACTCTGTGTCCTTTTAGGGTTCTGGAGGTTCTCTTAGTTTAGTGTTTATCACTAGTATCTTAAACTATATAACCTGTGGGCATTCTTTATGGCAATTTCATACATGAATCTGAATTGCTCTTTCTCAGATTCACCCCATTGCCTGTTTCATCCTCCTGCTGGGAATCCCAAGTAGTCTCCCTTTTATGTTTATAGGGCTTTTGTTTGTTTATATTTAATCTAGATTACACAGAGGAGAATGAAAAAGAGAATAAATGTAATATTTCTCTTTATGAATATGGCTTATTTGGCTTAATATTATAATCTACAGTTCCATTCATTTTCCTAAAAAAACTACATAATTTCAGGCCTCTTTATCACTAAATCAATAGAAATTAATTATGCCCTACTGTGGATATACACTATATACAATCTCTCCATCTATTGCCCCCTTAGCCTATTCCTCATGCTGACTATTGGCATAAGGCTGCTCTAAACATGGGTGTGTAGGTGTCTCTACTGAGGGGTGACTCACATTATATCATTTACATGTACATGAGTAGTCAAGTTGAGTGGAGGTCTTTTTTTTAGTTTTAAAAAACATGTTCTGAATCCTAAACTCTTGTGATATGAATAACTGACAAAGATTCACTCCCTGTCTCTGGGTAGTTTTTTCCACATACCTTGTCTTCATTTTGACAGTATTGGAGTTTGAACTCAGAGCTTGTGGCTTGCTAGACAGACCCTCCTCTGCTGAGTCAGGCCTCTAGGCCTGGTTACTTTCATACATACTTTGTAATTCAAAAGTACCCTTTCTGCCTACACAGGTATCTGAACTGTAATCTGCCTATTTATGCCAACCAGCTTCTTCCACTGAGACAGAGTCCCTTGTTTTGTGTGTGATTTTTTTTCCCTTGAGTTGGCCTGGAACCAAGACACTTCCGATCTCAGCCTCCAAGAAGTTACTGTAAACCACACTTATTTGTCTTAACAATTCTAAAGTTATCTTTGTGTACAAAATTTAAATTTCTAAAGTTATGTATGGTATTTTTCTATGCAAGCATGTATGCACTTATGGGTCTATCTCTTGAACTTCAGGTTGCATTTGGATCTTGAAAACTTTTTGGGGATCACTGATGCCACTCTTTCTAGGAAATAGTGTGTGGCAGAAAATCTGGAATGTAATGGACCACAGGTCCTGATCAACTCACCTAAAATAAGTTAATTAAAACTTTCTACAAAATATATGATCATACAAACGCTATAAAGCTAGGACTTTATATTGGAAATGCCTGAGCATAAATGGCACACTATGCTATAGTGTGCAATAGCTGTGCAATAGCTTTATTATAAATCCACTTTGGGATCAGAAAGAGGAAGAATATTGTTTTCAGTTTTAAATTTATTTCTATTCCTGTGTGCTCAGAGGCTATTTACTAGGAGAATAACTCCACTGAAATTATGGTTGTTTTTAGTCCAATCTTCATAACCCATGTATTGCTTAAGCAAACATTAAGAAATAAAGCAGGAAGAGAAAAGTCCTAATAGCTTACATTGTGAATAAGATACAAAATAATAACAGAAGAGCCCAAACATCTTCATCTGACGCTGGGCATATCTCCAGAATATCATGATGATGGTATGATGCTTAACTGGAGATTATAATCTCATGGATTTTCCTGCCTGGGTTGCCTCTGAACTATGATCCTCAGATCTCATTCCCTTCAGTATCATGAGACACAAGCACCAGGCCATCTAGATATGTTCATAAATGTCTAGGTTTCTCTCTATAGTGTAGTGAGTGAAAAGCTTAGCATTTGGAATACATTCTTTGTCCAAAAAGGATTTATTAATATCAGGATTATGAGACCCAAAGTTATACAAAGTTATTTAAGATCAAGGTATTGCTGGGTGGTGGTAGCTCATGCCTACAGTTCTAGCTACTTAGGAGTCTGAGATCTGAGGATTAAGGTTCAAAGCCAGCCCCACAAGAGAGTCCAGGAGACTCTTATCTCCAGTGATCCACCGGAAAAACTTAAAGTGGTGATGTGATTCAAATTGGTTGAGCACAGCCTTGAGCTGAAGAGCTCAATGATAGTGCTCAGGTCCAGAGTTCAAGTCCCATGACCTGGAAAAAAATATAAATAAAATAAAGGTACCCATGCATACCAGTAGGCAAATAATTTATGCTTCTTAAAGTATTGACCATTATTCCAGAGAACCTTGACTCATCTTAAATAATTTTTTGTGTGAAGTCTGAAACTATAATATGATTCTGTTCACACAAATTTATAGAAAAAGAAAACAAATTTGTAACAGGAATCAAATTAAAGAGTAGAGAGAAGGGTGCAGAAAAGTATGGAAGCATGAGACAATAGGACAATATACTTTTTAGGGTGTGGATGTGTTTATTATATTACTTGTGGTTAAGATTTCTTGATTTTTCTGGGCCTAAACTCTGTTCTTGAGAATTTTTGCGCAAGGCTAGGATTCAACCACTTGAGCCACAGTACCTCTTATGTCTTTTCAGTGGTTAATTCAAGATAGAATCACACAGACTCTCCTACCCAAGACGGCTTTGACCCTGATCCCGGGATCACAGCTTCTCAATTAGCTAGGTCTATAGGTATGAACCAAGAGCCTGACCTAGATTACTTTTTTCAATTCATATATATATATATATATATATATATATATATATATATATATATATATATATATATATATACAGAGAGAGAGAGAGAGCATTTTAAGCTAAGGAATAGTTACTTTGAAAAATGAAGGCTAAAGTAATTATTGAATCTCAAGAAAATTTAACTCTTTATTAAATAGTATGTTATTTATGAAAATTCTTGTCAAACTGACTTTACAACTTTAAGTCTGAAGAGAGATTTTGATATAAACAATTGCATCGTATCCCATTTTCTTTTGTCTTATGGTTGTTCTGCATAGAATGTTGGTTAGATGATTACATGAAGAAAACTTAGTGCATAACAAGCAAAATGAATGAGTTAATTTAAAATTCATTTATTTAAAATATATCTATTTGAGGCAATGTATATGTTTATTTAAAATGTCCATTATAAATAAGTAAATCATGTATCAATTTTTAATTTGATAGATATATTTATAATTTAAAATGTTCATTTTAAATAAACAGATTAAAATTTTAATTTAATAAATATACATTTATTAAAATTAACTAGCTGTGTAGTTTGTTTTCTTTTTAGTGTTTTTAAATGATTTTAAGTAGTTGTACAAATAAATTTTTATTTTATTACTTACTCTTTTTATTTATTACTTTATTATTGTTCAGTTGTAAAAGAGTCACTATTCTACCAATCTGTTTTTGAATACAATACATCTTGATATGATGACATCTTTCCTAACCCTAGTTCGCTTTCTTTTTTTTTTCTATTGTGAGAATACCATACAGAGGAGTTGCAATTACATGGGCAAGATAACGAGTACATTTCTTATTTTTGAAATATGTGCTTAAATCAGATTTCAAGGTAATGGGCATAAATCACATTGGAGGTGGTAGAAACAGGATTGTCACATAGTTTTGTAGCTCCTGCCATCTATACAATTTTTGTTTCAATGTTATAACAACTACAGATGATAAGTCAGTTGTCAGTCTTTAGCTTGCTGTCAAAAATGTCTCTCACAAATTCAGTTTTATATATTTGAAATTTTGTTACAAATTGAAAGGCAAAAGTCTTCCTTTTGGACTCTTTCTCTCTCTCTGTCACACACACACACACACACACACACACACACACACACACACACACACACACACTTTGGTCTATGTTCCTTTGATGGAAACACTTCTGAACTTGACTTTTTCTTAAACATGTGCATACAGGTTTTGCTATGTATGGTAAGAGTTCCTTCCTAACACAATCAATTTAACTGCTTTGCTCCCATCCCAGAGCACTGTGTTCTTACAAAGACTTTTCTTAGTTTTTCCTTTCTTTTAACAGTTCCATGGCTTGAGTGTCTCTGACTGGCTACCTCTTCTCTGTGGATGTTTTAACCCCCTCCTTTAGAGATATAATTAATTACCCCTAAAGCAAGAGATAAATACCCCTGGGCATATACTGCTTCCCTCGTTTTTAAAACACAAACATATTTTAGTAAAAATTATATCAGAGTTACATATACATTTTCTCCCCATCTAGAATCTGAGTTTCTCCATGTTGGATTACAGATAATTTGCAATTGTTATAATTCTGTTAAATCCATTCTGATCTAAGTTTATACATGGTCTCTAACATTAGGGATTTCTTTTAGAAAAAATAATCTCTCACTGTTATCTTTTTCTTTTTGTCTTTTTTCACATATTATATACAATACCTGATAGTTGCTTTGGTATCATGTGGCAAAGAAGATATAAACTAATTTCCTGAGATGTCTGTGACATAATATATGTTTAATAAATAATAACTAATTGTGCTGATATTGTTGGGTTGTTATTACTGCTTATATTGTGACACCTGATACCTAGGAAATTAAAAGAAATTGCGTTTTTGAAGATAGGTCTCCTACTCCCCAGGTGGTGATTTCTTCCTGATCTTCAGGCAGAAGAATATTAGAGGCATCAAAGAGCAATATTCCTCAAAGCAAACTGACCCTCACAAACAAATTGGCTTGATCTGACAGACCTTGCAATAGTGTAAATGAAGAGAATTGCCTTCAGAATAAGCCATCTGGGGTCCTCGGAGGCTCCAAGCCCATAGGAGATAATGAAAACATATATCACCAGTAACCTTAGAGGCCAACTGGGCTATTGAATATAACAGGAGCGTAATGGCTTTCCTGGAGTGCCAGAAATTCTCCACCCTAACCAGCCTACAGGTAGTTCATCAAATTGTTCTATGCTTATTGCTTCAATCTGCATCCAGCTTTAATATGCCCTATCAGCAGGAATCTTTCCTTGCAGAACTCTCAAGGCTCTAGGAAATTGTCTAAATGCCATGAACATTAAATGACAAAGACCTGAATGTTGAAAAATCAAGCCTGCTGCACGACAGAGAGAGAGAGAGAGAGAGAGAGAGAGAGAGAGAGAGAGAGAGAGAGAGAGAGAGAGAGAGAGAGAGAGAGAGGCAGAGACAGAGACAGAGACAGAGACAGAGACAGAGAGACAGACAGAGAGAGACAAACAGAGAAACACAGAGAGAGACACACAGAGAGAGAGAAGGGAAATCATGTTAAAAATAAACAGTTTCAAAGATTTCATAAAAAAAAGTCAATGCAATTTGCAACTTCATTTGTCCCAGTGACAAGCTGATAAAATGTTGGTGGTACAAATGCATCAGAAAATTTGACATAAATTGAAAGTGACTACACATTCCATTATCCAAAACTCCCTTGGTAATAGAAAATGATTGTTAAAGACAGTTTCTAATATGTCTCAGAAACATGAGGCTGTCTATGGGAAATAATACCCTCGATTATCAAGAAAGATAAGCATTCAGAACAAGGCAGAGGCCACACTAAAGCTGAGATCCTAGCCTCTGTATTTTGATGACTGGTTTTACAAACAATTTCATTAAGAGATATTGAAGTATGTGGAGAAAATTGTGCTCAGTGGAAGACATTTAAACAATGTGTATTGGGATAACTCATGAATCTAGGAGTCAGTCACAGAAAAGGTCAGACTTGCCAAAAGAATTATTCTTTTTTATAATTTTTAAATAATGTTTCCATACACTTAAACAGTATTCTAGTCATAGAAAGCAGTTATTTAAAACAAACTTTAAAAATACGACATGTCAAATTTAAGTTTCCCTAGGAACTTTAAAAATACAATAGAATTATTAGACTCTAGTAAATGGTATTTTAAATGAAATTTGTTTTTTCTCTTTTTCATAGTACCTCTTTATAGCATGATTACAGGGTGACCAATGTGAGGGGAGTTGTATAACTCAACTATGGTTATCTACTGTAATACGTTAGATACATCAGAACACTTTCTTTACTTAAAACTAGAGGATTCTGATCTCACAGAAAATGAGGATATCTCTGTGGCCAGTCATTTGATACTGCATGAGTGTAAGATTTCAAATTAAGCTGATATTTATGAAAAAACACAACTATTTCTTCCAGATTGTGTTTTTATAGCTTTTGGTAATATATATAGCTTTTGATTATATAATTATATATAAAATATTATATAATATATACTATATATTATATAAAATATAGTCTATATATTATATTTTATATATTATATTTTATATAATATATAGACTATATTTTATATAATATATAGTATATATATATATATATATATACATATAAATTTGAAAAATTCACCTAGTCTCTGAATTCATTCAAAAACATTGATGGAAAGGGTGACAGTAATCAAGATGTAGTGCAATTGCAAGGTGACATGCTGAATTGAAACCTGTTTGTAAAACTACATGAGGTACCTAAAGATGATTTTAAAAATAAAATAACTTTTAAATTAAAATATTAATTAAGAAATTTCTAGTTTCTAAGTACCTTCTTATCTGCTGTTCACCAATACACATAACAACAACAACAGTAATAGAATTTGTCAAAATTATTATCAAGTGCAAGAAAAACAGAATTTGAACTTAGGTAGCACATGGATGCATTTAGGAGCAGGATGCTGGGCACATTTTCATCAGTAAAGTCACACTGAATACCTAGGATTATAAGTTGTTCCTGCTTCGTAAGACAATTTGAACACCTTTCATTGTTACATTTTTATAAATGCATCTCTAGTATTTTGAACATTCCATGTGCAGATCTGCAGCAGTCACCATCTCCGCTTGCCTTCCTTTCAGTAAGTATCCCTCAACAAGCTGTTGTAATGAAGTAAGGAGGTCAGGTTTGCCCGGTGCCATATTGAGCACATGGTGGATGATAGGGTCTGGCATCTTAACTTCATGCTGGGAGACAGAAACGTCCCGGCCCCCAGAAGCCTGGAGGCAGGGTTGGAAACATGGCTTATAGGTTACTGATTCTTTCAGTCCAGTACTTGGATTGGGAATTTTTTGCGGATCTGCCCCCTGCTCCAACCTTATATAGGTCCAGACTAGCCTAGCCGTCATTATGCCTCAAAACCTGTGTCTCCTTGATCCTGTCCTAAATCCTGTCTTCTGGCTCATCTCAGGTCATCATGGCATCCCAATTCAGCTCTCCATTGGAGCTGAATTGATTTGTTGGTAGTATTTTTGTTCTTTCTTTCCTCTCTAGCATGCTTCCTAGCTGTGTTTTGTGTATTTGGGGGCTGCAGCCTTTGGACTGCCTGCAGCCTGCTAACTGTATAATAGTTCCCAATATTTCATATTCCAAAATATGGCTTCTGGGATGATTCACTTTACAATAGTACATTTCTACTATTCATTTTCCATATTGATAATAGCTACATTTAGGATTTCACCATGGCATTTTAAAAATGCATATACAATAGTTATTCATATTAAGCCCTGTATTCTTATCTCAAAGAAGGATTACAAAATAACTGGCATAATGTCTTACACCTGTCATCCTAGCTATTCCAGACTTCCAGTTTGAGAGGATTGCTGTAACCAATGTTACAAAACCTTTTGTCAATCAATTAAAAATGAAAACTGGGGAAAGTAGAACAAACTTGTCATCCAAACTATGAAATGAGCATGAAAAGATTACAGTATGGGTGGGCCTGGGCATAAATGTGTAGACTCTGTAGGAGAAAAAAAGGCTGTGGACCCCTTCATGTGGTAAAAGATCTGCCTAGTAAGAATGAGGCCCTCAGTTCAAACCTGAGATCAATTTTCTAAGAAAACAAAAACAAAAACAGAATACAGATTTCAGCTTCTTAATTGAGGAATGGCAAGTGACTAGGAAAGCTTAGATTGTACACAATCTAATCCTTCTTAGTCTGTACAGTTAACTATAACAAAGATAAAATGAACTGGGTAGTTTAATCTATAATTCATTTCTCATAACTCTGGACAGAAGTGCAAAGAGGTCAGAAGATAAAGTGTCTGTTGGGAACTTGCTTCATAATGCAAAGATGAAAACTGTCTTCCTGTTACTTTGCTGCAGAATAGGCACAAGAGCGCTCTAGTTTCTCTTTAATGAGGCACTAATCACATTCATGGGGCTCTACCTCATACAGTTATTAATTCCTAAAAAGCCTTTCTTCTAAATGCCATCACTTTGAGAGCTGGATTTGAAAAGTGAATTCTCGAGGGTCACTAACATTCAATTCTAGTGAGAACTACTTGAAAACTGAGCATTGCTGCATAATCAATAGTCTTTGGGTCCTGTATATATATATATATATATATATATATATATATATATATATATATATATATATATATATATAATTTGTGAAAATTGTAATCTGTTGGCCCTTTTAAAAATACACTATCAGGCACCAGTGACTCACTTCTTTAATATTAGCTAATCAGGAGCTGAGATCTGAGGATCAGATCTCAAGCAAGTCTGGAAAAGAAAAGTCCCTGAGACACTTATCTGTAATTATGCACAATAAAAGCTGGAAGTGGAGCTGTGGCTCAAGTTGTTGATCTGTAGCAAGGAGCAAAAGAAGGACAGGACAGCAAACAGATCCTAAGCTCCAGTTCCAGGACCAGCAGATGCACACACACACACACATACACACACACACACATGTATGTATGTATATACATATATATAAATATATGATGGATATATACATATGTGCATGTGCATATAAATCTATGTATATATGTATGTGTTAGAAGACCATATGTCAAATGCATCTGCAAAAATTTGGTGTGTAGGCTTACATCTGTAATCCTAGCTACTCAGGAGGCTGAGATCCGAGGATTGTGGTTCAAAGCCAGCCTAGGCAGGAAAGTCCGTGACACTCTTATCTCCAATAAACTACCAGAAAAACTGGAAGTGGCGCTGTAGGTCAAGTGGTAGAGCTTTAACCTTGAGCTGAATAGCTGAGGAACAGTGCTCAGGCCCAGAGTTCAAGCACCATGAACAACAACAACAACAAAAAAAATGCTGTGCACATTAGAATATTACATGTAAAATTGGATTCCATCATTTTGTAATACATGTTATTATTTATCATTTATTTGTTGTTGTGTTTATTTTAGGCCATTATTTTCATGAAGTCACTGGATTAATTTAGAAAAATGGTAGTATTAACAAGTTAATTTTATTTATGTTTTTGGTCAGATACACTATTTCAAATATACGCTGCTGCAAAAGAAGGCTTTTTTAAAAAAAACCCAAGTCAAACACAAAATAATTTCTTCTTTTATCTCATGTTAATAAATTTTATATATTTATTTCTGCATTTCATTTTGGTTTTTTTTATCCTTGATTGTCAAACCTACAAACAAACATCATGATGAGACATGAACCATTGGGTTCATATTACATTATATGAAATCACTTATTGCACTAGAGACATGTATTAGTTATTTTAAATTTTTGTTATTATCTGATGACTCTTTTTCCCATTTGCCAATAAACAATGTGTATAAGAACCCATATGTATTCTATGTACCAGTGAATTTTCTGTGGCTTTTTAGGTAGAAGATTCAAGTAATAAATACACTTCACTAAATAAATGGATGAACTTACTAATATTTTAGTATAAGTAATTCAAAATAAAATTTTGTTTTTGTGCTAGATACTTTGTTTTGTATTTCAAGTCTAGATTAATTTCTCAAAGTCAGGTCTAATTTGTTTTCTCATTTTAGCTGATCTATTATGTGAAAACTGGATCCATTATGTGAAAACTGCCTTTTTGCCCAGTGTTTTTGCAGTTCAACTTTCTGCTGTCTTCTGAATAAACTTCTCCATTCTAGAATTTTCTGTCCTCATATCTTCAATAAATCTGTTTAGGCCTCCCAAGGTAGACACAACTCCCTCATGTTTTCTTGATATAATGTGATGTTGCTCAGAGAGCTTTCCATTGTTAGTATGTATCTGGGCATTTATATTTTGGAATATGGACTAAATCTCCAAATATATCTCTATATTCCTAGAAACTAGTACATGGAACATAGTCTCAACTATCATTTCCACCATTATTATGATAATGAGTTCTATTTCTTATGGAACTTACCTGTAAATTCATTCACAGATGTCCCACCCTAGTACAACACTCTGAAAAGGTCAACAACTCTGATATTGGGAATGCTTAGAGACTTAGGATCTGAGAAATTACACCTCTCAAGAAAGGTCCAGTTTACTGAACCAAAGACAGAGCTCTACAGAAATGAAGGGATTTGTTTTTTGATGAGGAAGGAGAGGAAGATTATTAAAGAATGAGGAAGTGGCAGGAAAATATATTTTTAACATTGTTCAAATGTTACAAATGTTTTCAGCTTATACTGCATTATAAGTTTCCCTGGCAGATATATCATTTATCTGATATTTACTTTGTTTTCTCTCACTGTTGCTTAGGCTATTTTCCAAATTTCAACACCAGTAATCCTATGTTTCTATTTGAGGTATGACATTAACTCCATGATTTAAAAGACATGATATTTTCCTAATAAAATTATAACCACATTTAAAAATAATATATATTGGGAGCTGGGAAGGTGGCTCAGTGGTAGAGCACTTGACTTGCCTTGCATGCTCGAGGCCCTGGGTTCGATTCCTCAGCACCACATAAGAAAAAAGCCGGAAGTGGCGCTGTGGCTCAGGAGCTAGAGCGCTAGCCTTGAGCTGAAGAGCTGAGGGACAGCGCCCAGGCCCAGAGTTCAGGCCCCACGACTGGACCAAAAAAAAATAATATATATTAACATAAAATAAAAATGACTAATGGTTGGAAACATACCCTAGGCTCTAAAAACAATAACTTGCATTTAAGTTCTGTTGCCTACTTATGAAAATTGAGTAAGTGTATTAACTCTGTACCTTCGATTCCTCATCTATATCACTAGGAAGTATTTGCTTCATAGCATGAGAAGAAGAAATAAATTATAGAAAATATCTGTCAAATAGCACAGTAAATGTAGATTGAATTATAGATAGCATAGTAAACATATATTGAATTCTAATTATTAAAAGAAAAATGGGCTGGATCATGCTAGTAATCCTAGCTACTCAGGAGGCTGAGATCTGGAGATCACAGTTCAAAGCCAGCCTGGGTAAGAAAGTAGTCCATGAGACTTTAATCTCCAATTAGCCACCAGAAAACCAGAAGTGATGTTGTGGCTCAAGTGGTAAAGTGCTCACCTTGAGCTAAAGAGCTCAGAAACAGTGCCAGGCCCAGAGTTCAAACCTCACAGCTGACAAAAGAAAAATAAAAGAAAGAAAGAAAGAAAATTGGAATGGTCCTTAGATATTTATTCATTTTATTCAAATTATATCCCACCTTAAAACATTAATGAAGTTAAACCCAAATAAGTGACTCAATTTGTTCAAGGTTGCCAAGTTAATTATTAGTATATTCAGGATTAGAATGCCAAAGAATAAAGAAAAATATTGAAAATAAGATATTTTAGTAATCAATATTATAATATGACATATGAGGAAAAATTATTTTGGCTTTCTGTAAGTACTGAGTAAAAATAAATGGATGAAAATAGGCTGAATACCTGACTCCAAACAGAATGACCATGAGCAACACCTATCACCTGCGTGAAAACAAAGATTTGGCTTCACTCAACTGGCATCATCATTGGTAAAAATGTTTGAAGATCTGAGAGGTATAGCTATTGCATAGAAAACCATGCTAATTACTTTGGCCTATGGTGGGCTTTTGCAGGGGGAATAGAAATGTGATGGGCTGTTTTGAATGTTGAAGAGTGATCCTAAATAGTAGAGAAGAATCAGCAAAAAGACTATCTCAAATTTAATGGGACAGTAGCCCATGATTCCAGTCTTTCACATACCTTCAGCATCTGAGTAGGCTAATGCAGTTTAACCTTTGGAATGGATCATTCATGTTCTCTGTATCTGCAGTAGATATCCATTGGTGAAGTAACAGCAACAGCTGAGATCAGGAAGGAGGTATAGGGTAAAAGTTCTTTTCTCCCCCTCTTTTCATGCAAGAAGAGAAGCTCTAGGCAGTTCTCAGTGAAGATTTGTTCTAGGCAAACCCTTCGAGCCTGCACTACTGCTGGGTGTTCCCAGACCAGGGATTTAAATGAAAGGCAGTGAAACTGAAGAAAGATCAAAAGCCTCACTACTGTGGGCCTGCTTAGAGGTTCACTCAACTTTGGAGCATCAAGTAAACAACCTTCAGGACAGCGGGGGGCGGGGGGTACTCCAAGAAAGCCCTTGATCCTAATCCATAAGTCTAGCCCCCAAGTCTGCAACTATACTTAGCCCAGAACATTGCCCCTGAGCTGGTACCTGCCCACTTTATCAGAGCAGAAAAAGCAGTTTCTTGTGGAATCCTCAGATGTTTATATCTAAACAACCTAAGTCTGAGGACTTAGGAGATGCATATGAAAAGGAGTTTTGGGGGTTCAGCTTACTGTATTTCATGTGTACATTGTTGAGGGGAGAGAGGGCATTTGTGAAATGTCAAGTTAGAGGTTTCTAGGATCAGACTTCAATGTATCTCCAAATTCTTTGATTCTTATTGCTGCCTGTAAAAACAAAACTAAATAAACCATGCCATTTGATGCAATTTGTATCAATCATATATGATTCTTTTTATATTTCTTATGGAGAAGGATGAACTTTGCTGTTCATAAGTGGTCAACTCAGTGCCTCGGTGGTGAAGTGGAATATCTAGGTATAAGGCAGGATTTTCAGAGACAGTGCTTTTAATGGCCATGCCATCTTCAAAATAATGGTACCTTATTTTTTAAATAGGAAGCCAGAAGTGGTGGTATATGTCTACAATCCCAGTATACAGGAGGCTGAAGGAAGAGAGTCATGAGTTCAAGCCAGCCCTACTCAAATGAATGAACGAATGAACAAATAAATTTATATTTATATTATATTAAATTTATCAAAGATGGAAAGACAATGCCTTATAAGTGTTTAGGTCACAACCTGACATCTGACACATTGTGCTTGGCCTTTAATTACAGCAGTAGTTCTAATGTAAGGTGCATTCCTGTGTAGTTGCAATTTCTGTGCTCACTTACATGTGTTATGCTTTTGTTACCCATTCACAGTGGTTCCAGTTGTTGCTTTTGAATGTAACAATTACAAAATTGTCCTTCACTCAGCTCCTTTCCAGACACCCGATGTGCAGAAACCTAGATCCCAGAGGTATTCCTTCATCTCTGAAATTGTTCATCTTTCTCTTGCTCTGATTTGTTTTTAATATGGAAATATTTGTAGCTCATTTTTGAACTGAGTAGCATGTTTGGAACAGACGAAGCTTAGATTGAAATTGCTACTGTTAAAATATGGTAACATGATTCGATCACTAAAATACTCATTATAATTGAAACCTAAGCCTGAAATGCTCTAAAAATATGAATTGCAATGCAGAAAAACTATGCATGTATGTGTATTTATACATATATATATGTATATATGCATATATACAAATATCATCACATATATGTATATACAAATGTATCTAGATGAACATTTAGAAATATATAGAAAGATAGATATGAACTTGTCACAATGAAATTCAGTATTTGGTACAATTAGAAAATGTGAATGATGCTTGTAATTCCATCAACTTTGGCTATGAAGACAACAAGAGTTCAAGGACAGCCTGAGTTAAGTTAGAAAGACCTTTTCTATGAAAACACAAAAGAAGCAACAGGTTTGGGGCATAGCTCCAGAAACTGAGCACTTAACTTATAAGAATGAGACTCTGGAATCAATCTCTAGTGCATATTTTCTTAAGCCTGGCAAATGACAAATCATTCTACAACTTAAAGAGAATTGTTACCAACACTTATGTGTATCGAATCGTTAAATGAAGTCTAGGCTCTCAGTTTCTGTTAGAGAGAGAAGGGCAGGGTAAGAGAATCATTTTTCCCAGCTATCTATGAAATCAGGTCAATAAATGTACTCTTTTCTTCCCTGAGGTAAACAGTTATTAATAAAGACTCACAGAAAGAAACATTCATGTCCATGAACTATCAGTATGTGCCAATGCTAAAACACTTTCATGATTTTTTTTTAATCTCCAATGCCCCATGAGAGGGAGAAAGCTTCTTATATCCTCACCTTACACTGGAGGAGTTGAATCTTACATGTGATGGGACATATACCAATTATTTCTGACTAAAGGATGCCATGGAATGTAATTCCTTTTTCATCATTGTTATCCTTTCAAAATGTAGATGAACACAGGATTTGCACCGGTCAACGTTTGGCTGCTGTCAAGGAAATAAAGCTGTCATTTTGTACCGATCCCTCCCTTTGCTTTATGAGACTTTGCAAATGTTCTTCCCATACTAGCAGGCTCCTCTTCATACTTCTTTTCCTCCTTACTTTCCTGAAATCTACATCTCATCTTTAGCAATGCTACAACATGGAATAATAAAAGAAAGAACATTTCCATTAAAACAGGAAAGAACTGATATTGTTTCTTAGAGTCCCTCTCCATTCCCCACTCCCTTTCTCTCTTCCTCCTCCCCTTCTCCTAGTCCCCTCCTTTCCCCTTCTCCTCTCTCTTCTCTCTCTCCTCTCTCCTGTCTCTTTTCTTCCCTCCTCCCTCTCTTCCCTTACCTTTTTCCTCTCTTCTCTCCTAATTTCTTGTCTTTCACCTCCTAGTCTTTGAAAAGAACCTATAGTCTTAAATAGAAGCACAAAATTTAAATGAATGGGTATTATCTTTGCTTTGGGAGAAAATGGCATCATTTCACTCTATCAAGTAAAAAACTAACCTCAGAATTTTGAGGCTTAAGTTAGCTAAACTTGAATTTACTGCACACATCTTTATTGAGGAATGCTAAGTACTGGACAGAAATCAGTCAATATGAGAGATGAGCTTTTTGTTCTTGTCACTCATACATTAGCAGAGATGATACAATTTGCCCTTTAAGAAGGTCAATAGATAGTATTAGTTAGTGCCTTTTCTTACTTACTAAATTGTAGGAAAAGTAGCAATGGTTGCAGTTGTTATAGTAACAGCTCACCTTCAGTGATACTGTGTGGCAAGTATGATCCATACATCTTACTGGTAAGAACTTATTTAATAACTATTTTTGTTTCTCTATTATAATTGTTGATTCATTGCAGTCTCACTTTAATGAGTAAGTCAATTGGATGTATCAGGGGCAATAGAATAACATACGGCATTAGAACATCACTGGGAATAAAACTTGATGGGGAAAGTTTATTTCCTAAAACTTTTTGCAGAGTAGGGAAAAAAGTTGAAAGTATTTTTTGTATCTTTTAGGCATGAGAGTGAGAATTCTCTTTGGGAATGATTGAACGGGTTATTTTCTAAATTGCCTTTAGGAGATGTGTCCTATTAATTCTACCTTTACATGTCTTTGTCAGATGGGAGAAGCATGATGCAACAAAAAGTGGATTGCTTTCTGTAACACCTCACAGACTGAGCTCTGCCATCAATGCTGTCCTTCATGCCTTCCTCCAAGCTACTGCCAAACATGCATATGAGAGAACTCAAAGCTATGATTCAAGAAAGCATTAAATTTCTAAGTTCCTAAGTCACCTTCATTCTGCAGTTCCTGCTCCTGAACTTCTGAATTGTGCCAATTTGTTTCTTAGTCTACAAATATTTCTGATTCAGTTTTCTATTAGTCAATCATTAACTTACTGCACATTCACTATGGGTACCTGCCATGGCTACCTTCCAATTCCTTTTCAGAAATTTTGTCACTCTTTTCTTGTTAAGTTTGAGTTCCATTACACAGTTTTGTCATCTTCATACTCATACTCCATAGCTAGAAATCCTGCCTCATGCATGTCACAGGTGTAAAACATATTTGTAAAATAGTGAGTTCCTTTTGATTGAAAACTCTTAGTCATTTGCACTGAAGAAAGTCTTCAGCCCAGCAATCAGGTAGTCAAATTAATATTTGTTAACCATCTCTAAAAATCATGTGATCCTTATGGCTTTAGTTTTCATTTCTTCTAACAATAGCAAATTATTTTTGTTCCATATCCTTGGGTTATCTTTTTGCTAGCCTTGTATTTTAGAACATCTAGAAGTGGTTTAGTCTTTCAAAACTCTGAAGCCTGGTTCAAAACTTGTTTTATATATAGACTAATTGGCAAAGGCATATTAAGAGCAATGGCGGCAGCTCAATTTCTGGGCCCAGTCTTATTTGGTTTATCATAATTTGACAAGTTGGCATGTTTAGGTTAATGAGAAAATTCATTCTCAGTGACATACTAGGCATCCAGAAGAGCAACAGTCAAACTAATAAGAAATTGTACATCACACTTTCTGCAGAGTCTTTGTGACTTTTCTTTGGAAAATGTAGTAAATGGTTTGCTTCGCTTAATTTTATGTAAGAAGAGCAAAAGATGACAACATTCAGAAATTCTCTTGAGAGAAAGAACATGGTTATTATATTAAGAATATTTTATTAGATATAATTATACATGGACACATTAGAATACCTAAGAAAGTATCAAATGTTTCCATTATCATAGACTCCTAAGGAATGAGAGAGCTACCAATATATGCTGATGCACACGTAGTTATCTCTGAATGAATTCTTAATCGTGTGCTATGGGAGGTAAGAGAATCCAGGCTAGCAAACAGAGGCCTTCGCCTCTGCACTGATACTGAAGCTCATCATAGAATTTAATTATTTTTCTTCATTACTTTGAAGATTACTCTTTATAATTCTACCAAGAAGGTGACATTAGTCCTAAACATTCTTTAAAAATAAGCTAATGTCTCTGAATACTGAAAAACATTTCCCCAACAGCATTCAAGTAAAAGTACCACAAGCCTGTGGGAAGGTGTAATTTAACATAGTTCCATTTGCTAAATATTTACTAACACCTTTACTATGACAGGTGCTGTGTAAGGTTTGGGAGAAACAACAGTGAATGGCAGAGTCATAGTCACTTTTCCAAGAGTACATTATGCAAAGCGTGGAACTTGACCTTATAGTAGCTTCAAGGTTAACACTTTTATGAGTGAGAAATGACCATGGAGACAATAGTAAGTAAATACTCTCAAGAAAAATCTAGTTTGTATAGAATTAACCAGAGCCTGCTTTTAATTAGGTCTATGCAGATCTTTGTGCTAGCTTAAGTTATTGTTCTAGAATAAAGCAGATGTACAGAGAAATAACTTTTATATGATCTATAAATTCTGGTCATTTTCCCAGGTTAGCAAAATGTTGTAGTAAGTACAACTTCTGGAGTTTATTAATAATGATCTTGCCTGTTAACACTTCTACAGATAGGTGGATATAATTGACTGGAAAAATGTACAGATAAACAGAGGGCTTTAAGATCATTCTAATTAAGGACCTAAATATTACTGGGCAGGATAGTTCAAGCCTATAACCTTATCTGTTAGATCAGGTATTTGCAGGTTTTTTATTTATTTTTTTGTCCTTAAGTAGTTGTACAAAGAAGTTTCCACTTAACAAAAACTGTATATGAATACAGTTTGAGGCCATTCCAAATTTAAAAAATAATGCATTCTCAAGACATCATCTTGATCCATGGTATACCCATCATCCCCAAATATAGGAACCAGCACAATGTTTGGATGCAGTGGTGTACACAGACAACAAAAGGAAGGAAAAATAGGGAGATAGTAGCCCAGGTATCTTTAGCCCAATACAATCCTATCTTGAAGTTCACGAACACTAAATAAGGAAACATACTTTGCCTGTCTTTTTTAGTGTTGGTTAACTTCATGATAGGATTTGCTTGAGTTCAAATCCCGGTACTGCGAGAAAAACATAATTTATATCTCTGAAGTGGTAATAACAACATCTCACATCATATTGTGCTATGGTGTTTACAATATGCTGTTCACTGGCATTATATTAATGTATTTCAACCCTAGATGTGAACTAAAAGTACGTGTTCATGTGATAGAATTTTCCCTACTTAGATCCTAGCACTGGCTATTCTGCTTTGGTGGGTCACAGGATGGCATTTTTCAGTAGCTTCCTAGGTGATTTTGAATTGCAGAAAGGTTAAGCAACAGGGATTTTATGTGATTTGTTTTTTAGTAATGTTCCCTGGGAACAGACGTTATTGGTGCTCCATGGATTTTCAGGCTTTCCTATTTAGTCTCCTTTTAAGGTATCTCCTTGGGGAAGCTTCCTCGAACCACAGCTCCCTCTGTCACCAGCACAGCCCATGCAAATCCAAATCACAAGCAAGTACCTTCAACAAAGTTTGGATTCGTCATACTGGTGTACTGCAATTATTATTGTTGTTTAGGTGGATCTCTCTCCTACTTTATATTTTACCCTTTCTGGATATGAAGAGCTCCATTCATTATGCTATAGCAAGAATGAATTGCAGCCAGGCACAAGTGGCTCACTTCTCTAACCCTAGCTACTCAGGAAGCTGAGCTCTAAGAAACAAAATTCAAAGCCAACCTGGCAGAGATTTCTACCTCCAATTAATGAGCAAAATTTAACCTGGATGTTCAGTTCAAATGGTAGAGCATCAGCCTAGAGTGAAAACATAAACCAAATAAGATTACAAGCCTCTGAATTTAAGCCCCACTACTGGTACAAACATGCACACAAACAGACACACTGCACACACACACACACACACACACACACACACACACAAACACAAAATTACATTGTACTACTCAGACATGGTAGGGACAATAATAATAATAATGGTGGTTAAAAAATAACCCTTCAGGCCGGGCACCAGTGGCTCATGCCTGTAATCCTAGCTACTCAAGAGGCTGAGATCTGAGGATCTCTGTTCAAAGCCAGCCCAGGCAGGAAAGTCCATGATACACTTATCTCCAATAAACCACTAGAAAACAGGAAGTGGTGCTGTGGCTCAAGTGGTAGAGCACTCATCTTGAGCTGAAGGGCTGAGGGATAGCACGCAAGCCCAGAGTTCAAGCCCCACAACCGACAAAATAAATAAATAAATAATAACCCACCTGTGCTTGCTATGTCTTGGGTACATTTCTAGTGCTCTACATGCGTGCATTGATTCAGTCTTCCTGACCAATATGTGAGGTAGTTTAGGTAAACACTTATTTTTATTGTCAATGGTAGATGAGGAAACTGGAATAAAAATAGCTCAGTATCCTAACATCACTGCCTGGGCACTGTCTGTGTTACTGCTCTGTCTAATATCATGAGAAGAAGGAAATCACCTCCAGAGAACAGAAGGGAAGCACTGAGTGGCTTGAATCCTTGCCCTTATACGAATTATAACTACATGTTTCTGGAGTTTAGGGAAAATTACTCTGATTCACTACACCCCATGTCTGCTGCATCTTCTGATCCTGTTGTTAGCTCTGCTGAGTTTGGGGAGAGGAAGACAGATAAACCAGCTGAACCACTATCCTATCCAGTTGAGAATAGAGGGTGCTAGCGGGCAGTTTGGCCATCTGTTGCCATACTGACTTGCCACTGGAAAAAAAATGGAGTGCATTTGTTCACATTTCCAGATTATTTAAGAATAAGGAGCAAAGGGAGTCATTAAATTGGGCAATCTGGGCTCTAAGTAGCATTTATATACTTTTTTTCCTGTGATGCCTTCTTTAAAATTAAATTTTTAATAACCTTTAAGCCTTGCAGCCTTGAGGGAATAATTTCTTTCATAGTAGTTCAAAGGTTTAATTTCACAGTAAAGCTTTTGAAATATGGTATTATCCCTTTTGTTCTAGAAAATTACTGTTTAAAAAGATCATATTTCAAAGTAATGATTGTAATGAGAAAAAGATATGAGGCCTGACTTCAAAAGGGAAAATAAATGATAACCCTGGCTGTGGTGTCCTCTCATGAGCCTCTCCCTGGTGGATCCTCAGCTGGAACAGTTCAGAACACCTCTGGAATCACAGACTGCCCAGCACTACCCCTGCACTGCAGGTCAGGAACAGGGGAGGACAATTGACATGACAGAAGTGGTTCACTTTCTTATATTAATATGAGTCAGTATGTCCTCTGTCCTGCGGTTTCCTCCAGTGCCATATCCAAACAATGCCATCCTCTCAGATACTAACGTTGCATACGTGAGTGCAATAGGCTTGGAGAAGGCCAAGGACAGTACGATCCTACAGGAAATGAAAGAAAACTAATGTAGATTGACATCTTGCTTGTGCTGGACACTATATTCTTGGGTTTATATGCACACATATAAGAACACACTTGTATATACATATGTGTATAATGTATATGTATTAATTAAATGTATATGTTCATACATATATATTTCTTAAACTTATATATATATATATATATATATATATATATATATATATATATATATATATAAAGTTGGGGAAGGAAGAATAAAATTTATTTTCCACATTCAAACATTGTCAGGGGAAATATTTAGTGACATTTTTAAATATTGCACTGTGAGTAAAGTTCTTTACTAGAAGCTTTGGAAATATTAAATAAAAGGAAAGAAATTTTTTAGAACCAGGCAACCATTTTATAGCAACACATGATGAAACAAAAATAAAGCACATGTATGCAGGTGATAAAGTGTTAACTTTGTATCCCTTGAGTTATTTTAATTTTTACTTTTAAATATTTTATTGTTATTGTAAAGGTGATGTACAGAGGGGTTATGGTTACAAAAGTCAACTAAAGAGTTCACCTCTTTTTGGACAATGTCTTCCCTTAAGTTTTTTGTTTTTATTTTTTAAGTTATGTTTCACTTCACAAATCTGCTGAGACAAATGACAAGTAATTCTCTGTACCATTCTTATGACACTAAGAGTGACCCTTGTCTAGCTATTGAAATAAAAAGTCTAAAAAATACTAAAATTCCTAGTTGATGTTTCTCTAGATAATGCATCACTTTATGAGGGCACTTAGAGAAATGTGTTAACTTGTAAATTTTAGAAGGCATAAGATGGATGAATGAAGAATGACTAATGGAATGAAAACTAATATGCATGATAGCAGTAGTCATATGGCCTTCTTCATAATACTACTACTTGTAGCAATGAAATAGTTGAATAGTTGAATGGAGGGGAGCATAGTAGTCAGGGATAATGAACAAGGACCCAGAGCATATAAATATCATTTATAAGGTAAGAAGTCTTAAACAAATAATTGATATTCTCTAAACCTTCATTTCTGCTCTTGGGAAATGGATGCAAAATAATATGGATGTTATCCCAAATTATTAAAAGGGATAAGGGTATAAATAAGGTTTCTGAAATATAAACAAGAATGCAGAAGGCTCACAGTGGTTTGTTCTGTGGCTGTTTGAGTGATGTTTGAATAGGACAAGTCTATGTTTCCAGTAATATTTATTTTTTTCTATAGTGATCTCACATCCTCAGTGCACATTCTATTTTGTCAACATTATATTTGCCATACATTGTGTGCTCTGCACCTTCTTGTTGACACTTAGGCTCACATTTATTTATGTATTCATACATTCATCCAATTAGCATGAGTGCCTAGTAAGTATGATATAATTATTAGAAAGGAGCAAACTTAAAGGTTCTTGTAGACTACTATCTTGAGTGATTTATAGAAATATGAGTCATAGAATACACATTATTCTTGCTTTTGTATGCCTGTGAACTTTTCCTTGCCTGGCAATAACAGCTAAGTTTTACTGACTGAGTATGACTGTCTACTTGGCCTGATAATCACTCTTCAGGAATTATCATATTACAAATATCTGATTAACACAAAGAATTCAGTGGTATAAAAACACACAATGGAGATGTGGAAAAGTCACAAAGGCTTCAATGAAAGCTCACATAAGTACTACTTAATTTCAAAATCAAAGAAAAATCACACAAGTACTACTTAGTTTCAAAATCAAATTCAGATTCGTTCCTTTCATTACTCAATAAAATTTTATGGAGTTGTCATCAAGTGTCAGATGCTTTGCTCATTGTGAAGAGTACAGTGATGATCACTATTGTATTCATATTTAAATATTGTCTCTCACAAAATAAAGATATTAAGCATACAAACATTTGATTTATTGATTACATTGTATAAGTCTTCTGACATGTTTAAAGCTGTTTAAATTGGTAGTTACTGGATTCAAGCTCATAGAGTTATCTCTTTTGAAAAAATATATTGAAATGACATGAGATAATGGACAGGTTTTTCTGTCTTTAAGGAATAATTTATCATTTATAATTTTCTTAGTGTTTTCAGAAGTAATTTAGATTTTAATGTTTAAAGTGCCATCTAAAATCAGTTTTAAATATTATGAAACCATAATGCAACATCTAAAAATAATAGTATGATTATTGCATACATATATTCTTAAATAGTTAAATAGCCCTGAGGTTGGAATCCAGTAGGCATTGCTGTGAAATAAATACCTTTGCTAGGACACAAGCTGGGCTTCCTAGATTCAAATGTTTTTATCTTGGGATATTTGCTGTTATTAAATTATTTCTGATAAGTGTCTCCGGACTAAATGTCCTGATTTGATTAACACTCTCTCTCTCTCTCTCTCTCTCTCTCTCTCTCTCTCTCTCTCTCTCTCTCTCTCTCTCTCTCTCTCTCTCTATTTCTCTCTCTCTGTGTTTGTGTGTATGTGTTTCCTCACATATTTCAATATATGTTAAATTTTATATTTGTTATTGGGCTTGGCACCTGGAAGTGTGTTCTTAATGGAATTCTATGCCTCCATCAGAAAATGACACCACCCCATTTGTTAGGAAATGAAAGACTTGGAAAAAAATATATTAAGTGAATTAAGACAGGCCCACATGGTTTCCCTTATTTGCAGTAATTAGTATATGTCTAGGAAAAGCAGAAATGGTCAAAAGCTATGTGCATATAACCATATAAGATGATGCTAAGTGAAATGAACCTTGAGATAGGGACACAAGAGGTTTTATCTTTGTTGCTGTTGTTTGTAATATACTTATAACATGCTATGTATTTTTTTTGTTTCTTTTGTATGTTCTTCCCCGATGGTATAACCCCTGTTTACAGTGTATTTGATTGCAGGCCCTGCACCTTGTATGAACATTTTTCTGATTTGGGGAGGGGAAGGGAAATAATAAAAAGCTGAAATAAGGATACAGGTTAAACAATTGTAGCAATGAAATGCACAAGACACTATGTTTAAAGTGAACTTTACAACTTTGGGGGTGGGGGAGGGTTAGGAGAAGTCAGGGAGGTGGGGATGAAAGGGATGGTAGGGGAAAAACAAAGGAGGGAGTAACAATGCTCCATAGGAAATGTACTCATCACCTTGTTCATCTACTTGTAACTCCTCTGTACAGTATCTTTACAGTAAATACATATTATTAAAAACATCCTTTGGATTTTTCTCAATGCATTGGTTACTAATAATGAGTTCCTTTTGACCATACCTGAGTTTATGTTAATAAGGTGACTTGGAAAATCATCAGAGAGCTTTAGGATAAGGTCTATTCACCAGGCAAAGCAACTACAAGATTGGAAGTTTGTAACTTGCAGTTTGGTCCTAACTCTGAGGAGCTGAGGAAAACCAGAAATGGAGTTTCATTATCAATGACCAGTGAGTTAATCAATCACACCTACCTAATAATATGTTAGTGAAAACCTTGAAACTGTAAGGTTTGAGGGAACTCTGGGGTAAGGGACACATGGATATGGGGAACAGGTGAAATGTACTTGGGGATGAAACGGGAAATTCTGTGTGCTTGCCCTCCTTTTCTTTCATTTGCCAGTTTCTATGTCATAATAAAACACTAATCATAAGAGTAATACTTTTCTGAGTGTTGAGAGCTGTTCTAAACTATCAGTAACAACAGGGAATTTACAGAAACCCAAGTTTTTATTTGGTCAGAGATAAGTGCAAAGAAACTGGGCATCCCATACAGGTGACACCTAAAATGGGGACAGATTCGTGGACTCTCTGGGGGATTTTCATTAATTCTAAATAATTTCTTTTAGTTAGAATAAAATAATGTTGGAAGATACCTTGTGTGGATCAGAGAATAAGAAAATACATCAGTTTAAAACAATGAATTTGAACTGTTTAGAGAAATGTTGGTGTGCTAATAGGTGTCTAAGATGATTCTTGTTTTGCATTCACAATTTGTGTTACTTTGGACAACTTGTTTAATTTTGTAGAATGTCTATTTCCCTGTTAGATAAGTTGAAATATTTAAAAGAGGACTGTTAAAAATTACTATTATTATTTCTATTATTAAATTTTTGGCTTTGCCTACAGTTTGAAGTTGAGGTTTTGAAGTTTTTAGGCAGGTGCTCTACTACTTGAATCATGCCTATCACATTCAATTAGTAATTTCTCAATAGCTAACACTTGAATGTTTTGTAACTTTTAGTTTTTTTGGCAGATTATTCATGGTTTTTATTTTTGTATATAGTTTTATTGTAAAAATGGTAACTTTTAGTTTTAACCTTCCCACTTCCTGTTTTTCATTCAATGTAAGTTGTAAAACAGACTATTTCATAATAGCCAGAACGTTAAAAAGGTCCTAGTTAGACATGTTATTATCTAGGTATTTTATTATTTCCCCTATCATTCGAAATGACTCACATATCCAGAAAAAGAAACATATGATGAAAATCTCACAGAAATCATACATCTCATATTTTCCTGACTTTCTAGATGCCCATGTTGGCCAAGGAAGGAGGCTTTTTGTAATTACCATACAGTTATTTACTGGTTGTAAAATCATGCATTTTCAGTCTGTAACTCAGCTGACTTATTTATGTTGGCATAGTCTATAGACTCTAGTCAGACCATGTGTCAGGCCAGGTGTCCTGGCATGGGATTTGGGAAATATAGTCACCGTTTTGGACTAAATGGTAATTAAAATGCAGGAGATAGTGGAAGAAATGGCACAGAATTCATTAACATTTACACATTATTAACTAGGGAATTTTTTTTTCCAGGGGCAAGAGGCAGGCAAAAAGGGGTAGAGTATTTGCTTCAACAAAGAAAGTAGAGGTGTCTTTCAGGTTTAACTACTGAAGTTCTAGAAAATGAAGTTCTCTGATAAGCCAGACTTGCCAGCCATGGTGTGCTTTGCAATTTTCAACACACAGTTCTGCTTTCACACTTTAATAATTCATTTTCTAGCACTTAGAATCCAGAAAACTGCTTTCACTGATGGAGTGAAAATGCAAGAAACAGAGTTTCCTAACAAGCATCTCCACTTAGTTCCTCTTATTCCCCAGTACAGTGCATTAGAAAACATGTGTAAATAATACCAAGCACAAGGAGCACTAATGGTCTGACTGAAAATGTATTCTGTATGAATACTAGACTTAGTGACTCTTAGAGGGCAACAATTTTGATAACAAAACATGTAAAGATCTCTAAAATGAAATGTCTAATACTATAATAAAATAGCTTTACTTACATTCAAATAGAAGTAACATATCTGATATTCTGTATAGCTTTTCTCTGTGCATGATGAGTAGTTTTGGGCTTATTTCATAGACAGGGTATCTTAGGCTAGCGGAGGTTAACTTATTTTCCTGATGTTGAAATAGAGTGAGGGTGGTGTATATTTTCATATATGTTTGATGAAAAAAGTCTATAAAATTTCTTCAAATACTCATAAATACTTCCAACAATGAGCAATACTTTAGCAATTTTATGTCTTAGAAATGAAATATAAAACATGAAATTATTATCAGATATCGCTGAAGTTACTTCCACTCTACAATGTTACCAATATTAGCCATCAGGCAATATTTTCCTAGTAAATACCAACAGCACTCATTTTATGTTCTTTTTATGCTCAAATATTAAACAAAAACTGCTAAGTCAAATTAACAAGATAATATTCCAAAGAGGGTTTCTTCCAATGCTGTTAAGTACTAGAAAATAAAACAAACGTCTGAGTTCTTAGCTGTGCTTTCCAAGTCTATAGGCAATATTTACAAATATACTTTTTATACAATGACAAAGAAGATGATTTAGTAGTGTTGTTTACATACCATAAACAAACAATAAACATTCAGTTTGATTGGTTGCGAATGAATCTCTAAATTAACCCAGGTGGAATTACTGCTACATGTAGAAATTGAGACAAGCTTAAACTATGAAACCTACTGATATTAAACACTCTCACAAACCCATCATACATGTGTCCTCAATGATGGCAAGGTAATGGTAAGGTGTGAGAACTACCTTGTTATATGCAGGATGTGGCCTTTCTAAATCAGTACTTAAAATGAATGCAAATAATCACAGTAAATGTTAACAATTACCTGGGCTCCGGTGGCTTCTGTTTGTAATCTTAGCAATTCAGGAGGCAGAGATTTAAAAATCCTGGTTGACAGCTTTACAATGTCGGTGGGGGGGGGGGAGGGGGGTATAATTGGGTGGGGAGAGGGGGGAGGCTGGGAAGGGAGGTGAAGGGTAAACAAAGGAGGAGGCTGCAATGCTTGGTAAGAAATGTATGCATTATCCTGCCCATGTAATTGTAGCCCCTCTGTACAGTATGTTCTCAAATAAAATAAAATAATATTAAAAAAAATCCTGGTTGAGATGCAGTTCATCCAGACAAATCTAAACCTACTATTTCCAATTAACCAGCAAGAAGCTAAAAGTGGAGCTATGGCAGAAAGTGTAGAGCATTAGCCGTGAGCAAAAATGCTCAGTGAGAAGTTGAGGCCCTGAGGTCAGGGCCTCTGTTTCCTTTTCACCATTTTACAGATGAGGAATGCAAATTTCAGAAGCCAAACTTAGTAAGGACCCAAAATAAGATTCAATCCCAACCGTCCTTTTCTAAAAAAAATTTTATTTTATTGTAAAGATGTTGTACAGAGGGATTAAAACTACATGAGTAAGGCAATAAGTACATTACTTGTCAATCCATTGTTACCCCTTCCCTGGTTCTTGGCCCACCACCCTTTCCCTCCCCCATCTCCCACATTCCCCCCCCCCAAACACACACCTGAAGTTGTAAAGTTCATTTTCAATATACTCTCCTGTGGGTATCGCTGCAATGGGTCATATAGGTCCTTGTTTCACCATTTTGTTATTTCTCTTTCCTTCCCCAGATTAAACAAATGTATATACAAGATTCAGGGTACCAAAATCAACTACAGTTACAACAGGGTATATGACATAGGGGGAAGAACATACAAAGGAAAAAACAAAAAGGAAATCACATAGTACATTTAAAATAATAACAATAATGACAGACCTCTTGTGTCCATATCTTGGGATACATTTTACTTAGCATCATCTTATAAGGATATAAGTACATAGATTTTTAGCTTTTCAGCTCACTGATGATTATCTATCATAAATGTATACTAATTACTGCCAATATGGGAAACCATGGAACCAAATTTCTTTGGGACTGGCTTACTTCACTTAATATTATTTTTTCCAAGTCTTTCCATTTCCTAGCAGTGTCATTCTTTCTGATGGAAGCATACAATTCATACACACACACACACACACACACACACACACACACACACACACACACACACACACACACAAACACATACAACATTTTCTTGATCCACTCATCTACTGAAGGGCATCTCAATCCTAACTGTCCTTGACACTAAAAGGAAGGTTTCATTACTCATTGACACTCGTGAATATTTGAAAATAGCAGAGAAATCTTCAGTGCCATCAAAAAGTATCATTATTCCCAAGGATGCCAAACTCTTTATTTGATGTTCAGATGATTAGAAACTTAAAATATAGATGGTGGTAGCAAGTGGGAATCTGACCACCAAAACTTATATTTCTAATTTATGGTTGTTAGTCAACCACAGACTATGTATCCTGAGCCTCCTTGCATTTAGGTAAGACTGAATTCCAGCCATGTTACAGGAATAACTTCTAAATAAAACTTCAAGGGAGTATGGAGGTTCCTCAAAAGGACTCACATAGAGCTCCCCTATGACACAGCAATCCCACTTCTGGGCATTTACCCAAATAATCACAAACAAGGGCATACTAAAGCTAAAAGCAAATGTTTATTTCTGCATTATTCACCATATCTAAGATATGGAACCAACCCAGATTCCCCACAGTAGATGAATAGATCAATGTGATACACACATACACACACACACACACACACACACACACACACACACACACACACACACACACACACACACACACACACCACATTGGAATTCTGTGCTTCCATCAGAAAGAATGACACCACCCCATTTGTTAGGAAATGGAAAGACTTGGAAAAATCATATTAAGTGAAGTAATCCAGAGCCAAAGGAATATAGGTCCCATGGTTTCCCTCATTTGAAATAATTAATATAAGTCTAGGATAAGTTTATCAGATGAGAAGAAATGCTCAAAAGTTATGTCTATATGACTGTATAAGATGATGCTAAGTATAATGAAGATATGGATACAAGGGCTCTTTTTTTGTATGCTTTTTATTGTAAAAATGCTGTACAGAGGGGTTACAGTTACATGAGCAAGGTAATGAATACATTTCCTATTGAGCTTTGTTGCCTCATTGGTTTTCCCTCTACCATCCTTTCCCTCCCACCTCCACAACTACCTCCTCCTCTTCCCGCCAAAGTTGTAAAGTTTGTTTTCAACTTAACTTTTTGTACATCTCATTGTTGCAATGGGTCAACCTGTATCCTTATTTGAGCATTTTTTTCCTTCTCCTACCCAAATTAGAGAAGTGTATATACAAGATGCAGGGCACCAGAATCAAATACAGTCAAAATAGGGGATATACCATGGGGGAGGAACACACAATGCAACAACAACAACAAAAATCACAGTGTACATTATAAATACATTAAAAACAATATCAAGCAAGAAAAAAGATATTTGTGTCCCTATCTAGGGATTCATTTTGTTTAACATCATCTTATATGGTCATATGTACATAGCTTTTGGCCTTTTCTGCTTGTGCTACATATGTACTAGTTATTGCAAATAAGGTAAACCTGGGACGTATGTTTCTTTGAGCCTGGCTTACTTCATTTAATATAATTTTTTCCAAGCCTTTCCATTTCCTAACAAATGGAGCAATGTCATTCTTTCTGATAGAGGCATAGAATTCCATTGTGTATATATACCATATTTTTCTTGATCCATTCATCTACTGAGGGGCATTGAGGTTGCTTCCATATCTTAGTTATGGTAAATAATTCTGCAATAAACATAGTTGTGCTGGTAGCTTTAGTGTGGTCTTGTTTGTAAACATTTGGGTAAATGCCCAAAAGTGGTATTGCTGGGTCATAGGGGAGCTCTATGTGGAGTCTTTTGAGGAACCTCCAAACTGCTTTCCAAAGTGGTTGAACAAGTTTACACTCTCACCAACAATGCAGTAGGGTTCCCTTCTTTCCAGTATCTGTTGTTATTAGAGTTCTTGATTATAGCCATTCTAACTGGGGTGAGGTTGGGGGAAAGATAAAGTAAAACTCTCACTCTTTGTAGCTGATGTGATCTCCTATTTAAAGAATCCCAAGGATTCCACTCCAAAATTAATGGAGCTGATTCAAAACTTTGGCAAAGTAGCAGGGTCTAAAATTAACACTCAAATTCAAATTGTTTAAACAGGGATACAGGTGGACCCATTGCAACAATGAGATGTACACGATGTTATGTCGGAAAAACAAACTTTACAACTTTGGCATGGGGTTGGGGTGGGGCGGGGAGATGGGAAGGGATGGGAAAGGGAAACAAAGGAGGAGGCAACAATGCTTGATAAGAAATGTACTCATTACCTTGCCCATGTAATTGTAACCCCTCTGTACGGTATTTTCACAATAAAAAAAATCATGAAAAAAATCAAATTCAATGGCTTTTCTTTATGCCAACAATGAGAAGAATGCAGCTGAAATCAGGAAAGCAACTCTTTTTGTAATAGCTTCACAAAAAAAAAAATACCTAGGAGTTAAATAAAGAAGTGAAGGACCTCTATGAAGAAAACTTTAAAAACCTGAATAAAGAAATCAAAGCAGAACTTAGGAAGTGGAAAATCCTCCCATGGTCCTGGATTGGAAGGATCAACATTGTGAAAATAACAATACTACCAAAGGCTATCTACAAATTCAATGCGATACCTATTAATATTTCAACCTCATTTTTCAAGGAAATAGATGAGGCAATCCAAAAATTCATATGGAACAATAAAAGACTCCAAATAGCAAAAACGAACTTTAACAGAAATAACAGTGATGGAGAAATATCAATACCAAATTTCAAACTCTACTACAAAGCCATAGTAATCAAAACAGCTTGGTACTGGCACAAGAACAGACCTGAGGACCAATGGAATAGAACTGAAAACCAAGAAATGTACCTACAGACCTATAGTCACCTAATCTTTGAAAAGGGAGCTAAAAAATAGAATGGAAGAAAGACCGCTTCTTCAGTAAATGGTGCTGGAAAAATTTGTTATACACCTGTAGAAAAATAAAGCTAGATCCTTATATATCACCCTGCACCAGAATCAACTTCAAATGGGTCAAAAACCTTGAAATAAAAGCAGACATCCTTAAAACATTACAGGAAAGAATAGAAGAAACCCTAGGTCTCCTTGGCATAGACCAAAATTTTCTTAATAGAGACCCTGAAACACAACAAATCAAAGAAAATTTGGACAAATGAGATTACATGAAGCTGCAGAGCTTCTGCATTGCATAGGACATAGCTAGCAAGATCAATAGAAAGCTCAGAGATTAGGAGAAGATCTTCACTAGCCATACAGATATTTTATATATCTAAAATATACCTGGAACTCAAAAAATTAAATCCTCAACAAATCCTCAAAGAAACAACTGCCCAATAAATAAGTGGGCTAAAGACTTAAAGAAACACTTCTCTGAAGAGGAAATAAGAATGGCCAATCGGCACATGAAGAAATGCTTAACCTCTCTAGCCATAAAAGAAATGCAAATCAAAATAACTAAGAGGTGTTTCTTTGTTCCTGTTGTTTTTAATGTACTATGTGATTGTTTTTGTTTCCTTTATATGCTTGCTCACATATCCCTTGTTGTCACTGTACTTGATTTTGGTACCCTGCATCCTGTGTATTTATTTGTCTAATTTGGGGAGGGCTAGGGAATAACAAAACGCTGAAACAAGGACACAGGATGACACAGGATGATCCATTGCAACAATGATAGCCCTAGACACTATGTGGGGATGGGGGAGGGAGGTTGGGGAAGGAAAGGATAGTGGAAGAACAACAAAAGTGGGGGTAACAATGCTTGACAAGAAATGTACTCACTACATTACTCATGCAACTGTAACCCCTCTGTCCAACATCTTTACATTAAAAATAAAAATAAAAAACAAACACCGTGGTACCTTCAGGTATCTATATTATTTATGCTATCTGGCTTTCAAAATCCCTGTGTAATATCAAATATTGAAAAGGAAGAATGTCCAGGGGCTGGACCACTCCTCTATCCCTGCCTTCTACTGAAGATCTGCCGCTGAATGAGAAATACACTTCTCTTGTATGAAACTACTAAGATTTGGGGCATTTATTCCTTAGAATCTCTAGCTACCATGATTATGAGATATGGATAACATATGAAGATTGGAGTCTAATAAATCTGCACAGGTGAAGGCAAATTTATAGAACAAGAAAATATTGCTGATATCATTAATGCTACTTCTCTTTTAGAAACTAAGTTTGCACTAAATATGGTAAAGTTTTTACAAAAGAGATGAATTTTGAATGGCTACAGTTTTTACCTTGTTAATGTGAAATCTACTAGAATTCAACATTCTAGGGTGACTACTTAACTGGTATACCAACGATGATAAATATTAAGATGCCTAATGCTTAGCCTTCCACTGAACACAGCTGTGCTAGTTATTCCCTCGGTTAGCATGCCTACTACCACTGTCTGTGCGTTCTCCTAAATGTAGACACTTTTGAACCTTCTTCAATATGCTCTTCCCTGACCCATTATAGAATTTTTTACTGGGAAAATTTCATTACTTCAGTTTCCCACATGCTTAATTAACACTTGAAATATTCTTCTTTCATAGGAGTATCATTGTTAAATTCATGTTTGCGTCTCATATATTCATAGATAAGAAACACATTTTATTCTGTATGTACAGACTGTATTTTACGTTGCACTCTTATGGAAAGGACATGTTCTATATAAATCCTATAAATGAAAATGTGAATGTGAACATGCAAATATGGTAACACTGCATTGAGATATAAATAGAGGAGTCAAATACATGGAACATTTTCTGCTAGGAAGGAAAAATAGATCAAAGGAGACAGAAAAAAAATTTGCTTCAGTGCTTGGAACCTTGTTTCTAGCTAAGCGCAAGGAATACAAACAACAATATTGCCTTTGTAAAGTCAAAGTTACTAAGTTTTAAACAGAATGACTATAGTGAAAGGAAAATGTTCAGGCACATCAAAAAAGGGGAAATATACCAAAAAAAAACATAGCTTGCCAGTCATTAGCATTTTAATCTTTAGACACATAAACTGATTTTTAAAAATATACTGTAAGTCCCAGAAAATTGCATGTCAAATTTATTAAGAGAGCCGGGCACTGGTGCCTGATGCAGGTTATCCTAGCTACTCAAGAGGCTAAGATCTGAGGATCATGGTTCAAAGTCAGACCGGGCAGGAAAGTTTGTGAAACTCTTTTTTTTTTAATTTAATTTTATTTTATTTGTGAACATACTGTACAGAGGAGTTACAATTACATGGGCAGGATAATGCGTACATTTCTTACCAAGCATTGCAGCCTCCTCCTTTGTTTACCCTTCACATCCCTTCCCAGCCTCCCCCCTCCCCCCATCCCAATCCTTCTCCTTCCCCCCCCTCCCCCCACCGACGTTATAAAGCTTGTTTTGGACATAACAACTTGTACTTCTCATTGTTGCAACAGGTCCACCTGTATCCTTAAACAACTGGTTTTTCTCCATCTCCTCCACCAGTTATACTGACATCAAATATAGTGAAAGCAGGGGTTATACTGTGGGGGAGGGACATACAAAGCAACAAAGTGATAATCTTATAAATGCATTAGAAACACATGCATGAAAGAAAAAAACATTAAAATACACATCTAAGGGTTCATTTTCCTGACATCACATTATCTGACCTTTTCTGCTTGACTCATACATATACTAGATATTACAAATAAGGGAAACCATGGGACCTATGTTTCTTTGGGCCTGGCTTACTTCACTTAATATAATTTTTTCCAAGTCTTTCCATTTCCTAACAAATGGGGCAATGACATTCTTTCTAATGGAGGCATAGAATTCCATTGTGTATATATACCACATTTTCTTGATCCATTCATCTACTGAGGGGCATCTGGGTTGGTTCCATATCTTAGCTATGGTAAATAATGCTGCAATAAACATAGTTGTGCTGGTAGCTTTAGTGTGGTCTTGTTTGTAAACATTTGGGTAAATGCCCAAAAGTGGGATTGCTGGGTCATAGGGGAGTTCTATGTGAAGTCTTTTGAGGAACCTCCGTACTGCTTTCCAAAGTGGTTGAACAAGTTTACATTCCCACCAACAATGAAGTAAAGTTCCTTTCTGTCCACAATAAACCACCAGAAAACCGGAAGTGGTGCTGTAGCTCTAGTGGTAGAACGCTCGCCTTGAGCTGAAGAGCTGAGGGACAGCGCCCAGGCCCAGAGTTCAAGCCCCACGACTGACAAAAAAAAAAAAAGGATATTTTATATTTCAGAATTGTTATAAGATTAACTTGCTAACCTTTACAAAAATTCTTCTAAAAAGAATATTATATTTTTGTTCTATCAATTTACCTACCTACATACATACATACATTTGTGTGTATATTTCAATTTTAAAAAGCAATAAAGTATGGCTAAGTTAGTTCATCGATCCAAAGACCTAAATTAGGTGAGAGGTAGGGGCATGATTTGAAGTGAAATAGCTCTGATATGGTCAAGAATTTTATTTTAAATACAAAGATTCTCGAATACTCAGCCATTAAATTCTACATTCATGATTGTGAAAAACCTGCAAATTGTATACTATAACTTTGAAATTCTGCTGATGTATATTATGAAGTGATTTACACTGTATTGAGGTTTTCATTGCTTCTTATGGCATTTGTGTTTCTAAACTAATCTTTAATATCATTTAATTGGAGCTCATGTGCCTAAACAATTCCATTTAGGTCACAAGTACACATTCTGTTTAAGGAATGACTTCCAGTGGTGCCCCAAAACCTCCACAGTCATGAGAAACTAGACATACTATTTATTTATTTGTTTATTGGTGCTTATTGTTGTGCCTGCATTGGGGCTTGATTTCAGGGCCCGCTAATCTTCTGTGCTCAAGGCTGCTATTCTACCTCTTGCATAACACCTCCACTTCTGGCATTTTGGTCTTTAAATGGAGATGAGTCCCACAGGTTTTCTTGTTAGGGCTGGGTTTGAACTGTGATCCTCAGACCTCAGGCTCCTGAGTAGCTAGGAGTATAGGCATGGACCACCAGTGTCTAGCATTAGAGCATGAGATTTACTAGAGCAAGTAGAACCAGACGACTTTGCTTAAAATCCTGGCTTAGTCACTGTTTAGGTGACCATGAACAAGTTGCTTCACCTTTTGGCACATTAGCGTCAAGACTATAAAAAGCTAATTGAAATTTTTGATGTATAGATTTATGAGAAGTTAATAGCTAACTAAACTGTATGTTTGGGACATTTTTGTACTGATAGTAGATATTTAGTAAGTATTTTTACTATTGCTTCTATCCCTTTCATTACCTTTCCCATGAACAAACCTCATATCCCAAGCTGCAAAACTTATGGATTATTGTGTACTGGGATACTCTAATACCTGTGCAAATCTTTAGGGATTATTTGCTATGTCTAAAATATGTTCCACACTTTGTAATTTTTGGAAAAGTATTTTTCTTTCAAAACCATGACATGATTTGTTTTACCTCATCTTGAAATATTTCCTTGATTATTCTTGGTGTAGTTAATTGCTATTTCTCTAGACTCACAATTTTCAGGTTTTTCTTTCAGAAAGTGTGTCATTATTTGAAGTGTGTGTGTGTGTATGTGTGTGTGTGTGTGTGTGTGTGTGTTTTGCCTTTGTTAGATGGTAAGAACACTATCATATTAAACCAATTACCTTCAGTAAATACAGTGTTATGGCAGACATCCTATACATATGTTGGGTAAAAAAAAAATGTATGGAAAAAGAATGTTGTTTTTTTGTTTTGTTTTTTTGTTTTGTCAGTCATGGGGCTTGAACTCTGGGCTTGGGTGCTGTCCCTCAGCTCTTCAGCTCAAGGCTCTACCTCTTGAACCACAGCACCATTTCCTGTTTTCTGAATGGTTAATGGAAGATAAGCGTCTCATGGACTTTCCTGCCTGGGCTGGCTTTGAACTGTGATCCTCAGATCTCAGCCTCCTGAGTAGCTAGGATTACAGGCATGAGCAAAGAATGTTTTTAAAAACAATGCAAGTTCTGTTTTCATTCTAGGCGAGATCTTCAATGTAATATTTTTAGAATTTCTTATGACTTATATAGAGCAACAAAGTTAATGTTATCTTAATTTTAACCATTAGAATATTATATGAATTTTATTCTATACTCATAGTGATATAATGGAGTTACAATATGGCTGAGATAATGTTGTTAGAGTTTGATTTTTGTGTAGAATAAAATTCTCATTTTTGAGGAACATTGAGAATAGGGAAGGAAAACAAAATCAAAACCCCCAAACTCCTTCTTCTTATAGTATTGAGTTAACATTATTGAGTGTCAGAGCTGATCTCAGTTTTCACATTGACTTTCCTAATTTTCCTTCAATTTGCAAGGTTAGTTTATTTCCAACCTCACAAAGCAATAGAGATTTTGTTTTACCTTTGTAACATGTTGTAAGTGCTATAGTTGTGTGTATAATATTTTGGAGATATAATTTACATGTAGTAAATGACCATATGATTTTTGTCACATTATTCCATAAATAGGAGACCGAACAAACATCCCAAATTCCAAAGGATCACAGGTTTGTTTTTCTTAGTGTTTTTCTAGGAAAGAAATGAACATGTATAATATTTTGGAGATATAATTTACATGTAGTAAATGACCATATGATTTTTGTCACATTATTCCATAAATAGGAGACCGAACAAACATCCCAAATTCCAAAGGATCACAGGTTTGTTTTTCTTAGTGTTTTTCTAGGAAAGAAATGAACATTAGAGGGAAAGGTGCCAAGCATATTAGACATTGAGGATGTGTACCTGTGAGTGGAAAGAAAATGGAAGCTACAATACAGTCTCTCTGTAGGCTGAGCCAACTGATAGGAGCTCTGAACTTGAGATGTCTTTATAGAGTTCTCAGTAGAGGTGAGAAGTCTTCTCTCTGACCCCTTCACAAATATCTGCACATTGATTGGTCATTGAGATGAGAGCTCCTTTGAAAAATCAGTGTGACTTTGAATGTGTCAACTCTCCTCTACCTTGCAGGGGATGAGTGGCATGTGGCAGCATTTCCAGGCCCCATGACCCTGGTTTATGTCTGTTTTGTAAAAATGCAATTACCTACAGGGCTTACTCACACTCAAAAGTAACCTAACATGATTAAGAAATTATATAAACACCTTGCCCAGTCATTATGTGTCTTAACCATTCTTAACCTGTGAAAAAAGGAATACAAAGGAATAGAAAACATTATATGGGATATTCCAACTATACGGGAAGATAAGCTTGAAACCTGGTGGGTTATAAAAAGTGAACCCCAAGATAAGTATTCAAAAGTTTTTTCTTTCATGCAATTGTTTCTAACATAATTATGATTTCTTTGTTGCTTTGTATGTCCTTCCCCCACAGTATAACCCCTGCTTTCACTGTATTTGATGTTGGTATAATTTGGGGAGGGGAAGGGAAAAACCAATCATTTAAATAGGGATACAGGTGGACCCACTGCAACAATGAGATGTACAAGTCATTATGTCGAAAAATGAACTTTACAACTTTGGCCGGGGGTGGGGGTGGGGGGAAAGATGGGAAGGGATGAGAAGGGGAAACAAAGGAGCAGGCAACAATGTTTGATAAGAAATGTAGACAATATCTTGCCCATGTAATTGTAACCCCTTTATATGGTATTTTCACAATAAAAAATAGCTGAATGGTCAAGCAAAAAAAAAAAAAAAGTGAGGCACGATAAGCAGGAAGAAGAATGTGGGGGGTGTGTGGAAGGAGGAGGTTAGATCAGAGAGGAATGTGTTCTGACTTTCTTCCCTCCTGGTATGAATCCTAGGAGAACAATAGATAAGAAATAGAAATATCAGAGACGTATAGAACTCAGGGATGCCTAAGAATATCCATGGTATAGATATTTGTTTCTCTTGGTCGTGAGTGTCTTGGGTTCATAACTGTAGAGAAACTCTGTGTGTGCATAGCATGTATTAACAGCACTGTGGCAGGTAGCCAGATAGCTCACAGCATGGAATAAGGTATAAAAACCAGTTCTCTGCATGTTCTGGTGTAAGGATACCAAAATATTGATAAACCTATCAAGAAAACCTGTTGGAACACAAGGATGTCAAAGGCTTTCACTCCAGCAGTAAGTGTCATCTTATTCAAAGTGCAGGTCAGACAAATCTCTCTTGTTGGAACCAACAAGGAATGAGAGATCATAATAGATTGCTGTCTCTTCTTTAGTGCCCCCTAAAAGTCCATATTAAATATGTTTCCCATGTGTAATACCATTGTTGTAGGACAATGACACGATCCAAATTCACTCAAGAACTGTTAGTTGAATATTTCTATATCCATTTTTCATTCTCACTTAACCTATAGATGCTTCACTTTTTGGGAACTAGGAATGAGAATCAGGTTTTCTTACAGAGTCCTGTACTTTACTGTTGGCAGGGAACTATTTTCTAGCTACAGGCAGGACCACTGGGAGTCTCTGTGTGGGTATCATGTTCATGTTTTCATGGTTCCTATTTTAGAAATTACATGCACAATTACATCTAAGTTTAGTTCATCAAATATAAAAGATAAATTATAAAATATAAACAGGTACATTGTCAAATAGTAGCTAATGCTGTTATACTGTTATCTTCTTAAAATACATAAAATAGCTACATGCCCTAAGACAACAGTGTATGTTGACAGATTTGAAGAAATCCAAAGTGTTTTTTTGCCATTTTATTCACTTACTTCCTCCATTATTTCTCAAATGGGTCCAACTTTGAATGCTAAATAGGACTACTTATTGACAGGACCTTTCAGTGATACCAACATTATTCTTTTATTGAGATTGGGGTCAGTACCAGTACTGGGCTTTTGATTTCTGGCCTTTCCTTAGCCTACCCTATTTTTCACAATTTATTTTTTAAGATATGCCCTTGCTTCCTTCCCCAGGAAGGTTTCTGAACTGTGAGTCACATACTTTAAGCCGCCAATGGTTGCTGGGATTAAAGACCTAACACTACCATTCAAGCAAAGCCTCATAGACTTATCTACCTGTGCCAGTCTAGAACAGAGAACCCAAAGCTCAGCTTTCCCCATTGTTTGGATGACAGGCATGAAAACACTGCTCCATTCATGAGTTGGGGGGTGGTCTCATAAACTTTTATGTCCACATTGGTCATCAACTTCTATCTCAGCTAGAATTACAACTATGAACCACTGACACCTGACTTCCTACATCATTCTTACAGAAAGAATGGAAGCACAAAAATGGTGGGACAGAGTGTGAACAAATGAAACAGCAATACTCACCAGACACTATGTTGAAGATATGACTGGTTGGGGAGAGGGATTGGGAGGAAAAACCTAGGAGAAAAGGAGGGAAGCAGTAGCATTGTTCAAAAATAATTGCACTCACTATGTGACATTTGGAACCGTAATTCCTCTGTACATCACCTTTACAATAAAAATAAAAATTATAAAGAGTGGAAGCAAACATGAAAGTGTTTTCATAAAAATCTATCAAAACATAAAGATAATAACATATATTTAATTGGCAAGTTTATGCTTAGTACTGCAAATAAGTTGAGGAGGTTCACTTCCTAAATATTACACTAGTAGCAAGAAATGAAAAAAGCTATGCTTAACTTATGGATTTTTGTTACTTGTAGTAACCAACTTGTAGCTTGTTTAACCTCTTGGAGATGAGGACAACACACCATAAAGCCATGGAATAAGGTGCTCAAAAATCACAAAGCATGACAAAACTTTGTCCAGTCTAATTTAACTCATTATAATGGCCTTTATTAGCTCATCTTTCCAATGTTTGATTTTGGTTTTTATCTTTGTGCTATGTTCATTTTTGGGGGGCAGGGGTATGGGCTTAAGTTCTGCCTCAACTAGGCAATGAACCCCAAATACTTGAAAGACAATTTTGTTTCTCATTTAATAATCTTATCTTTGGGTATATAGGTGAGTGGGTACCTAAGCAACAACAACAAAAAGAATGTTTTTTTAAAAAAAGGGTTGTTCAATACGCACTTGAAATCAATCCATGGTTAACAAGGCCTAGCTTTGAAACTAATGAATATTTAATTAAATGTCCTCATCAAGGAGACTTAGTAAATTACTGTCAAAAGTGTTTGTGCCTATTAACATCCTTTCCAAGTCATGAATGTAGCTAGTGCTAAAGTGCAGACAGCATGATCAAAATTCAAAGGATGTTAAACTGGCAAGGTCTTCTGAGATCAGCTCTTCTGGGCTTTCCAACATGTGTTGGAAACATTACTTCCACTTCTTGCCTATGAACAAGGGCTCCTTGTGTCAGACAAGCAAGAAAGGGCAATCACCTAAGAGATTCACATAGCCCATTAGCCTAGCAAAAACTCCAAGAAAAAAAAAAGAAGACATAATTAAATCTATTTAACTAGCTTTCCCTAAAACTCACTTTGCCATTAATAATGAATCTCTGTATATTTTAATATGTAGCAACAGTTTAAGTAACTGGCAGTTCCTGGATTCCTGTCTTAGACTTTTCCTCTTGCTATAAATATTGGAGGCATAGCACTATGTAAACAAAAAAGACTTATAGTTTTGGAGGATGAAATTCATGATAAGGAGACTCCATATGTTTGCCCTCTGGTGAGGGCCTGTAGGCTAACTACGAACTTGGAAGAACAGAAGAGAAGGATGTAGACATATGCAGTTAGGGAAAGGACGTGAAAAGTGGGCTCCCTTTAAAATAACTCAATCTCCTGGCACTTACCCCCAGGAATGTGCATGCAAGAGAACAAGCAGTCCCTTCATGAAGCAATCAGCTCTTAGTATTCCCCATCTTTCCAAGTGTACTATCCCTTCAATGCACAAACTTTTGGGTGAAATTCTCCAATTATAGCCAAACCATAGCAAATGCATTTCAACAAGCATTGATTTAATAGAAGTATAACATATTTGGGAGGGGTGGGGTAAGAAAATCTCACAAAGCCCAAAGTTGTGGAGGGATCCATTCTTGACCCTTTGGCAGCTGGTGATTGAGGGAGCCTCTATGTGCATTGGGCCATCTCCACTTGATCTTTCTAGCATAATGATTCCGGGACCTGACACTTGACCTGACTTCTCATGTGTTCGCTCTCATTTAATAGTGCTTAGTGAAATCACTGTTTTTATATTTCCCTGTCTTGTTTTAACACATACCTGAGGGATTGAGCTTCTACAATTATGCAAACCCTCTCTGCTTCAACTCATTTCAACAGTTAATCAAAACTTCTTTATGTCCTTCTCTCACTTATTCCCCAGAGTTGCTAATTGCTTTACATGTATATTTCTATCCTGAATATTCTTAATTGTGAAAGGGTTTGAACGGGTTTAGTGTTTAAATTTGATTTACAAAAATCTCTTAAGTGGTCCTCATTGCCTTTAGTGGTGAGTACCCTTATCTCTTTTCTGTATGAAGAGGTGTTAATTGAATACTCTTGAGTTAATTTAAAATTAACAGTGAATATAATTTGATGTCTTCCTACTGAATCAGCAAGTTCTAGAGGAAATCTCCCAAGATAAGAATGTTCCTGTTTTAGGTGTGGTTCATCAAAGTGAACAAAACCTTTCTGGGATTAAATGATCCTCCATGTTATAATCTTATTATGTAGAAAAGAAATATGGAACCAGAATCAAGCTCATTTAAAGTGGAAAACAAGCTATCAAGACACATATATCTTTCAAAATCTAAATAGCAGCCATTGATATTTCTGGTGTTAGTATGTAACTATAATTTATTTATAAAATTCCATGATTTGATAATTCTTAGAGACTCCTTTGTCTGATTCCTTTCCATGATGCAGGGATCGAGGAACACAGGTTCACCCTTTCAATCAGCACTAGTATTAGAACATTTTTATTGTACCATAACTCATAGAGAAATTTAGGAGCAGCACAATCAGGTAGGTAAAGACATTTTTTTCCTTTTGGATAGTTTTATAAAGACAAAAATGATTGCTAACCCTGTGGATTTCCAAGTCTGGCACATTAAATCTATCTTGATCTGTTATTGGATGGATGTAGTTTTTCATTTTTGAGCAACATCTTACCAAAACTCAAGCGTTACTCTTACACTATTGATGATCTCAGAGGTTCTGTTAGGACAGATGCCATGTCAAGCTTTTACTGTGTCCTCAGCTCAGGATCAATATGGCAATCAAAATATCAATCCATCTATGTCCATTCTGGAGCTTAGAGTCCCATTCTAAATGCACAGTTGGTAGTAGAATTTAATCCCTACCCTTTGCAGAACTAAAGTCTCCATAGCTGCTGGTTAGCTTTTCATTCCCACAAATCTATGACAGGTCTTTGTCATACAGCCATTTCACACCATGGCACCTTACTTCTTCAAAGAGAACAGGAATAACTTTCCCATTCCTCTCTTAAGGACGGTTTGAACAATCCATGTCTACTCAAGAGAGTCTTTTAACTCAGAATCAGGTGATTGGATTTTAGCTGCATCTGTCAAATCTCTCCCCTTTGCCACAGAAAGCAACCCAATCACTTCAGCGACCTCATTATATCCACAGTCATACTACATAGATAAATGGGGATTTGTTGCCATCTTGAATTTTATCTACCATGCCACATTAGTTCTACCTCCTTCTAGAGCCAGACTTATGGGAAAGGTGAAGGCTGGTTAAAGTTCAGCTTGGCTTTGTTGCTGTTATTTTGTGCTCGCTCTCTCTCTCTCTCTCTCTCTCTCTCTCTCTCTCTCTCTCTCTCTCTCTCTCTCTCTCTCTGTCTCTGTCTCTGTCTCTGTCTCTGTCTCTGTCTCTCTCTGTCTCTCTGTCTCTCTGTCTCTCTGTCTCTGTCTCTGTCTCTGTCTCTGTCTCTGTCTCTGTCTCTGTCTCTCTCTCTCTCTCTCTCTCTCTGTCTCTCTCTCTCTCTCTCTCATGTGTGTGTGTGTACATGATGTGTCCAAGTCCTGGAGCTTGAACTCAAGATCCTAAACTTTTTTTTTTTAATAGGTCCTGAGGCTTGAACTAGGGGCTTGGGTGCTGTCCCTCAGCTCTTCAGCTCAAGGTGAATGCTCTACCGCTTGAGCCACAGTACCACTTCCAGTTTTCTAGTGGTTTATTAGAGATAAAATTCTCACATACTGTCCTGCCCAGGCTGGCTTTGAACCGTGATCCTCAGATCTCAGCCTCCCGTGAGCAACCGGCGCCCAGTTCCTGAGCTTCTTTTGCTCAAGGCTAGTGCTCTATAATTTGAGCCACAGTTTCACTTGCATCTTTTTGTGGTTAATTGGAGAAAAGAGTCTCATGGACTTTTCTACCCAGGGTGGCTTCAAGCTGCGTTCCTCAGATCTCAGTCTCCAGTTAACTAGGATTACATAGGTGAGGCCCTGGTGTCTGCTAAATTCAGGTGTATTTAATTACATCCACCACTGTGAGTGTTGGGCTGAGAGATGAGTTGTGTTTCTAATACATGGGTTGTGAGACTATATTAATTCCTTATAAGTGTTTCTATGCTAGCATTTCTGATTCAATGTTCGTATTAGTTTCTGATTCTATGCTAGCATTTTTTTATTCCAGCCACAAGGTTTGATTTCTCTTTTTTTACTTTAAATAAATATATACATTCATACCTAATTCCACATGGGTGGGCTTTTCTGAAGGAAGGCTTCTTAATTTTATGGACTCCAGGTATCAAATATCTGCTTTACCATTGATTTTCCATGATCTTTATTACAAATATTTGGAAGTTTGGTCTATCTAAGAATTCAGTAGATGTGTCACAAGAAGTAACTATTCCAAAATGCCTAAATAAATAAATACAATTCAGAAGAAGAAGAAATAGCTAACAAAGAGAAATACCACACTACAGTTGGACAATTATATTTTATATACATTTTTATTTTAAAAATACTGTACAGAGGGGTTACATTGGCATGAATAAGGTAATGAGTACATTTTTTTAAATCGAGCATTGTTGCCCCCTCCTTTGTTTTTCCTCTTCCATCCCTCCCCACCTCCCGAAAATTGTAAAGACTTCACATAGAGCTCCCCTATGATCCAGCAATCCCACTTTTGGGCATTTACCCAGATGATCACAAGACCATACTAAAGCTACCAGCACAAGTATGTTTATTGCAGCATTATTTACCATAGCTAAGATATGGAACCAACCCAGATGCCCCTCAGTAGATGAATGGATCAAGAAAATGTGGTATATATACACAATGGAATTCTATGCCTCCATCAGAAAGAATGACATTGCCCCATTTGTTAGGAAATAGAAAGACTTGGAAAAAATTATATTGGGGCCCAAAGAAACATAAGCCCCATGGTTTCCCTTATTTGCAATAACTAGTATAAGTTTAGGACAAGCAAAAAAGGTCAAAAGCTATGTACATATGATCATATAAGTTGATGTTAAGCGAAATGAACCCCAAGATAGGGAAACAAATGGCTTTTCTTGCTTGCTATTATTTTTAATGTATTTATAATTTACTATCTGATTTTTTTCTTTTGTATGTCCCCACCCCACATGGTATAACCCCTGTTTTCACTGTATTTGATGTCAGTGCCCTGCATCTTGTATATACATTTTTCTAATTTGGGGAGGGGAAGGGAAATAACAAAATGCTGAAATAACGATATAGGTTGACCCATTTTAACAATGAGATGTACAAGACACTATGTCAAAAATGGACAATCATATTTTTTAAAAAAATTCATCCTGTGTGTTTATGAGTACAATGCATCTTGAGCAATGTCACTCCTTTCACATTGTCTCCTATCTTTTTATAATTATTTAAAGACAAAAAATAAAAATGTAAAAATTTAAAAAATTATATTTAACAAAAACCCACTCTTATTTTCTCCGCAAACTGGGTTTTGGAGGGCATACATGTCCTGTCATGACTCACACAAGTTCACGGTGGCAAATGGAATTCCAGTCAAACTCCTCGCTGAGACTCTAGGCTTTGCCTGTTGTTGAGCCCTACAGTGGCTCTTCACCAAATATGTATCCTGTGACAGGCTAATTCCTTGCTATTTGCAGACTGTATATCAGCATCTTCAGCATTGTGGGCCTAACTGTTTGCAGAAGTTGTATCAGTTCAGACACTAATTCCTAGCAATTTGAAGACTAGATGACATTGTTATTGCAAATCTGTATTCTAGGCACACAGAGTCATTTGGTCCCCACATCCCTTATTATAATTACAGATGGAGGGGATGCTAGATTTTCAGAAAGGCCTGTGGGTCACTGTCAGACAATAATTGCCCTGTAAAATATTCCCATGAAGAGCAAGGGATCCACTTTAATAAAGGAAGTAGAAAAATTAAGCTGCTGTGATAGCCAAGAGGTCAGGTTCTAAAATCGGATGGACATGGGCAGAATTCAGCTCTACCATTTCCTTGTGCAAATCAATTAAATTTCTTTCCTATGAAGTGGAGATAATAGTAAATCTTTCCCATTAAGATTGTTGTGCATGGGCTGGGAAGGTGGCTCAGTGGTAGAGCGCTTGCCTTGCATGCATGAGGCCCTGGGTTCCATTCCTCAGCACCACATAAGCAAAAAGAAAAAAGCCAGAAGTGGCACTGTGATTCAAGTGGCAGAGCGCTAGCCTTGAGCTGAAGAGCTGAAGGACTGTGCCCAGGCCCAGAGTTCGGCCCCACGACCAGACCCAAAAAAAGATTGTTGTGCATATTAAATGAAATAATGCAGATAATGCTGTGAGCCCAAAATAATCTTCCCCAAGTGTTTATTCCAGATTATTCCTTTCCTATTAGCTACATTAAATTCCTAGGCAAACTTTTTTTTTTTTATTGTGCTGGTTCGAGGGCTTGAACTCAGGGCATGATGCATTCACTCTTTTTTTTTTTTTTTGCTTTTTCATTTTTTTTGTGTAATCATTTTTAAAATTTTTATTGTCAAGGTGATGTACAGAGGGCTTACAGTTACATAAATAAGGTAATAAGTACATTTCTTGTCAAACTTGTTACCCCTCCCTTCATTTTACTCCTACTTCCCCCCAACCTCTCCACCCAAGTTGTACAGATTATTTCCAACATTTTGTCGTGTTTATATCATTGTTGCAGTGGTTCTTTGTCTCGCCATTCTGTTATTCCCCTTAAGATGACGCTAAGCAAAATGAACTCCAAGTCATTGACGCAAGATGTTTTTCTTTGTTGCTGTTGTTGTTTTTAATGTAATGTGTGAGTTTTTGGTTCTTTTGTATGTTCTTTCCCCTATGGTATATTCCCTGTTGTCACTGTATTTGATTTGTCACTGGTATTGTGTATATGTTTATTTAACTTGGGTTTTGAAGTCAAGGATGGCACTTTCTTACTTGAAATATGCCCCAACTTCCACCTTTTATCTGTTTGATTGAAGGTAAATCAGAACTGATACAGATGCTCACATCTTAAAAAGTCCTCAGATCTCAGCCTCTGGAGTTAGCCAGAATTATGAAATATTAGGTGCACGGCATTAGGTGTAAGCCACCAGACCCCTAGCATGACTTTCATGTGGGTGTTCATTATAAGTTTAACAAGAAATAAAAAGACGTTTGTCATAGATGCAATGGAGGGAAAGTCACCATTTGAATCAACTTCCTCTGAGATTCGGTCATGCATTGTAACCTTTCTGATCTACTGATTCTCACCTTGAGCCCCTGAAACACAGGGCGGTATGTAAACTTTTCCATTTTATTTTTTCTATTCTATGCTTGCATGAAGAGCAGAGTACTTTCAATAAATGATGAATCAGTGAGTGAAAACTTTTTTAGGATTAAGTTAAATTTAGCCAAATTAAAGAGGAATTCCTTAATCCTTAGGCCCAGCTTTATTCCCTCCTCCTTTTTTTTTTTTTTTTTTGCTTGCCAGATTTTTCAAAAAGTTTTCTAACAGGCCTGAGACAGTTATTGCTCATTCTTTCATGTGACTATCATATAATCAGCCTCCAAACACACCTAACTTGTAATAAAATGGGGAAATGACAAGTCTATTATTACAGTTTTGATTAGTACTATTAGGGTCCAAAGTGAGTTTTTGTTCAATAGTTATGAAAAATTCAAAAAGGCACATTTCATGTAGGTACATATGCATTTGCCAGAAAGTGATTGACTGACACACTGTCAAAAATGTTGAATTTCTTAAAAGATTTCCAAACAGGATAGAGTAGAAGTAACTGTTTTTCATGCCTCCAGAAAGACTGCTAATGTTAAGGTTTAACCTATTCTTTGCTAGATTAACTTTATAATAGACATTTTTGGAGCCATAACTTTAGTCTGACTTTTTGCTGGTTAACTGAAGTTGAGTCCCACTGCTGTTTATTGCCTCTAGACAATAAACTGAATTTTCTAGGCTTAAACTGTATCTTCATATCTTGGTCTCCTGAGTAGCTATGATTACATGCATGAGCCTCAAGTGCCCAGAAAGAATAGCTATTCTTAACACTTTCAAACTATAGTTTGAATCTATCCTTTCTAAGAAAGGGTTGTTGGTGTTATCGATGAGTAATAAGTGTATGGTAACAGTCACAAAAAGGTAAGTCTGTTAAGATTCCATTGAGACCTGCCATGCAATTTTGCACATTACCTAACATCTGGCTGACATTCAGATTTGAGGGAAGTTGTGAAAATTCTCATTTGATTACAACTTCCTTCACCATTTTCACTAAGCTTTGAAATCAGATTTGCAAGTGGGGAGGCTCTGTGTCAGAAATGAAATAGATCTTGAAATCAGACAGGCTTAATTGAAATCAATCTTCTACCAAATGCAAACGTGTTTGCCAGCACCGGATACCCTGCTTCAGTAGACATAGAGTGAAAGTTTAAGCTCACTAGCATATTTCAGCTGCATGCTACTTTGTTTCTCTGTAAATCCTCTGGGATTATTGAAGACATTTGTTGCATTTCCAATGGTCTGTTAAAATATGTTTAATTATGCATGTGTATGCATGTGTGTGTTATGAATGTGTGTGTGTGCATGTGTAGTCAGTTTTTCTCCTTTCCTACTGTGTAATGTGGCTAAACGCAAATCATGTTACTAAACCATTAACAGTCTTTATGGGGTCCCAATGGTCTGGAGAACGTAGGAAGGCAGTGACAGCCCAGAGAAATATTTAACATAATTCTGTTCCTCTGACTATTACCATCATCTGTTTCAATTGCCTTATTTATTTGTTTATTTATTTATGGAAAGAAAGGAAACTACCTTTACTTGCATAGGACAGTATTAAAAATGAAATGAAATCTTTAAACAAAGCTATTAGAACTAAAAAGTGAGTTTGGTAGGTTTGTATGGTACAAGATAATGATACTATAAAGCTCATTTGTATAAATATACAATAATAACAAACATTTTTGTACATTTCAGCTCTTTAAACATATCTGGGATTTTTTTAAGTGTATGCTTTGCAAATCTTTTATATACAAACACCCACACAAAAACCCAAACCAATAATAAGATGCTGAATATTTATAAACCCCAAAAGGTTCTCTCAGAAATTTAGTTCTTCTTTCTGATCAACTTGATGTATTACAAAACTAGACCGTTCTGCAGTCATTAGAGATTAGTTTTCATTTTAAAGATTTTTGTATAAATGAAAATCATACATTTGTCCTTTTAAAAATTCTGTTTACTTAGTCTCTGGAAAATATTATGAGCTTTTTCTATATTGTTGTAAATACAGTAATTATCCATATTTATTCCTTTCTATTGTGCTATATCCTCTTGTGTGGTTGAATCTTCACTTACCTATCCAGTCCCTTGTTAATGAATATGTAGATTGTTTCTACTTTGGGGATCTACAAATAATGTTGTTATAAATATTCATCTATCAATCCCTGTACTAATAAATACTTTGATTTTTCTCAGGTGAATATGTTGGATGTGAAGGCTGAGATGTTCTGAACTTTTAGAGAAATTTCCAATATACTTTCCCAAGGGCTTATACAGCTTCATGTAGTTCAGGAGGAAATCATGTGTTCTACATCCTTGCCAATACATGGTGTGGTCACAATTTTTTAATTTTAGACATTCCAATAAGTGGGTATAAGTCATCGATCATGGATCTCATTCACATTTTTGTAACAGTTAATGAAAAATAGTAATTTGCTGTCCGAATTATCCATAAATAGTTCTTTCTTTCTTTATTTTTTGGATTCGGTCATGGGGCCTGGACTCTGGGCCTGGGCGCTGTCCCTCAGCTCTTCAGCTCAAAGCTAGCACCATAGCTAGCCTTGAGCCATAGCGCCAATTCCAGTGTTTTTCTTTTTGCTTATGTGGTGCTGAGGAATCGAACCCAGGGCCTCATGCATGCAGGGCAAGGACTCTACCACGGAGCCACCTTCCCAACCCCATAAATATTTATTTTTGTGGGTACCGATTTGAACCCAGGGCTTTAAGTTTACTCACTTATTTCTCATGGCTGAGGCTCTTCCACCTGATCTAGGACTTCAGCCTAGTTTCTTTCTTTAGTTTCTTTTTTTTTCTGGTTAATCAGTAATAGGTTAAAAAACTTTTCTTCCCAGATTGCCTCCTAAATCCATTCCTTCAAATCTCAGCCTCTGAGTAGCTAGGATTGTAGGCAGGAACCACGGGTACTTGTCTATATGGTTTCTTTAGTGAACACTCCATAAACATAATTTTGCCTATTTATTTATTATTGTAACATTTGGATTCTGAAAAACACATATGGATAGTTCCTTACCAATTTTGGAAAAGGTGCTTCATGGAACTATTTAAGGTGCAAACACCTTTCCAAGTCTGTATCTTTAAATATACTTTTTTGGTAATGTCTTTTAAAGAATAAATATACTAACTTGTGCTATGTATTTATCAATGATATCTTTTAGAAATGATAATTTCTTGATTTAGGATATATTTGACTGGGCTGGAAAGGTGGCTCTGTGGTAGAGTGATTGCCTTGCATGAATGAGGCCCTGTGTTTGATTCCTCAGCACCACATAAGCAGAAAAAGCCAGAAGTGGCACTGTGGCTCAAGTGGTAGAGCGCTAGCCTTGAGCTAAAGAGCTAAGGGACAGTGCCCAGGCCTATAGTTCAGGCCCCACAACTGACCAAAAACCCAAAAAGATATATTTGAATAATTCAAGGCTATGAAGACTTTTAGCATATATGACAAAAGTTTAGTAAGTAAATTTAAAAGGAGTTAAGGAACAAGTCCCCAAAATGTTAATAACCCACCTAATAAATATGCAAATATGCTAAGTAGATAGTCTTAAGAAGTAAAAATTACCAAAATACGTGAAGAAGTGTTCAACATCCTTGCCATAAAGGAAAGTAAATAAAAATCAAAATAATTTTGAGAGTCCATCTTACCCCACTGAGAGTGGTCATAATCAAGAACACAAACAACAAATGCCATTGTGGATATAAGGTGAAAGGTACACTACTGTACCATTGGTGAGGATGCAAATTAGTGCAAACCTTTTGGAAGACACTTTGAAGATTCCTAGAAAAATAAAAATAAACCTTCCCTAAGATCAAACTCTTGGGCATTTATCCAAAAGGGAACATGTCAAGATTTAGTAAAAACTTGTGCATATCCATGTTTATTGCTGTACTATTCACTACAGCTAACTTATGGAAATAGCAGAGAAAGCATAATGTTATATCATTTGCAGGGAAATGGATGGACCTGAAAAAAAATTAAATGAAATAATTTAAATTCAGAGAAACAAAAGATACATATTTTCTCTCAAATGTGAAAGTTAGATCTAAAATACAAATGTACATGAAAATATACATGGGATCATATGCCTATAAACATGATCAAATTGACTAATGTATGGTTTATGAATAGGTGGGTTTCCATGGTGTAGCCCATTGAATAATTAACAGTTGAGCATACTAAATTCTAGAAAGCTGAAATAGATGCTGTCTTAATGGAATGGGAATTAAGATCAAAGTGGAAGATAAATAGAGCAATGGTGACTAAATACAATCCTAATATTTGGTGTACATATGTGAAAACTAGAACCAGGTGGATAGGAATGGAGACAGAATGATGGAAGCAGTAACACTGCTCAAAATAGAGTTGTACACATGAAGTGACATGTTGAATTACAACCTACCTATACATTCTCCCTTAACATTCTGGGGAAATTTTTGCTCTGCATTGTCCACCTTCTGGTGACTCCTGGTTTGTCCTGGTGGTGACAACGTGCCTCCAATCTACCTCTGTTTTTATATGATCTTCTTTGTGAATTCAGTGTGTCCGCTTATTTTCTTTGGGATTTATGAACTAATGGAAATCCAAAAGGATTTCATCTTGAGATGCTTAACAATTGCATCTACCAAGATGTTATGGAACACATTCTCCAACTCAGTACCGTGGTCTCTGTTGTCTTTGAAGGGATGTATTTATTCAACTGTGTTGTCAAATGCATTGCTTGGAAGTTTTAAATAATATCTCCTTATTTGTTCGTGGGAATATGTACTAATTTTCTTTTGATTTGTAATCAATACAGCTACAGGTTTATCAATGTTTACAAATATTTTCAATGTTCTTGATTTTATTGTATAAAATCTTATTGAATTCTCATTATTTCCTGTGTCTTCCTATATTTTCAGTATCTTGTAGAAGCTAAGATACACAGCATTACTAAACATTCTCTAGATGCTTTCTTGCCAAATTCCAGATTCTCAAATTTCTCAGATTACAATTTTGTCTATTTAAAATATTTCCTAAAATCTACCTTTATTTCTTCAAGAAATTTAGAAAAACATTAGTTAATTTAGAAATATTTGGGAATTTTTCCAGCCACAAGTTTTTTGTTTCTAACTTAATATACTATGTTCATAAAATATATCTATGTACTTTAATTATTCTAAATTTGTTGAAATATGTTCATGGTTTAGAATATGATCTATTATACTACACGATCAACACAGATTTAGAATATGCATTTTACTCTTGTATGGACTCTTCTGTAAAGGTTAATTAAGCCTAGATACTTTTTAATATTGAAAAATATATGGGTTCTCTGTTTACTTGTACTATTTCTTACAAGAGAGAAGTGTTGAAATTTCAAATTAGGATTATAGTTTTATTATGTTTTACTAGTATCTGGGATAGTTTTTTGCCTCACATGTAAGCAAATTCAAAGGCAAATTATTAATCAATGCAAATAATTATATATCTGTTCATAGCTTTCAAAAAAGGGACATGAACAGGTACATAATAGCTTAAGATTGTTACTTTTCCTTTAATGAGTTGATCTCCTTTATAATTAGAAGAAAATAATGATCATCTTTATCCCTGGTAATAGCATCTATCTGAAATTCCCTTTGGCATGGCTACAGCTATTTTATTTTTCATAAGTTTAATATTAGCCCAATATATTTTTCAGTTTTTTTCTTTTAACCTATTTGTAGCTACATTTAACACATGCAATTTTTTATTTATATTTCCTGTATGACTTTTATCCAATCTCATAAACTCAGACTTTTAATTGGATTGTGTTTTCACTATTTGTAGCTAATGCTATTATACCTAAAATTAGTCTTGAGAACTGTGAGGCTGAAAGAGGAAGACAATGGAACATATTTTCTAGGGAGAAGGAACTTGAGAACTTCTCTGATAGGTCTGACACATGGTGAAACTGAAAACAGGTAGCAGAGAGCTTGTCAGAGCAGAAAAGAGAGGAGAGTCAAATGAGATTACAGAGGTAAGCACAGATAACAAAGCGATCTCTCCTCTAAGCTATGATAAGCAGTATAAGCTCCCTAAAAACAACAGGAAGTGTTTGGAGGTTTCTTCTCTTTGGTTGCAGAGCCAAACAGATTTGGGGCAGAATAAATAACACTGAAATAGACATTGAGAATGGCTTGCCCTTCTTCAATGCTAGGTGGGTAGTGGCATAGGAGTGTTGTAATAGCAATGGAAATAGGAAGAAGAAAAGAAGCTAGAAGAATAATTGCTTGAAGAAATGAACAAATGCTTGACTTTGAATAGAATATTGAACTTAATTCAGTAATTATGACATGGATCCTAAAAAAAAGAAGTCTTCGGATCTGTTTGAATGTTAACTGGTCTCATCATATTGAATGGGTTTAGACAATTTCAGAAAGACAAATAACAAATCGTTTAAATAGGGATACAGGTGGACCCACTGCAACAATGAGATGTACACGTTGTTATGTCAAAAAACGGACTTTACAACTTTGGATGGGGTGGGGGAAGGATTGGGTAAGTGGGGGTATGGGAAGGGATGGGAAGGGGAAACAAAGGCGGAGGCAACAATGCTTGATAAGAAATGTACTCATTACCTTGCCCATATAATTGTAACCCCTCGGTACGGTATTTTCACAAATACGTTGTCTTTCTTTTTTTATTTTTTTATTGTGAAAATACGTACAGAGGGGTTACAATTACATGAGCAAGGTAATGAGTACATTTCTTATCAAGCAGTGTAGCCTCCTGCTTTGTGCTTCCCTTCCCATCCCTTCCCATCTTCCCACCCCCTCACCCCACTTCTCCCTTCCCCACCCCCTAACCCCCCAGCCAAAGTTGTAAAGTTCGTTTTTTGACATCACGGTCTTCTACATCTCATTGTTGCAATGGGTCCACCTGTATCCCTATTTAAACGATTTGTTTTTTCCCTTCCCCTCCACAAAGTATACCAACATCAAATACAGTGAAAACAGGGTTATATCATGGGGGGGGGGAGGGACATACAAAGCAACAAAGAAATCATCTTATAAATGTGTTAGAAACAATCGCATGAAAGAAATACCCCATTTAGAATGGATATAATCAAGAACTCTAATAACAAATTCTGGAGGGGATGTGGACAGAAGGGAACCTTACTGCGTTGTTGGGAGTGTAAACTTGTTCAACCACTTAGGAAAGCAGTATGGAGGTTCCTCAAAAGACTCCACATAGAGCTCCCCTATGACCCAGCAATTCCATTTTGGGGCATTTACCCAAATGATCACAAACAAGACCATACTAAAGCTACCAGCACAACTATGTTTATTGCAGCATTATTTCCCATAGCTAAGATATGGATCCAACCCAGATGCCCCTCAGTACATGAATGGATCAAGAAAATGTGGTATATATACACAATGGAATTCTATGCCTCCATTAGAAAGAATGGCATTGCCCCATTTGTTAGGAAATGGAAAGACTTGGAAAAAATTATATTAAGTGAAGTTAGCCAAACCAAAGAAACATAGGTCCCATGGGTTCCCTTATTTGCAATAACTAGTATATGTCTGAAACAAGCAAAAATGGTTAGATAAGTTGATGTTAGGTGAAATGAACTCCAAGGTAACGTTTTTTCTTATAGGTGTAATCTAGACTTAATAATGATGATAAGAAGATATGATTGTAAAAATGGCGGGGTCTGTGTTGAGAAAGACCTAGCAGGAGTGGGAAGGATGAGAGAATGATAGGGCACGAATATGATTCAAATATATTATATCTGTTATCTTTATCTCTATACCTCCCTCCATCTACTTCTCTGTGCAACAATTCTCTATTACCTATCCATCTTTCTACCTATTATCTTCTTAGCTATCTATCATCTATGTATATATGTATGAAGATATAATGGAACACACTAACAACTGTTAAAATGGAGAGGGGAAGGGAAAAGGAATCATAAAGTGTTTCATAGAAAAGATGAATTAAAATACATTATATGGATGTATATATGTTAATATCACATGGAATCACTTTGTGTAATTAATTTATACTAATATAAACTTTAAGAAGAATTAAATAATTAACAGTGATAATTTTACATGTTTTGTTGTCTACAATAAGAGTACCAGAATTTTATTTTGCTTGGCTCTCAAATATAGTCTTGTTATTCTTTCCTCCTTCTATATATGGATACAAAAATCACCCTCCAGAAAAAATAATTGATATACCTTCTCCAGAGATAACCATGTAGCTACTTCTCTGTTAAATTCTGTATATTTAATCTCTTTTATTTTAATTATTATTTTTCTGGGAACCACTTTTACTACCTATCCACTAAAGTTCAATAGTCCAAGTACTAGAACTATGATTGATATTCTTATAAGAAATATCTGGAATCTGGACTGGGTAAAGGGAAATCTACCTTTCCTGTCTACTGGAATCCAGTCTCTAACCTAGCCTATCCTTGCTGTGCAGACACAATAGCTCTAGAAATGGAAGTACTTCATTTATGGTAGCACCTTCCAATTGCACAATCTCCTCATCCTGCATTTCCCTACACACACCACCCTTTCCCCAACCCTCTGCAGAACATAGTAAAAATTTAATGTATTTTGCAAACATAAAAATGGACGAACTTCTTTCTAGATGCTGAGATTTAGGGAAGATGGTATATAATTAGTCTCTCCTATAATTCCCCATATTATAGCTTAAAAGTTTGCAGTGCATATTTCTGTAATTACTCCCATATATAATTACATTTACATAATACTTACATAGTTTTATTTACATAATATCTAAAGTGATGACTCTTTCTTTTTTCAGAAATGTTTCAAATATCCCTCCATAAGACACACTAGAACTGTATTTTTAAGGACAAAATAATAACAAAATAAAAAAAATCAAGAAACTTAAAAATATTTGTGTATACATATTAGCTGGTCATTTTTGTTTTAAATTTTATTGTAAAGGTGATGTACAGAGGAGTTAAGGTTATACACATAAGATAATAAATACATTTCTTTTCAAACATTCCTCTCCCTCATTTTTCTCCCACTTTTCTTCCCTCCAACTGACCCCCCAAGTTGTAAAGTTCATTTCCAACATAGTGTCTTGTGGGTATTGCTGTTGCATTGGTTCACCCTTTGTCCTATGTCTCACCATTTTGTTGATCTCCTTCCCTTCTCCAAATCAGATAAACATATATATAAGACAGATAGTGCCAATATCAATAACAGTGACAGCAAGGTATAAACCAAAGGGGGTAAAAACTACAGAAAAAAGAAATACCTTCACATAGTATATTACAAGCAATAACAACAAATACGTTTCCATATCTTGGAGTTCATTTTGATTAGCATAATTTTATGTGGTCATATGTACATAGCTGTTGAGCTATTATGATTCTTTGCTTAGCTGATCATTCTTAACCAACCATACAGGACGAAAGAAATCTAAAAGGACAATATATTGTGGATATTGTAGGCATTTCAATTGTAGTAAACCAGCCTTATTTGCAGATTTTTTACATGTAGTTTTGACCGAGTATGAACAAAAATAATAAATAAAAATGAAAAATATTCCAAAACAAAAATTATAGTTCCCATAAATGCATTATACAGCTGTGTTGATGGGAAAATTCTTTCAGTCTGTCCTATGTGTGATTATTTGTTTGAATTTTGCATTATGAGTAGCAAACATATGCTCACAGATATCAAGTGTCTACTATTTGTATAAAATCTCAGCAGATATCAATAAATAGTAGAAAGAATTAAGACTGCAGAAAATTCATTTAGTTCCAATCCTTGGTCTATTGTTTCCAAGTTCTATCATGTTGTACGTGTAGCTTAACCAGTCTTGATTGAATTTTTAATTTTCCTATTAGTAAAGTTGTGATAATAAAGTATGGTTCAGATGTTATAGAATTAAACAGGAAACTAATAGACATTAAAGAACATTTGATATATGGTAGAATGATCTGCAAATATTGGTTTCATTATCTCTTATCAGTTTCCTTATGAATGTTATATATCTGCACAGTGGGTTTTACCCATTGATAGACTAGTGAAGTAATTAAAATGATTTTTATGTGGGGAGCTTTTTGCCAATTATAGTTTTAAACCTTCAGCTAGCATCATAAATTTTCCACAGATCTTGCCAAATTGTAAGTTGCTAGACTCTACCATCACTTATGATTCAATACATCTTGGAAGACCTGAGAATTTGGATCCTTAACACATGATGCTGATGCTGCCAGTTGGAGACTATATTTTCTAAACCATTGCTGTCATTCAGATGCAACCACCCTAAATAATCATTGGCAAAAGGGGAAGAACATACATCATAGGGGAAGGTTCCAAGGTCATAGCTAATGTATAGTACAGAAAAGTGCACACAGTCCAGTAGATGGAAACTCCCATAAGTAGGCTATCTTCCCCCTCTCAATATGTAAACTTGGGCTCCTCAATTCTTTCTCCTAAGCTTCCAATCCCTTCTGTCTTAAGATATAAGGATCAGAGCTAGGAATGTGGCTTAGTGTTAGAGTGCTTGCCTAGCATGCACGAAGACTTGGGTGTGATTCCTCAGTACCACATAATCAGGAAAAAGCAGGAAGAGGTGCTATGCTGTGGCTCAAGTGGTAGAGTGTTAGTCATGAGCAAAATAAACTCAAGGACAGTGTGTAGGCCCTACCCTGAGCTCAAGCCCAATGTCTGGCAAAAAAAGAAAGAAAAGAAAAGAAAGAATTGATATAGGGATCAATATGGGTACATGCTTTTTAAACTGTGACTTTTTTCTCCAACCATTTTGTGATCATTCAAATGAAACACCAGATGGTCCTAGTAGATGAGGACAGGAATTATAATAGCTACTATTCAAGAAGATTGGATCTTTTGGTATGACTTGTAGTTCCATCTAAGAAGTCAAACTAAATGAAAACAAATGATAAAAGACTAGCCTATAAAGAAGTTCTTTGTGCTTGATGGTATCTGGAGTCAATCTTTGCAGACTTCTATGGAACATTGTGTGTTTATAATGATAATCAACAATGATAAAAACCTGAGACATTACAAACTTCAAGTCATGTTCAGTTTACTTTTAGCATTAGGATTTCTCTATTCCGGATATTGAAAGTAAGTCATTTTTACATCCCGTGGTATCTTTTCTCTTTAATAATGGAAACAATTCATTATATAGCTAACCCTTTTGAATACTTGCTTTATTTGACCCCATAGAATAAGAGCTTAAATGTCCTTTCTAGTTCAGTACTTAGAAAAACCCTTTAAGGTAATTATTCTCAGTCTGAAAATTAAAAAACTGTAGAAAGAAAAGTTTGACTGATTTATCAGGTAAATACAGGGTGTAAGGACTGATGCAAAGTTATTTGTAACTTGTGCTTTGTTTATCCTATAAAGAGATTTATGTGCTCTGACAGTTATTAGATATAACAGAAACATTTGTCTAGATATTTACCTAAAAACAAAACAGAATTATAAAATGAAGAACAAAGATATTAGATCCCTGCAACAGAGAACTTAATCTTCCTGAAACAAATGGCTTAAGTATGAAATTAGATTAAATGGGTTATCCAGAATGATGAAGGCATCATGAGATGTTTTTTCTCCCTTCCCCATCTCACTCTTTCTTGTTCTCTCCCTTTCCTCCTTCACCACTCTCTTTTTATTTTCTATCCCTTTGACTGAAAGCCTGTCTAATTTAATAAAACTAATATGAACAAAATCATATACAAAATAAGTTACTATGCTCAGAACCCTTAACTACTCTGCCAGAGTGGGGCTACAAAATGAAGTGCAAAATGGAGCACGGAACTCAGGATCCCACTCTAAGGACACCTTTTTGACTAGGAGGACTGATGATTAGTTCATCATAAGTGTCAATGCCAAAGACATGTCCTTTTAAATTTCCCAGTTATACATGAATAAATCTTTAATGGGAGATTTTTACAGTAAGAGCCTCATAATCTAAGAGCACGTATTTAGTGATTTTCCACCAACTATGAACAGGTGAGTAGTGTAGCAAATTTCAACCCAAGACATTGTTCTTTTTTCTGATAACTGGTTGAGCATTCAGACAAAACATAAAGAGCCCTTGTAAACACAGCCTGTCAATGTAAAATGTGGCCCTCAGAAAATCATGTCATTACTCTTGATGATAACTCATGATAGTACCAGAATCCTTCATCGAGATTTTAACATTGACCAATGTTGTTTCTTGGAGCTTTCCTAAAAAGGAACCTGCCACAACCTGCATTGCATTAATCATCCTTATCATGCAGCTTTGTTCTCAACCTATTCTTAGCAAGAGTTTGTGAAAGCAGATGAGAGATATTCACAACATTTACTTGAATAGAAGCATGAATTACAATGTGCTTTTCATAAAAAACTGGAGGTGGGAAGTGTGATCTTTTGGCCTCAGTTTCTTTCTTAAATGCAAAATGAATGCAAATTCATTACCACATACATTTATATTTTAAGGTATTTCCTCAAAAATCTCATAATATTGAAAATCCCCAAGTCTGAATCCGAAGGAACAGTACATAAATATAAACAATTTGGGAAAAATCAGCTATTATACAAGCTTAGTATTGCATCATCAAAATCTTATATAGTGATATTTGAAGTATTTTCTGACAACAGTAGAGAAACATATAATAATAATAATAAACCAATAAATCATGATAATATATTTGTAGCACTTATACATCCTATATAATTTATTAGGTATGAAATTCTGATTACTTGGTTTCCTTTTTCTCTTGATTCTCAGTCCATTCATCAAACTGCTTATTCACAAAAGGCAAACAATAGTTCATTATACCAAAATACAATAGTTATCCATTCTCCAGAATAGATAGCTCAGCTATTTCCAAATGTCATCCATTTTGCAGGTCACAGATTTTCCCTAATTTTATGTGTGTATGTATATATACATATATATATATATATATATATGTACACAGATAAACATACACACACATATATAGATATGTGTGTGTGTGTGTGTGTGTGTGTGTGTGTGTACACACACACATACCAACACAAAACAAACACATGCAAAGACTGGATCATTTGGTTTACTTAGAGTTTTAACCCCTGCATTTTTTGCATTCAAGGGAAACATCTGTCCTACTAATCATACTTTCATGTCAGCAGGCAGTGTATTCAAATACTGATTAGGGTAAGAGGATGCTGTGAGCTCCCTGAGCATATCAAACAGAAGAACAATGAACACTCAGATTACATTAGAGGGACTGTGACTAAAGACATTTCCACAGAATATGTGTTGATAGGGTAATTATTAGGTGGAGTAAATTACAATGTAGAAGACTTAACATGTACTTGTATAAATAGTTTCTTTTTCTACAAAAGAGATACTGTATTAGAAAAAAAAAGAAGATGAATTTTTTTTAAAAAAGTTGTTTTCTAGTAATTTCCAAATATCGATTGCCTCAAGTTCTATTGTATATCTATTTCAAAGTTTTGGTTTGTAGGACATTGTATATATTTAATTTTGAGTGGATAATTTTTTATATTAAAAGCCATACCTGATTTGATGGTTTCGTCTTCACCTCACACAGTGAGAATCAATAGATTGATCTTGTAAGACAGCTACCTGGGGTGATCTAAAATGGAAAAAAGGCATTTTGAAATTAGGACAATATACCTGCAAACTTTAGTAATCATGGTCACATTATAGGATGCAATTCAGTCGATCAACATTTCCTGCATGTCTACTGAGCACTGAGGCCAGCTTTTTGTGGGCATGAAGATGCAATAGAGAGTGGAAAGAATCTAGCTTAGTACTGAACAACATGTGTGAAATAAATGGATGGCAAATGAAACGGAAAAAGAACTAATTATTTCTTTGGGTGAGTAGTTTATAAATTACTTGGGGAGGAAAAATACCACATGAAATAGATTAATTATAGGACACAAATACATAAATCTAGATTACTTATACAAAATTTCTGCCAGTTATTTTGGAACTGAGGATGAAATAAAAGTTTAATTTGAATAGAGTTACAAAGAAAGCTTCTCAGAAAGTTGTTCTTATAGAGGACCTACCAAAACCAGCAATATTACAACTCTGTGTGGGTGTGTCCTTTTCGTGCAGGTCCTAGGGCTTGAGCTCAGGGTCTGGATACTGTCCCTGGGTTTTTTTTGTTCAGGTATAGCAGTTTAACACTTGAGCCAAAGCTCCACTTTTAGCTTTTTGGTGATAATTTGAGATAAGCGTCTCATAGACTTTCCCGTCCAGTTGGCTTTCAACCACAATCACTAGAGCTCATCCTCTGGTGTAGCTAGGAGTCACTGATGCCAGCCAGTGTACCTCCTTTTTTGTATTGGTTACTTTCAAAGTAGGGTCTCATTTTTTGCTCATGCTACCTTAGTTGCAATCCTTCTGCTTATGTTCCCTAAATTGCTGATGGACTATGTTTCCTCTCTTGGTGGGATGATAGGTGAGTACCATACCACTCAGCCATTTATTGAGGTGGTGGGTCACACATTTTTATGTCTGGGCTGTATTCAACTTTGATGCCTTGACTTCTGCCTCCAAGTATCTAAGGTAAAAGAGTTGGGCCACCTTGGCAAGCTATCCCTTCTTTGACACAGTTTCTTTTGGTGCTGATTTCTATCTAATTTAACCTCAGCTCTGTCACCCCCCTATTGTGTATGTGTGTGTGTGTGAGAGAGAGAGAGAGAGAGAAAGAGAGACAGAGACAGAGACAGAGAGAGAAAGGAGATTGTTTCTACTTTGAACACTCCTTTTAACTCTGCCCTAGAGTTACTCTGTACTGACTTCAAGGAGGAATTCATTACCTAGACACTGTCTTTCTCTACACTGTGTTATGGCTGGATATCCCACAACCAACCTGAGAGCATCAAGAGAGTGTCGGTATCATTAACAACTCTCCTCCTTCTGCTCCTCCATTTAATCGTCATCTTCATCATCATCCTCACAATCACAATTGAGCAGATTGTAATTAGGAAAAAAATGAAATAAAAAATTTCAGAGATGGGGGAACTCATGGTAGGAAGGGAGCTACTTTTTTTTTTTTTGCCAGTCCCGTGGCTGTCCTTAATCCTCTTTGTGTCTAGAACACAAAGGGCTAGCCCTCTCCCACATGAGTCACATAGCCTCTTCTGGCTTTTCCTGGGTAGTTTATTCGAGATCAGAATGTGATGGACTTTTGTGCCTGGACAGGCTTAGAACTGTGCTCTTCAGATCTCAGCATCCTGCGTATCCAACATTACAGGCATGAGCCCCCAGTGCCTGACTCAAGGGAGCTACTTTTAATGCAGCATGAAGAGTGTAAGGAGCTTGATCCATAAGATAGATGGGAGTTTCGAGCTAATAAAGATGGTCCAGAAAGCCATGGAAAATGTGTGTGTGTGTGTGTGTGTGTGTGTGTGTGTGTGTGTGTGTGTGTGTGTGTGTGTGTGTGTGTGTGTGTGTGTGTGTGTGTATGTATCTCTATATATCCAATCTAAGGCAAAATGAAAATTGATAAATGAAAAAAAACAATAAAATTTGCTTGAGCTTAATATTTACTCACTTCTCAATACTGAATATAGTGTATCAAGAAATACCACCCATGAGTTTTGAGGGCTCATTAGAATACACAGTAAGGAGTTGTTTTAAAGGTAACTTACTGCATTCTATATGAGATTATTGAGTTAATAAAAATTCTAGACCGATCTAGTGATATCTAGGTTTGTGATATCTAAGTTTGAATTTAGGGCCTAGAACTTAGTAGGGTTCTGTCACCTTGAATCATGTTTCCAGCCCAGTTTTGCTGATTATTTAGGAGATACCTTCTAGCAAACTTTCTGCCTATTCTGCCTTCAAACCATAATCCTCCCAATCACAGCCTCCTGAGTATCTAGGATTATGGACATGGGCCACAGGTATTAGGCATTAACTTTTTTTTGGGGGGGGGTGGGTAGGAGGGGTCCGGTTGTGGGCCTGAACTCTGGGCCTGGGCACTGTCCCTCAGCTCTTCAGCTCAAGGCTAGTGCTCTACCATTTGAGCCACAGCGCCACTTCCGGCTTTTTTTTCTGCTTATGTGGTACTGAGAAATCGAACCCAAGGCCTCATGCATGCAAGGCAAGTGCTCTACCACTGAGCCACCTTCCCAGCCCTCGGCATGAACTTTTTATTTTCAAGATGATATTCACTATTTAGTGAATCTGTGTAACCAAATCTTGTGATAATTAGCTTATCAAGTTAAATAATCACCATGACAAATTCACCTCATCATAAATACTATGCTTCTCATTTTATAAATCTGAAAACTAAAGGCCAAAGGAATTAAGCAATTTTATACCATTGGTAAACATTTTTGTTTATATCAGCCTCCAACTTCTTTGAGATATAACATTTTTGTTACAAATATTGTGCTGGCTTTTAAAAAGGCCATCACTTTAGCTTTAAAATATCATGTGAGTGATTTTTCAATGAAAAAATTTCCTTATTTACAAGGCAAAAATACCTTGATAATAATTTTTGCTGTTTTTATTGCTTTCCTTTCCACTTGGAGGATATACATGCTGATAGAAAATGCTTGAATTTCCTCTCGTAGAGGGCCCTAGCCTTCCTTCAGCATTTAGCTCCTAATATAAAAAGACCGTCCTAATTTCAGCAGACAGATGTAACCAATAATGGCAAACCAGTAATGGAAGCTTTTAGCGAGTCTCAGTAAGTTATCAAAACTTAAAATATGTAGGGAAAAGAGTATATCGCAGAATCACACAATGTTAAGCTTAATATTTGAGCTTGACTACAGAGCAGCAAATCCATGTAAGAGATTAAGAAACACATCAAGTTCACAGATCTATGATTAAGCTTGTCATCAGATGTGGCAGTACAGATGCCTATGTAAGTCTGCATCTTATGAGACTTCTTCTCATTTACTATCTTTATACAGACCAGAGTGGTTACCCCAGGGATCTAAACCCATTAGTGTGGTTTTATAGTACAGTTCATGCTCATAGCATGCTCTGCCTTGTGTTTGGTGGCATTAAATATTTAAGTAAATGGGACCAGGGTGGTGTTGAGAAAGAGCAGTTTTTAGTGAGTTTTTAAAATATACACCATTGAAGAACAAATATAAAATTATTAAAAAAATCTATGTCTGAGGTTCAAGAATGAACCAGTAACCAGAGGAAAACACAATTTGTGTTTTGTTCTTGTAATTGAATTATATTGCAGTGCTTTCTAAATCTATGCATGCATCATATTCTATAGTGGAATGTAAAGGATCATAAGCAATAACTCTATCATGAAATTTTAATGTGCAAACCTCATGTGGATGTGAGACCATGAAACTCTGAAACAAGCTCAGGAAAGTAAAGTACTTGGCACTCTGAGATATCCATTAAATTAACCTTTTACTAACATCAAAAACAGATGAGGCATTTATATATTTGAAAAAAGCAGGATTTTATACTAAACAAACTGGCAAATTGGTAAGTTTTTAAAATCAGATGTGTTCTTTGTAATTTAATACGATTCTATAAAAAACTTTACAGCAAAATGATATTGTATAAGTTTTGCTTATATTATTTCTCTTTAGTCATATGTCTTATTTTAGAAGATTCTAGTGAAACCCATAATATGAAAGTATGCTATATTAATTCATAGTATGACATCTGTTTTGCACATTTATATAATTAATAGTACAATAAAATAGTGGAGATGAGGTGTTTCTTTTATTAGAATAGCACAAATGATACAAAGAAGAACAATTTAGATTCCCTAATTTATTTCCAAGTGCAAAGCATCAGTAGCTCATGCCTAAAATTCTAGCTGCTTTGGAGGTAGAGATAAGGAGTGCCGTGGTTCCAGACAAGCTGGGGGGAAAATGTCATGAGATCCCCTCCCCTATCTCAATTGATAGCTACAAGTGATATTTCATGCCTGCAATTTTAGCTAGGCAATAAGAACTCCAAGTATTTTTAAAAATTATTAACTTGAAGTAATTGTACAAAGGGACCCATTGCAACAATGAGAAGTACAAGTCGTTATGTCGAAAACGAACTTTACAATTTTGATGGGGGGGGGGCGGGAAGGATTGGGTGAGGGAGCAGGAGAGGATGGGAAGGGATAGGAAGGGGAAACAAAGGAGGAGGCTACAATGCTTGATAAGAAATGTACTCATTATCTTGCCCATGTAATTGTAACCCCTCTGTATAGTATTTTCACAATAAAAAATTAAAATTAAAATTAAAAAATAAGGAAAAAAACAAAGCAGTTTATGACTATATTATATCTTAATCAGTGTCACCCCTTCAAGATTTTCACCCAAGTAATGGTTAATCTACACAGTGTATAAGAAGTTTGAAAGGATCTGCCCTGCAATAGGCTCTAGAAAAGTGAGTACAATTAGCAGGGAAAAATTGAGGATTTTCTGGGTCCTGATGTCCAATATAAGAAATTCTGTGGCTAAACATGAGTTTAAATAATTTTGAATTTCTATACTATTGGTCAATTTAAAATCACAGAGATTTAATTTGTTGCTGAGCATTAACTTTGCCATATTTAATTGACTATGAACACAGTAAGTGCTTAGTTTGTCTATTTTTCTACGTGACTGTCTTCTCAACTACTATGGATGTTTCATGGTGGCAAAGGTTTTCAAATAGTTGTTCATATATATGTTTGTATCTACATTGGATAGCAATCAGTTCAAGGTAATTAGCATACCAACCACCTTAAATGTTATGATATCTTCTAGATCTTATATATCTATTCTGTGATGTAGTATATAAAATATCATATATGTATGTATTTTGAGACATGATTTTGCTATCAAATCCATGTTGGCTTTAAGCTTGCCACATAGCCCAAATTGCTTTTGAATTCACGGACTATTTTTCCCAGCATCCCAAGTACTAGGATTATATGCATGTACCGCCATGTCTGGCTTACTAATTACAGGCCTCTGGCTCTGCTGACCCTAGAATTTATTTATGGTATCAGACTGTAACAGTTTGCTAATTCACTTCCCTTGCTTCCATTCCTGTGTTCTTTTTCAGTCTCCAGTAACTACTGTCTACTCAAATTCTATGAAATCAACTTTTTAAATGTCACACACATTTGAAGTAAATCATTATGTGTTTGTCTTTATTCCTGAGTTTCTATGGCTGAATAGTTTACCATTGTGGGTCTATATCATATTATCTTCATCCCATTATTCATTATTCATTGTTGGACATTCCATGTCCTAGTTAATGTGAATTGTGCTGCAAACAGATGTGGAGTTTGGGGAATATTGGTTTTCTTTGGTCTAAGCATACTAATGGGGTATCTGAATCGTACTGTAGATATATTTTAGTTTGCTTCCAGTTATCTGCAGAATTTTTAAAACATTTCTTTAGTAGTTTGTTAGAAGGAACTATGCCTATCATACAAAGACAAGCCTGCAATTAGTTTCTATTTTTATCTGAACAAATGATGGTAGAGGAAAGCATGAGAATTTGTGTCAAACGTTAGAGAAGTTTACATAGGGCAGCTACATATACTGTTCAATGCATTTTATCTTTCAGAGTTACTGTGTATCTCTCTATTGCAGCCTCTTTTCACTACTCTGCTAAGTTGTACCAGCCATACTAACTTTTCTTTCACTGTCTATAACTGATTTCATAGCTCAGTTTCTTCTGATGCTTACATCCATCTGGGATAATCATCTTTCTTGACATTTTTTGTCTCTCTGGATAAACTTTTCTTATTTTTAAATCCAGTCCAGTGTTACTTCTTTTGAGAAATCTTTTCTGATTCCCAATCTGAGTTCAGTTACATGATCTTGTGTTATGTGAATTTTCCCATCTGTATATTTCCTAACCCACTTGTATCAGTGGTTGCTCCATGAAGGCTCCATGTGATGTTGGGTGATCATCATAGCCCTGTATTTGTGTGGTTAGTTTCTAATATGAATATATTTACATATGTCATGTGTATAATGGTAAGGAATTTAGACATAGCTCCAGTGGTAAATGGGAATATTACTATGCCAGGGAAATATAACTAATAATAATAACCAATAATAACCAATAACCAATAATATAAGAAAGGGAAAATCCTTTTCAAGAGACCTTTGTATGGGAAGGAAAGGACAACAAGAAATGAAGTAATACCATTATGGGATATCTCTTTTTTAAAATAATTATTGTGGAAATACCTTACAGAGGAGTTACAATTACATGGGCATGATAGTGAGTATATTTCTTATCAAGCATTGTAGCCTCCTCCTTTGTTTCCACATACCATCCCTTCCCCTTTACACCCCCACACCCCCACACTCACCATCACCACTCCCACATCCCCCACTCCGCCAAAGTTGTAAAGTTCGTTTTTCGACATAAAGTCTTGTACATCTCATTGTTGTAATGGGTCCACCTGTATCCCTATTTAAAAAGTTTGCTTTTTCCCTTCTTCTCCACAAATTATATCAACATAACATACAGTGAGAGCAGGGGTTATACCCTGGGGGAAGTACATACAAAGCAACAAAGAAATCATCTTATAAATATGTTGGAAACAATCACAAGAAAGGAAAAAGCACTTGAATACTTATCTTGGGGTTCATTTCGCCTAACATCAATTTGTCTGACAGTTTCTGTTTGTCTCAGACATACACTAGTTATTGCAAATAAGGGAAACCATGGGACCTATATTTCTTTAGGCCTAGCTTCCTTCACTTAATATAATTTTTTCCAAGTCTTTCCATTTCCTAACAAATGGGGAGATGTCATTCTTTCTGATGGAGCTCTGATGTATTAGAGACCACATTTTTGTCATTGAGAGAACTCAGATGATCCATTTGTCCTCGTGGACCACATGGAATTCATAGAATGATGGATGTTATAGATTTTTCACACTTGCGCTGTGACAGGAGTGCCCAAGGCAGTTACAGATATTCACCTGTAATATTATTAGCTAAATTGAAAAGTATTTTTCAGGATTCACTAATTTCTGAGGTGACTAAAAATCATACCAACTGATTCAATTATTCTCTAAACAGACTTCCACCAAATCTGTCCAGGTGTCTTTCTTCTCTTCATGTGCACATCTTTCTGTGGCTTTCTCCAGCCCCCTTTTTTTCTGAGATATAATCAGTTTGTGCATCTGTATAAATCTGATCTCTTACTGCTTTTTTTTGAGAATTACTTAAAAAATTCCCTTGTATCATTCATCTTATCTCATGCACAAAGAAAACAAGTTTCTGTAGTGCCTGGGGAAACTTCAACCCCAATGTCATGTACTAAAATTGTGACAGGGATGTCATGAGTGACAAGTGCAGTAAGAATTCCATGAGCTGATATATATGAGCATAGTATGGAGGCCAGGAGAATGAGCCAAGGTTTTCTAATTGTGCTATCTCCTCGATTCCGTATGAGCCCAAGGTCTGATCAATGACACTATACAACATGCTATGACTGAGCTCCTTTCGTGCAGAAAGCAGGCTGCTAATCTTCTAGGCACACACAAATGTGAAAGGAAACCATACATGAGGTAGGATCCACTTATTTTTGCCAGGGTAAACTTCTTTATTTGTATTAGTGAGTATAGCTTGAGAAGTAGAATTGCTATTTTACACAAGAATGGTAACCAATACAGAATGGGAAAAATATAAATTATGGGAAAAATGTAATTTCTACTCAGCATTAGAACATGTATTGCAATTTACAAATGCAAATATTTTATAGTTACGCATACAATATTTTATTACATGTAAAACATTATATCAGAAATGGAAATAATTTTCAATTATTATTCTAACTTAAGCCTCATATTCCTATGGTATAATTATTCATATTAATTTTGCTTCACTAAATATATAGCTAAAGTTTAGAGCAGATAGTGTCTTCTAGAAGTGAGAAACCTATTAAGGAACAGAACCACTTATTTGAATCTAAGACTTTGTGACATCAAATTCCATGGGAAAAATGATGTATAAAGACAAAAACATATCTAGAAACATACTACAAGACCCATGCAGGGAGATAAAGCCTGCTCCTCTTGCTTCTGCAGTACTTTAATTCTATACTCTGTAATTGTTAAGGAATAAACATGTGTCCCCTCAAAAGTCATATATGATAGCTTTATCTTCCCATATAATTATATGAGTTTGGAAGAACTTTGGAAAGTACAGTTGTCTCCCCCCAGTGACAGTTTCACTTGGCTTGTTTATAAATAACCCAATCAATAACAAGAGGAGCAATAAGGTACTATACAACAACATGTCTTAAGAGAAGAAAGACCATGTTCACACAAAGTTTGTTACTATTTCTCTTTACATATATATGTATGTATATACATATACATATATGTGTATATATGTGTGCATGATAATAAAAAATTGTATAATATATGTATAGTATCTATAAATATAGAATATGTGAATATGAATATATATGTATATTTAACTTGGTTTTGATGCTTCTTTGCTTGGCTGGTGCTCTTCTACTTGAGATATATTTCTAGCCTGGATTTTTGCTGTTTTATTTTTCTTTTTTGGGCATGGAGACATTGGGACATTTTTACTCAGATTTGCTTAAACTGCTACCCTCTTGATCTCAGTCTATTGAGTAGCTAAGATTACAAGTATAAGCCATCAGCAACTGGTTAGTATATTGCTATTTTATTTTGTCCAATTATGAGTCATTGTTCAACTCTTAATGTACCAAATATAAAGATTAGACTTTATCATTAGACCATGTATGAATACATGGACATTTGCTGCATAAGGATATTCTTTAAGTTAATGGTAGAGTGCATATGCAATGATTGGCCCATAGATTATTTGCTATATCAATGCTTATCCATATTATCTAACGTAAGTATGCCTATGATATTTACCCAGTGATAGAATGATCTAACAAGCCATTTCTCAGAAGACATCATGATATTAAGCAATGACTGACTCTTTAAGAAAGAAATGTATTGCCTACACAGTCCATATTAGCCGGGGTTTCCCACAGCCCTTGGGAGATGTTGTGGAATGTATCCCCTGTGAGTAAAAAAGTACTACTGAAATTAAGTCATGTAGAGTACACCATGATGAATTGAATTCCTGTCCCTATTTGTAAAGATTTAAGAGCTTAATGTCTTCCATTGCTCACTGATATATGATGATTTAATGAGAAGAAGGTCTTCATCAACCATCAGATCTGCAGGCACTATGATCCTAACATGCAGAGCTACCAAAATTATCTGAATGAGTATCTGTTCTTTTTTTGCCAGTATTCTGGCTTGAATTCAGACCCTGGGTACTGTCTCTGAGCTTCTTTTGCTCAAGGTTAGCACTCTTACACTTGAGCCACATTGCCATTTCTAGTATTTTCCATTTATCTGGTACAGAGGAATTGAACCCAGGGCTTCATGCATACTAGGCAAACACACTACCACTAGGCCACATCCCCAGCCCTGAATAGCTATTCTTTAAATCCAACCTATGGTAATTTATTCAGAAGCCTCAAATGACTACAGTATAATTCCATAAAACAGAAAGGCATCACTTTCCTGGAACAGTAGTTTGTTGACTCTCACTAGGTGAGAGTCAACTTAGGAAAAATAGATTAATATGATGCCCAGAACTTGGGAGCTTCATTCACCTTATGCTGTCCTGAGACATGGGAATAAGGCCATCCAGTTTGCTGAAAAGACTTAATTAAAACTTAAACCTTACTTACAGGAGAGGAAATCCTATTTTTTCCTTCTTAAATTTATTTGATCTGATGCTGAAACTATGGAGAAATTGTATCACATAACAACACATCAAAAGAACTATCAAACGGGGCAAAATATGGATCTTGGCATTTTATCTTATGAAATCTGACTAATTATAGCACTGTCTATTAGAGCATAACAATTTTAGCTACTTCCTGGATCCTGACATTTCAACAACTAATTATACCACATACTCACTGCCCCCATAAGCAATACTATATAATACTAACCAACTTAGTAAATGCAGGGCTTATTATGGTTACATATAAAATGCACAAAGAGAGGCATGTGTCAGAGGCTTGAACTCCAAAGCAAGCAGTGCTTTTGGAGATGATTGGACCTTGAATGATGAATGGGCTATTGGTAGAAGGAGAATAGTTGGAGGAAGTAGGTTCCTGGAGCCATATTCTTAAGGGGCATGTGTTGTTCCTGCCTTTCTTTCCTGTCTTTCATTCTGTTTTTCTCTGTGCCCATCTCATTGTCTCTGTTTCTTTGTCTTTCTCTTCTGTTCTCTGTCTAGTTCTCTCTCTGTGTGTTGCCTTCCAGGAAGTGTGCTGCTTTGTCCCACCCCACACTTCCCATCATGATTCTCTGAAACATCATAGGTCCAGAAGCAATTTGGACCAGTAATTATGGACTAACATCTCCAAAACAATGAGCCAAAATAACTGTTGATCCCCTTTAAATTATTTCTAAATCTACAGAAAGCCAACACAGGTTCTAAGCATGGATTTTGAAGACAGAAAGATGTGGCATTAAATCATGTCTGTGCTGTAGGAACTTTGGCAAAACAGCCACTAATCCAAGTTACAGTCTCAGTGAAATTTAGACAGAAATATATAAATCTCACAGTGTTCTGAATATTAGCATAAGATACAATAGATAAACACTCAATATAAAACTTATATATTTACATCACAATTATTATATATACTACTGATATTTTCTAAGATTTAGATATTATCTAATAATTATTATCAGACTAAAGTATCTGTATTTATCTATCTATACCTACCTAGATCTAATAGTTCACCTAATTTTCATTTAATCTTTTCCTTCACCCTATGATCCTTCACTATTACAAATATCCATATCACAAAAAGAACCAAAGCTAAGAAAAATAAAATAAAATAAATCATACATTAAACCTTGAACATAACTTTGTCTATCTACAATCATATTAATAGAGCAAGAAACAGTCCCAATTGAGCAGAAAGTTAAATATAGAGAATGACTTAGCTTCTGATGGTCCTAATATTTCCATAACAGACATTACACAATCCAAGCAGAGCTTAGAAAAACATATTTAGATATGAAAACAAAGAATAAAGCAAAATCACATATCAAAAATAAAAATCTCTTTTCTCCATAATATGTGCTTAGTGTTGTTCAAACCAATTACTATTATGGATTCTCATTTTACAACATCCTCAAATTGCTGGGACTTATTGCACATGCCTGTAATATCAGCTACTGGCAAAGCAGAGGCATAATGATAGTGGTCCAAAAGTGGCCTGGAAAAAAAATGAGCTTTCCTAAAAACCAAAATAATTCTTTCAAGCATGAATCTCTGAGTTCAACCCCCACTTAATTTATTATTGCAAATCTGAATTTATTATATTTATATTCCTCAATGTTAAAAAAAACCAAAGAATAGAAAATTTATAGAGAATTAGAAATAGTCAAACTGTATCAAATAATCCCCTTCAGTTGAATGTGATGGTATGTACCAATAGTTCTAGCCACCAAGAAGATACGTTCAATAGGTCTTCAAGGCCTTCCTATACAACACAGCAAAATTCCATCCACAAAAATTTCCCCTTTAAAACACAGTATCTTAATATAAAAAGCAAAATGTTGCTAGGTGCCGGTGGCTCACCCCTGTAATCCTAGTTACTCAAGAGGCTGAGATCTGAGGATCTCAGTTCAAAGCCAGCCTGGGCAGGAAAGTCTATGAGAGTCTTATTTCCAATAAACCATCAGAAAAAAAAAACAAGAAAAAAAAAAACCAAAACAGAAGTGGCCCTGTGGCTCAAGTGGTAAAGCACTAGCCTTGAGCTGAAGAGCTGAGAAACAGCGCCCAGGCCCAGAGTTCAAGCCCCACAACTGACAAAAAGAAAGAAGGAAAAAGTTGTAGTATGGTAGCAAGGGGAGGGATTGAATGTCTTTGAACCTAAGTTCAAATCTTGTGTAGGAAATGCTCAGTTTACTTCAGCTGTCCTCTGCAAAATGGAATGAAGTGATACAAAGATTCTGGCTAGAGTATCGATTTTTGTGATAGAAATTTTAATATACATTGCAAATGGTAGAAGTGCTACTGAAAGATGGTTTTATTCACCACAGAAGTATGCATTTATGGTTAAAAGCAAGTACCGAAGAAATACTCTATAGGTTTAGTGGGCCATTTCATTGCATAGATTTGGATCATCAAAGCCCATTAAATACATGGCTTCTACCTGACTATGAATTTCTCTCTCATCACCCCAAAGAATGCACAGATCTTAGACTTTGTTACTTTAGCATTATATCCAATGCCTTTGCTTGCAAGAGGCAATGAGAAAGATTGCCACGGTTCATTTGTATGGCATAACACCAGCTGGAAAGACAAAGGATTTAATAATCACTGCTTTTTTGAATTTATTTAACATTTAGGAGAAAGTAACAATAAGTATACTTCAAGGAAAATGAAGGGAGCTTGATCAGCATTATAATTATGTTTTGGGGAATTACTCAGTGCCTTTCTACTTCAGCAGACCAAACAGGACTCGGAATGCAGCTGTCATCACTTAGCATAGAAGAACCATCACTGGTTAGTACTCATTTTATCAGCTTATTAGCTTTAAATTCCAAGTAACTTTTTGTAAGTAGGACTGAAGTAAAGAGAATAAAAAATAAATTCTTCTGGAATTACATTGCTTTGTTTACATTTTCACAGACAAGTCTAATTATTTGTTTAACTACAAAAACCTGATTTATTGCACTAGTGAAGGCTAAGTTAAGAAACTCAAATAACAGTTCCTTTTGATTTCACATTATCATGCCATCTGTCACTAAAGTACACAAATTATCTGGTTCACTCACTTTCTATATTCAGGGCCTGTCAGCTTCCCAAAGCTATGTTCAAATGCTTTCTCTTTTCATCTGGCCTGCTTTGACTTCTGGCCCTGTCCCCAGGAGGACCCCTAGCATCTGGACAGCTCCCTGAGCTCTTGTTCAGTCCTCATCTGTTGTCTGTGGAACCTGGAGTCAGACGAGCTCTCTATATCTTGGTTCACATCATCAGCCCTTTTGTGTCTATCTTTCTTTTTGAGACAATCTTGATAACTTTCTCTAGGCTAGCCTTCGTGTCTTAGGCCTCTGGCCTGTGACTCTAAGTAGCTGGAACCATTCTCTGTCATGATTGTTTCCAGTCTCTCTCCTCTTCAACCTTTGTCTGTTAGCTAGTTAGAGAGATTCATGTAGGATTTTCTGTGGCCCCTAGATACAGGCTTCTACTAAGCATGTAATTTTGCTCTGCAGATACTCATTAGGACAAATAAGCTTCTTCTTTGTATGATTCATCCAAATGGGTAGCCAACCTCGTTTCCCCCCAGAAGCATCAATGGGGTACAAACTTTGACACACATGCACACACACACACACACACACACACACACTACAACACACCACACACACACACACACACACACACACACACACACACACACAAACTATCACCAACTATTTGTTTCACAATAGCTAATTAAGGATGTTCTTAAGGATGCTCTTACACTAGATAGACTCACAAGTAACTCTGTTGCAGTAATGTCTTTTCAGCTCTGATCACAAGCCTTGCTCTATAGTTCTGAGCTTTCTACAGTTCTATGCTTTCTTGGAGAATGATCTTTTGCCCATCCTTCAACTTGAAAACACCTGCTCATCCTTTGAAGTTCTCCCAAAAGGTAACTTCCCACCTGAACCTATCAGATGGAACTCTGCTACTTTCTAACATAGGAGTTTTCCTCTTCAAACTGTTAGCTCATACAGTATTTGGGGCATTTAAAAAAATGATTCTAGTACTGGCATCTGAATTCAGGACCTGGGTGCTGCTACTTAGCTTTATTGCTCAAGATAGCTACCACTTAAGCTCCAATTATATTTCTGATGGGGTGGGTAATTGAGTCTGATGGACTGAACTTGGCTTTGAACTATAATCCTTAGAACTCATTCTCCTGAGGAGCTAGGAATAGGCATCAGCCACAGGTGACTGGCTTAGCACTTTGGTCTTCAGAGTGGCTTTTATCCAAATATTCTTATACTCTTAAAATTGTAAATTTCCCAAGAGATGGGTTACGTTGCACTTATTTGTCCATTTCCAAGTCATGTCACTGGGCTTGCCACATAAGGAAAACACACAGAAAAAGTCATGATTGAGGTCTTGATTTCCTATTTGAAGGATGTCTGTTAGCTAAAATGAAACAGTTATAGGAGATATTGGAACCGAAACTGATGGCGAATAAGGGTAAGAAACCAGGACTTAGATTGTCATTCTAAATTAATCACATGGAAATCAAATCTCTAGAGCAAAATACCAGGCATAAATGGAATGAGTGTTTTGTAGAGTGCTTAAACACACTACAAGGCAAGAGAAAAAATACACCGTTTACTAAACTCTTAGTAAATATCAGCCAGCAAGTGAGGTACTTGTGCAGTTGTAACATTCAATCTGCATCACATTGTGAGCTTGTATTTCTCTTATTGTCAGATGTTCAGCCAGATTGAACAGTTTGTCTGCAATGTCATCCCTGGTGATGCTGGAGATAAGATTTCCAACCAACTTCGGGCAATTTGAGAATTTAACCTTCACTCCTGCACTTGCCCATTTCAAAGTATCTTATAACACTGGAGCTATAATACTAAGACCAATGTCCAGTCCAGCTAATTTGGAGTTGAGGACAGGGCAGAGCAGTGGGACACAGAGGTAGATTACAAACACCTTCCTCACCAGAGCTATAAAATATATCTGAATGAAGCCATTCCTCAACCTCCTTATAGAAATTCTGGGGTTTATCAAACAAATAGGAAATTGGTTTTTTTTGTTTGCCTTTGTTTTGCTTCTGAGACTACGTAAGGAGGGAAAAGAGTCTCTTTATCAAACAGTAAAAAGGTGAGAGGCTCTCTTCTATGCCAGGCAAGTGACTCCAATAATCACCAAAGGAACTGGAGACATAAACTCATTCCAATTAACTTCTGCTACAGAGTGCTGTTGACTGCTTGCCTGACAGCTGCACGCAGATGGAGCAAGAGTAGTGCACACAAGATTTCTTTGAATTTCATAGTTCACAGATTAAAGGCAATGTCAAGAGCAAGTTGGAGTTGAGAAATTGATCTATTTGGCACTGAGTGTGGAGGTTAGGCTGTGAATGAGTCATGACAAACAAGGCTGAGGCACTTTATTATTATTTCCTACCTCTTGGTACACAAATCAAACATCTTTTTTTTTTCCCCTTTCAGATGCATTTGCTCTGAGAGATTCACTGCCAGAAAACATGACAAGATCCAGCTTCCTTATATTCCAATGCTTATAATCTTAGTGAGATCTATGATCCTGGCTTTAATACTTGGAAGTCATCGGTGGGGAGAAGGAATAAGTCATTCAATGACAAATTTGAGGAGGTCCCTAAGATTCTATGCCAAAGAAAGCAAGTCAGATTGCCAGGCCCAAACGAACTTTGTCTTCCCTTTGTAAACATTAGTAGAGAATTCCATGCCTCCATCAGAAAGAATGACATTGCCCCACTTGTTAAGAAATGGAAAGACTTGGAAAAATTATATTAGGTGAAGTAAGCCAGGCCCAAAGAAACAGGCCCCATGGTTTCCCTTATTTGCAATAACTAGTACATGTGTACAACAAACAGAAAAGGCCAAAAGCTATGTAATATGACCATATAAGATGATATTAAGCAAGATAGGGACACAAATATCTTTTTTTCTTTCTTGCTATTGTTTCTGATGTATTTTTAATGTACTATATGATTTTTTTGTTTCTCTGGTATGTTCCTCCTCCCAAGTATAACCCCTGTTTTCACTGTACTTAATTTCAGTGCCTTGCATCTTGTATATACATTTTTATAATTCAGAGAGATGAAGGGAAAAAACAAAAAGTTTAAATAAGGATACAGGTTGACTCATTGTAACAATGAGATGTACAAGACACTATGTTCAAAACGAACTTTATAACTTCGGTGGTGTGTGGGGGGTGTAGTTGTGGAGGTGGGAGGGAAGGAATGGTAGGGGGAAGGAGGCAACAATGCTCAATAGGAAATGTACACGTTACTTTGCTCATGTAACTGTAACCCCTCTGTACAATACTTTTACAATAAAAAATGTACAAAAAAGGAGAAATGTAGCAGCCATTCAAATCACCATCCATCAGACTCCTAGGAGTCTGTATATGTCAATGTTATATATATAAGGTTACATTGTGTAATTGGTATGTATGTTGACTTTAATATTCACTATATTCCTAAAAGGCAGGTATCTTTACTATGCTAATTAAATACATGAGTACACTGCAGAATGTGAAGATTAAGTACCTTGCTTAAGGATGAACAGTTTGTAAATAGAGTAATGGAATGGTGATGTTTTGTTCTTTAAATCCCAGAATTTGGAAGATTTCAACATAGTATAAGAATCTATACATGAAATTGTGAATGAACTGTGGATATGCATCCAGGTGTGTAAGCACACACACATTCATAACTATAAAACTAAATGTACATGAACATGTATATATATATTAGTATATATATATATATATATATATATATATATATTAGTATGTGTCAGTAAAGGAGTATGTGGGGGGGATGGTGGGAATATTTAGACAGATGAACTAACTACTTAAATGTACTGCATCTTATCAAAATGTTCCTTTGGATTAGCAAACTTGGATGATTCTCTTTTAATATAGTCGTTACAATGATCATACTAAACATAAATTTTCCATGTCCTATATTCAATCAAGCAGGGGACCTTAGAATTCTATTATAATAAAGTTCTATCCTATTTCATTCAACAATGAGATATTGATTTGATCCACTTATAATTCAATAAGGCCAAATGAATTGCTACTTTTTCAATGGTTCATAATTCATTATTGACTGTATTAATTATTTTGATGTTCTTAGCTGAGTTGGGTTGCTCACAATTGTAATCCTAGCTAATCAGGAAGCTGAGAGCAGAAGTTGCAGGTTGGAGACGACTTTGCAGAAGACTCTGTAAAATTTATAAGACCCCTTCTCAACCAATATGTGAGTACAATGAGACAGGCTATAATCCCAGCCCCATGGGGAGTTGAAATCTGGAGAATCATTATTCTAGGCCAGCTTAGGAGGAAAAAGTTTGTGTGACTCCGTCATGTCAGAAAAAATCTGGTCAGCATGGCTCAAATATTAGACTTGCTGCTTAGTAAGTACAAATCTCTGAGTCAAGCCCCAGAACATATTAAGAAAAAAAAACTATCATGTTGTATATAGGACAAATATCCTTAGAAATTATCTTATATCTTAAAGGTATTTATAAAGAATTGCCAAAAGATGTTCTTCCCAGTCTTTCCCACGTTAGAAACTCCTGGTAAGACTTATTAAATAATTAATTATAATCAACTTTCATGAGAGTTAAAATAGAAATACCAAATGTCATAGAAAACAGTATGGACGTAAAGATCCAGAATCACAACAAATCAAAGAAAGAATCCATAAATGTGATTGCATCAAACTAAAGAGTTTCTGTACAAAGGACGTGAACACAGGTTCATTCCTATAGTCCTAGCTACTCAGGAAGCTGAAATCTGAGGATCATGGTTCAAAGCCAGCCCAGATAGGAAAGTCTATGAGACACTTATATTCAATTAACCATCAGAAAACTGGAAGTGGTGCTGTGGCCCAAGTGGCAGAGCACTAGCCTTAAGTTAAATAGCTCAGAGAGAGCTCCCAGGTCCAGAGTTCAAGCCCCACTACTGATAAAAGAAAGATATTCACTATTCTTTTATAACTTCATACATCAATATTGTTTCTATATCCTCTATTTTGTTTCTGTGGTTTATTTAACCCATCCCCTATTATTAACTAGTGTGGAATTTTTAATTTAAATAAATTAATAATAAATGTGTGCATACGCAATTTCATGCAAAGATACAAAAGTATCTTTAAGATAAATCCCTAGAAGTTGGTGTTTTGTGTCAAAAGGTAACTGCATGTACAGCTTACATAATGGTTTACAAATAATGTCTGATTGTGCCTTACTTTGCATGCCTAACCAATTGGAGGACATAATCAGACATTGTAGACAACTGAAGTTTTTCAGGCTTTAGCTATCCATGTTAACCAATGGGAAGCAATCACTTGGTTTGGGCTTGGTGCATGCCATTTTATATTGCAGGAATGAGGTCTGTGCAGGAGTAAGTGACCTTTTGATACATTAGTTTGTGAGATGTCAACTGTTGCTCTCTGTAAAACTCAATGTAAGTTTCATATATTTCTTGTCTAACCTCCATTTTGGTATGCATCAAAAACACTTATTTAAAAACTGTATGTATCTAGAAGTGTAACTGGTCTCAGATGTAAAAGTATGAATCCATTCTTTCTCACTTTAGAAACTCCAGGTAGGACTTATCAAATAATCAATTATAATCAACTTTCATGAGAGTTAAAATAAAAGTACCAAATATCATAGAAAACAGGGTGGAAGGAAAGATCCAGAATCACACCAAATCAAAGAAAGACTCCATAAATGGGATTGTTTCAAACTAAAGAGTTTCTGTACAGCAAAGGACATAGCTACCAAGAAAACAGAAAGCCAACAGAATGAGAGATCTTTAGTAGCTATGCATCAGACGAGGACCTCATAGCTAAAATATAATTAGAGCTCAAAAAATTTAACCCTGCAAAACAAATCTTCAAAGAAACAACACCCAATTAATAAATGGGTTAAATACTTAAAGAGAGACTTCTTATAATAACAAATAAGAATTTGCCAATAGACGTGTGAAGAGATGTTCACAATCTCTGGCCATAAAAGAATTGCAGATCAAAACAAAATTGAGATTCCATCTCACCGCAGTTAAAATGGCCATTATCAAGAAATTTAACAATAACAGATTCTGGCAGAGATATGGACAAAAGGGAATGCTACTACACTGTTGGTAGGAATGTAAACTTGAAGCAGTATGGAGGTTTCTCAAAATACTAAACATAGAAGAACTTCCATATGACCCAGCGATCCCACTCCTAGGCATTTTTCCAAATGACCAAAAACAAGGCCAAACTAAAGCTACCAGCATAACTATGTTCATTTCAGCATTGTTTACCACAATCAAGATATGGAATCAACCCAGATGTTCTTTAGTGGAAGAATGGATCAACAAAACATAGTATATATACACAGTGGAATTCTTTGTCCATTTTCCCATTCATAAGGAAATGGAAAGACGGAAAAATCATATTAAGTGAAGTAAACAAGACTCAAAGAAATATAGTTTGCATTGTTTCCCTTTAATAATTAAAATATCTATAAATCTATGTTAGCCCAATGGATAATTAAAGACAAAAAATTACAATTGAACATGATAAATTAAACAGGAATCAAGTCCAAAAGAGGATATTCTTAGAAGAAGATCACAAAGCCTCAATAGATATGTGCATATGATCATATAAAATGATGAATACTGAAATGAACTCCAAGAAATGGAAACAAGGCAGAAACAGTCAGATAAGTTGATGTTAGGCAAAATGAACCCCAAGATAAGGATTCAAATGTTCTTTTTCTTTCTTGCAATTTTTTCTAACATATGTATAAGATTATTTCTTTGTTGCTTTATATGTCCCACATGGTCTAACACCTGCTTACACTATATTTGATGTTGGTATAATTTGTGGAGGGGAAGGGAGAAAACAAATCGTTTATATAGGGATAGAAGTGGACCGATTGCAACAATGAGATGTACAAGTCGTTATGTTGAAAAAAGAACTTTACAACTTTGGAAGGGGGGGTTTGGGGGAGATGGTAATGGGAAACAAAGGAGGAGGCAACAATGCTTGATAAGAAATGTACTCATTACCTCGCCCATGTAATTGTAACCCCTCTGTATGGTATTTTCACAATTATATATATATATATATATATATATATATATATATATATATATATATATAAGTAGGCTGGGCTAAATTAAGAGTGTCACAATGTCTATACTTCTTGGGTTTTGTGTTTGTTTATTTTTGTTTTTATTTTCTCATCCTGGAGGGTGAACTATGGGCCTATGGGCTGTTCCAGAACTTCTTGTGTTCAAGACTAATGCTCTCCCAACTTGAGCCACAGCATCACTTCCACCTTTTACTGAATAGTTTATTTGAAATAAGAGTCTCAGGGACTTTCCTGACCTGGCTGACTTTGACAGAAATTCTCAGTTCTCAAACTCAAGAGTAACTAGGATTATAGGCTTGAGGCACCAATGCCATGACCTACACTTCCTTCTTAGTCTAGTATTCTTGTTGGCTATTGACATTGCCTATTTCCTTCCAAATTTAGGATAATTTTTTATCAAAAATTCTAGGTGAGATGGGATAACTTCTTCTCTATTCAATGCTATGTGTGCAATATTTTGCATATGGCTGCAAAACTGTCTTCTGTTTATTGCTTTGGAAAGGTAGCTTAATTAAGAATGAGATCTTTGCTCTTAAGAACAGAGAATTATAATCTCTCTGTTATCCCCCAAATTATAAAAAGAATCAGTGTCATAACTGAAATAATATTATTCTAACACCATAACCTTAAGCTTCTTTTATGAGATTCTAACTTCTTTCAGATTATGTTTCATAGATAACTCATTCATTCAACACAATTGCTTGAAGGTTTTGTGTGCTAACTGTAGGTTGCTTTGGGAAAATAGTTATCTGCATATACTAAGAGCAGATAGAGTTGTTAATGAAATATGTAATTATAAGTGGTAAATACTAGAAGTATAAATACTCATAATCTGATGCAACTCAGAAGAGTTTCTTGAAAGCCACCTAAGACTGGAGAAAGTATGAAAAGTAGAGGAGTAGAAATAAGAATATAGTAATTACTGCTTGTTGAACTTTTCTGTGACTGACACACAGTCACTCAATAACAAACTCATTCAATTATTACCAAATGAATAAGTAACTGCCTTCAAAAACACATTTTATTGTTATTATAACTACTGGCTTTGTGTGTGTGTTTGTGTGTGTCTGTGCATGCGTGCATATGCACACACACATACATGTAGGCATGAACAAGATAAGAGGAACCATTTACCTATTTCACTGGCCAATGTGATTGCCACCAAGATCCACCACAGAGGGTTGGAAAGCATAAAGCTCTTTGATGTATGGTGTAAAACATTGGAAGTGAAAGAAAAAGCAAATAAACAAGATACAATAAAATTTGTAGTGATAATAAAAGGGGAAAGCAAATATATCAGTAGCTGGTAGGAGAATAGAAAACAAACACATTTGTTTTGTTAAAAGAAAAGATGGGTTTGGCATATTCCCCAGCTAATAGGGTGAATACAATAGACAAACTGAACAGGTTGAAACCACAGATGAGTCCATCAATATGGATAATCAATGTGGCTCCATTCAGCAGATTGAACAGAGGGTCAGGATAGGAGACTGCAAAGGAAGACTACTTGGAATATTCAGATTGATTTCAGCTAGGGCAACTGGCAGAATAAAAAGCACAAATTGGAGGATGAGATTTGAAGGTGATGGAATTTGGTGGTTGGTTTGTTGTTAGTTTTTGGATAAGAGATGCACAGATGGGTGATCTGTTGAAAGCAAGAGTAGAAATAACTTATTGGGTGGGGGCAATGGGCATGGAGGATGAAGTAGCTATTGCAAGGAAAGTAAGAAGACATAGCACATTGTAAAGGGGGGATTGCTGGACAGAAATGAAGGCCATAAGCTTTTTCCATATGGGATTTTTCTGAAGCAGTGTTAAGCTGCTCAGTAAATATACTAAGGATATAAATACTTGCTTTGGGAATAGAAGAAAACATGGGCAAAATAGAAAACTCATATTGGTAATAGACTGGGATATGGGGGGATATCAGAAAAAATTATGTCCTGTAAAAATGTTTTTATGTATTTATATATAAATGGGGAGACAGATGGATGGATGGATGGAAGGAAATACTAAAGCTTTAAATCGGGATCTAACCTTTGCTAGGCCTACCTGAACTCCATCACTTAAACATAATTCTCAGCCTTTGTTGTTTCTTTAAGTTTATCTTTCAGGTTTTTCTCACTTTTGTCCAGCACTTACCTCTAATTGATACCTTTCATTTTTTTAAATAAGTTTTTTTATTGTGAAAAAACTGTACAGAGGTGTTACAATTACATGGGCAAGATAATGAGTACATTCCTTATCAAGCATTGTTGCCTCTCCCTTTGTTTCCCTTTACCATCCATTCCCATCTCCCTCCCCCCAAACCAAAGTTGTAAAGTTCATTTTTTGACATAATGTTTTGTACATCTCATTGTTGCAATGGGTCCACCTGTATCCCTATTTAAACATTTCTTTTTCCCTTCATTTTCCCCTTCATTTTTTATCTAGCATTGTTGCCTCCTCCTTTGTTTTCCCCCTACCATCCCTTCCCTCCCATCTCCACAACTACCTTACCCCTCCTCTGCCTAAACTGTAAAGTTCATTTTTTGACATTGAGTCTTGTACATCTCATTGTTTCAATGGGTCCACCTGTATCCCTATTTAAACAATTTGTTTATTTCCCTTCTGCTCCCCAAATTATACCAACATCAAATACAGTGGAAACAGCTTATACCGTGGGGGAGAGAGATACAAAGCAACAAAAAAAAATCACATGGTACCTTATAAATATCTTAGGAACAATAACAAGAAAAAAAACACTTGTGTCCTTATCTCAGGATTAATTTAGCTTAACATCATCTTATCTGAACTTCTCTGGTTGTCCACCTGTGCATTTCACATAGGGATACTACAAATACATGCCAGTGAGATGTGGTCTGCCAACTTTTTGTTGAGGCTTTGAACCATGATCCTTTCAGTCCACACATCCCAAGTAGCCTAGACTGCAAGTGTTTACCACCATGTCCCGAAATGTTTCTTAAATCAATGTAGTCAAAATCTCTACGTAGTATTTTTTAGAAAACATATCCCAAATAAATATTGTTCCTCATTAATTCGTAAGTCTTCTAATCATACTCTGGGCTTCATTTCTCCATTCTTTTACATTTTCCTACTCTTGTCCCTTCTTTGCTACCATGTTTCCATTTTTCCCTCTTTTCCTTTCTCTGTCTGCCAAACTCTTTCTTCTTTAAGAATTTCAGACTCTAATTATAAATTAACATGATCATGGCAAGTTCAGAAAATACTTATCACTGTCCAGGTACTGATAGGCCTAGATACTCCGAAGACATATCTGGAGAATTGCGGTTCACAGCCAGCCCAGGCAGAAAAATCTGTGAGATTCTGCCTCCTAAAGAACCAAGGCTGGATATGTGCCTCCAGTGGTTAGAGCACCAGCCATCCTAGCAAGTAAATTGTATGAACTCAAGGCCCTGAGGATAATCCCTGCTACTGGAACAAACAAAACAAAACAAAATACTGCCTGGATTTTACTGTAGTTGAATATATGGAACTAAGGTCAGACTATGAATAGTGCATTAGTTTTATGAACAAATAATCAGAATGATAACCCAATACATATATTTTCTTACAGATATATCTAATTGGCTAATATGATTCACTCATCTGATAATATACACAGGAATAGCATAACTAAGTGTAAAGAACCATATACTCTTAAGTCTATAAGGTGAACCCTTGTGTACTGACACTATCTAGAAGTTCATTCTAGTTTATTATCTATTCGACAATGCTTGCAGTGTGTGCTCTGTGAACTCTGGAAGGACTTAGGGGAAATTATTATATATTATAATATATATAGTTATATAGTTATAATACTTTATAGTTATAGTCATGTATAGCTATATATATATATATATATATATATATATATATATATATATAGTGTTATATATTAATAAAATCCCTGTTTCAGGGTTCTCAGGCCATTCTCCCTACGTTGTAAAAGCTAATGTAGATGACCTTATACCCAAGAGTTTCAGTTCTTTCATTCATAAGATAAAATACAAACATGTCCCTATCAGAGGTTAAATGGGAGAAACAAAGGGAAAGGGAGAGAATAAGGAAGAAAGGAAGATGAAGGTAGGAAGAGACAGAAAGAAAGGGAATGGGAAAGGCAGACAGAAAAAGACAGGCAGAGAGACAGAAAGAAACACATAGCTTAGAGTCCCTAGCACAGAGAATCAAACTGCAATCTGTACAATGTTGAGCAAAATATCAGTTCATCAGATACCTTTTACTAGTGCATCAGCAGCACATGTTCAGCTATACAAAGTTATCCAAATGATTATTGGGTAGTGAGTAGTATAATTAATTCATTATATAAAATGTAAAAGAGGTTCTAGTGAATACAGTTCTCATGTAAGAGGTTTGGGACATTGAAAAGTCATGATTTTTGCCTTTTCCATGCCTCAACTACAGAGGAAATTATTATATCCATAGTGAAATGAAATTAACCACTAAATCACTCAGTAAATTATCTCCATAGAATTGCTTCCCAGGAACAGTTTGGATGTCCTCAATAACATAGATGTGTTACCTTGCAGGGACAAGGTATTCCCCCATTTCAGACCAATTTCAACCATTGGCTATAGTTGCAACATGGATTACTTCTTTGTAAATTTTTCTATGCAATTTCAGAAAATAGCAGGTCCCCAACTGGCTAACTTTTTTTATTGTGAGAATACCATACATGGGCATAATATCGAGTACATTTTTTATCAAGCATTGTTGCCTCCTCATTGTTTCCCATTCCCATCCCTTCCCATACTTTGCCCCTACCACCACCTGATCCTCCCCCCACCCCCAACCAAAGTTGTTAAGTTCGTTTTTCGACATAACGACTTGTACATCTCATTGTTGCAATGGGTCCACCTGTATCCCTAGTTAAACGATTTGTTTCTTCCCCTTCCCATCCACAAATTATACCTACATAAAAAATCAAAAACAGTGAAAGTATGGGTTATACTGTGGGGGAGGGACATACAAAGCAACATAGAAATCATCTTATAAATATGATAGAAACAATTGCATGAAAGGAAAAAAAAACAAAAAAATATTTGAATACTTATCTTGCGGTCATTCCCCAAGATCAACTTATCTGACATTTTCTGCTTGACTCAGACATATACTAGTTATTGTAGATAAGGGAAACCATGGAACCTAAGTTTCTTTGGGCCTGGCTTACTTCACTTAATATAATTTTTTCCAAGCCTTTCCATTTCCTAACAAATGTTTAAAGAATCCCATGGACTCTGCTCCCAAATTACTCAAGGTGATTCAAATTGGCAAAGTAGCAGGGTATAAAATTAACTCTCAAAAATCAATGGTTTTTATATATACCAACAACGAGAAAAGTATGGCTGAAATCAGGGAAGCAACTCCATTCATAATAGCCCCACAAAAAATAAAATACCTAGGAATTAACTTAACCAAAGAAGTGAAGGACCTCTATGATGAAAACTTTAAAAACCTGAAAAAGGAAATCAAAACAGAACTTAGAAAGTGGCAAAAAACTCCCATGCTACTGGATTGGAAAGATCAACATCGTGAAAATGGCAATACTTCCCAAGGCTCTCTACAAATTCAAAGCAATACCTATCAAAATTCCAACCTCATTCTTCAAGGAAACAGAAGAGGCAATCCAAAAATTCATATGGAACAATAAAAGACTGCACATAGGTAAAACGATCCTTAACAGAAAGAACAGTGCTGGAGGAATATCAATACCCAATCTCAAACTCTACTACAAAGCCATAGTAATCAAAACAGCTTGGTACTGGCACAAGAACAGACCCCAGGACCAATGGAATAGACTTGAAAACCCAGAAATGAACCTAAACACCTATACCCATGTAATCTTCGATAAGGGAGCTAAAAAAAACAGAATGGAAGAAAGACAGCCTCTTCAGTAAATGGTGATGGCAAAATTGGTTAACTACTTGTAGAAACCTAAAGCTAGATCCTGATATATCACCTTGCACCAGAATCAACTCCAAATGGATCAAAGACCTCGAAGTCAAAGCAGACACTCTGAAAACATTACAGGATGGAATAGGAGAAACCCTAGGTCTCCTTGGCACAGGCGGAAATTTTCTTAATAGAGACCCTGAAACACAAGGAATCAAAGAAAGTTTGGACAAATGGGATTGCATGAAATTGCAGAGCTTCTGCATGGCAAAGGACATAGTAAGCAAGATCAATAGAGAGCTCACAGATTGGGAGAAGACCTTCACTAGCCATACAACAGACAAGGGTCTCATATCTAAAATATACCTGTAACTTAAAAAATTAAATCCCCCCAAAACAAATCTTCAAAGAAACAATTGCCCAATAAACAAGTGGGCTAACGACTTAAAGAGAAACTTCTCTGAAGAGGAAAGAAGAATGGCCAATAGACACATGAGAAATGCTGAACCTCTCTAGCCATAAAAGAAATGCAAATCAAAACATTGAGATACCACCTTACCACAGTTAGAATGGCAAAAATCAAGAACTCTAATAACAACAGATGCTGGATGGGATGAGGACAGAAGGGAACCTTACTGCATTGTTGGTGGGAGTGTAAACTTGTTCAACCACTTTGGAAAGCAATATGGAGGTTCCTCAAAAGACTCTACATAGAGCTCCCCTATGACCCAGCAGTCCCACTTTTGGGCATTTTCCCAAAGGAACACGAACAAGACCACACTGAAGCTACCAGCATGACTGTTTATTGCAGCATTATTTACCATAGCTAAGATATGGAACCAACCCAGATGCCCCTCAGTAGATGAATGGATCAAAAAAATGTGGTATATACACACAATTGGCTAACTTTTTAATTGCCCTTATAGTACTGCTGGTTTGGGAGTGTCTTCTAAGCTTTCCCCAGCTTTCATTCTGTGCCAGTGCAGAGTGACCACACAGCTGGTGGGAGAACATCCTGGAATTTACTTCTGCATTCTTGTCACATTTCCCAGACCGCAGAAGCCTGGCTATGTGTCCAAGAATTCTCAGCTTTCACCATGCTTCTAAATGGCTTTGCTTAAAACAAAGGAAGCAAGTCTGAACAGAAAGTTACATTGTTATCTGGCATATGGACATCTCTAATCAGACACCTACAGTGGTTCCATTAGCCAAATTTGTCTTCTATAAGAATAAAGTAATATTAGTCCTTTATGACTCAGTTTATTGTTTATTCTTTCAAACACCACTTCATTTTTGTTATTCATTTTTAATAAACTTTTAGTGTATCAAGTACCCTGCTCCACACTGAAACTTCTCAAGAAGAGTCTAGGAATAAAACAAATGGCTAAATCCTAGAATAGAGTTAGGTTGCCTTAATTCAAAACGGTTTTAATTAAGGGAAAATTTAGCAAGTTATAGACAGATTGGATTTCGATCACTCTATCCTGGGACTAGTAAAAAAGGAGCTGTTTGAATCCCTAGTAATAACTGATAAATTAAGTAACGAGTAACCCTCCCTTATTTACTATTTATTTTCCTCATTCTCTCCTGCCAGGGCTTCTAATTGGATGAATTTAACAAGGAGCTAGAAGTCAAGAGATTCTTGGGGACAGGATCTGCTAGGTCACCCTCCTTGCAGAAAAAGAGCAGAAAAAGAAGATAATGTCAGAGGAGCAAATACAAGATGACTATTGAGACTAGAAAGATGATTGGGAGGGCATTTTTCAATCCATCTCTAATGAAGCTTTAGTTTGAATTTTTCTGAAAATATTTATGGCCAGAAAAATCAAATAAAGTAAATTCATTTCAAATATTCTTCTCCACATTAAGCTATTTTGCTGTGCTTCTACTTAGAAGTGTTACACACTATAATGGAAAATAAACAGCTCTTCAGGTGCGAAAATGAAGTTCAGATATTGACCCTGGCATTTTCTGATTGACTTTCAGTAATTTTTTTATTCTTTCTGTCCCTTAATTTCCTCATTTGTAAAATTGACATTTGTTGAATCTACCACTATGCCTGGTATATGGTAAAAACTCAATTAATATTGCATTCCCAATTTTAAATAGCCTGCTTTAAAGAATGTTTATTATTGAAGCATCATAACTAATATTTAAAATATTATAACTACATAAATATCAATCCCAAATTACCAGTGGTATTTAAGAACCTATAATTCAAATGATAGGTTTGTTGATTTTTAAAATCATTTCTATTCTAGTATGTATCATTCAAAACACAGTGAGAACAATCCTATTCATTAGACATTGTTACTATTTTAGCAATGATTTAGCCAAAGTTTAAAATAGTGATATTTTTATTATCACAGCATTTAAAAATATTCATGGTAGTGTTTAATGTTGTATATGAAATTGAACACAGTGGGCAGTTTCATTGTGATCACATTCTTTGCAAATCAAGTAATTCTGTGCAGTACCAAAGAGCAGAATCCCAGATTATTTCCTGATGCATCATATGGCATGACATGCTGAGATATATTAAAGAGAAAACATGCTTATCTGTATATTATCTGACAATAATTTTAAGAAGATATTGAAATGAGAAGTAAAATGCATTTCAAAAGGTGAATGTTTTACTGTATGTAGGTGTGTAAGATGATGAAGAATCAGAGGAAAAAGAAAAAAGCAGACCTGAATTGTTTGCTTCATTAACTGATGTTATTCTACGAAACAGGAGACTTACAGGGATGCCAAAACACAGTTACTCATTGAGGACTGATACAAAGTATACGAAGAAATTATTAACTGTAAAGAGCTTTACAGGAGATAGCTCTAGTTTGCTGGAGGCCAGCCAACATAAAATGACTAAAATTAGTAATGTCATAAAAATTGAAATAGATATTTCCTAAAACATCCTCTAACTCATGTTCAAATTTCCTCTAATTCCTGAAGCCATATTTATGTAATACATTAGTTGAGGTTAAGTTATTTATTGACTATTATGTACAGTTTTAGCCTACGTTTTTGCAGTGTACCTCAAACAGTACTCACTCAAAATAATAAAAGGGGAGGCTTGGAAGGTGGCTCAGTGGTAGAATGCTTGCCTTGCATGCATGAGGTCCTGTGTTCAATTCCTCAGCACCACATAAACAGAAAAAGCCGCAAGTGGCACTGTGGCTCCAGTGGTAGAGTGCTAGCCTGGAGCTGAATAGCTGAGGGACAGAGCCCAGGCCCAGAGTTCAGTTCCCACAAATGACAATACTAATAATAACAATAACAATAACAACATTAATAAATAAAAGGGAAATTGAGGAGCAAGCTGAAGATATTTCAGAGAGTTGGATTTAGAGAGCCTGAAGCCACAAATTGGAAGATAGGTGCTCATTACTTGCACTGTCAATTTCTGTTTTATTTCCAATTCTTCCCTCCTTTGTCTCCATGTAGACATGATTCCTCCACTTGAGCCTGTGAATGTGGGCCAGAACTCTCACTTCTCCAAAATACCAGACACAGATGGAATCTCAAATAGCAGAGAAGAGAATCTGGCAGACTCATTCCAGGTGTTTGCTCCATCCCAACTAGCTTTGGAAAATTGGTGTCATTGAATTCTGGTCCAGAGAACTGTGGAAACAGACCACGGAGTTCAAGGAGCCATGAACGGATGCTATTGGTAACATGGCAAAAATGATTTGAAGGAAACCTGGCACCCATACACAGAAGAGTATATGCTTATGTAGCAAACATAGAAATTTCTTAACAGGCATTTGTCCTTTGAATTCATTCCACAATATCAACCTTGAAATTTAGATTATATTAAGGCATTTATTAATGTACAGCTTCTAATTTATCATATTCTGTCTAGCCATTTGATTATAGTTAACATAATTGCATATAATACATTTTGATGGTATTCAACCCTTCTATTGCTCTTTCTTATCCTCTCTCTTCTCAATGTCCCCCGTTTTTATTTGCTACAATAACTATGTAAAGTTTTATTTTTTGGAATGTTTTTAATATCTTTGTGTAGTTGTACCAAGGAATTGCAATTGAATAAAGCAGTTTCTGATTACAGTGAGTCTGGATCAATGTCACCGCTTTCACATTCTCACCCATCCCACCCACCCACCTTTTTTCTTATTTTTTTTTTAATTTTTAGGTTATGTATTGAATTTTTTCCATTTAATAAAGCAGTTTATGCATACAATGCATCTTGATCTTTCATCTCTTCAATATCTTCACCCCACTTCGACCCATCCCTTCCCTTATTTTTCTTAATTCTGTGGTATATACAATGAATTGTTGAGTGCATTCCCCCCCTCACCTATTCATTCTTCTACCCCTTTCCATTCCTCCCACCCTCCCCTCTTGCAACTACCCATTCTGTGGTACTTATTTTGTTGGGCTTTGACTTAGCCTTTCTAAAGAATTATACTATTTGTCCTCTCCACAGATTCTTTTATACTGTTGGTAATTAATTTTTAACTGATTGCATACCACCTGATGGACTTACGTATAGATTTATAGGCACAATCTAGCTACCACAAAAGAGGGAAACCATGCAACCTGGGTTTCTCTGTGTCTGGCTTACTTGATGTAATAGATTCTTTTCAAGTCTATTGCCTTACAAATGGTACAATATCATTCTTTGTGATGGATGATTAGAATTCCATTGTGTATATGTACCACATTATTTTGATCCATTTGTCCACTGAAGGTCATATTGGCTGATTTTATATCATAGCTAAGATAAATAATACTGCACTGAACATGTTCTAGTAGCTTTAGTGTAGCTTTTTAGTACTCTGTTGAATAAATGCTCAGGAATGAACTTCATTCATATTCTTCCTTCTTTTTTACATCTCTTAGCTCTCTTTCCCTACAATTAATTCTTTTCTCATTGCTTTTTGTTGCTTTAGATCCATATTATACACATGATACATGAATATATGCAATATTGTATTTGTTTTGCTGTATTTGGTTTACTTCCTTTAATATAAGGAGCAATATTTGTATCTTATTGCAAATGATATGATTGTCATCTTCTTTATGGATGAAACATGCATACAACACACAAATGCACATGGACACACATGAACATATGTGTATAAACACCACCCTGAAAATTTAAAGATTTTTTTTATTTATTACTATTGGTTTTACAAGGGGGTTACATTGTGCTATTTCCACAAATGCATGCACACTATTCCGATCAAATTTGCCCCTCTATCACTCTCTCTCATTCTTCCTCTCTCCTTGAAACAATTTCAACCAGTTTTGTTTTTCTATTTTCATATGCACATATAAAGTGTTTAGATCATATTTACCCTCATTCACCCTCTCCATTTGCCTGTCCTCTCTCAGACTTATGCATCACACTACAACACCTGTTTCACTCTCCTGTCATTCATGTTTAAATGATTTTGGTGTATATGCATATAATGCATCTTGGTCTGTCATCCCTTCAACATCTTCACTGCCTTTTGCCCATCCATTCCCTTATTTTTCTCAGTTCTGCGGTATATATAATGAATCTTAACTGCATTCTTCCCCAACACCCATTCATACTTCTACCCCTCTCCCCTGGTCCCAAGAGATTTTTTTCTTTATTTATCTATTGATGGGGATCCAGACTAATTCCATAATTTGGCTATTGTGATGATCTTGCACTCAACATTAGAGTGCAGGTGTCTCTATTGCACACTGTTTATTATTATTATTATTGGTATATAGCAGAGTTGGTAGAACGTGATCATATTGTACTTCTATTTTTTTTGAGAAAAATTCCTACTGACTTCTATGGTGGTTGCAAAATTTATATTCCCACCAACTGCGAATACTTTTCTCCCCCCCCCGCAATTCTCACCAGCATTTATTGTTTGTTTTCACGGATTAAAATGGATTCTCAATATTGTTTTGATTTGCATTTCCTTCATGGGCATGGATGTCCAACTTACTTATTTGGCTATTCACCATTAGTACTTCTCTTGAAAATTGTCCAATTTGTCCATTTGTCAATTGTATTATTTCTTCTTTAATAGTTAATTTTTTGAAATTTTTATGTATTATTCATATTAATTTTAAGATTTCTTTCCCATTTTGTAGAGAACTTTTGCAATTGACTTCTCTCTGATAATTGTTCCCTTTGCTGTGCAGAAGTATCCTTTTCTGATATAATTTTATTTCTTAGCTCCTGCACTTATTTCTTGAGTTTTTGAAATCCAATTCAGTAACTCTTCAGTTATACCTGTATTTGAAGTTATTATTCATTGTAGGTTTAAATTTTCAGGCCCTACATTAAGATTTTTTGACACATTTACCAGCTGAATGATAGGGATCTACTTTAGTCATCTCTATGTGGATATCTAATTTTCTCAGTGCCAATTAGTGAATAAGATAATTTTTCTCCAAGTAAATTATGGTATGTTTGTTAGGAATTAGATGGTTTAGGTATTTGTAGTTATTTCTCAGTCTTATGTTAAATCCAGTGGTCTTCACATCTGTTTTATTTCTTGCTATTTGGTTGCTATTGCTCTGTAGTGTAGTTTGAAGTCCAACATCTTACTTCCAGCTTTGCTATTTTTCTCATCATTGTTTTGTATAGTCAGCCTTTTATGCTTCCAATGAATTTTTTTTCTATTTCTGTGAAGAATGTCTATGGATATAATAATGTGAAAATAGCCATTTTCATAGTATTAATTCTACTAACCCATGAACATGAGAGGTCTTTCCATTTTCTAGCATCTTCTTCAACTTATTTCCTCACTATTTTATAGTTTTCAATACAGTTATCTTCTACCTCTAAAATAAATTTCTTACCTAAATATTTTATTCTTTTGACATTATTGTGAATTGGAACATTTCACAGTATATAAAATTATTTAAAACATTGTGTCTTTATACTTGACATTAGGGGTATTTTTGATATGTTTTGTATTGATTTTATAGAGTTTTTCAGAACAAAAGACACTTGGAGCTAGGAGTTAGTAGCTCATGCCTTTCCTCCTAGCTACTCAAGAGGCTGGTATGTAGAGGATTTCAGTTTAAAGCCAGTTTAGGTGAAGCCAGTTTAGGCAAAGTAGTTCACAAGACTCAATCTCCAATTAACAAGAAAAAAGGAAAGCTGAACTGGAAGTGAGTTCAACTGATAGAGCAACAGCTGTGAGTGAAAATGCTGAACAAAAGCATGAAATTCTCATCTTAAGCACCACCCTTCACACACACACACACACACACACACACACACACACACACACACACACAAAACCTCCTCTCACAGAAAACTTGGTTATTTTAATTTATATCTATAACTGATGCTGAAACATAGATTAGAGATTTATATATAATATACATTTGTATGGCTATGTGTAGTTCTTTAGATTAAATTGCTGTCAACAGAATTGCTTGATGAAAGGTGACACTGAGATAAACTAAGTTGTAACAAAAACACTTCCATCAACAGAGCTGACAAGAAGATAAAATATCCCACCATTTAAAAATTTTATTACTTTTACAAATATCAATGTTGAATAATTTTAAGTTCTTGTAACTGATTATTCATTTTTAATATTCATGTTATTCATATCCTTGTAACTGATTATTTCATATTTTCCTTATGTGTGAACTTCTGAAAGATTTTCTTCTCTCATTTTTTTCACAATTACTAATTTATACAACTTGAGTTCTTTTTCCTATAATAGTTCTCAAAAGTAAACAGGTTCTGCTAAGATATTACATTTAGATGGCCAGTGTGAAGTTGCATAAAACATTGTCAATAAGACCACAGATATTGGCTTTTAGACCCCGGTCACCATCGCTTGGACTCATCTAAATTCCTACAAAATGGAACAGCAACCTAGTTGACTTGAGAAGATCTTTTCTTCTCATTGCCCTGAAGCATTATTTATAGATTACCATTTCTCTCCCATACTGATGATTTCTCATTTTCTATGTCCCAGAAATAGTGGACTCATTTAATATTTTTGCCTAATATATTCCTCTCATCCAACTTCTTGACTCACATTCATTTTATTGTTTAAAGTATATGTGCACATACATATCTTTCTTGGCCTGTATCAATTCTACTCTAAATCTATTCTGTTACATGCTCATAATCTGCTCTGTCATGACCTTGGAAATCCAGCAACATTCATTTTCATGTCTGGGTTTCCTGTTAAGCACTATAGTTGTATTGCAGCCTACTTCTGCCATATTCATGAGTGTATCATCAGTGCCAGAAATGCTGTAGTTATTAATAGCCTATAAATCTTTGTGCAAATGGGTCAACAAATGAACCATTTTCTTTTTCTGAATAATATTACTTCTTCTTTCAAGTTGTATTCACTGTTTTATTACTTGGTAAAATAAGGTTCTTTTGTTTTTGTTGACAATAACCAATGTAATGACTACTCTTACTGAGTGAACTTCATCTCTCAAGCTCAAAATTGAGGTTTTAAGGCAGAATGCATAGTCCTGCAATAATTTGAAGTAATTTAGATTCTAAAGATAGTTTTAAGAGGTATATATGTTTTTTTTAATTGTAATCAATACAGTGATATTGGACTCTCATTTTGGCAGCCATTTGTAACATATGCTCTGAATGTATTTCACCTTTTCTTCCAGATATAGAAGAGGTCTTTATCCACCATGCCTTACCTACTTCCATCCCCCTTTGAAATTTGTTAGGACCATGATGTGTTTCTCACTGATAAGCCTTGATTGCATATTATGACTCACTTTTAGCCTAAGCATGAAATTCTCTTTGTGAAACTTTCCAAATAGTTTCTTTCTGTCATTGGGTTAGAAAATTACTCCTGTTCCTCATACTGTTGAGTATGACAGAGCCTCTGCCAGCCTGACTTTGGACTGTGTGAAGAATTGCCCCCACCTCCATGGGTCCCCTAGAATATCAGTAAGTAGTATGAAATTGCTATTACAAACCCTTATAACATTTAATGAAAATGCAGTGTCTTTTAAAAGTAATTTATTTGTTTTAATATAAGGTGCTTTCTGTAAATGTATTCAGTTAATAATCTAACACTTCCATTTATCATATGATCTACCTGGCATATACCCCAAAGAATTGAAATTAAGTACTTAAAACGTATTTGTTCAGCTATACTCACAATAGTATTATTTACAAGCCAAAGTAGAAACAGCTCAAATATCCATTGACAGGTAAATGGATAAACAGAATGTGGTGAACTACAAAAGCAGTGAAAATCAGAGAGCTCATAAAATAAACTGAAATATTATGCTGCATTAAACAAGGCAGCATTGTACATTTGTGTCTACAAACATACAAGGTATAGTGCATGATTCTGTGCCTCTGGAGTATTTAGAATAGTCAAATTGCAGTGAATTAAAATAATATCAAAGGGGGCTGAAGGAGAAAAGAACAAAGGACTTTCTATTTAATGGTATTTATTTTTATTAAGATGATGAGAGAGTTTTGGAGATGATTATTGGTGGTCATTATAAAGCAATGGAATGTAAATAATGCCACTGAACTGAATTTCTTAAAAAAACATATAAGTAATGAATGCAACTCTATTTTATAATATGAAAAAAGAGTTGGGTGATATTCAGATATAATAAAGTCAAGATGAAGCAGTTTAGTAAATACAGCCATAAGGAATGAGCAGGAGTTTTGGACCAGAAACAAGCACTGCTACGTATCTACTGAGAATCTGTGGCATGCTAGCCCTTTTCAGCCTTACTTTTCTTATCAGCAAGGGGACATGAAAACACAAAAGGAACTGGTCACTTTCAGATGCCTAAAAAATGGTTCTGATTGTTATGTGGCCAATGGTTTGTGTAACTAATATACTTCAAAACACAATAGGAAACTGAAGTGTTTTCTATGCAGTAATTTTTCACATAATATAAATCTGGTCAGAAATCAAGTTATGAAAACTAAGATTTTTATTCCAGTAGAGTTATTGAATATTTTATCATTGTAGAAGCTGAATTTTCTTTACTCATTCTCAGTGTCTTCTGCCTTTATAAGATAAGAGACAGATTCAATTTATACTGTCAAATAGTAGCTTCCTAGCTATCTGAAAGACTATTCCTTTTAACTTTCTTTTATGTTTACCTTGCTGAAATATAGTTAAATGCTTTCAATAAAATATAAAACCACCAGAAGTCAAAACCTTCCAAAGACTTCTATTGCTCTTGATGTAAGTAAAAATTTAAGGCAAATGATCAATTTAGCTTAATAAAATTTTACACACTTGCCTTTCTAGACAACCAAAAATTAAGTATGTTTACTTTAGATTTGTTAGATAAATGGCTGATGGATGTCTGTTATATGAACATAATAGCTCATGGAAAAGACAAAAAAGAGGTTATTTCAATTGACAATACCTCAAGGAGTCAAATTTCCATAATCTACTTGATGTGATTTTTTTAAAGGCTCCATTGGAATAGCATAGCATATGCATATTCTAAGTAATACTATGACACTCCGCTTTGTACAATTAATATAAACAAAGAACAAGAGAGAAAAAAGTAAAACAATCAATATAAACAAAGAACAAGAGAGAAAAAAGTAAAACAATCATGAATTGCCTTAGTGAATTAGAATTCACTTTTTTCCCAAATGAAATTTGTTCCATATAATAATATCCCTTGTGGGCTGGGAAGTTGGCTCAGTGGTAGAGCGATTGCCTTGCATGCATGAGGCCCTGGGTTCGATTCCTCAGCACCACATAAGCAAAAAGAAAAAAGCCAGAAGTGGCGCTGTGGCTCAAGTGGTAGAGCGCTAGCCTTGAGCTGAAGAGCTGAGGGACAGCACCTAGGCCCAGAGTTCAGGCCCCACGACCGGACCCAGAAAAAAAATATATCCCTTGCACTATTCATACATGCCAGGTTGTGTCTTTTCTCCTTGTCTATGACCATAGCCTACCACTTTCTAGAGGGATTTCTGTCTTACTTATTCCTCTCCATATTGCATGCTATCTCTAAATTATCTCTGAAGTCACCTTGGCCTACTGTACTCTACAACCTCACCTTAATAACTTCAGACTGCATATCACATTTTGTTCTGTTTGTTTTTCTATCAATGCCTACTTCGATGGCATTTTTTAACTTAAATTTAAAATATCTAGAAGAGAAACACACTTCCTTCTACATTTATATCTTTTATTGTTTCAGAAAATTGATTGTCACAGTTAGACATTCAAGAAATAGTTACTAATGTTACCCAGTTCAGTTGTTCTAACTTTAGTGCAGTAACAAAGCAAACTCATTTCCCAATATTCCTCACATGTCCTACATGTTTCTGCTCTAGTGAACTCATCATTTCAGGGGAAGACTTTACCAGGGACATGTCATGGAAATTAATAGTCAAAGCAAAGAAATTAGCTAAGGTAATAATACCTTTATAACATAGAGTAAGTATGGTATAGGGTTAAATAACATAATTTAGGGAAATATCCTAATGCAATGAAAAATAAACCATAGTTTTTAAATGAAATATCTATCACTCCTACTAGAGGTTTTCGGGTCTCTAAGCATTTAATTTGATGTCTTTACTACAGAATACTACTATTATACAATCCCTTGTCCACATTATTATGTTTTAAAAAAATATCCTGGTAATAACTACATGTACATTGGTATAATGAATAATGTAATTCAATAAGGTAAATTAATAAATTTAGAATTAGAACCAGCAAATGTAAAAAGTAATCAGTTTTCTCTAATACACATTTAATATGCCTTATTTAAAATACTCAAGGTGAGAAATGTTTTCTTAGATTTTAAATTTTACTAAAAAGAATATAGTTTTTATAGTGTTATCATCCTTAAGGGGTTTCAATTCAACATGTTGCTTTATGAGTACAAGAGATTTTGATCACTGTCGCCATTTCATTATTCTCACCTGACTCTCGAAACCTCACCTACCCCTTCAATTTACCTACATATAATCTATTTTGAGAATGTTACCACAGTGTAGCTAAAGTAATTTTATTTTCCACATACACATGGACACATTTACAAATAATTTTATACAATACTTTCAGTGTGCTTATATTTTGACTTATCCATCAGATGAAGTTAGGTGGAAATTTTTCAACTTCTTTTTAAAATTTTTAGTAAGTTTTCTTTTATTGTGAAAATACCATACAAAGGGGTTACAATTACATGAGCAAGGTACTGAGTATATTTCTTATCAAGCATTGTTGCCTCCTCCTTTGTTTCCCCTTAGTTATATCACCACTCAAAAAGTTTTAGAATTTGGAGTACTTTAGAACCGATTTTCAGATTAGGGTAGTATCAATATAACAAGAATTTTACAAAGTTAGCTCACAGGGAAACAGTACTGTCTTCTTTACATCATTTATTAAAATGCTTAAAATTAATAAACCAATTGAAAGGGTTTTCATGTTTGAATGACTTGACTATGTTTAATATCAAATGGAAGGATTATATGTGTGTATGTGCCAGTCCTATAGCTTGAACTCAGGGCCTGGGTGTTGTCCCTGAGCTTTTGTGCTCAAAACTAGTGCTCTGTCACTTGAGCTACAGCTTCATTTCTGGATTTTTGGTGGTAAAGTAGAGATAAAAGTCTCTTGGACTTTTCCTGCCCAGGCTTGCTTTGAATCATGATCTTCAGACCTCAGCCTCCTGAGTGGCTAAGATTACAGGTGTGAGGGTCAGTGTGTGGCTGAAAGAATTGTATTTTAATTGTATTTTATACACCCTAGATCTGGATGTGATTGTCTTAGCTTGGACTTCTTTATAATCACATTGGAGAAAATTACTTTTTGTGATTTTGTAAGTTTCATATGTAAAAATTTTATTGAACTTTCATTTATTTATGGGCTTTATTGATTGTTATGTTCTAGAAATGCAGATATAGAAATTATATATACAATATATGTATGTATATATATATGTGTGTGTGTGTGTGTTTGTGTCTCTCTGTCTCTCTCTGTCTTCCTGTCTCTTTCTCTGTCCCTGTCTCTGTCTCTTTTCCTCTCTCTTTCTCTCTCTTTCTCATATCATTGTTTGGACCCATTCATGAAATTCCAAATATGTGGTAGGCATAGACAAAAAGAACCTGAGTTTCATGCCAGTCCAGGCAATATTAGGAAGACCTTATCTGAAAAATCAAAATAATTAGAGTCATTGCTCATATTGTAGAATGTAAGTGGAAAGCCTGTCTTCAATCCCGTGTACTACAACATCAAATATAAAAGAAACAATAATATATATTTATATAACTTTCCTGCCAATAAACTGAGATAATGAGATTGCTTTTATTGTGAATTGGGCTAAAGGGTTTTTGATAATTACATGACAGATTAACTAAAACTATACAGATCATCTATGATTTATTCAAAGAAGACCTATCAAATAACTATAACCATGATGATCTTATAACTAATAACAATTATGATGATATAGCAGTGACAATAAATTATAATGGTGAACTCTTTTTTTTTCTTTTTTTTGTTGGTCATGATGGCTGAACTCTGGGTCTGGGCAGTATCCCTCAGCTCTCCAGCTCAAGGCTAGAGCCCTACCGCTTGAGCCACAGCACCAGCTCTGGCTTTTTTTTTTTTTTTGCTTATGTGGTGCTGTGGAATCAAACCTAGGGCCTCATGCATACAAAGCAAGCACTCTACCACTGAGCCAACCTCTCAGCCCAATGGTGAACTCTTAAACAGAACCAAATCTAGGTATAATTCTTTACATCTTGAAATACGATCACTATAGACTAGAAATATTGAGTAACGATATTATACAAGGTTACATAAATTCCAAAGTTGAAGTTGACACTGAGATTTTTCTGCCTTTCACCCAAAGACAGTATGGTCTAAAAGAGGCCCAAGCAAGAATATTTCTGGTGGAGATGCAGCATTTTTCATTCTGCTATTTTATACCCCTTAATATACTTCCCTTCCTTGTCCTTCTGTTTGGCATGGCCATTTCATTGTTTCTATCATTATAGCTGTATTTCCACTGTGGTCAGATCTGGTTCTCTTTCTGCTAATTTGAAGAATATGTTCTGAGGAAAATATGATTCAACATACAGACAATTGCCTGGCTCCTAAAATGCTCAATGGGTATAACGTTGACATTACATGGCACATGACTTAGTCTTCTCTTCAGTCCTTTGATTAGAGTAGCTATGGATCCATCCTGAGGGAGGAGCATCAGGAATCAATGAATAGAAATACTGCTGGGGATAACCAGAAATCCCAGCCATTCATATTGCTAGCAATCTGCTGTCCTCTGTTTCTGTTAAGTAAATATTCTGGTAAGTCAATAATTGTTCCCATTTCTGGAGATTACTCAGCTAGATAGAGTGCTAAAAAAAAAAAAAGAAATGAAGAAAAACAGAGCAAAACTTTTCATCTCTGGCACTGAAAAATGAATCATCTCTGTCAATAAATATCTTTGGCCTCAACAATTTCCATCTTGCTTGAGTATTCATGATTCATGCATCTTCAAAACTCCAAGTTCCAAGGGTATTTGGTGGTTTACAGTTTTTTTGTCAAAAAACTACACTTACCCACAGAGAACTCAGTTTTGCTTGGGGATTTGCCCTAAGTTTTGTTTAATCTTCATAGTAGCTCGATGACTCTTTTGGACTGCTTCAAACAATTGCTTTAGAAAATATTTATGTATATGTTTCTGTGTGCTTCTATCTCTGATAGTATAGACTGTTTGGTTAAATAAACAGAATCTTGGATTCTTTTCACAAGCTCTCTTAAGGAGTCTATGAAACTGAAATCCTCTGAGAAAACTATAGCTCTCTAATTTAAGTAAACCTTTCAAAATTTGTTGGAAATAAATACTAATCAAATTTTATTATTCTAATTTGAAACTTCCTGTAACATTTATTCTACTTAGGAGAATTTCATATGTGATTTTGTTATCCATAGAGAACCCAGAAATGTTTCAATGTGACACATACTTTCTTTTGCATGTCCTAGGGCTTAAACTCATAGCCTGGGTTCTGTCTCTGAATTTTCTTTGGATTAAGGTTAGTGATCCACTACATGAGTCACAGCTCTACTTATGGCTTCTTTTTTTGGTAGTTTATTGGAGATAATGGTCTTAGGAACTTGCCTTTCCAGGCTGACTTGAAACCACGATCCTCAAATCTCAGCCTACTGAGTAGCTAGGAATACAGGCATAAGCCATTGGCATCAAGCTCATACTTTTTATTTCTATGTAGTAGGGAGAACATTTTTCTTGTTGTTGTTTTTAATAGAAATATATGGACTTCCACAAAAAATCATGGCTAAATGAAACATTCTTTCCTTAAAAGTTTTTATCTGCTATCAATCAGTATATGGTGGCGTAGTGATATCCATCCCTTAACATTGGCCTCAAGATCTTCATATTGAGAGGTGTCCCCAACTGTCGTGATATCCACAGTGTTCATTCTACTTAGTTTTCCTTTTTCTTAGATCTTTCTTAGTTCTTGACCTGGATTCTTGTACTTGAATGAGTGGACCCTGATTTTCAATTCTGAATCTGTGCCCCTATCTACTCTCATATGGTACCTGTTTGTCAGTCTGCCAAAGCTTTTTCTTGAAGCTTACAAAAATGGCCCATTTGTCCATATCCCTCATTAATCTGTAAGGAGGGGGAAGTATGTCCTTCTATTAACCACAGCTTGCCCAGCGTCTATCAGACCAACTAAGATGGGCGATAGGCATGGAGAGATATTGCCTGATTGATAATGAACAACTGACATCATGACTGCCACTATGGTATATCTATTTCAAAGAGTTTATGATGGCTATGTTTCATTGCTTGTAACAGCTATGGAACATGCCCATTACTATTTTTATTTTACATATAAAAACAATTACTTAGGTTACATAATTTATCCAGAACCGTTGAATCTTAAGCAAAAAAGCCTATGTTTTCTCTCATTTTATTTTATACGAACTCTTAAATAGAATTCTCACACGATCAGACTTTAATTAAGAAAATAAAGCAAACAAATAACACTACTTTTGTAGAAGGGCATAAATATTCTCATGTAGACATTTGAAACTCATAAATAAGGTAATAAGACTTTGGTGACCTAACATTCATGTTCTACATTAACTTCACAAGCATTATGTCAGCACTACAATTCTTGCTCTATGATGGGCTATTTTTCCCCTCCTGACTTGACTTCTATGGAAAACTACATTGGAAAATAAAAGCACATCGGAGTCAGAGGTAAGTGCAATAATAACTGTTTGTGTTAACTCCAAGAGCCAATGTTCAACTGTCAAGGCTGTACTATGGAGATTCCCTTTTCCTCTTGCTTCTTATACGAACTGAGGTTACCTGACACTTCCAATAAATATTATTGGAACAAAAATTCAGCTAGATTATAATAGGGCTTTGACTTTTGTGACATGTTCTCATTCCTCTTATTTTATTAAACATACTTGTGAAGAGGAAAGGCAATGGGAGCAATTATGTGAAGCAGTGGGAACATGCCATTTAGTAGAGTGGAGGGCTGTTGAGGAAGGATGTACCTAGAAGGTGACTTGGAGTTCTCCAAGAAGGATGGGATAACATGCTTAGTGCTTGATAGTGTGTGGGACTTATTTACATGTGCCACCAAGTAAAACTTTGCCTCAGTGCAGTGGAGCTAGGAAGACAGATCTATTTCTATGAAATACATATTTCATCTGATGAATTATTTTGAGCTCACGGACTCCACAGAGATGTTGTTGACCCTTCCCTCACCTATGCAGGCAGAGATACTTCCTGCCTAACTTCTACTTTGTTTGTAAAGTCTGGACTTGCCCCTTAGCCCAGTCAATCCCCAAACCTCTAGCATTCTCCTATTTCCAATCATTCACTTCATTATCATAATAGGGGCACTGCATGTTGATTCTTGCAAGATCTAAGCTCTGAATACAGTACACAGTAGGTCTCAGAATTCCAAGGTTACACAGAGCAAGAGCCTGTGAGGTGAATCAACATCATAGTGTAAAATAGCACACCAGAAGGAAAGAACTAAGAAGTTGTATTAGAAGATGAGGGCATAGAAGCAAGGCTATCGGATACATTCTGAAGGGAAACTCACAGACCAGTCTGGAACTATTTAAATACAACTATATTTAATTGCAGTAATTAGTTTAAAGCCTGTGAGAAAAATTGGAATGTGGGAGGCCCAAACTGACTAAAAGATGCATAAATTTCTGCACATGGGTGCTTGTGTTTGTACATAGACACTAATGCATATTGGGGGAAGGGAGGCTCTTTTTTAGCATCAAAGGCTCAGTGCATATTGATTGGTAAATAAAAGCTAAATGTTAAAGGTAAACAATCATTCCTCCTTTCCCTCTTCCCTCTTTTCTCCTTTCTTGGCCCAGTTAATTTAATTTATGTGTATAAACAGTATCAGTTCTCAACTTCTCTGTTCTTTTCAGTTTAGTATCATTATTGAAAGAGAAACATTTAGAATTAGATTGTCTCGGTTGGCATTTTGGAATCTTGATAAGTATAACATTGGGAAAGTTTCTTAATGCCTTTGACTTCAAATTCCTTATCTGTCAATAAGGATAAGACAGCAGTTGTTGCTCATTGCTGGTTTGATGGATAGAAGAATGATATTTGATTTGCAACAAATGATAGCATATATCATTAATAATAATATTATGCTTTAGGACGCACATTCCTATCTTATTCTCTAAGGTTATCACTGTAATTTAAAATCATATATACAAAACTTTTATTGGTAATTTTTGTGTGTCCTGTGTGAAGTTATTTCTTTTTTCCTTCATTTTTTCCCCCTCTGTTTAATCCCCAGTTGTCACCAGTTTTGACTTTGGTACCCTGTGTCTAGTATATATGTTTATCAGATTTGGGGAAGGTAGGAGAATAACAAAATGGTGAGACAAAAGACAAAGGGTGAACCAATGCAACCGTGATACTCATAAGGCACTATATTGGAAATGAACTTTACAACTTGTCGGGGGAGGGGGTCGGAGAAAACGAGGAAGGGGTAACAATATTAGAGAAGAAATGTACTGATTACCTTACTTATCTAACTGTAACCCCTCTGTATATCACCCTTGCAATTAACAAACAACTTCTAGAACTTTTGAAAACATAAAAATCCCTTAACAACTTCAGTATTTTATTCTTTAAGCCATATAAGATTGCTGGTTAAGTTGAACAGTCTAACACACGTCTCAGGCTGTTATACTCACAGCCAAAACTTCCACTATTTTATAAAAGCCATCCTTCTTCTTATGTGATATAAATTTCATTGCACCAGAAATATTTGAAGGAGTTAATCAACTCATACTTAGGCATACAACTTGAGATTCACACACGGCCAATGGTTTCCCTAATTTAGGTTCAATTCTTTAGCATTTCCATCTGGTCTGGAGGCAGTTATTTTCTTTAATGAGCTTGCTGGAGACACTGATTCTACATAAATGACTTTGCTCTCTGGCCATAAGAATGGAACAATACTGTCTGTGGAAAGAAACACCCATTTCCCAACACTTTGCTTTTTTATGTGTCTTTCAAGATGCACATAAAATAGTTTCAGTAATTGTCCCTGGGCACTCTCCTGTTTCTTCCTGCCTCTTTGATGATTGTCTGAAAGTAAACTGGGAAAAATATAGCTAAATTCCCTTCAATAATTAGTTCATTGGCCAAGGAATAAAAATTGGCTAAGAAAAATAATTAGCAATTCTGTACTGTCATTAAAGCCTTGTTATTTAGGAGTCCGGTTAACACCATTTTATAAATTAGAAGTAAGAACATCTGGTAGATAGGTTGAGTGATGCCAAATGAATCTGATTTTCTCTATAGTCTGCCTCCCCATTACTTTGTAAAAAAATAAAACATTATTTTATAAACAATGATGTCAAAAAGGCTGGTACATTGAAATTTAAATTCATGTATTTATATCATATGTTAAAATAATATTACATCATCACATTGTAGAACTGAATTATTAGAACTCTGTTACTCATTAAGTTTGACCTTAGACAAGTTACATATCTTTGCACATTACTCACTTGTACAAGAGTTATTAGTTCATCTTCATTCTACACTGAATGTTTAGGATGATTAAGTTGGGCAAATTGGTTTTAAAATATTCTTAATGTTCTATAATTGTAGAAATATTAGCTATTTGTGTTAGTCACTGTAAAATCTTCTTTGCATTAAAACCATGTATGTGTTCTGTGAAGCCATGAAGCCATTATGACATGACAGTAAATTTATATTTCCTTTGGACAAAACAAGCATTTTCTGCACAGAGAGTATTAAAGGTTCAAAAACAAAAATATCTATACAAATCAGATAAACTCAATAACTTCTAATAGTCGCAACTAGTTAAAAATGTGTCCTTGCATAAGAGAATGATGTGATGATGATGGTGATGGTGAAATAATAATGAAAATGTCAAGAATCCATATAGTCTTAACACGATTGCAGCATTAACATTATCATAGTATTAATATTATAAACAACAACAAACACTAGTATGGTCAAGCACTAGTGACTCACATCTATAAGCCTAGCTAATTGGAGGCTGAGGTCTGAGAACTGATGTTCAGAGCTGAACCACAAGGACAAATCTAAGAAATACTTATCTCTATTCACCAGCAAAACCAAAGAAAAAAATAACAACAAAACAACAACTGGAGGTCTGGTTCAAGTGGTAGAGGTAATTCAATATATATTCTACAAAATTATGATAATTGAGGGAAGAGGTGGTGTTGGAGAAACAGGGAGAATGATGACAGTGGTGACATGATCAAGATGCATTGTATTCATATACTACTTCATTAAATGTCAAACTCCTTTGTATAACTACTTAAAGAATATTTTTAAGCCAAAATAGAATGCGAGATATAAGGCATTGAACTCAAGCCCTGGGACAAGCAAGCAAGAAGGATGAGGGATACTAGTATGCCTTAGAGTACTGTAATTTCATAAAACCTCTGAGAAAGAATAAAAGTAAATGCAGGTTTCCCTCATAGTAAGACGAGGACACTGACAGAGGAAGTGCCTTAACCAAGACCAATTAGGTGGGAAGCTCAAGTGTCTTTTCCCATTCCCAGAGTATCTGCCATATACTGTGATGTGCACTGGACCTGAGTAATTCAAACATTCCATTAGCAACTTAATAATTAAGTACTTTTAAGTAAAAAGAATAAGACAGAAGAAGTGTGAAAATAATAAAAGAAATATCCATAAGAAATTCTGAGTGACTATGGAGTGACAGCAGCAACACAGCGGAATAGGAAGTTGCAGCCCACTTCCCCTAAAGAATAAACTGATATGTCAATTAAAACAACTTTGGGAGAATTCCTGAAGTAGCCGCAGCTCAGGCAAACACAAACGATGCTTTCAAAGTACAGAAGAGTACATTAAAATAAGAACAAAAACCTAGTTTATAAGAACTGCTCCTTCCCAAGCCAGTTCAGGTTAATGGAGCATGCCCAGTTCCGGATATCTCTCTCTCAAAGAGAAAGAGAAGAATTAATATGTTCAAAGTTCTAGCTACACCCAAAGCATGAATAACAAGAGGGTAGTCTGGATATCTAAAGATTGATAAGAACAAAGGCACTCAAGAGATAGAGTTTTGTGGTCAACATGGCTTTCTGTAATGAGTAGGTATTACTTGAGGCTTCTTCCCCAGGGGTGGAAAGGAGAGAAACAGATTTCCAAGGTTCCTGCATTCCCTAAAGCCTCCCATTGGATTGGTCATGACTAATCCTTTCATGAATCACTAACTATACCTAAAATACCCTAGATACCTAAATTTCTTCGAACAAGAGCAAAGTCATGGAATGCTGGGTGCCTTTAGCCAGAACTCATCTTTAACCCCAAATTAACACTGCATAACTGGAAACACTCTGAACCCCAGATTCTACTTAAAGAGGGAGAGAGTCAGAGCACAGAAACATGAATCCTGTATCTAGACCTTTACTAGTCAGCCTGTGCAACTGGTATGGAATTTGGCTAGCTCAGAGTGTCAGTCACACACAGCATGCGCTGATCACCACTGAGAATAACAATAAAACAATAATGATGGACAACAGTTGCTCTGCTTCCCCACCAGGAAAGCTAGAAAGCTGACAGGCACCTGAGTGAAGGTGATCATGAACTCCAGAAAAACAAAATCAGAAAATTCCGTGGAATTAAGAGTTTGTGCTGGGTGTCAGTGGCTCACTCCTGTAATCCTAGCTACTCAGGAGTCTTAGATATGAGGATCGTGGTTCAAAGGCAGCCTGGGCAGGAAAGTCTGTGAAACTCTTATCTCCAATAAACCACCAGAAAACCAGAAGTGGTGCTGTACCTCAAGTGGTAGAGCGCTAGCCTTGATCTGAAGAGCTGAGGGACAGTGCCCAGGCCCAGAGTTCAGGGCCCATGACCACTAAAAAAAAAAAAGAGTTTGTACACACAAGTTCACCAAATAGCCACAGTAATGGTGTTATAAATGCTGTTACTTCTACCTAGGCTAAATGGTGAGTCTCTGTCAGCATGAAGCTATTTCATAAAGTCTGAGGTGACTGTATTTGTACACACGCATGCACACACACACACACACACACACACACACACACACACACGGAACTATAAACTGGAGAAACAACTATGGGAATCAATTTTAGAGATTAAAAAGAAACAATAAAAATAGTATAAACATAATCCAGCAAAAATATTCTTAGGCATTCATCTGAAGGAATGTAAGTAAGCCTTTCATAGACGCATTCACATACTGACATTTATTCATGCTATTCACACTAGTGAATGCCCAACTGATCAATGAAATCGCCACACAATTTATGAACAGTGGAGTGGGTAGCCAATCTGATTTTCAAAGTCCATCTTTTTCTTTATTTTTTGTGCCATTATTACAGCTTGAATTCAGAGCCTGGGAGTTGTCAATTATGCTTTCACTCAAGGCCAATACACTACCACTTCAGCCACATTTCTACTTCCAGACTTTTGCTAGTTAACTGGGGATAAAATTCTATGGAATTTGTCTGCTCAATCTTTTTAAATTTTTTTTTTAATTCATATATTTTTATTGTAAAGATACTGTATAGAGGTGTTACAGTTATATGAGTAAGGTAATGAGCACATTTCCTATCAAGCATTGTTACCCTCGCCTTTGTTTTTCCCCTACCATCCCTTCCCTTCCTACCTCCCCAACTCCTCCTTCTCCCACCAAAGTTGTGAAGCTCATTTTCAACATAGTGTCTTGTACATCTCATTGTTACAATGGGCCAACCTGTAACCTTATTTCAGCTTTTTAAAAATTTCCCTTCCCTCCCCAAATTAGAAAAATGTATATACAAGATGCAGGGCACCGACATCAAATACAGTGACAACAGGGGTTATACCATGGGGGAAGAACATACAAAAGAAACAAAAAATCACATAGTACATTAAAAACAATAGTGATAAAGATAAAAAACCTCTTGTGTCCCTATCTTAGGGTTCATTTTTCAGAGCCATAAAAACATAGGTCTCATTGTTTCCCTTGTTTGCAATGGCTGGTATACATCTAGGACAAGCTTACCAGACAACAGAAAATGTTAGAGTAGCTTTGAAACAGGATCCTCAGATCTCAGCTTCCCATGTAGCTAAGATTACAGGAATGAGCTACCAGTGCTTGACATCAATTCTTTTTCTAGTTCCATTCCATGAAAACCATTATCTCCTTATTTCCAAGAATCATTTGGACACATTAATGGTAGCCTTACTCATATCAAAGCCCAACGCTTGGTTGAGTGGTAGATTGCTTGCCTAGCTACTATACGCTCTGAGTTCAAACACCAGTACAAGAAAGAAAAAGGGGAGAGGAAGAGGGAGGGAGTTAAGGAAGGAAAAGTGAGAAGGGAAGAGAGGAAAACTAGTAGTAGGTAGAATAGGGACAATAGAGTTCAGGTTTAGAAAAAAAATAAACTGGCATTTATTTCTTGTGTATTATGTGCCTAGCACTGTGCAACACATGATTTTACATGGTAAGCTATCCACTACTCAATTATTAGGTAAATAATATGGTGTCATGCATTTTATAAACTAAAGCAAATTAAGCTCATCATGCTGAGTGAGCTAAGCAGTCTTCACTACCTGAACACTGAGCATCTGAAATCAACACAGTCACACTGCTGTGCAGTCTTCCAGCTCTCTCAGAATGTGTACTCTTCTGTCTCTGTCCTTAGTATACCCCTTTTTTTCCTTCTTGACTTCTCTCAAAAGGTAATATTTTGCACAGTGATCTCATTTTTTCTGGGAAGGCAACCATCCACCGAAGTGCCCCTTTACTAGGCCTTTGAGAACAGCCTGTGATAGGAGAGAGAAATCTCACAGAAGATGGAAATCATCTGACATCTTGTAGCCAAGAATATGATTATATTATGGAAAGGATGAGACTGACTGCTCTGCTCACAAAACACCAATTCCATGGTACTATTCAATAACCAATGAAAGCATGGCAACCTAAAAATAACCATTGTAAATGAACATGGTGCATTAGAGAAGTGGGATTCTAGGTTTTCTTCCTCTTTCTGTCTCTGTCTCTCTCCGTTGTTGCTTTTGTAATATTGTTTATTAGAGACTTTTCTTAAAAGTTATTGTAAATATCAATAATAACTTAAGAAATGAATTTTTATTTGTGCCCTCAAAACTCTAAATGAGAAAATTGCCAAAATAATAGAATGATGGTTAATAGAGTTTTATGAGTCTTAAAATGCAAATAAAACATTTACAGGGGAAAGCAATGCCTTTTTAGTGCACAAAGCAATTTGCATTACAACTTAGAACAACTCATCATCTCCATAGTCTCACTTATAAAAGCTGAGTATGCACACAGAAATGGTAAGAATCGAATTTTCATTATGAAAACTATAAAAAATAAATGTGCAAGTATAAATGATCTATTTGTAACCAGACTTCAGGAGGCCTAAAAGAAAAGCCAAAAAGCAAGATGGTGTACAATAATATTGCTTCTTAGTATTGATTTATATAATATTCTGTGCTGGCAGGAGTTCCTGGTTATTACTTTAGCTTAACAAACACAGCACTAGGAAAGAACTTGGCAGTCACTCTTTCCTTAGACAAAAAGCTCATTCCATATTTTTACCATATGTAGAAGCTGGCAAATCTATAATTTATTGCACATTTTTTCAATAAATATTGGTGAAGAACCTACTATGTACAACATGTTGAATGAAGTGTTGGTAAGGAAGATAATTGATAGAAGTTTGTGTGCTTGTGTTTGTGTGTGTGTGTACATGTTCACATGCATGTAATATTTTTCACTCAGGTCCTTCAAGTAATTTTCATATGATAGAACAGACAGACATGTTCAGCAGAACTTCAGTTCTGCTTATGATGCCCCTTCACTATTTTCTTTCCTTGCTACCTCATTCTATTATTTCAACCTTCATTTTCAATAGCATCAAGAGCTTCCATCACTGTATTTTTATTTTTTTATTTTTTATTTTTTGCCAGTCATGGGGCCTGGGCTCTGTCCCTCAGTTCTTCAGCTTAAGGCTGGTGCTGTACCACATGAGCCACAGCACCACTTCCAGTTTTTTCTGCTTATGTGGTGCTGAGGAATTGAACCCAAGGTCTCATGCAAGGCAAGCGCTCTACCACTGGGCCACCTTCCCAGCCCCCACTGTTTGTTTTATGCTACTAGAGTTTGAATTCAGAAGCTTAACAGGCATACTCCCACTTGAGCCATACCTCCAGAACGTTTTATGCTTTGATTATTTTTCAAATAAGGCCTTCCTTTTGTTGGGGCTGACCTGGACTTCAATTCTTTTTTTTTTCTTGTGTAACTACAGTGAATAGACATGCAACACCAGTCTTTATTTCTGTGTCTGTTTGTGTGTCGTTTTTAGACAAATTTCAAGTATAATTTACCATTCTCTTCTTTATGCCTCTTTATCAAATGGGGACCTTGAGGTATCATGCACTCATCCTTTATTATATTTACTGGCCAGTATCTGTCACCAATGGGTTATAGGAAACTTAAGGGCATTTTTACAGCCTAGAACTGAACAAAATGTCCGACTCATGGTGGGTGTTCAATAATATTTGATAGGCACACTCAGGGAATATTTATAATGCAAGGCAGATAATTTTGATTAAAGTAAGAACCAGCATAAGAGAAGTAGCAGGGAGAGCATGAATTCAAAAGACATTAGTGACAGGAAAAGAGGCTTAAAACTCCTCTCCAAGGGTGTTAATGATAGGACAGACAAAGAAAAAACCACTTTGTCTGTAGAAAATAATTCCATAAGCTGCTAATGGTCATGTTTAGCAGCCATGGAAGATGTGTTGACAGAACAGAAAGAATAAGAATTGGGAGGGTTTTTTTTTCCTTTCTTTCTCTTTACTAACGTGAAAATTATTTTTCTTTTATTTCAATTATTGAATAATTATGATTAGTTTCCCCATGTGATCTTGATTATATTTTTTCTGGTCCTGGGGCTTGAACTCTGGGCCTGGGCACTATCCCTAAGCCTCTTTGTGCTCAAAGCTAGCACTTTACTACTTGAGCCACAGCACTACTTCCAGCTTTCTCTGAGTAATTTATTGGAGATAAGAGTTTCATGGACTTTCCTGCCTGTGCTGGCTTCAAACTTTGATCCTCAGATCTCAGCCTCCTGAGTAGCTCAGGTTACAGGCATGAGCCACAAGTGTTCGGTCCCCATTGGACATTTTAACTAACCCTCAACTTTCTTTAGTATGAAGTCAAAGCTCTTCCTTAGATCCTGCATTTTATAAGAATCTTTTTAATTTTGCTGGCTTCACTTCCTCTTTTTGGTCCTCCCTAGGAAATCTACTTTCTACATTCATACTCATTCCTATCCCCATTAACAACCCACTAGGGGTATTTCCACCTATTAAATCCTTTCCTCTGTACTAGCTGTCTCCAGCTTACCCCAGTTATTTTTCCTCTCATTTTTACTTGCCATTGAAAAAAAAATAGTCACATCTTTTTTCATTTGTAATTATTTTTTGCCAGTTCTAGAGCTTAAACTCCGGTCCTGGGCACTGTCCTTGAGCCTCTCTGTGCTCAAGGCTAGCATTTTACCACTTGAGCCACAATGCCACTTCTGGCTTTTTCTGTGTATTTTTTCTGGTACACTGAGGAATCGAACCCAGAGTTTCATGCATGCTAGGCAAGCATTCTACCACTAAGCCACATTCCCAGCCTCCCATTTGTAACTTTTAATTCTCTTTTGTCTCTGAGAGTATCTATTCTATTGAGAACAATCCTGAATTGTGTCATGTTGGATCTTGGTTTCTCAGTCATATTATCATTTAACTTTCATTCCATAACAGATCTAAGGTGACTTTAGGTAACATTCTGCAAAGCCTTTGCTCTATTATTGTAATTAGCACCATAGGCAGGTAGGTATACAGTAAGCATCTTCTTAATGCACATGACATATAACTGTATATACTATAATAGCTAATATTCCTTGACTGTTATTTTATGTGTGATTGTGCATATGTGTGTGTATTTGATACAAATGTACAGATGTGTACATGTATGTATATGTGTGTATCAATCTTAAGTATGATGTTACTATTTTTTGCTATAGGAAGCATTAACTTATAAGTAGCAGCTGTTACAAAAGCCACACACATACTATCATATAATACTTTTCATTCAACTATGAAGAATGTAAAATGATCTAGAAAGCCATGGAAATATAATTTCTTATATTTTGTTTGGCAGTCTGTTTTATGGTTTTCTAAAATAAAACACTAAAAAGTGCTTCTGGGCGACAACATAATATAATGAATTAATATTTGCAGTATTTTAATAGATATATTTACTCCAGGAAATTATCTCCTAGGTAAAATCCAGGAACGTTTATTTCTATAAATCAGTTTATATCATATAACTATATAATGACGCTGCTATATTCAGTTGATTCTCATTGTCTGCTTTTTAAAAAGTATAAATAATTTTGTGTTCATTAGGACCAGATTTGATAGAGGAAGAATTGTTAATCGCCATACTATTTATTCAACTTCCAAACAGAAGCGACACGTAGAATAAAACAAAACTATACCTTCATCCTTTATCTTCGAAATGATTAAAGTATTTCATAAAATAGTGGGAGAAATAGAACTAGTTAACAGGTAAAATGATGTTTGGTGCCCCAAGATAAACCAAAAATTACAGTATCACCTGATTAATTCTAAACCCTAAATTAACAAATCTTCACAGATTTCTAGCTGATCAGGAACATCTAGATAGTGATTTATCTCTGAATTTTGTCATGCTGATATTAGTCTGTATATATTTCATGATCATTATGGGAAAGTTGTAACAACCTACCACAAATTGACCATTAGACATCTTTTGGCACCCTTGTTTGATAGCTTGGCTTTAAATAAATGTTAATCTATTTTATTTGGCCAGTGAGTAAAACCTTCTAGAGCCTTTGTACTCTTTGCATGTAATTCTTTTATTTTATTTCTACCTGCTCTAGAGTTGAAATATTTTTGTCAGACACTTTTTTAGATGAGGCAGAACCTATACATTCAGTATCTGTCACTAAAACATTAAAATGTGTGATCTCTGAAATATTAAATTTTATAGTATATTTCTTCTACCCCATCCTTATAGCTTTCTCAGGATATTCCTCCATATTTTGGGATATTCAACCATATTTAGATTAGCAGACACTATAATTCTGTGCTTTGGTCTCATTATATACCTTCATCTTTCTTATTTACCCCCTCCTCAGGTGAGACAGTGGGGGTATAGCCAGGTGCAGCTGTTTATTTGCTGAAGGTTAAGAGAACTCTTTATTGTGAGCACTTGATTGAGAGCTGCTGGAAGCAAAACGTCACTAGAGAGTGGGGGTGCGCCTCATACTCACTTTGCCAACACTTAGACTCTAGCAATTTGCTTATTATATTTCCCACTGTGGCTTTGGTTTCCTTAAGATGTTTCTAGTCCTCATCATCTGTGCTGGTTTTATTCTATCTGCTTGCCTCTTCGTTTATACAGAGAGGACAGAAGTCTATCTGGCAGTGTTAATTGTCTGGTAGATTCAAAAAGAACTATTAAATTCTAGTATGTTTAACACTCTACTCTTCACATATCCATAATGAGAATAATACTTCCAATTTCTAAGCTCCTTAAATGCTGAGGTCAGGAAGTCTAGCCTCCAGTCCTTCCAAGTCCCTATGCTTATTTCCTGTCCATCATTCTTCTCCTGTTTTCTCTCTGTCACACAAGATCATTTTCATCCTTTACGGTGTCATGAAACCTTAACTCTGAACTGATCTTCTTCACTGGCTTCTCTGCCTCTGGATAAGTGGAGAATTCTGAGAAAATTAGCAAGACCTTGAGGAACAGATGTACTTGCCCTTCTTCTAGTATTTCTGTCTAGCATCCCTGAATCCATCAATCACTTTACACTTTAAGGAAACCTTGTCTTTACTCCCTCTTACTAGAGCATACCTGGAGATTCTGATCCCCCGACTTTTTGATTCTCTGCTCACCTACACTGATCATTAAAATAACTATACTAGACACTTTATCATCTATCTTTATCTTAGACATAGCAATCTGTTTGCTTGCTCTCTGCTTTGTCTTGCTCTTTCCAGTCTATCTGTGGCTAAAATGAGGCTATACAGATTATTACAAAATGTTCATTGCCATGCCCACCCACCAATGACACATATATTTCTTTTATGTCAGTCCTGGGGCTTGAACTCAGGGCCTGGGCACTGTCCGTGAGCTTCTTTTGCACAAGACTAGCACTCTACCACTTGAGCCACAGCACTGCTTCTAGATTTTTCTGTTTATGTGATACTGAGATATCAAACCCAGGGTTTCATGCATGCTAGGTAAGCACTCTACCATTAAGCCACATTTGGGGCATACACACACACACACACACACACACACACACACACACATACACACATATGTGTGTATGTATATATATATGTGTATATGTAAATATACACATATATGTGTGTATATTTATATTTATTTTTTCAATATGGACTCAGTATTCTCAAAGGCCCATAAGGACTCTGTGTCTCCCTACCTCTTCAACCATTTCTCTTGTCATTTAACCCTTTATCCTACTGAATCACAAACTCCAGTTTCCATGTGGGATAATATTGTCTTCTTGTGGAAAATTATATATAAGCTTAAAAGTTTTAAATCTTAACTTACATATGAATTAGCTTGATAAGAATGATATTTCAACAACTAGATATTTAGTGACTATACCTGTATTCCTTACTCAGAAAAGTAAGATCATGATCTTGAAACTAGACTAAGCAGAAAATTTTACAAGATCCTCTTTCAAGAATAGCCAGCACAAAAAGCCAGACTGGACAAGAATCTCAAGTGGTAGAGTTTCAACCTTGCAAACATGAATCTGTGAGTTAAAAACAAAACAAAACAAAACAAAAAACAAAAAAAACTAGTGTTGAAAATAAAAGTGACCTTATATAGACTTCTTTGCCTCCCTGTATTTAGTAAAATGCAGATTGAATTCAATTCTATTTGTATTTTACTCTGTCCCTTTCCCATGAGAAAAGAGACCTTATCTCTTATTTATCATTGAATCTTCTCTATCTAACACAGTGCCACTCACACAAAATGCACAATGAATATTTATAATGAGCTACAAGAGAATGCCATATGGGATTGTGTTAAACATAAAAGTAGTCTCTATTTCTATATTCTTAACCTGCTGGCTGAATTCATATGCTTATGCTCCTATTGTAAACTCTAAGCCATTAGATTCAGCGTAAGTTTTAAACAGTCAGCCTGCAGGCTGAATACTATCCACATTGATGTTTGTTTTAGTACTCTCCACACTTGGGAGGAATGGCACTAACACTTAAGGAGAGAATATTAAATTCCTAATTTCCGTTTGATCTTAAAAGTCCTTCAACCAGGAAACATAGTCTGCAAGTAGGCTCTGCCGTCAATCAGAGGAGGACATGGAGAAATATTTGTGTTGCCTATTTACAAACTAGATGTCATTGGAAATTCATTCGTTCTATCCTTAAGGCCATCATCTTTCTCTTTGTCATTCTACCATGTCCCATTGAATAAAACTGAACACTGCTCTTACTTTCTTTTCTCTCTCATTGGCTTACCAACCAAGAGCGGAGAAGTCATCTCTTCTAATCACCTTTCCACACATTCATCCTCCAAGGCAAATTTAAATTACATTTAAAGAGGACCAGTGTATTAACTGGTAATTTTCACTATAGTGTGTTGTCAGGCACTTACACCAAGTTCTTTCTCTCCCTTTTCCTGTCTTCATATAGTCAGCAGACTCCAGTGGGACCTACTTTAGTACACAATGTCACAGATCTTTTCCAAGCCTCTCTTCTCCCTCTAGAGATGGACACATGTGTAAACAGAGTAACAGCTTGTGACTTGTGGCCAAACTTTTTCATTTATTTATTTATTTTTATTTTGGTACCAGTAATAGGGCTTGAACTCAGAGCCTGGGTGCTGTCTCTGAGCTTTTGTTCTAGAAGCCTACTGTTGGTTTTGATTGTAAGTCAGTACGGCCTTAATTTTATGGTTAACCATACTCTTTGTTACTGTGCGTCCCTGTAAATATTTTTAATCAGAGGTAAGGATAACTTTGGACAGGTTTTTCTTTACAATATACTAGCCAAGATGAATGAGATGGTGAAAAAGATAGCACCTGTAAATATACACCTAAATATGTACCTACAGTATAGGCATTCAGAACAATCCACAACACTGAGAAATGAAGCTCCTGTATATAGTAATCTTAAAGATAATTGAGAGGAAACAAAAAGTGGGAAAGTATGGAGATCCCATTGGATTCCTGGGAAAAAGAGCAGCTGTCCTTCTTGCATAAGTAAATTGCATGTCCAGGGAGAGAATACACATTTCACAGAGAAACTCTAGTCATATGACTTTCAAACAATAATTCACAAAAGATCCTTGTCATCGTAGTTTGTTGTTCCATTTTCCATCCTGATCCCAACCATTTCAGGCTGGACCTTCAGAATATGCAAGACACTAAATTACTATAGTGAGTGATTTATGGATCCATGGTTGTTTATGCTGGACCAAGAAAGGCAAGGAGATTGCTCATTTTGTTTTCTTTACCTACTAAATTTCTCTCAGTGAATCCAGCATTTATCTTAGATCTGAATTAGAATGGAGAGACTTTTATAGATGTGTCAGTCTACCATTTAAACACTACCACAATGAAGACCTAGCCTCACACACATGAACTCTGGGGTGACAATCCCATTCATAACACCAAGGTAAGTAGACTTCATGTTTAATAGAAAGTAGAACTTTTATGCCCCATTGAATGGTGAAGGTTAACCATGGCCTGAAGAATTGAACAACCATAGGCAAATAGGATGTATGTTCTTGAGAAAGAACATACATACATGTTTATTAATGAATCTCTGAATGACAGACTTGAGAACATTTGCAGAAATGCAGGGCTATTAGGAGGTCTTCCACCACCAAGAGAAGTCCCTGTCATCACAACTGTTTGAAGACAATATGGCAATGCACCCCTATAACATCTTGGTAAAGTGAAAATACAGAAGTAACTATGTTTCCCTCCCACATTTCTGAATTGTGACTTTGCTTGGATATGAAAGCATTTAGATGAAAACAGAGAACATCACCTTTGTGGGAAACATCTTTCGCTGCAGTAACTGAATACTGCCATCCTCACTTTTGTTGGTTATGACTGGTGCTGCTCTAAACTTCAGTGATTGCTGCAACACTGAACTCTGGAGAAATGAACACATTCTCACTCTCAGCCTCAGGATATTGCTCAGTCCACATGAGAGGTGTTCAGAAGATAGGTCTATTTTAGAGGACAGTGACCTATGAAATAGCTGCTGAAGATGTGGCCCATGCTGCTTCTAGAAAAAGAGTTATTAAAGGAAGAATTTGAGTAGCTTCTCCCATTTTCCTCAGGGGTTAAACGTAGATTAACTTTATATTCATATATGTCTCTGTATATATATGGAGAGAGAGAGAAAGAGAGACTTTTTTAGTTTTTAATTTTGTGTTTGGGGATTTGGTTAAGGAAAGAGAGGCAGTTCATTCTACAGCAATGAAGTTGTGAGCTATCTGAAAAAACGTCTTTCATGGTATTGTCCAGACTTACTTAAGAGATTTCTTAGGTACTTGGTTCAGCTCTCCATGATTCTGGCTGAAGGTAGATGTAATTGTTTGATTAGGCCTTGTTTGTAGATATGTGAGGATGAGGTGTAGCCTACCCTAAAAACCCAATAATATGATGTTCCCACTGCATAGGATGGAAACATCTGTATCTTTTGGTAAGTAATTGTAGGAGTTTATGTTAAAGTGAGCTATGTTACAGACTGAACCACGAAGGGGGAAGGGTTGGGAATAAAGATACCAAAGATTGTTGCCAACTCTGTGCTGCTTTTCTAGTCTTCCATTTTCCAAGACAAGGAACATTACCTCCAGAGTTCTGATCATCTACTGGACATCTTATGTCACTATGGCATGAAAAGTAGCACTCCTACATGTGGCTCTGTCTTTAGCTCTGTATCAACTAAAATAATCAGGAGCCTAAGTGGATGAGCTAACAAGTGGTCTACCTTCTTTCTCTGTACATGCCTAGGCAAACTTTTTGTTATACTAGATTCCTAAGCCAGGCAGGAAATCCAACATGGTTACTTAGGTGATTAAAAGAGATTCTAACTGGGGCTTGGAAGATGGCTCAGTGGTAGAGTGTTTACCTTGAATGCATGAGGCCCTGGGTTTGATTTCTCAGCACCATATAAGCAGAAAAAGCCAGAAGTGGTTCTGTGGTTCAAGTGGTAGAGCGCTAGCCTTGAGCTGAAGAGCTGAGGGCCAGCAACCAGACCCCGAGTTCAGACTCCACAACCAGCAGCAACAACAAGAAAAACAATAGAGATTCTACTTAGCTTTTACAATTTACATCATATGCTCTAATATACACATAGTTAACTTGTGGCCACATAAGATACTGTTTTCTAAAGAGCAAGTTTTCCATGCCTGCTTAACCCCTTTCTCCAGGAAGGCTAAATTGATAGCACAATATGACTCAATTCTAGTGAAATGCTACCAGTTATATCTTAGACTGTTTATGGTCTGCATGTAGTATTTATTTGGATTGGGTCCAGATGATGTTTTGCCAATTGTTTGCCACAACACATTTCAAAAGTCCACTGAGAAATGTCTTTGCTGGTAAGAACAGTGCATACATTCCCCAGCTGGAAAGGACAATGCATAGCAAGTCACCATTGAAGTACAAGATGTTCTGAAGTTACAAAAACCCTAAAGCAAAGCAGTAAAACTATGTTAAGGATAAATATATAACATATATTCAATTGTTTCAGTAAATTATATCTTTAAATTATTATCTGAGTATAATTGATTCTGTAGGAGAAGTTGGAAATAAGGTTTGGTAATCAGATAGCCTGAGCTTTCAACCTAGTTCCCTATTAACTATGTATCTGACTGTGGGAAAGTTATTAAATCACTTTGAGGGTTACTTCCTTCATCTATAAAATCACATGGGAAAAATGCTCAGCTGTTTAAGACGAGACCTAAATTGTTATTACAATGTCTTAATGTATATCAAGGCATAATGAATTTTAAAAAAATTCCTTCTTTTCTTTTTCAGCACTGTCTACCTTCAATTCTGTATTTTCCATTCCCTGGAGCACGCACATTCTAGTTTGAGAAGCATGCACGTAATGATAAGAGCCAGTTTTGGAAGATGCTTTTTTCTTTTTTTTAGTCTTCCAGATCCTTGCTCTTCATGCATGGACACAATGATTTATTCTACTTTTGGTTCAAAGAATGAAGAACAAAGGCATTTTCCCAAGGTGCCTTACCTCAGGGAAATGGATTCAAAATTTGCTAATCCTTTCTCTGGGCTGGCCATTTTTGTTTCTCTTTTCTAAAATAAAAAAAATCTTCCAGATTTATCCATACCTCCCAGCTAATTCTGCTGTCCAGGACACACAAATGGATTCTAATGGAGCTGCGACAGCTGGAGAGTCCCACAGTTTCCTGTGGGAGATGCCTTTGGTTGGTGAAACTGGAAATGAAGACATTTCAGGGATTTCCCTAAAGTGCTTCTCCACCATCCTTATGGCTAGTTTATTTGTCCAAACTGCTTGAGCAGAGGTCTGTTAACACAATAAGTGTAAAGCATCTGGGGAAAATATTTAGATATAAGGGGCTGTCGGAGTACATTTTAGTATTATTAATGAAACTAGCTCATCATTTGGCACCAGATCTTATGCCTTCTGAGTGCTGTATATAGTAATGCCTGATTGCCTGAGATAGGCTTTGTCACTGAGATCCACTGCCAATTAAAATAATAAATAAACAACATGAACTATAGAGATTAGAGGGAAGGATAATTATCCTTCCTAGTCAGATAAATGAAAGGTTGGCAGAAACCCAGAGGAAGAAAACTAGAGAGGTATGCATTTCCCTCTCCCATAGTGTCATTTTCATTGTTATTTTCTTCACACTACAGTGGGTAAAAAGGAAGATTTAGTCACAACATAGTACTAACAAGCAGTTAAGGTGTCCCCATTTTCACAGGCTCCAGTTCTTTTCTATACTTCTAAGTTTCCCTCTTCACTCCTGTGAGGATATCAGGATGCAACTATTTCACTCACAGGGATTAAAAGTACCTTGCTTTATCTTCAATGAGAGACCAAGAAACTTCAAATCCAATATATAAAGAAATGCAATTGGCATGAATATTCCATGCATTCAATTTGCTACAATGGTACTTCATTTTGCCAATTAAAAAAAAATCACATCAAGAGTAATAATGGGCACACTCTATAGATGTTTTCTGTCACATCAAGAGTAATAATGGCCACACTCTATAGATGTTTTCTGTTTAGTATCATCATATTAATATATAACCCACAGCTATTAACACTTAAAATATGTATAAATATAGCTGCTATTGTTTTATAAGTATTAAAGGATTTAAACTGACCAAAGTTGCAAAAGAGTCAATGAATATGTTCTATAAGTAAATTTGAAGCTTGTCTAATGTCACTTTAAAAAAATTATCTCCATTGGTGTTTCAGATTTGTTTTTCTTTTTTTGTCGGTCATAGGGCTTGAACTCTGGGTGTAGGCCCTGTCCCTGAGCTCTTCAGCTTAAGGCTAATGCTCTACCACTAGAACCACAGCACTACTTCTGGTTTTCTGGTTGTTAATTGGAGATAAGAGTCTCACAGACTTTCCAGCCCTGGCTGGCTTTGAACTGTGATGCTCACATTTCAGCCTCCTGAGTAGCTAGGATTACAGGCATCAGTGACTGGCACCCAGCAAGTATAGGAGATTTTTATAAGCAAATGTGTCATAGGTGGTGATAATAGCCACCAGTAAAAGCCATCAGAACTCTTCCCTCATCTATACCTTTTGGTACATGTAAGCTTTTAGTTTCTGATTTAATTACAAGACTCAGAAACAGAGAAGAGTGGAAAGGTAAGTTGGACATTTATACTGACAAAACACAGTTTATTCAACTATTCAGATGCTACCCTCCTACACACACACACACACACACACACACACACACACATACACACATACCAGGTCACACACATTTAACATTTAATAATGATTTGCTTAACCAATGACCTGGTGACACTTTTCTTTATTTTTTGTTTTTTTTTATAGTTTATCACAAGCTCAAGTAAATCATCAAAACAACTCTAAGATGCTACGGAGGGAAATCCAGAGAGATGTAGTAGCTTTTGAGGAGTTACACAGTGCTAGCAAAATTACAGCTCCATGTATCACCTTGCATCCACTTTCAGTTTGAGGAAGATATGATTATCATCTCCATTACAGAGACAGTTAGTAGAGTTGCGGAGAATTTACTTCATTGTCAAAAGCCACTCAGCCAGTATATAGTACATATGAATGATACTCTCCTTTTGTTAAGTGTTTGTTCTATGACACTAAGCCAAGTGCTCAGGTGATGATCTTTTAGCAACACAATGTTGGATATGTAAGTTTTCTCCATCATTGACATTTCATTATTATTTTTGTATTGGTGTCAAGTATATGTTTTTTTAATATTTTTATTGTTTTGTAAAGATAACATACAGAGGGGTTACCATTAGATAAGTAAGAAAAAGAGCATGTTTCTTTTGTAACAATATCACCTGTTCCCCTACTCTCTCCGATATTTTCCCTCCTATCCCCACCTATAAGTTGTATAGTTCATTTTCAACATAGTGTCTAGTGAGTACCTTGGCTCCATTTGTTCACCATTTGTCCCTCCATTTCTATGTCTCCCCACAAAACAGGTAAATGAACAAACAAGACACAAGGAAAAGAAAACCAAAACAGCAACAAAGAAAAAAAATGTTTCTGTTTCCTTGAGTTCATTTCAATAATTATTTTATATGATCATATATTACTGTTAATATACTTCAAACTCAATTGATAAAATCAATATATTGCTCTTTGGATGTGTAATTGGTGAAGTAAAATTACAAAAGAAAAGAAAAAGAGAAACAAGATTCAGAGAAGTGTACAGGATGCTATTTTTTGTGGGAAAACTAACAAGTTTGAGGTAACTGTGGTACATGCTAAAGTATATTTGGTAGGAGGTGAAAATATGAGCCCACAATTTAGGGGTTATTTAGTCTTCAAAGATGGAAACTTAAGACATAAGCTAAAGAAATGTGTGCAAAATAATTGAGAGTGAATGAGGTCCTAAAAAATGAAAATATAGGCTGATAAGAGTGTAGAAAATTAGGCTTTACATAAAAGCAGAGAAGGAAAAAATCCAGAAGGATCTTGAAAATGACCATTTCTGAATGAGAACCCAGATATAAGTGAATCAGAAGGTGAGAATTTCCAACAGGGAACCAAGGACTAACACTTATAATTCTAGCTACACTGGAGAGTAAGATATGAGACTTGCGATTTGGTGCCAACTTAGACAAACTTTTGTCTTGAGACTTTTGTCTTCAACTAAACAACAAAAAAACATAAGTGAAGGAGTAGCTCAAGTAATTAAATGCCAGCCATAAGTGAGAAAGTAAGCCAAAGATTGATGCCCTGAGTTCAAGCACGTACACATGCACACACGTGCACATGCACATGCACACACACACACACACAAACACACACACACACACACACACACATACACACACAAGAATTTCTAAACAGACACCTCAAAATAGTAGAGTGAGTTACAATCTAAATAACAATATATCAACATCTTTTTGTCTTTTTTATGAAGCTGAGTTGTCCTTATGCTGCTTAAATTGGTTCAAGCACTCCTTGCTCTCTCCAACTTAGTTTGGGAAAAGTAAACCCACTGGACACTTTTAACTAGGAATTCATGTCAGCCACATGAGTATTTTAAAGGACTCTCTGGACTGCTCTAGACATGACTTTCTCAGCAACATAGCTTAAGGTTCAATGTAGATGTCAATACAGGTCAGATTCTTGGTATGTTTCTGTTTTCATGCTATTTTTCATACTTCTTAGGTAACTAACAAGGAAGGTGGGGGGGAGGATTGGGGGGGGCGGGGAGGCTGGAAAGGGATGGGAAGGGTAAACAAAGGAGGAGGCTACAATGCTTGATAAGAAATGTACTCACTATCTTGCCCATGTAATTGTAACCCGTCTGTACAGTATTTTCACAATTGAAAAAAAAAAAAGCTTTTAACTTGGGCTAGGAAAGTGGCTCAGTGCTAGAGTACTTGTCTTGCATGCATGAGGCCCTGGGTTCGGTTCCTCAGCACCACATAAGTAGAAAAAGCCAGAAATGGCATGATGGCTCAAGTGGTAGAGCACTTGAGATGAAGAGCTGAAGGACAGCACCAAGGCCCCACAGTTCAGGCGCAATGATCAGAAAAAAAAAATAGCATTTTGCTTTCTGTTTTTTGTATTGTGAGAATACCATACAGAGGGGTTATAATTACATGAGCAAGATAACAAATATATTTCTTATCAAGCATTGCTGCCTCCTCCTTTGTTTCCCATTCCCATCCCTTCCTATACCCTCCCCCAACCCCCCCCCAAAGTTGTAAAGTTGGTTTTACAACATAATGACTTGTACATCTCATTGTTGCAATGGGTCCACCTGTATCCCTATTTAAACGATTTGTTTTTTCCCTTCCCCTCCACAAATTATACCAACAAGAACACACTAAAGCTACAGCACAACTATATTTAATGCAGCATTAATTACCATAGCTAAGATATGGAACCAACCCAGATGCCCCTCAGTAGATGAATGGATCAAAAAAATGTGGTATATATACGCAATAGAATTCTATGACTCCATCAGAAAGAATGACGTTGCCCCATTTGTTAGGAAATGGAAAAACTTGGAAACAATTATATTAAGTGAAGTAAGCCAGGCCCAAAGAAACATGGGTCCCATGGTTTCTCTTATTTGAAATAACCAGTGTATGTCTGAGTCAAGCAGAAAAGATCAGATAAGTTGATGTTAGGGGAATGAACCCCAAGATAAGTATTCAAATGTTTTTTTTTTCTTTCATGCTATTGTTTCTAACATATTTATAAGATGATTTCTATGTTGCTTTGTATGTCTCTCCCCCACGGTATAACCCCTGCTTTCACTATATTTGATGTTGGCATTTAACTTTCTAAAGCTACTAGTACTAAAGGTTATTCTAAATTTTGGTTCTTACATATACATACAATCAACAAAGTGAAGTATTTCCAACTTTATTTTTCAAGGAGATTTGAACATTGCAATGGAAGTTTCTGGAATTGACTGTTACTAAAGGGAGTGGAGGATAACGAGAGGGGAGGTAGATGTATGGAGAGAGGAATGGTGGGCAAATAGTGTCTTAAGACTCAAGGTTCATACACAAAAATGGAAGTAGGGAACTTAATGAGACTGGTGAGAGAAAAAAATCAGTGGAGAGGGGTGTTTATACTCTGAGATGCAACCTGAAATCATATCAGAAATCTCATAATTCCTATCCTCTCTGAGTATCAAGAACCTCCATAAGTAATTCAGTATATACTTGGTGATCTGTAGCCTTTTGTAACTTGTATTCACATATTATATATTAGGTAATATTAAACTATGTGGGAAGATAATTCCACCTCATACAAAACTCATATATATTTGTTACAAATAAATATTAGATAAAAAGTATTTTTATATATGACTTCTATTCAGCTTATAAACCTATCTTAACCAAATTTAAATGAGAAGTCAAATAGGAATGATTTGCCAAAATATATTTTATATATATATTTTATCATATTACATTTCAGAATAAACTACATTTACCATCTCAGGTTTGGAATCTTTAAAGCGTCAAATATAATTCTGGTCTTTTTCTGTTTTGTTTTTAAATGTGAACCAAGTATGTTTTCAAGGTGCTTTTGCAAGCATTCTTTCCAATAAAATATTTAATATGTGGATAGGCTTAGTTCATAATACATGAAAAAAGAAAACGTATGTTGAGGCACTGTGGCTTTGAAGTGTTAAAATTAACTTGACATGTGACCTAGATTTGATTATCTGAGCATAATTTACAAACCTACTTAATGTTGGATTGCTGAAAATTTGAAGGACTTTTCTCTCATTTATTATCATTATTATATGGTTTTTACTTTGTCTACATATTGTACACATCTGTTGCCAAATGCTTTGTTTAGTAAGACATCTAGCACTTATATCCCTCTTCTTTATTTCTTTAGGAAATAATCTTAACTTCTCCAAGCAGCAGTATTTCTATTTTCAAACTAGTGTAATAATTGTACAACCAATCTCTTATAGATCAGAAAGTTATATATGTATATAATCAATCAAAAAGCTTCCATTGTAATGTTCAAATCTCCTTTTAAAATAAAGTTTCAAATACCTCACTTTGTTGATTGTATGTATGTTGAAGAACAAGATAAAATCACATATATATAATCAATATGTCCACATTTTCAAATTCAACATGAAATCATATCAGAGACTTCATAATTTCTATTATCTTTGAATATAAAGAACCTCCATAATTAACTTAATAAATACATAGGAATAACATTTCTTTTTTTAATTTGCTAAAAATTTTATTCTCAAATGGCTTAGGATAAATGTACTCTATAGATTAAACAATATGTTTTAAACAAATAGGCACTAACAGATATTAAGTGATCATTGAAATGAGCATTATGGTCATCAAAAATTATCCACCTAAATTATTTTTATATGTTTTTATTGTAGAAATACTGTAGAGAGGGGTTACAGTTAGTAAGATTTATATACTATGAGCTAGAAAATAGAAAATTATGTGGGGTCTGGGAGGGTGGATCAGTGGTAGAGTGCTTGCCCTGCATGCGTGAGGCCCTGAGTTCGATTCTTCAACACCACATAAGCAGAAAAAGCTGGAACTTGTGCTGTGGCTCAAGTGGTAGTGCACTAGCCTTGAGCTGAAGAGCTGAGGGACAATGTCCAGGCCCACAGTTCAGTCCCCACGACCGACAAAAAAAACATGTAGAAAGATAAAAATTCCACCTCATACACACACACACACAAATACACTCATATACACACATATAAAATATACACACACTCATATAAAATAAGTAAGGCCTTGCATTCTTACTACTACCTGGAGATTGTGGAGATCTCACTGAAAATTAATTACCTAATGTAAACTTGGTGATACTTTCTACTTTTCAGAGTCTACACTGTGCATATCTATGAATTTAACAGCATCTCAGGTTTTTACTTTAATTTTGAAAATCACAACCACAGTGGCCACACATGAGGACAGGACTGAATAGGGATAGTGAAGTAGTACACTTATCATTGCGTAGTGGCACTAAATACATTTCAAGTATCATCAAATTCATGAGAAAATATAAAATGAGAATATATGAAAAGAAAGTAGCAAAATGGAGGGAAGTTTTACTTTAAAGTTCACTGGACAGATGCAAAGAGTTATAAGAAATTAATTGGAGACTACATGAAGTTTCCAAGACAAAAAGAACTCTTGAAGGGAACAATGAAATAGGAAAAGAAGGAAAGAAAGAAAGAAAAAGAAAGAAAGAAAGAAAAAGAAAGAAAGAAAGAAAGAAAGAAAGAAAGAAAGAAAGAAAGAAAGAAAGAAAGAAAGAAAGAAAGAAGGAAGGAAGGAAGGAAGGAAGGAAGGAAGGAAGGAAGGAAGGGAAAGGAAGGAAGGAAGGGAAAGGAAGGAAGGAAGGGAAAGGAAGAAAGAATGAAAGAAAGAAAGGGAAAGGACGAAAGAACAAAAGAAAGAAAGAGGAGAAGAGAAAGAGGAAGAAGAAAAAAGAAGAAGGAAAGAAGAAGGGAAGAAGAAGGGGAGAAGAAAGGGAAGAAGGAAGGAAGGAAGGAAATTTTGGTTCATTTATTATACAGAATTTTCCATGGTATGGTGGTTCACTGGATCTTTATTTAGTAAAATCTAATGAAATTGCTAATTATTGTAATGTTTACAGAACAGTCCCAGAATTTGTATTTTTTAAAATTTTATTGTATTGTGAAGATGCTGTACAGAAAGTTTACAGTTCCATGAGAAATATAATGAGTACATTTCTTGTTGAGCATTGTTAACCCCTCCTTTTTTTTTCTCCTATTACCCTTTCCCTCTCCCACCTCTCTCCCTCCTCCTCCACCCTGAAGTTGTAAAGTTCATTTCTGACATAGTGTCCTGTCAGTATCTTTGTTGTAATGAGTCAACCTGTGTCCTTGTTTCAGCATTCTGTTATTCCCCTTCTCCTCCCCAACTTAGATAAATGTAAATATAAGACGCAGGGTACCAAAATCAAATACAGTGACAACAGAAGATATACCAGATAGGGAAGAACATACAAAGGAAACAAAAAATACACATAGTACATTAAAAACAACAACAGCAAAGAAAAACCTCTTGTGTCCATATCTTGGGGTTCATTTCACTTAGCATCATCTTGTATGTACATAGCTTTTGAGATTTTCTGCTCATCTGATAAAATTATCCTAGACATACACTAATTATTGCAAATGAGGGAAAACATGGGACCTATATTTCTTTGGGTCTGGCTTATTTCACTTAATATGATTTTTTCCAAGTCTTTCCATTTTCTAACAAGGGGGCAGTATCATTCTTTGGGATAGAAGCATAGAATTTATATATATCAGGTATAATTTGTATTTTGAACTATACAAATGCTCCTAACCTTGTGCATGTCATTAAAAAAAAAGCACAAACAAGAGACCCTGAAAAATTATACTTCTTTTTATTTTATTTTATTTTTTTATTGTGAAAATTACTGTACAGAGGGGTTACAATTACATGGGCAAGATAATGAGTACATTTCTTATCAAGCATTGTAGCCTCCTCCTTTGTTTCCCCTTCCCATCCCTTCCCATCCTCCCCGACTCCCCCCACCCAATCCTCCCCGCCAACCCCCCCTCCACCAAAGTTGTAAAGTTCATTTTTCGACATAACGACTTGTACATCTCATTGTTGCAATGGGTCCATCTGTATCCCTCTTTAAACGATTTGCTTTTCCACTTCCCCTCCACAAATTATACCGACATCAAATACAGTTAAAGCAGGGGATATACTGTGGGGGAGGGACATACAAAGCAACAAAGAAATAATCTTATAAATGTGTTAGAAACAATCACATGAAAGAAAAAAAAATTTGAATACATATCTTAGAGTTCATTTCCCTAACATCACCTTATCTGACCTTTTCTGCTTAACTCAGACATATACTAGATATTGCAAATAAGGTAAACCATGGGACCTATCTTTCTTTGGGCCTGGCTTACTTCACTTAATATAATTTTTACTTCTTATACATCTTAATAATTATAATTGATATAGAACCTTAATTTTAATGAATTAACAAAAACTAAAGAAATCACCATGAGCCACGAGAAGAAATTGATTTAACAATAATTTTTAATAAAAGAAATGATTATAATATCATGCAAAAGTAATTAAAATTTAGTTTTTTGTAAATGTGCTGTTTGCTATATAACTACACACACACTGGCATGTGTGTGTGTGTGTGTGTGTGTGTGTGTGTGTGTGCGCGCGTGTGTCTGTATCTGTGTCTGTGTTCCAGTCATAGTCATATTACTGGAACTCAGAGCCTAGGCATTGTTCCTAAACTTATTTGTGCCTCAAGCTTATTTACTCTGCCAACTTGAGCCAACACTCCACCTCTACCTATTTTGGTGCTTACTTGGAGATAAGTGTCTCATGGACTTTCCTGTGTAAACTGGCTTAGAACCACAATCCTCAGATCTCAGCTTCCTGAGTTACTAGGATTACAGACATAAGGCACTGGCCCCTGGCTGTAACAAGTTTCTTAATGAGCTAGATTCTTTAGGGCAATCAAAAGGAGCTTTACTTCCCTCTAAATTGCATTCACTCTACCATTCTCAGCTCTTATATCCACACAAACTGGACAACATTTCTGGCATGTTGCATAGTTGTCCAGCCATTATTATGGTCAGAAATTCAGGAGTTCAGTTTACAATGAAGCAATGGATAAAACCGAAATGTCTTCTGCCACCATGAACTCCATTCAAGATACCCTACTCTCTTGACTATGGTAAAACTTTTCTGCAGTTTTGCATGTAGTTTAGAGATGAGTGATGGATGTATTGGCTGAGTGTCTGGGATGATTGGTCAGCTTTCAGCAAGACTGGAGGTGATATAAGCACCTGTTTTAAGAACATGTGGGATTTCATCACCTATTGTCTTGAGCTGTGGTGACAAGCCCAGCAATTTTCTTTACGACACATGGACATTAGTCACCTCTGGGTAGTTAGCAAAGAAGGAATTCAAGCTCGGGATTTAATTCATCCAGATAATAAATGTGAAACAAACACATCCTATAAAAGAAATGTACATGACTTTCTTACTTGAGCAGCTTTTTCCAAGTAACACTTTGTTATTCTGCCTCACTGTGGGGCAAACTTTATGCTCAATGTGATACAGCATTTTTTCTAGCTTCATCCCATAATATCTGTTAGGTAAGAACTAGCTATACAGATGGTAGCTTTTTACCAAGATTATTGTTTTAACCAAGATCACTCAGGTAGAAAGTTGCTGCAACTAGTCCTCAAACTGTGCTTCATGTAATTAGAAGCTTGGAATGCTCTGACTCTCACTAGAGACAGAGGAAAACACATTAGCCATGTATGGCATTAGGGAACATGGTGTTAGCCTTACATTAAAATTTCCTCTTCTTCCAGTTTAAAAAAAAACAATCACTACAAATGGAGGCAGGGAACAAACTGGACATTTCTGTATTTCTGGTAAAGTTGTCTGTGAACTTTTGCATCCTTTATGTGGTTGTCATAATCAAGATAGATTAGATTATCAGTTCCAGGCACTTTTTTCCATAAAGAATGTGATTCACATATGATGCATGTATGTGTGCATGCATTATAATCTGATACGCTATAGCCTAACGTGCTCTCATGAAGAATTAATTTTGTTTTGTAAAGGGTACTTTAATTATTGCCGCTTGCAAAATCTGCCTCTTATTGAAAGTAACAAGGTAGAATGCTGTAGCCCCACATTCTATCCCTAGCTGGCTTGGATCTAACAAGAACCAGTTGCTTTATTCAATTTCTTTCTTCTTCCAAAATGCAATTAACAGACTGTGATTAGTTGAACAAATTCCAAATGGTATTCAAATGAAAGCAATTTACCCAGAGACTGGGTCCAACAGGTGATCATTTTCAAAGCTCCTGAAAGAATTGGATGGTTTTGTCTAATTGTTCTCAGGAAGAAATGGATTTAAATGCTTGGTTCCAATAGCCCCCACCATGCTCAGCCCATATGGTGTTTTAGTGTTAGCCTTTCAGTTTCACTTGCCCAAAGGGTGTCCGGGATAATTACATCTTACTTCCAAAATATTTTTATGGTGGATTAAATGTTTCAATCTAGCACAAAATAATTGCTGAAATTTCCTAGCTACTAGGGAAAGAAAGTTGTAGGGATGTGTGAATGAAGAAAGAGTGTTTGCATTGGGGGAGGTGAGAGGGGTCTAGCAAAGGCTAATGATGTACTAGTAAGAAACTCCGGAAGACATTTTTCTTAAAGTGTAGTGAAAGAATTCAATAATACATTTATTAAAGATGTGACATCTTAATTACTTTTTTTTTCGGCTAAGAAGAAAACAAGGCTTAGGACATACTGATGAAATTTCTAGTTTTACATATAGACCAGGGCTTTGAACTTGAAGAAGCCAGGGGTTCAAATGAATGTTCGATCTATAAAATTAAAAATCTAGTTCTTAGTTTTCCATTTCTTTCCCTTCATTTACATGTGAAGTACCATAGGCATTTGACTCAAACACTGTATATTTGGGTCACTTAAGAAAGTAAATTTAAAAATTTTTATATGTAGGGTTGGGAAGGTGGCTCAGTGGTAGAGTGCTTGCTTCACATGTGTGAAGCCCTGGGTTCGAGTCCTCAGCACCACAGAAGCAGAAGTGGGTGCTGTGGCTCAAGTGGTAGAGCAATAGCCTTGAGCTGAAGAGCTGAGGGACAGTGCCCATGCCCACGACTGGCAAAAACTACATAAATAAATAAATAAATAAATACTATATGTGTGTGTGTGTGTATAGATAGATAATTGTATATAAAGATTTATGCAACTATCTCAAAATAATGAGGGATTATATTCACCATGGTCTGGCATGTTTAACTAGGATTCTAAAATCATATTCAAATGTTATCATGAAAACCTGATTTTAACTACACTCAGATTTATGAAAATTTCTTTGTTCCTGTGGTTGTGGATGAAAAGGTAGAAAATGAGGTACAATAAAAAAAATTAACCAATTGTTTAGATCTGAGGTTTTTAAACACAGAATGGCTATAATCAAATAATCTAATAACAACAGATGCTGAAAGGGATGTGGTCAAAAGGGAACACTATTGTACTGTTGGTGGGAGTATAAACTTATTTAGCCACTCTGGAAAGCAGTATGGATGTTCCTCAAAAGACTAAATATAGAGCTCCCCAATGACCCAGCAATCCTACATTTGGGCATTTACCCAAATGACCACAAACAAGGCCATACTAAAGCTACCAGCACAACCATGTTTATTGCAGCATTATTTACCATACCATAGCTAAGATATGGAACCAACCCAGATGCCCTTCAGTAGATAAATTTATCAAAAAAACATGGTCTATCTATCATCTATCTATCTATCTCTTACTCTCTTAAAGGAGAGAGAGAGAGAGAGAGAGAGAGAGAGAGAGAGAGAGAGAGAGAGAGAGAGAGAGAGAGGGAGAGAGAGGGGGAGAGAGAGAGAGAGAGAGAGAGAGAGAGAGAGAGAGAGAGAGAGAGAGAGAGAGAGAGAGAGAGAGAAAGAGAGAGAGAGAGCATGGAATTCTATGCTTCCATCAGAAAGAATGATACCTCCTTATTTGTAAGGAAATGTAAAGCCTTGGAAAATATCATATTAAGTGAAGTATGCCAGACCCAAAGAAATGTAGATCCCAAGGTTTCCTCATTTGTAATAATTAGAATATGTCTAGGATAATCCTGGTAGGTAAACAGAATATCTCAATAGCTATGAATATATGAACATCTAAGATGATACTAAGTAAAATGAACCCCAAGACATGAACACAAGAGGTTTTTCTTTGTTGTTGTTGTTTATAATGTACTATATGATTTATTATTTTTGTGTTTTTTTCTGTGGTTTATCCACTGTTGTCACTATTTGAATTTGATAGCCTGGATATTATATATATGTTTATATGAATTAGGAAGGGAAGGGGAACAACAAAATGGTGAGCCAAAGGACAAAGTGGGAACCAATGCAAAAATTATACGCACAAGACAACAGGTTGGAAATGAACTGTAAAATTGGGGGGTGGAGTGGGGGAGGGAATATGGGAGAAAAATGAGGGAGGGGGTAACAAGTTTGACAATAAATGTACTCATTACCTTATGTAACTGTAACCTCTCTGTACATCACCTTGACAATTATACATATAAATAAGTATATAAATATATATAATACACACACACACACACACACACACACACACACATATATCAACTAAGATTTCAAGGCACACCTAGGCACATGTCTGGACATTTAAAACAATTCTCATTGTTTTAATTTGTGTATGTATGTGTGTGTGTGTGTGTATGCGTGTGTGTGTGGGGGGGGGCCCTCTACCACTTGAGCCACAGCCCTACTTCTGGCTTGTTAGTTAACTGGAGATATGTGCTCATAGACTTCCCTGCCCAGGCTGCAACTTTGCTGCTCAAATTGTGATCCTCAGACTTTATCCTTCTGAGTACCTAGCATAATAGGCGTGGGTCACTGGTGTCCATCTAGTTCTTAAATTTTTAACAATAGCTATGCACATATGATCATATAAAATGATGCTACTCAAAATGAACTCCAAGATATGAAAACAAGAGTGATTTTTTGTTTGTTTTTGTATTTTTTGATATACTCTGTGAAATTATTTCTTTTTTTCTTTTTCCCCTTTGTTTTATCCCCCGTTCTGACTGTTTTTGATGTTGGTACCCTGTGCCTTGCATATACATTTATCTGCTTTGGGAAAGAGAAGGGGAATTTTAAAATGGTGAAACAAAGAATAAAGGGTGAACCTATGTACCAGCAATACTCACAAGACACTATGTTGGAAAATGAACAACTTGGGGAGGAGGAGAGTAAGGATTGGGGAGGGAAAATGGGAGAAAAAGAGAAGGGTAACACTATTTGATAAGAATTGTACTCATTTACTTATTTATATAACTGTAACCCCTGTACATCATCTTTACAATAAAATTAAATTAAATTAAAAAGAATTTATTACTCACCTGAAATACTTACAGTTATGATAAAGTACTACTTCACAAATTTCTAAGGAAATTAAAACATAGCAGGATCCAAGCAATGACTCTGTTGGGATCCAATTGTATTTTGGGTATTAAGTCCAGTGCATTATCCTTTTCTCCTGCTGTCTTCTCTTCACTGTACTATCAGATGCTCTCATTGTTAGGTCCCATTCTTATTGTGTTTGTCAAAGACTAGCATAAAATAGCTTCCAGGAACAATTGGATGCTATAATCCACACATCCAATGAATCTCCTTCTCTTAAACCATTTCTCAGTTCTTCTTCCAAGCCAATACTTGAATGTTAACTTAAGCTCTGTTTGTATCCTTGATCAAAACAGTTTCAGAACAAATACTATTTTTTAAAATCTTCTAGAAAAAATAGTACAAATGTAGAAACTCATAACAATTAACCCTTAATGAGCATTGTGGATTGAATTAGGTGGCCCCACACATTCATATATTGAATTCTTAGCCCCTCTAACACTTTAGAAATCAGGCCATTGTAAATGGCACTGTTTAAGATTATATCATACTAGAAAAATGGTGAGGTCTCACCAGTGTTCTTATTCAAGAGAAAATTTTAGACACATGAAAACTATACACACACAATAAAATCACAATAAGGTTGAAATTACATTGCCACAGTCACAGAGTACACAGAAGCTAGGGAAGAATCCCAAACTTAATTCTCCTCTAGAATTTTCACAAGAGCCTGGACCTGTCAATCTGTCATTTTCCTACCTTGCTCAAACATGCTAAACTTCTCTAATCAGCATATTCTTTTCCAATTTCATGCCTTGTCAAGATCCTCTTTTCTGATCCTTTAAGATCAAATTTTTATTCAATTATAATGCAGACCAAGAGTCAATCCTACCTGCCAGTTCTATCCCCCATAAATCAGAGGGCTTGGAATTTACATAAATTTTTCTTCACTTTTAGATATTCTTATTCAACACATGACACCGTATTTAATGAATAGTTCAAGAAAACAAAATTCGAAATATTAGGCAATTTAAGAAAATAGAGAAAGCAAATGGGCCAGCCAGTGTTCCCAATCTAGGTTGCTGCTTTCATAGATAAACTCATATACATTTATTTGTTTACATGCAGAGACACAGGTACTTTGACTGCAATGAACTGTAAGCATAGTTTATAAATTGATCAGGTTGTACAGTTATCAATGGCTTATACCTCTAATCCTAATGACTTAGGAGTCTGAAATCTATAGGATCTGGAAGACCTCAGTTCAAAGCCAGCACAGACAGAAAAAGTCTGAGACACTCCATATCCAATTAACCAGTAAAGAGTTGAGCTAGAGTTCTGGCTCCAGTGGGAGAGTCAGCCCAAAAGCAAGAAAGCAAGGCAAGCTTGAAGCTCTCCTGTAATTCAAATTCTAGTATTAGCTAAATACATACATACATACATACATACATACATACATACATACATACATACATATATACATACATACATTGTCAGATTGACAAGCAACCAACCTGAATAACCAGTTTAGCAAACACAGACTAAGTCAACTGCTATGGCAGTGTATATAGATAGCCTGTGATTTACTCATGTCAAATAAATCATTTTCTACATATCCATTCTAAGGATCCTCCCTGGAGAGATCTTAGGGCTTTAATGTACATCCAATAAATTCAATAGTATACAGATTCTAGTAGTACATTCAAGCCAGATAGTCAATTGCCTGAATATTTGTACAAAAACCACAGGACCATCATTTCCCTCCCAACCCACATCCCTCTTACACAAAGTTTAATGTATTACTCTTCACATATCAATCCTATCTCCTCCTCTTCCCTTCTCTCCTACTCTGTCATGTCTCAAATTTCTGTGATTCACACAGCTATATCTGAGAAAGGCCCATCAAAACCACTGAAATTCTTCCTTTGTCTTTCCAGTTCTCATCACTCATTAGTGACACATACAGATAGGTCTTTGACTAGTTTTCTCTCTTTTTAAAAATCCTTCATATTTAACTGTGCACAAAGAGATGAGAGAAAAAGGCTCATCAAAGCCATCATTAGGCTACATTTATCTTCTTTGAACGGCCTTTGTCTTCTATTGGGTTTTAAAATGGTCCCAGTCCTTGTGCAGCTAGCTGAAATCTCTCATCACATATGCTCTTTTTCATTTGTTACTAAAATAGCAAGACTGCTGTTGATTTCTTTTGTCTTGAATTTGTAGTGAGGAGAGTATCTCTGAGCAATCTTCTAGAGGTTGGAAGTCAAAAGAAAAGCTGTTTTAATTAAAATATTAAGTGCTGCTTGCATCTGTGTTTGTCCTCTGTGAAGCCATCCCTTTCAGGCTCAGTCCTGTGCAATGAGAGCATTGTTATGCAACGATTATTCCCAAAGTCAAGCCATCAACAGGAGTATTTCTTGATAAACAATGTATTTACAATAGGAACTGTAGTGGTGTCTTTTGTTTTGAAAGATGTTGGATTTTTTTATCTTTATTCTGCTCAGGAATAAGCCTGTCTTTCTAAGCCTGTTGGCAAATTGCAATAATTTTCTCAGTGAGTGCACACAGAATTGGCCCTTTTCCTAAGTCCCAGCACCAACTGAGAGGAAGTCTCCTACTTTTTCTTGGTGACCCCTGCTTATTTTATTAACTCATTCATTCATTCATTCATCCTGGGATCACTAATAATGCAGGCTTAAATGATGCCTAGGATACAGACCTTCAACAACTTCGTCTCCATCAAATGATAATACCTTTATAATTTTGTAGAGACCATAGTTGACCATAAAATGAGGCCCTAAAACAAATCTCAGATTTCCACCGTATAACCCCTGTTTTCACTGTATTTGATGTCAGTGCCCTGCATCTTGTATATACACTTCTTTAATTCGGGGAGGGGAAGGGGAAAACAAAATGCTTAAATAAGGATACAGGTTGACCCATTGCAACAATGAGATGTACAAAAATCCTATGTTAAAAACAAACTTAACAACTTCAGTGGGGGCGGGGGAATTGTTGTGGAGGTGGGAGGGAAAGGATGGTAAGGGGAAAAACAAATGAGGAGGCAACAATGCTCAATAGGAAAGTACTCATTATTACCTTGTTCATGTAACTGTAACCCCTCTGTTCAGCATTTTTACAATAAAAAACATAAAAAATTAGTTTATTAAATGAGCTCCAAGAAAAGGAAATGAGATTTTGTTTACTTATTATTGCTGTTTTTGTTTTCTTTTTCTTTCAGGTATGATTTTTTTCTTTTTACATCAACTTTGCATATATACAAATATCATATATATATATGCATATATATATATACACTTATAATACAAAAATCTACATAAAACCCAAAAATACCTAGAATAAGGAAAGGGTGATGATGCATTTGATTTCAGATACTCTCCTGTTTAACTACTTATTAAAATCAGCTTTCAAGGAGGCAACAAATCAAAAGCCATTTGTTGTGTGAGCATTTTGTGTTCACATAAATTCATCATTCAAGTATATTTTTACTGAAATAATACATCATGTAACAAGCTGCCAAGTCGAACTTTATAAGCCATGACAGTGTTTTCTTTCCCTTTCCTCTCATTTGTTATCTTGTCTTTGGGAAGGGAAGGGAGGCACAGAAAAGGTGGAGCAAAAGGTGACCAAATACAAGAATGGTACTCACTAAACACTATATGGAAGATCATTTGCATATCTTGTGGGTGGCAATGGGAGAGGAAAACTGGGAGAGAGAGAGGGAAGGGGAAACAGGATTCAAAAATAATTATATTCATTACCTGACTCATGTAACTGTAACACCTCTATATATCAACTCTACAAAAACAATAAAATAAAATAAATTTTAAAAAATGGAAAATAATTTACACAAAGTGATTTGAATAAGTGAGGAGATGAGGGGGGTGGTTTGGAGGAAAATAGTGGCATTCCATTGGATTCTAAATGGTATAAAGTTTCTCAAAAGAAATGCAAGTAACTGTGGAAATAAGAATGATGTTAGGAGAAATGTATCCAAAATAGGAATGGGTTATTATTCTACTAATCCTCCTGAATCTTGTGATACTCAGCAGTAATTACTGAAAGCAGTCTTGTAGTTGCACTAGAGGAGTTATGATTCAACCATGGAAACTGGGTTAGCGTTCCTACTAACTTACTCTCTGCCCTGGGAGATACTCTGGTCAGCTTGCAAATGTGCTTAGGAGCGGAACCAAACAGTGTACAAACCAAAATACTATACAATAAAATACTATACAAGCTGAAAATCTAAGCAAGACATTTATTAGCCTATGATTATTTCTTTATTATTATTGCTATTGCATTAGGCCCTACAGCAAATGATCTATTTTCTGTGTTCTTTCTTGAATGTTTTACTTTGAAGTGTGATATTATTTGAAATCAGAAATAATTATTAGGCCCAGCTTTGCCTTGTGTAGTTTATAGGTACTTGAATGAATTAAAAAAAAATCTTTAGCTGGGCACTAGTGGCTCATGCCTGTAATCCTAGCTCCTTGAGACAATGAGATCTATGATCAGGTTTGAAGCTAGCTCTCTCAGGGAAGACCTTGAGATTCTTATCTCCCTGTAACCACCAAAGAGCTTTAAATGGAGTCCTGGCTAGAGTGGTAGAGTGTTAGCCTTGAGCAAAAATGCTCTGAGATAGCACCAGACCCTGAGTTCAGGCTTTAGAACAGCAGAAAAGAAGGAAAGGGAAGGAAGGAAGGAAGGAAGGAAAGAAGGAAGGAAGGAAGGAAGGAAGGAAGGAAGGAAGGAAGGAAGGAAGGAAGGAAGGAAGGAAGGAAGGAAGAAAGGAAGGAAGGAAGGAAGGAAGGGAGGAAGGAAGGGAGGAAGGAAGGGAGGAAGGGAGGAAGGGAGAGAGGGAGGGAGGGAGGGAGGGAGGGAGGGAGGGAGGGAGGGAGGAAAGGACAAGAAGGAGGAAGGAAAGAACAATGGAGGGGAGGGGAAGGGAGGAAAGGGGAGGGGAGGGAAGGGAAGGGAAATACATAGCTTTGGTGACTTAGGAGACCTCTGATTTATGTCACATTTTAAACTTCGCCATTTTTCTAATGAAAGAATTTATCCAACACATCAATAAAGGTCTAGAGAAAATTGGGGGAGGAGATGAGATGATGTTTTCCTTGGCCACAACCTCAAAAAACAGATATCTTGTTATAAGCTGATTTGTTGAGGACAATACAGGTTGTACTATATTATTAATAAATAGAAATATTTGAGATTGGTGGCTCATGCCTGCAGTCCTTTTCTCAGGAAGCTGAGATATAAGGATTTAATATCAAAGCCAGCCTAGGCAGAAAACTCCTTGAGATTCTGTTCTCCAATTACTCAGAACAAACCCAGAACCGTAATGCGAATCAAGTGTTAGAGCGTCTGTCATGAGTGAAAATGTCAGGTGAGAGCAGGACACTGATTTCAAACCCAATATCAGCACACAAAATAACTGAATAAACAAATAAATAAGTATAAACATACATAAATACCAGTTTTTTGTAGCTATTACTTGAGAGTTTAATGTAAGGTGTTAGTTTAAGAAGTTAAAGGTACATTAGTGGTTTAACTATCACAAGTTTAAGAACCTTAATATTTGTTATTTTATGAATTAATATTTTTTTCTTTAGAGACTCCCTTAAAAGTTCTTAGCTATTTAATAATATCATAAACTTAGAACTAATAATATGGATTTGGATCCAGACTTCATTGTTTATTATCTTGACTAATTTGTTTGACTTATTCAGACTCATCAGTAAAATGAAAATTACGATACATTGTTTTATTACCAACAAAAATTCCTGCAGAAATTACGTAGGGAATAAATATTTGATATACATTTTTCTTTAGTGCTCACACCTAGTGTACACACACACACACACACACACACACACACACACACACACATACACTTTTTAACTTAAAAGTTCTCCTTTTTAACTCAGATGCCTCCGCTTAGGAAACCAGTTGATTTCTGTCCTCACAGTATTTTGTGATGGCTTCCTTTGTTTTTGTTCCATAAGCTTTGTGAAAGTATACCAGCATAAGGTAAATTATCACAGAATTAACAAGATTGAGTTCCAGGACCAATATCAAGAGAGGTTGATTTTATTACTACTGAAGAGGTAGCATCATGACATTTACAGTCTTGAATTATTTGTGGTCTTTACTGTATTATACCTGGGTTCCCTGCAGGCTATATTTCCCAAACTTCCTTTCAATTATGTTTCCATATCACTAAGTTCTAGAGTATGGTCAGTAAGATCAGTATATATGTATCCTGTATAATTTCCCCTGTTCTTTTCCAATGTCTGCAGGTTGAAATAAGGAAGGATTCTAGTGAAATCTTGAAAATCACAAGTTGAGGATGGCAGAGATCAGGGTCTTCAAGGAGGATTGCTTAATCAAGAAGATCCATATCTAAGCAAAAGCAAAAAAAAAAAGTTCTAGACTTCTTTTTGTGTTAGACCTGTGTTAATCAGTGTTATATTTATCACAGTGCTTACCCATATTGACCATCCAATAATTGTTTCCTGTTTCCCCTAGTCAACACAGACTTATTTAGCATGGATTTAAAATACAGAGACTTGAAAAAATCTGAGACTGTTGAGTAGAAAGGATTGCTTTCAGATTTAACATTTGACTCAATGCCTTCTCCCAATACCCAAGTAAACTTTAAATCTTGGGGTTTTTTTTGTCAGTTGTGGGGTTTGACCTCTGTGCCTAACTGCTGTCCCTGAGTTCTTTAGCTCAAGTTGAGCACTCTACCACAGCACAGCACCACTTCCATTTTTTTGGTGGTTACTTGGAGATAAGAGTCACAGATTTTCCTGCTCACGCTGGCTCTGAACCTCCATCCTCAGATCTCAACCTCCTGAGTAGCTAGAATTATAGGCATGAGCCACCAGTATCTGGCACATTAAGCCTTTTGATTTTTACTTTACTATAATTATTTTTGTCTCCATTGTTGTTCTTGAATTCAGGGCCTGGGCACTGTACTTGAGCTCCTTTTCTAAAGGCAAGTGTTCTACCACTTTGAGCCAGAGATCCACTTCTGGTTTTGGAGTGTTTAATTGTGATAAGATTCTCATGGACTTCTCTTGATTGGTCTGGCTTCAAACTGCCATCCTCAGATCTCAGACCCCTGAGTAGCTAGGATTGTAAGCATGAGCCACCAGCGTCTGGCTAAGATTGTTAAAAATAGCCTTCTGCTTTGTTCTTTCTTGCTTTGCTCATGCTTAATACATTATTCTTTTTTTTTTTTTTCTTCTGTGATCTTTTTTTTTTTTTTTTTTTTTTTTTTTTTGGTCCGGTCGTGGGGCCTGAACTCTGGGCCTGGGCGCTGTCCCTCAGCTCTTCAGCTCAAGGCTAGCACTCTACCACTTGAGCCACAGCACCACTTCTGGCTTTTTTCTTTTTGCTTATGTGGTGCTGAGGAATCGAACCCAGGGCCTCAGGCATGCAAGGCAAGCGCTCTACCACTGAGCCAACTTCCCAGCCCTTTTTTTTTTTAATTGTATTTTATTTTATTTGAGAACATACTGTACAGAGGGGCTACAATTACATGGGCAGGATAATGCATACATTTCTTACCAAGCATTGCAGCCTCCTCCTTTGTTTTGCAAATCAAAACAACATTGAGATATCACCTCACTCCAGTTAGAACAGCAAAAATCAAGAACTCTAACAACAACAGATGCTGGAGGGGATGTGGACAGAAAGGAACCTTACTTCATTGTTGGTGGGAATGTAAACTTGTTCAACCACTTTGGAAAGCAGTATGGAGGTTCCTCAAAAGACTTCACATAGATCTCCCCTATGATCCAGCAATCCCACTTTTGGGCATTTACCCAAATGTTTACAAACAAGACCACACTAAAGCTACCAGCACAACTATGTTTATTGCAGCATTATTTACCATAGTAATACATTATTCTTAATGGGAATAAAGGAGAATATTATGCAGGTCAGATCAGGGAAAACAATAGAGTGCACTTAAAGCTGCAAAGCTGGAGAATTACTCAAATTCTTTTAGTGAGAGGTTCAGTTTTGGAGTTTCATTCCCAGTTTCAACTCCTGACTAACTGAGGTTGCTCAGCCTTTCTGTCTTAGTTTTCTTTCATGCAAACTGAGGATAATAACACTACAGAGTTAACTATTGTTATTGTGGTCATATGGTTATCGACATTAAGAAAAGAATTTGTAGCTATATAAATCTACAGAAAGGCATAGACATCTTGTGAAAGTCTACACAGTGTAAAGAATCTGTCATGTTCTCGCACGAAATGCTATAATTTGCTTTAATTTTTTAAAGCACTTCCATAGTCAAATAGAGAATTACTAAGCAATTACTCATCCATAACTCCAAACAGTTTTTTGTTAATGTCACAGTGACTCTTACGCATGTAGGAAATAGCTTTGCTTTTGAAAATTTCAACTAACCAAACTCATGTGTACGACTTAAAAGAACAATCGGTTAAAAAAATAGATGAAGTGAGAGACATCTTTTCACTGAATCAGAATAAAACAGGTATATATGACATAATCACTGCTTGCCACTGAATTAACATTGGAAATATGGGCAGAATTTGACATCCAAATAAAGATATTGAAACTGGGGTGGGGGGTAAGTTGAGGTTTCAAAAGAGTAAACTATGTGATTAGGCAAGTGTAAGTGTTGCTTAAATATCAACCTTACAAATCATTTAGAAAGCATTTCACATACAAACAATAAGAGATTGGAAAAATAAAGTGCTTAGATAAAGACAAACTAGGCTGTTTTTATAGAGAGTAGAAATTCTCAAGGATAATGGAAAAGGCAATTCTGCAGACATTATCTCTACATATTACTGTTGTTTCTTATTCTTCAAAACAAAATCTGAAAAAAATAAAGCCACGTATTCTCTAGGCAATCATTTTCAGAATTTCTATTTGATGTGCATTTTCTTCCATTTTATAAATTAGGAAAGCCGAATAACAGAAAAAGTGCTAGATGTGTGATTAGGGTTTATCCTATAGAAGATGGTAGTGTTTCATATTTTCTGAATGTTGGAACTGGTTGAATGCTTCAAGCCAGATATGGGTGATTTCAAATCCCAGCTCAATGGCACAAATATCATATAGTCCTTAAATTGACTGAATCTCAGTTTTCTTATCCATGAAAGTGGTATAATAATATATAACAGGTTTTGTATGAAGAAGTAATCATATGTTTACTTTTTTTCCATCCAAGGGATATCTTTTAGATCCTTCACCTTTGCCCCAGGTCAATAGCTGAAATAAGGTTAAAGTGTCTCACAAGCAACATCAGTTGTCTGCTGTATTTTTCCTGTGTTAGATTGCCTTTGTGCTATGTTTCAACTAAACTCCAAACTTTTCCTGTTCATTTCTCTGATGTGATATGCTACACTCTGGAAGAAAGTGAGCCATACATCCTACTCTCTTATGAATTCATTTATTAGGTAGTAATTGTAAAGCATCTGCCGCATGTCAGGTTCTCTTAGAATTTTGGTGACACATTGGTTAACAGAAAAGAAAAGTGGCCTGACCTTGAGCAGCCATGGCCTATTCAGGGGAAGGAGTGGGAGGCCAGATGCCAGAAAATAAACGAAAAAAGTAAAGATCTAGCCAATGGGGATGAGTGCTAGAGCATTAACATACGGGTGCTTTGAGAGATGGTAACCAGGTGGCTGTGTCCGATTGGGTTATGCTAGGACTCTCTGGGGAAGCATTTACCCTGTGATTTGAACTGAAGGCAGAAGTGGACCTTACAGAGGAAACTAGTGTGGAACAAGCACATCAGGAATGATCTTTGCTTTCTCTCCAAATCAGGAGATCAGATGCAGCTGAAGCTCAGAATAGAAGAAATCCTATGTGTGGGTAGATATTATATGACCTAGCAAGATTTTAAAAGCAAATGTGGAATGTGGACCTTTGTCATCTGTGGTGGAAGTTATTACTGCAGGAGTCTCTTGTAAGAATACTGATGATGCTCATGAGCATCTTGTTCTTGTAACCCAATCACAACTCAAAGGAATTACATCCCATGCTATGGGTTAGGATATTGGCATTTGAGGGGAAGACATTCTTTTTTGGGAGGAGACATTCATAGCACAACAGGAAGTATTGTGGGACATTTACTTGATTTTCAAGACCATATCTGTCTTTTCATATAGTTCTCCCTTTTGAAATCTTACTTATCCTTCAAAGTATTGCTCATGACTATGTCTACTGCTCTACCATGAAGCCTTACTTAACAATGATCATGATCTTTTCTGAATCCCTTTATCACTTCCTCTATTTATCCCTACTGCCATTTCACTTTTTGTATAGTTGTTTGTTGTTGTTTTCTATCTTTAATTAGACCATAAACACTATGTTAATAGAAGCCTTAATATTTTAAACACAAATAATGTCCTCATTATATGCAGATATTTTGCTTTGCCAAATCCTAAATCCTATACTATAAAATCCAAAATCATGTCATTCACAAATGTGCTTATGTGAAGACGAACAAAAATTTGGTTTACATGTCACATATATTCCCAGCCGAGGAACCAAATTCTGTAAATCCCTCAATATTGGAGGGCCAGGTAGGCTTTTGTTTGTAGCCTAGTGACACCCAAGCAGAGGACTTACCTTTTGTCTTTGCCCCAGGAAATAGCAAGAAAACAGTATGTGTTGTTTAAAACTGTTCTTCCTTTTTGTCTACGCACTCACATAAAAAAAAAAGTTGCTTGGTTGTAGCAGATTGCATGGCATGATTTTTGCATCTGGTGTTTTTTCTTTGTGATTTCACTGTGTAAAATGGTCACTAATCATGATGGACTGCTAGCTAGTATGATACACACAAGAAATCTGTGATGTGCTGTGTGGAAAAGCTGTGTATCAATCTCCATCTAGTCATGAGTTGCATGCTGCTGATGAGACTGCAAATGAATGAACAGCACATTTTTAATGAGGGGGGATTTCAACAGAGATATACACATAATAAGGTATATATGTCCAGCTGGCAAAATTGACAGCTGGATGTTTGCAAGAACCTAAACTAACCTTGTAATTCAATATTTTCTAACTTAGTGTCTGGGGCAACTATATAGATAACAAGAAACACCTGAAGTAAATACAGTTTTTCATTGAGTTCTAAACATTTCTAGTGTGTCTGTCTTTTGTTCTATCCATCTGTCTATCCATTAGATATTAATTCCTTTCTCTTACAATCAGTGCTAGAGGTGTAAAGCAAGCAAGAGAACTACTAATCTTGTGTAGGGAATTAACAACAATCCAATGATAAATGATCAACATGATAATTCAAAGTGCAGAAGCTACAGAAATTGCTAGGCCCACGAGACTCATACCTATAATCCTAGTGACTAAGGAAGCTAAGACCTGAGGACTAAGGTTCAAAGTCAGCCCCAGCAGAAAAGTCTTTGAGATTCATCTTCAGTTAACCACCAGAAACTGAGCTGCGGATCAAGTGGTAGAGCACTACCCTTTGAGCAAAAAATATTAAGGGACAGCACCTAGGTCTTGAGTTCAAGATCCAGGAGTATGCACATTCACACAGAAAGAAACACATACACACAAATACAGCAGTTAGACCCAGACATATGCTGCAGGGGATGTGGGAAGAAGGAACCTTACTTCATTGTTGGTGGGAGTGTAAATTTGTTCAACCACTTTGGAAAGCTGTATGGAGGTTGCTCAAAAGACTCCACATAGAGCTCCCCTATGACCCAGCAATCCCACTTTGGGGCATTTATCCGAATGATCCCAAACAAGACCATACTAAAGCTATCAGCACAACTAAATTTATCACAGAATTATTTATGATAGCTTAGATATGAAACCAACCCAGATGCCCCTCAATAGATGAATGGATCAAGAAAGTGTGGTATATATACACAATGGAATTCTATGCATATATATGTGTGTATATATATATATATATATATATATATATATATATATATATATATATATATATATATATAATGGCAGAGTTGGCTCATGTCTGTAACCCTAGCTACTCAGGAGGCTGAGATCTGAGGATCACAGTTCAAAGCCAGCCTGGGCACGAAAGTCTGTGAGACTCTTATCTCCAATAAACCACCAGAAAACCAGAAGTAGTGCTGTGGCTCAAGCAGTAGAGAACTTGTCTTGAGCTGAAAAGCACAAGGACAGCACCCAAGCCCAGAGTTCGAGCCCTATAAACAACAACAAAAAGAAAGAAAGAAAGAAACTGGCAGAAGGAAGAATGCATTAAAGGATCTGAAATACAAGTTTTTCTTAACATCCATAAGCCCTCTGTACATCAACCTTACAATAAAATTACATTACAAAACTAAACATAGAGATTCCCTATGATCTTTCAATTTCAATCCTGGTGGACATTTATCCAATAGAACACAAACCAGGCCACACTAAAGTTAATAGCACAATCATGTTCATTGCAATATTATTCACCATAGCCACCTTGCAGTATTATTCACCATATGGATCCAGAAAATGTGGTATACATACATACTGGAATTCTCCTCCATCATAAAGAATGATTGGTAAGGAAATGAAAAATCTTGGAAAAAATCAAATTAAGCAAAGTAAGCCAGACTGAGAATCATGGTTTGCATGTTTTCTCCTATTGGTAGTACTTAAAGTGTGCCCACAAATCTACAAGTAAACACATTGTGTTGTAAACTAGAGGTCACAAATGAATTAACTGAAGTGTAATAGATTCTATAAAGAGGACAAATAGTATACTCCTTTAAAAAGACTAAGTTAAAGACCAACAAAATTTGTACCATGAAATGGATATTTGCAAGAGGGTAATATGGAGCTTAGGTAAGAGGAGGTATAGAAGAATAAAAGGGGGAGAGGGGAGAATATAGGCAAGATTAATTGTATCTACCACAAAATTGAGAAATATAAGAGAAAGGGGTGAGTTGGATTGTGCTGAAGATCTGTATAATATATCTTGATCAAGATATATTATAACCTAAAGTTGATAAGTAAGGTAAACGTTAGTTTGAGAAAGATGGGTGAGAATGCTGAAAGGGGTAACATTGTTCGAGATGCACTGTATTCATAAACTGTTTTGGTGAATGATAACTCTGTACATCTACTTGAAGATAATAATATTCAAAAATAAAATAATAATTAAACAGAAGAAATAAATACAAAACCCAACACAGCAAAAAATTAAGGTAATAATATATTTATTGTCAAACTTATGACCCCCTCCTTCATTTTTCTCCTACTTTGTCTTCTACCCCCCCCCCCAAGTTGTATAGATCATTTACAACGTATTTTCTTGTGAATATTGCTGCTGCATTGGTTCCTCCTTTGTCCTTTGTCTAACCATTCTGTTGCTCCACTTCCCTTCCCTAATTCAGATAAGTGTATATATAATGCCAGGGTACCAAAATCAAATACAGTGACAACAGAGGATATAACACAGGGGGAAGGACATACAAAGGAAACAAGAAATCACCTAGTCCATGAAAAACAACAACAAAGTAAAAGCTCTTGTGTCCATGTCCTGGAGTTCATTTTCCTTAGCATCATCTTATATGGTCATATATATATATAGATATTGAGCTATTCTGTCTTATTTATGTAGCTGTAACCACTCTGTACATCACCTTGACAATAAAAATTCAAACTATTTAGATACTAATGGTTTCAGATAAAATGAAGGAAGACATCAATGTCCAATGTTGACTAAAGCTTCTTACAGGTTTATTCTGCCATCATGGATCATAGATCAAATATTATTTATAAGAAATGAGGGGCTCAATGAAAGTTAATTTGTATTATATAAATGATGGGATATTGACACATGATTAAATATATGTATTTAAGTGAATAATAAAGGACTCTTTCATTGTCTTACAAAAAGAAAAAAATAAAATATTTTGTGTACAAGAGTAACCCCCATGGTATAATCCGTTTTCCCTGTATTTGATGTTGGTATAATTTGTGGAGGGAAGGGAAAAAACAAATTGTTTAAATAGGGATACAGGTGGACCCATTGCAACAATGAGATGTACAAGACGTTAAGTCGAAAAACGAACTTTACAACTTTGGCCGAGGTGCGGGGCGGGGAAGGAAGGCAGGGAGGCGGGGGATGTGGAGATGAGAAGGGATGGGAAGGGGAGAAAAGTAGGAGGCAAACAATGCTTGATAAGAACTGAGTACAATGAGTACATTGCCTTGCCCATGTAATTGTAACCCTTCTGTACGGTATTTTCACAATAAAAAAAAAGAGTAACCCCTTTTAAAAAGCACCTTGCCAATACTCATTAATATTCCATCAGTGAAGTTAGTTATTTAACTACCAGTTTAACTTTACAAAGCCAACATAATAGTTTAAAAATACTACTATGTATGGGAAGGTTCAGCATATCATGGAACAAACCATCTCATTTAGAATTTTAGACCTTTTCAGTTCAAGTTCCAATTGCTCTACCAAACTGAGCAAAACCAGTTGATCTTTCTCCTGCAAAGATAACAAAATACATTTTTAATATCTGCTTGTTTATTGTTATCATTATTTTATATTTTTACACTTTAAAATTATGCTTTATCATGGCACTAATAACATATTTTTGTATAGGTTTCAATGGTTTAAGGTATATCTGAAACAATTTAAAGGAAGAAAATTCATTGTGTTCCAGGAATTTAGAGTCAATGGCTTTTTGGCTCAGTTATTTGAGGTCCATGGTGAAAGTTTAACTTTGGAGAAATGCTGATCACCTTATGATAGGAAGCAGAGAGTGAAAGTAAGAGTAATAAAAGTGAGAGACTGGGGTGAGAGAGGAGAGAAAAAAATGAGAGAAGGAGAAGGGAGGGGAGAAAGAGAGTGAGAGAGAGGGAGAGAGAGAGAGAGAGCTTTCCTAGGGCACAAGTAGAGTTTCCTAGACCAAGTAAGCATCACCTTCTTATTTCTACTATGTCCCCCATGTGATGTCATGTTATAAATTCATCAAGATATTAATCCATTAATAATTAATTGATAAAGTCAGAGCTCTCAGAATCCAAATCTCATTTATTGGATCACTCCAGCCTTCATTACCCTTTAACATATAGTCAGAATGGATGTTACTCTTGCATTTAAACATGTTGGATGGTAATTATTGGCTTCTATGATTTGCTAAGTTCTTGTGTATCTATCATGGGATTTTCTTATAACTATCATTTTTTGCAAAATTATAATTCTATCACAATTCCATCACTGATATTAAACTGTTTACTAATTAAACACAAATGGAAAGGGGAAGAAATAAAAGAATAGTGGAAAGAAGAGAGGGAACAAGGGGAGAAGGAAGGAGAAAAAACAGAAAAGGGAAAATATTATACAAAGACTAAGAGGTTTTGGGGTTTTTCCCTCCCAAATTTCCAAGGAAATTTAACTTCTCTTTAAGGATTGATGATTATAAACATATGAAAGAAATTATGTATGATGAAATGAGCTTTTGAATAATGTTGATTTATTGGTAGAGGATGGGGGAAAAGATATGGGATCAGTTAGATCAGTGAGTTTTATTGTACGTTACCTAGCATAGTCATTTCACAGATAGTTAATAAATGTTACTTGGTAAAAAGGAGAGAGAGACAAGAAATTACAAGTGTTAAGGGCAGCCTTTACAAATAATGGCCACATAGGAAATCTAAGATATGAATCAATTTTTATATGGGAGACAAGAAAACAAAAGACTATCGTTCAGAACTGCCAAAGAATGAAGTGATTGCAAAAAAAAAATCAGTGAATCAGGCAACATTAGTATTTACCACTGCATATTATCATGGCATATTTATAAGAGTACAAATTAAAATAACCTAAGCATTACGTATTTCGATGTGCCTTCCATATATTGAGATATAATAAAATGGAAAAGCATGATGGCAATCTGATTATGGAAGGATATTCATTATAAACTGCATTACTAAATCTAAGAAATATATTGTAGCACTATGCATATATAAAATATTTCATGAATATATTAATAAAATTGGGATGATGGAGAAAGATATTAACAGTAGTATTTCAGGATGGATCAGTATCTTACTAATGATTCCATTTTAAACTAATTTCAACTTATATGATTTAAAGATTTTTTTCAAAATATTTTGCATCATATACAAAACATAAATTGTATTACTTTTTATGACTCTTACTTCCTCAAATGTTTTGCTGAGAAAAGTCTAGAACAGCTATGCTCCTTTATTGAAGCAGAAAACAGGATGGTCTTCCATAGGCTGTCTTAGCAGGAGAGAGAAATTTTAAAGTTTTCAACAAATTCTACCTTCAAGTAAGCTACTCAGCTCCTCTGGAAGGGTTCACTTAGGCATGCAATTAACCATCTCAGGTCTAATTGCCCATTTGCATGCACAATTTAAAAAGGCACAGTTGAAATTTAGTCCCAAGCTTTCCAACACTAATTTTCTCCCTTGAAACTGACATTTTAAAGAACATCAGGTGGCTAAAACTCCAGATTTGTTATTTATTTCAGCAGGAAGGGAACTTTTCGACTTTCCATGTGGAAGATTTAGTTTAATTTTTAAAGATAAAAAGGAAAGGAGAAGTCCACAGTAGAACAAAACTCTCTTTTCAACAATCAAGAATAGAGTAGGTTTTTTTCTTTCTTTTTACTTCCTTTCTTTTTTTTTTTGTCTTGGAAGCAGTTATAATGTGATCTGTTATCCAATTAACAAGGCTGTCTCTACTTCTGCCAGGAGAAAAGAATAGTTTATTGCCTTGTGGTTTATGTCTCAATTTTAAATACCTCTCTCCTTTGCAAAATTGAGGACAGTAATAAATACTTCTTAGTAGTTCTGAAAATAAGAGCTGCTCATACATGTAAACAAATGTATGTAATGCTTCTTCAATATATGAATATATATATATATATATATATATATATATATATATATATATATATAGTGCCCGAACCTTCAGAAGCAATAATGCATTGAATTAACTTGTACTTGTTCATTCATGATGAAATAGACAAGCAAGTATGAACTCAAGCCCTCTTTCAAGTCAGTTTTGCAGGGCTTAATTGTAGAAATGGGAAGCATCACATGTATGAATTCAATAGGGAGGCTCTTTGTGCTGTTTAAAAATATGATTATCAAAAGCTATGCCAATGGGAAAGAAAGATACGTCTCTAGCAAGTGGCAGGTTTTGTGGAAAATCAGTTTTGGTCTTATCAGGACACATTAAAACAACCAATCAAGCAAAATAACAATTAGGTTTTTTTCTTGGGAAGATATTACAGATATCAAAAGAGGTTGATTTCCACCTGGACAAAGGAGGTAGGAGAGATGTCTTGTTGGTAATTTTGTCTGTGAAGCCAAAAACATGGCTGCTGCATGATGGCTGACCTTTGCTCCTGAAACAAGGTTTTGAGTTATTTTAGAGCAGCTGTAGGTGCACAGAATGGCAATAGATGATGTCTGGCCATGTCTCAGAGGGTCAGTGGGAGAAAAAGACAGACCAGAGCAGAGAGAAATTGGGAGCCAGCCACATACCATTCTCTCTCAATATTACAGGCTTCTTGTACCATGAGCTCCTTGACTGGGAGAAGAGACCTTAATTTAAACCAAAAAGAATTTTTATGATTACATGAGATTAAGCTTGCTTAAATGTGTAACAGATATTTATTAATTCTGACAACACTTGATACATATCATAAACAAGCACATTATCATAAGGAATCAATCAATAAAAAAGAAGACAGGAAGGTAGGGAAGGAAGAAGGGAAGAAGGTGGAAGGAAATAATGAAGAAAAGAAAGAAAGAAGGGAGGAAGGGGGAGGAAGGAGAGAAAGAAGAGAGGAAATATAATACATTTACATGAGTTTGTATTCCCACATAGACAACAACAGGGGAAATCAGAAAGGAAGGACATAGCAACTGTCTTCTTTTCTCATGCTTTTCTATCTGGCTTCATCTTTTCCCCACTCAGATGCATTTCCCTGGTTATTAGATCTAACAATACTTTGTATATCTACAAACTTGATTTATATGTACTCTTTATACTCTAACTTAGTGAAGTTAACTTATTTCAAAATTAGAATCCTGCTCTCTCCTCCACCACCAATATGTAATAGTGCATTTATATCACTGAATGTGTGACTTACAAAATTAAACCTCTATGCAACCCTTTTCCTATGTAGTATTATTATGGGATTTGCTAGAGCAAATCCCTTCCATTAAAGTGAATGAGTATCTTCCTATTTGAGTCATTCATTTGATGTCATTTGTGAAGGTAGATAATTCATTGATTACTTACTAGGTGAAGGATAGTGAATGTAACAACTGAAAAAAGGGTTTGAAGAAACTAAAAACCATCAAGAAATATTGATGTATTGCTACAGGCCTAGAGGCAAATATGTATCATTAAAATATCCCCATGAGGTTGTTTGTGGATATAACCAACATAATGACTGTACAAGGTACACTTCACTAACATCACTAAAAAGTGGGTATATGCTTTTGGTCTCACAAAGACTGAAAATACATGACCAACCTTGGGAAACAGAAGTTCATTCTTGTACAGCCAGACAGGAATGAACAGGCCATGTTGCCCTCAGATTATTTTCACTCTCACACCATCCAAAGGGTCCAATTTGGATGTATGAGGCAGTAGTTCTTATAAGCACACATGACCTACCCTATTCCTTGCTTTTAATCTTTCTTCATTTGCCTACTATAAATCCCAGTGCTTACTGTTTTTCCTCTGCTTGATTTCTGAATACTGCATGATTGCTGTGCATGGCCCTACTTACATTCCACCTTTTTCCTTCATGAACTCATCTGGTGACACAGGCAATGGATGCACACATACTTATGTCTCTAGTTCTGAACTCAATCAAATTCCAGAACTATTACTTCTTGATATCTTCATTTGGTGGGTATTGAGTTGCCATTTCAAATAAATATTACTTTTGCATCTCTGATCCCTGGTGCACACACACCAAATTCTGTGTTTTCTATATTTTCATTTCATTAGTTGCATGCATTTAGTTGCTTAACCAAAATATCTGATGTCTTCTTTAATTGCTCCTCTCTTCTTAATCTAATTGAACATTAGCCTCTGCCTGGTACAAAATATATTGCAAATCCATCCAATTCTTATTTTCCCATTCCTCCATCTACTCAACCCAACACCATCATCATCTTTCAGGCTACTGTCTAGCAACTCCAGGAATCCATTTCTGTCCACCAACAACCTAGCAAGTAGTGCTTTTAAAAAGTGAAATAAATCATATAGTCTCCTCACCATTGACTTATGACATTGTACAGATACAATTTTTATTTTTAACAGAGACATACTCTTGAAAAGCACATTCCTTCATGATTTGAGTCTTTATTGTCCTTATTTCATGGCCAATCATGCTGCTCCTGGCTCATCATGAGTTGGATTCATGAATTTATTTCCAATATTGCTTTATCTACTACTAACTTTCTTTCCACTTCAGTCTTAGAGAAGGTCTTCCAGGTATGCAGATCAACTGAAATATGTTGTCACTACCATTCAGGGGATGACCCTATCATAACACAAACACATTAATGAATTCACTTGATGTTTTCTATATTCATCAGTCAGTATGGAACCCTTACTGGTGAGCTTGGCACTCAGTACACATGCAGAAGGACTTGGGAAATAATGTTGCACACATTGTGGTCCCAGCACACTGGTCATGACTATAGCTTGTCTAGCAAAACTGATTTCCCAACCTCTCCCAGTGCTTACTATGCAGCACAGGCATTTTTTTTTACAGAGATGTGATATTTACCAATTCTTCAACAATCCTATTTGACAAATACCACTTTACAAGAAGAAACTATGGTACAAAACCTTCTGTAGATTTCCCAAGGTTACAAGCCTGGTGCTCAGGGTTACAAAGCCTAATCTTTGAACCAGGCCATTAAGCTGCAGCATCTGTACTCCTAATGACCATGCTCAGTGGGAGCAGGACACGACATCTTTAGCCAGACTTCTCAGAGAGGTTCTCTAGTTGTACTATTTGAGGTGACAGAGAGTTATCAGTCTTGGTTTCAAACAGGTTGTCAGGAAGAAAATAAAACCACAGAGGCTAAGAAACACATTGCATATGAAAGACATAGCCAAAAAATCCCACAAAAATATAATATGAAGAAAGAAGAAGCTACCTGCAGATGACCAATGCCTACAAATCCTAGCTCTTCAGGAGATTGAGACAGAAAAATCCAATGAGATTGCATCTCCAAGTAACAAACAGAAAGTGTGTCGGAAGCATGCCTCAAGTGGTACAGCACCAGCTAAACCATTAAATTGAGGATTTCACAGGAAGAAAGAAGGAAGGAAGGAAGGAAGGAAGGAAGGAAGGAAGGAAGGAAGGAAGGAAGGAAGGAAGGAAGGGAGGAAGGAAGGGAGGAAGGAAGGTAGGAAGGAAGGAAGGAAAGGAAAGGAAAAGAAAGGGAAAAAGTGATAAGGGAAAAAAATCAGAAAACCATGTGGTTTACAAATTGAAGAAGTAGTGAGGAAAAATAACATCACCCTTGCTTAAGATTCCATAACAAAAACCCAAACTACCTGTTTGCCTTGGATTCAGAATTAACTGTATAGTTTTCTATGAAGCTCCATTTCGCGATGCAGAAAAACTTTTGAGCTTCTATAATATTTCTGAGTTTTACTCTTTTTAATACTATTGACTTTTTTATTATCAGCGCCTATTTTTACTAAAATCCCAGTATTTGAGGTGAGCTGGATATGTCTTCTTGAAACAAAATTGCCCATTGTAGCAAGGAGTTTCTATGTTCACGCATACCCAATTCAAAGACCACCTTCTATTCTCAATGAGACTTTTCGTGGCTCTGCCAGGTTCCACCTTACCACGTCTGACAGCAAGGCTTCTGCTGAAGTTCCTCTGGCACATACAAGTAAGATACCTGGGTGCCTTAAGTGGTTTAAGACAAGGAGCCAGGACCATTGCAAGTGAGGAGCCACTTTACAGCCTTGTATATTATTATCTTTCAAGTGTATAGGACTTCAAAAGTTTTAGTAAGATTATGATAATTATTTAACATTAACAATGTTTATTCTATGGTTTGGGGGATAATATCACCATGCATATCATTTTAAAATATAACATTAAAGTCTAAACCATATATATATATATGTGCAATTTTAAAGTAGTCACCACAGAATAAAAATTGTTTTACTATCTAAAATACTTTGCTAAATAACAGAATGTTGATGTGATGTCTTCCCTCAGACCACTCTCAACCATATTTATAAATTTGAACTTCAGAGTCATCTACAAATGACATTAGTTTTTTTTTTTTTCTAAGCCTGGGTTAGAGACCCATGTCACTCAAATATCTTGTCATTGAATCACAATAAAAAAAATACATTTTACAATTCAATCTAGTGTGTACAACCTTACACCTAAAGCCAAAACGGTATGTGATAATGCAATAGTCTAGTGCCTTATTACATACAATACACTGTATTCTATCTTCTTAAATTTTATTTTGTACAACATACTGCCCAGGAAACTCTTAATGGACTGTATAACTGCCTGAAGCATTGTCTGTGATCATTTCATACAGGGGAGACTCATAAATAAGAAGGGTACAGGTGTGAGTTCAACAACATGGAAATCAGACTTTAAAAACATATAGTGATGCTCAAGATGAAGTCGAAAGTATACTTGGATAATGTTTAGTATTTTTGGCATCATTCTTTGCCCTAACTAATCTTCCAAACTTGATATCATTGTTTTACTGTAACAAGCATCTGAATTACATTTTGTTGGTTAATGGGAGATAAGCATCTCATGGACTTTTCTGGCTTTGCATAGTGATCTTCAGATTTTAACTTCCTTGTTTGTTCACATTGTAGGCATGAGCCACATGTGCCAGAGTAGAACATCTTACTCTTAACTGTTACACACTACTGCTCTCAGCATCTCGTACCTTCTCTGCTTCAAACATTCATGGGATCCAACTTTTCAGATCACCCTGTGAATGAAGCCAGGCAGTAATTGTCTTCAGCATTATATTTGTATTTCCCTGAATTTGTGCAATGAATTTAAGTACCTTCTCATGCCATATGTCTTTCAGTTTTCTTCTTTTCATAATGGCTTGTTCATATATGCAGCCATATATGTGACTTATCTTAAGAAAATAAGTTGACATATATACAATTTGCCTTAAAATCATATGCCCACATTATACATGTCATTATACTTTAATTTTATGTGTGGATGAGGAGCCATATTAAAATTGTTTTTTAGTTAAATGTTCTCATTAATAGATACATAGTTCTCCAGGCACTGTTGGCTCACACCTGAAATCCTAGCTACTCAGGAGGCTGATATTTGAGGATAGCTGTACAAAGCCAGCCAGGGCAGAAAAGTCCATGAGACTTTTATCTCCAATTATTCACTAGAAAACTGTAAGCGGAGCTGTGGATCAAAATGAACTTTACAACTTTGGTGGGGTGGGGGGTTGGGGGAGGATGGGGTGGTGGTGGTAAGGGGTGGGGAGGTGGGGGTGGGAAGGGGAAGGGATGGTATGGGGAAACAAAGGAGGAGGATAAGAAATGTACTCACTATCTTACCCATGTAATTGTAACGCCTCTGTACAGTATTTTCACAATACTTTTTTAAAAATGGTAGAGTACTAGCCTTGAGCCAAAGAACTCAGGGACAGCGCCCCAGATTTGACAAAAAAATAAAAGAAAAAGAAAAAGAAAGAAAGTAAAGAAATACACAGGTAGTTAAATGTATTTCTCCTTTGTTATATTCATGTTCTGTATAATAAAACAGGATTTTCTGCTTTGAAATTATATTAGCATCCTAGAATTACAAAGAAATGTTTACATTGCCACATTTTTCATAATGTAATTGTCTTGATATGTATCAGTGTGCAACTGGGCCAATTTCAATAATTTATATTTTGTTAGAAAATGACCCATTTTATTTAGGTCAAATTTACTTGCATATTTATACAAACAAAATTACTTTGTTTAATTGAACTTGAATCTATAGTCATAGTTGATACTTTGCATTCCTAATCATGTGTGCGTTCTTTATTTTTAAAACTTTGTTAGTCTTCGCAGGTGACATTTTTTAAAATCATTTTTAACAGTAACATGTTTTACCACTTTAATTCCTACTTGTAATTTTAGTTTTCTTATTTGTTAATTTCTTGTAATATTAACTCCTTTTCTTCTAAATCCCTGTTTTATTCTTTAGTTTTCAAATTTTACTATACTTATTTATAATAATTTGAGGCATATCAAATTAGATTTTATATTGAGTATAATTATGCCATATACATAAATAGATATAGATATTTATAGATATAAACATTATAGAAATATATATATATGATATAGCAATAGAAGTTATAGGTAGATGTAGGTTTAGATATGTATTGATAGATGACATAAATAAAAATATATAGCTATAGATACAGATACTGAGAGCTAAATTTATAGAGTGGTATTGGGTTTGAACTCAAGGCCTTGCCCTTGCTAAACATGCACACTACCACTAGAGCCACACCCAGTCCTTTTGTTGCCTTAGATATTTTCAAGCTAGTATCTCACTTCATAACTGTACTGACCTTGAAGGTGACACCAATCAATTTATGTTTCCCTCATTGCTACAATGACAGGCACATGCTCCCAAATACAGGCATAGTGTTCTCTTTGAGCCCAGTTGAAAAACATGCACTCCCGTCCCCAACTATTAGTAAGATGAACGTTTTTTGTTTGTTTGTTTGCTTGTTTGAGTCCGGTTATGGGGCCTGAAGGCCTGGGCGCTGTCCTTCAGCTCTTCAGCTCAAGGCTAGCGCTCTACCACTTGAGCCACAGAGCCACTTCCGGCTTTTTTCTTTTTGCTTAGGTGGTGCTGAGGAATCGAACCCAGGACCTCATGCATGCAAGGCAAGCACTCTACCACTGAGCCACCTTCCCAGCCCAGAGAATGTTTTTTTTGTTCTTGTTTTTGTTTTTGCCTAAGCTGGCCTTCCAGGTAGCGATGTTAATATTCTTGAATCATGGTGCCCTGATGTATCTCATCATTTTATTAACCACATTCTCATTGAATTTGTACATTGTTCATAATTTAATTCTGACTTCCTCTTTTCTGTTTAATACAACAGTGATCATTTGAGTCTCATTAGAAAACTACATATTTATAGGCTTAGCCACAAAAGTAATTAGGGCAATCTGAGTACATTTTTCTCTTGTGCTACGTAAGGAAACCCCATTGAGTTGGATGGATGATAGCTCTTACAGAACCACAAAGTAAAAAGATAGCACACCAGTGTTTCCTCAGAGCTGGGTCCACTGATCAATGAACAATGTATCCCCCTCAGCCTTTTGAAGAAGTGTTTGCCTGGAAGCTGTAGGTATCTTTCACAAAGAGATCACTCTGCCTGGTCACAATAGGAACACTTTCCCTTTTGAAACTCAGACGACAAGTGTGTGCTGACCACAGTCTACCTCCAGTGTACTAAGTATTTCAGGAACAGCTTTGATGTACCTAGCATCAATTCCTAGTGTAGAAATTTCCAAGTCCTTGCTATGTGCTAAGCATTGTGCAGTGTGGAGGAGTGTTTACCTCATCTGTTTGTCCTTTTGGACACCTGACCAACCAAAAGTGATGTCTAGAAACACCTCACAATGTGTCTTAGATGTTGGAAAACACCAAAAAAGTGGTGAGAGGAGAAAATGGAAGTTTAGACTTTAGCACACATGAAACTTACCAGGACATACAAAAGTCACTTGAGTCATAGATTAAAGATATGTCAAGTTCAACATTCATAGATTAGGAGAAGTCTGGGGCCAAATAAATGTGGAAGGATATAAGATTAAAATTCTTTGCTGCATTTAATCATTTATTTATTTAAAACTTTGCCTTGAGAATTCTAGATTACCAAGTATCTTCTACAGAGTATCTTCTCAGACAGATGGGTTAAGGTGGGAAGAACTCTTCTAAAAGGAATATGCAGTTTAGGTCAGACAGTACATGGTAATTCCTTCTAGGTACAAAAGACTGTCATCATAACTACTTAATAGTGACTGATACTAATAACACAAGGGCTGGATTACCACTTTGTCACAGTTCAGGGGTATGGCTTCTTGATCTTGATGTTATGGTTGTCGTCTGTTTTGTTTTGTTTGTTCATTTGTTTTGAGGGACTTACCCTCATATCTCAACCTTCTCTGGAGCTAGGATTACAGGAGTGAGTCACCAATGTCCAGCACTTGCTCTCTTATTTCCCATGGAGTTCCGTTTTCTCATCAATTAAGTGAATGTAATCTAAATGATTGCTAAGATCTCTAATACTAATTACAAGAATTTATAAATCATTTAGGAGAAACTAATTCTTGCTAGATCAAGAAAAAGAATTGCATTTGAACTTAATCATGAATGATTTAATTTGAGAGCTATCAAACCAACAAGGGGAAAAATCAGATGTTAGGTAAAATGTTTATCATCAGAGAAAAATCACATTATTTGTTTATGCCCAAAATATTTTTGAATCCCAGAATATATAGAGCGTTTCAGGAAATAGCAGAAAAATGTTAGCAGATCTTAGCAAACATGTTTGAGAGGCTAGATTTTAAGCTATCTATGAGAGCTATACCATTTCCATTTTTTAAAAAATCTGTGCCTTTAATATTATTTGAAGATTGTCTGTTCACCACCATGCATTCCTTTTCATTTAATAGCAAGCTCACACTTATACAATTTATGCATTTCAACACCTTTTCCCATATCCTATAAAATTGATATGTCTTGTTTAAGAGTTCCTATTTATGTTGAAATCATACCATTATCAATCTTTATATTGCACACATTTTGGCAAATATATCTTGATTGCCTGCCTGCCTAACACTGAAGTATTCTCATGGAAATGAAAAAGAATCAATCAAACATTTTGGTGTCAAGTAAACAGTTGGTTGAATTGTTGAGCATTCATCCAGATGTTAATAGCAATCAACAAAACCTGTGATGCGGTGTGTGTGTGTGTGTGTGTGTGTGTGTGTGTGTGTGTGTGTGTGTGTATCCTTAGAAATTCAAATATATTTGGAAGATATAAAAATCTTAAAATTCTCTGGTTTTATGTGTGGATTAAATTAAAATCATTACTCATAGTGCCACCTTGTGTCTGAAACTTAAAATCAAGAGAATATGTTTATCTGTAACAATTTTTAAGCTAAGAAATATGTAGATGAATCTTCTGCAAACATTTTTTTGTTATAAATAGAAGAGTTGAAGGCCTATGTAAAGCCACTCAGTCTAGCTACTGGCGCAACTAAGACTACAATCTAAGATTTATGTTTTTATTTTGGACCTCTTTTAATACAACTTTTTTAGAGAACTCACTTTTGCTGATAAGAACAGAGTGTTCAACTTCTGTTTGTTTGTTTTTAGCAAGGTGTAGATAAGATATCAAAGCAACTATAACTGATTATCATAGTTTGATTACAGTTTTGTTAGCCCAGCATAACAAAATACCAGAAGTTAACAGGTATACAGATAGCAATCCTGTATGCTCCAATTACAAATAAGTGTTTAGCAACAATTTAAGAGATTGTTTTTATTTGTTTTTAAAACATATTTTTTAAACTGTCAAGATATCTTCTTCCAACTTACCTAAATTTATAATGTATTACAAGAATGTTTCCACAGTTTTTTTTGTTTTTGTTTTTGGGGGGCAAGAGTTTTCCTTTTTTTTTTCCAGTGCTGAAGATGGTATGCACCTCAATTGTGAGGCTACATGCTTATTCCTAAAAGTAATTTTTAATAGAGGGCTTAATGTCAATGGCATACCAATAGTGAATATTGGACAATGCATGCAAGCCTTATCAACTTTCATGCAAATATTGGAAACTATTATATCCTGTACTTCAATAACATTTTAAAAATTAAATCTTCTTTCATTAGACTTCAGTAAGAATTTTCAGTTCACAGAGAGGTTTTGACTTCTCACATAATATACACAAAATTAGCATGTACGGTTCTTTAAGAATATACAATGTATCTAGCAAATTATCAAATGAAGGATGGTTTACTAAGTCCTGTCTTTTGGTGGTAAGTAATGCTAAGCATCTGTAAAGACAGGAATAAAAGAGAAGCAAAGAAATCAGTATTTCTAGACACATGTGCTATCACAAATGTTCTGGCCCACAGTTCTCACCGAAAATGCTAGAAAATGCTCCCTAAATCCAATATCCCTTCCTATAATACCAGTCCTTTGTCTTACATGGAGCTCAAATTCTAAAATAATTATATATATATATATATGTGTATATATATATACATATATATATTAGTTTCCATCTATTTCTATATTTGGGAACTAGTAAGTATTCCTCATTTTTTTAACTTTTTTATTTTAGGTATATTGCAAGAGGAGGCACAATTCAAAGCTGAAACAAATATACTGATTCTAAGAATTGTGATATAAATATTTTAAATGCACACATTTAGTTGTCTATTAGAAATTATCATACAGAAGCAAAACCCTTATGGTGGTAACTAAAAATTATTTTACCTATGTGATTTTTTATTATAAAACTGTGGTAGTATCTCCCAAATAAAAGTTTTGGCCAAAAAGAAAGAAGCCAGGTGTGGTAACATATTCCTGCAATCCTATCACTCTAGAACTAGGGCCAGAACAGCAGAGGATTAGGAATTTAAAACCAAGCTGGCCTACATAGTAAGAACCTGTTTAAAAATAGGTAAATACAAAGTAAATGAGAGACAGAAAATCTCCAAAACCATGGGTAAATGCTAAGACTCCAATAAAGCAATAAGTAACAAAAGTAAAAATCACATCAAAATTCAGGTGATTTGATATATGATTCAAAACTGATAAAAAAATTGCAACAGATTGTTTCTCTTCATCTGCCTGACTTACTAATGAGAACCAATCTCCAACATGAGGACGAAGAGGTTGCTGTAAATAGCACATAACTTAACTTACTAGCTTCCTAAGTTGAAATTTTTAAATTGAGTTAACAGATGAAAAATTACTCGTTTCTGAAAGACTTGGCTTTCTGAATGTTGCAAAAATTTTCACATCAAGACAGTTCAATCCAGGCACAGTTAGCTCATGCCTGTAATCCTAGCTACTTAGGAGTCTGAGATCTGAAGATTGCAGTTCAAATCTAGCTCAGAAAGGAAAGTCCATGAGACTCTTATCTCCAATAAACCACCAGAAAACTGGAAGTGGCACTGTAGCTCAAGTGGTAGAGCTTAGCCTTGAGCTGAAGAGCTGAGGGACAGCATTCAGGCCCAAAGTTCAAGCCCCAGAACCCACCAAAAAAAAAACAACTGTTCAAACTAACTAATACAATAATGCAACAATGATACTCAGACACTATCTTGGAAATGAACTTTACAACTTGGTGGAGAGAGGAGTGGGGAGTGGTAAGTGGGAGAAATTGAGAGAGGGGTAACAGTGTTTAGAAAGAAATGTACTCATTATAAATATGTTAGAAATAATAGCAAGAAAGAAAAAGATATTTGTGTCCCTATCTTGGGGTTCATTTCTCTTAACATTATCTTATATAGTCATATGTACATAGCTCTTGGCCTATTTCGCTTGTGCTACATATGTACTGGTTATTGCAAATAAGGGAAACCATGGGACCTATGTTTCTTTGGGCTTGGCTTACTTCACTTAATATAATTTTTTCCAAGCCTTTCCATTTCCTAACAAATGGGGCAATGTCATTCTTTCTGGTGGAGGTATACAATTCCATTGTGTATATATATACCACATTTTCTTACCCATTCATCTACTGAGGGGCATCTAGGTTGGTTCCATATCTTAGCGATGGTAAATAATGCTGTAATAAACATAGCTGTGATGGTAGCTTTAGGTCTTGTTTATGATAATTTGGTTAAATGCCCAAAGTGTGATTGCTAGGTCAAAAGGGGAGCTCTATGTGGAGTCTTTTGAGGAACCTCCATACTGCTTTCCAAAGTGGTTGAACAAGTTTACACTCCTATCAACAATGCAGTAGGATTCCGTTCTGTCCACATCTCCTCCAGCATCTGTTGTTATTAGAGTTCTTGATTATAGCCATTCTAACTGGGGGGAGGTGGAATCCCAATGCTGTTTTGATTTGCATTTCTTTAATGGCTAGAGAGGTTGAGCATTTTATATCCTCTGATTTCAGTGTATTTTATGTCAGTGCCCTACATCTTGTATATACACTTCTCTAATTTGGGGAGGGGATGTTAAAGAAACAAATGCTTAAATAAGGATACAGGTTGACCTGTTGTAACAATGAGATGTAGACAACTCTACGTTGAAAACGAACTTTACAATGCAGGAGGCAACAATGCTCAACAGGAAATGTACGCATTACCATGCTCGTGTAACTGTGACCCCTCTGTACAGCATTTTTACAATAAAATGTACAGAAAAGAAAAGAAATATACTTATTACCTTATTTACATAACTGTAACCCCTCTGTATATTGCCTTTACAATAAAGTTTTTTTAAGACATGATCACAGAATACTGTATTTCTGAAGAAAACTTAGCTTACTGTTTCAGATGAAACACAAATATAGTCTATAAATGTGACACCTTCTGAGGCCAGAAATAAAATAAAGGTTTTATCAAGAAGCAAAGAGATTAGTTTAATGCTATCTCAGTACTACTAACTAACTCCTGGCATTTATGAAATATTAAGAGAAGGATTTATCTACTGACCTGAATGGGAAATGATAGCTCTGGACTGAGCCAAACTAAAATATTTATCCTAGCTCAGGGACTTGATAAATTAACAAGCTTTGGAATCAGTATACAAATCAATTTTCAAAAATATGCAAAGATTTGGGAGGGCAAGGGTAAGCACAGAAATGATGGGATGAAGTATGAACAATTCAGCAGTGATACTCTCTGGACACTGTTGGAAATGAACTATACAACATGGAGGGGAAGGGAGTGGGAGGGAAAAAAAACTAGGAGAAAAAACAACTGGGTGTTGTACTCAATACCTGACTTATGTAATTGTAACCTCTCACTTTTACAATAAAAACAAAAAGAAAAAAAATAAATAGCTAAAATTATAATTGGATAAAGGAAAAAAGTGCTTGAATTTCCCAATATCATATGTATTTAGTGATGGGAACAGGAAAAAAACAATTGCATTGGAATTGTCTAGACACATCTGCTCAAAGGACTCTATGCACACACTCAAAAACACATGTTTAAACATACACACAGTACTGTAGTTGCATCTACAAAACAAGAAATAGTCTATTAAAGTATATTTGCCCACATTGGAACAAACTAACATTTTTGTATCATGTCTGAATGTTAGTGTCAGGCCTAGGTAATTAATTTTTTGTTAATTAAAGTAGATTTGAAAACTATCTGGAATATCATCATTACTAAAATAATACAAATAATTCTGGAAGGATTGAAAACAGATTTTTTAAAAATAGTATCTTTATGAAGTTATAGAGCATTGTTCTTTTCTCATTTAGTTTATTCTACTTTGTTATTCCTAAAATTATGTATGTATTTATTTCATGTGTTATTATTTTAAACTCTAATAAAATAAAATAGAGAATATAAAAATTTTAGGATGGAATTCTTTGAAAAATAATGGAAAATTTCCCTCAAGAGTCACAGGTAAGAACTCTGGGCCTTAAATTGCTCAAAATGTTGGCCAATTACCAAACAGGTGAATTCTTACACATTAATGTACTTCCATGTCATGAAAATTTAAGAGTATCTATATTCAAGACCAGTAAAGAACCACGTAACATGCCTCAACCTGACAGAGGTAGGGAATAAACAAAGGGAGAAAGGAAAGAAAACAAAAAGGAAGAAAACAAACAGAGAAAACTTAAACTAGAAAAAGAAAGAAATGCATAATTAGCAGTATAAAATAAATTTTCAATGCATTTATTCTAGTTGTATCCTGTATGTCACCCTTCCCCCATATAATTTTATTCACACTGCAACACTTTTCAAAGTAGACATAAATTGCTTGATTTAAATAAAGAATAACATTGTGTCATTGTGTCATTGTGTGTGTGTGTGTGTGTGTGTGTGTGTGTGTGTGTGTGTGTGTGTGTGTGTGTGTGTGTGTGTGTGTGTGTGTGTGTGCATGCGTGCCCACGGGCTGATCCTGAAGCTTGAATTTAGGGCCTAGGTACTACTTTCCCAGATCTTTTGTGATCAAGGCTAGGGCCCTATTACTTAAGTCACAGCTCCACTTCCAGCTGTATGTTGGTTCATTGAAAAGAAGAGTTTCAAAGGCTTTTCTGCCTGGCCTGGCTTCAATTGCAATCCTCAATTCTTAGCCTCCAGAGAAGATAGAATTACAGGAGTCAGCTACCAGCTTCCAGCAAGAATAAGTTTTTGTTTGTTTGTTTGGTTGGTTGTTTTAACAATTAGAGAAAATCTAGTGAAAAGTCTACCCCATAGTTGGTTACATTCTACATGCTGGGAAATCTCAGGAGTTCAGCCATGGTTTAATCTGAAATGACATCAGTGGAATTTTAGAGCAGAGATGTGGGGAAAACAGAGAACTCACATGAAATGCTAAAAATGCCAAATGTGCAATGCGTGTCAGAATTTGGAGGCAAGCATTCCTTTACCACTTTAGAAGGGAAATACAGGTAATTATGACTGTATTGCATTATGTACAACATAGTTTGCTTCAGAAATTGATTGTGTAAATGCTTGAAGAATTTAAATGAACCATTAATCCTAGCTAACCAGGAGGCTGGGATCTGAGGATCTTGGGTTGAAGCCAGCCCCATCAGGAAAGTCTGTGAGACTCTTACCTCCAACTAACCACCAGAAAGCCAGAAAAGGAGCTGTGGCTTCAACAGTTAGAGTCCTAGCTGTGAGTACTAAAGCTCAGGCACCCACACACAGTCCCTCAGTTCAAGCCCAGGAAAAGCAAAAACAACCTAAAAGTGAATAAGCTCAATTATTAATCAAATGTCATGCACAGTTATTGGTAGTGAAAATATTATTCATTATATTACATTATAAAACTAATTTATTTATTGTGAACCATAAAGTATTTTGAGTGATTTAAACAATAAACCTATAAAATTCAATTATGAAAAACAATGAGTATTTATATACAGCAATATACTTACCATGAATGTATCATGATATTTAGCATCATGTTAATTTTAATTGCTCAACAATATAGCAATAGTATTTTTTTATGTGTCTACCTTGTGGGGTATAAGAAAACATTAAAATATTTCTCTGTTCTGTTTCATAGCATGCCTAAGAAAGATCAGAATGTGGAAAATATAAATTGTGGTGGTAAATATAAAAAATATTCATCAGTGACAGCTTGAAGGATGAGAATCTAAAAGCAATACAGGTAGCAACTGGATGATTATACCTGAACATTTTGCTTTTCATGATATTTTATCCTTTTCTAATTTATTTTGTATTATTATTTTAATTAAAAATATCTACTTATTGCCAGGAGCTCATGTCTGTAGTCCTTTATCCTCAGGATCACAGTTCAGGTAGAAAACTCCAAAAACTTTCATCTCAAGAATAATCAGCAAAATTCAGGTTTGCCAGTGTGGCTCAAGTCAGAGCACCAGCCAAACAAGTTCAAGACTTGGATACAGTCACACTGGCCTCAAAGAAGACAACAAAATAAAACAAAATATTTGTGGCATATAAAATGTGTATATATGTGTATGTATGTATATGAGGTAAATATGTATTCAGTCATTTAAATGTGTACATAAATAAATTCATAGTGGTTTCTTATAATTAAAATAAATTAACAGAGAATTTTTCATAAAAAATAATTAAAAATTTTAAAATTTTTAAAAAATTTTAAATGTTAATTTAAAATTTTAAATAGTGGCATTTAAAAAATCATTTTCTGAATGTAGGATTTATTATGTTTAAACTTTTGAGAGGTTTTAATTATTATTTATGTTCTTGCTGATCTATGCAACATGTATTCAGAAGAAGGCATCCATTTGATTACTACTGACACTAAGTGAATGAGCTGGAGAGACAGGAAATGAAGTTTGAGGGGGTAAAGAATTGGTTCTTAATCTTGTATGTGATACAGAAGAATTGATGTATTTTACTCCGAGGCAAATGTGATTCTATTTGTATTTTCAAAATATTTTCTTAATTTCACATCCTGAATTCTTTCCCACTTTAGCCTACAGGACGTGTTTTCATGAGTGCGTGCCTGGCCTACATTTACCGGGAGATTGGCTTTCTGCAGAGGGCAACTTGTCCAGGCCCTGATCTCTGGCTTCTGCTGGCTCAGCTTATGGGCCTCCATGCTTTCCTCTGTGGGAGCTACAGTCCAGAATCAAACGCATGCAGGCCTGGCTGAAACTGGAAGGATCTGAGATAGCAAGAGTAATGTTTGTTTGTCCCTTGAGATTGGATCATGTGTCTGTATCCTGTCTGGCTTCATAATGAAATCCTCCTGCATGGCCCAAGGATTAAAGATGCCCACATTACCATGTCTGCCCCCATAAACCAGATAGATAGATAGATAGATAGATAGATAGATAGATAGATAGATAGATAGATAGATAGACAGACAGACAGACAGACACACAGACAGACAGACAGACAGACAGACAGATAGATAGATAGACAGATAGATAGATAGATAGATAGATAGATAGATAGATAGATAGATAGATAGATAGATAGATAGATAGATACATCTATAGATGTATATACATCTCTCTCTCTCTCTCTCTCTCTCTATATATATATATATTTAATCTGTGGGTTTCAAACTGTTTAGACTGCTGATGTTTATGGATTTGTTTTATTTTCATTGACATAAAATTATATTGATATATAAGAGGTATGAGGAATATTAGTCTTTTGTTCCTTAAAATGGTCTTAATAAGAACAAAAATGTTGAAATTAAAATACATACATTTACAAGTTACCTGGAATGACATCGAATGATGGCACAACATCAGAGCTATGGAGTTTTATGGAAGGTAATTCTTTAAAAATTATTATTCTGCTTAAATAGTTGTACAAAGGAGTTTCAATTCAACATGTCAGTGTATGAATACCATGTGTCTTACTCAATGTCATTTATCTCATTCTCCCCCATCTCTCCTAAGCCCCCTCATCCTCTCAAGTTGCCTAGTTCCATTTTCATACATTTACATTGAATATCATAACTGTTTCTATCCATTTTCCTTTCTCCATTTGTCTGTCTCTACTCCTTCTGACATTTCCCACTAACTGCATAGGTTCCATCATCTTGGTATTCCTTTTGTTAAAGCAGGAATTAGTTGTTCATAAGAGTTATTAACTAGAGACTTCTTAGAAAAAAAAAGTGAAAATGGCTGATAGACAAATGAAGAAATGCTCACAATCGCTGCTCATAAAAAAATGAAAATCAAATACAGTGCAAACAGGGGTTATACAGGGATATACAAAGCAACAAAAAAATCACCTTATAAATAGGTTAGAAACAATAGCAAGAAGAAAAACCATTTGAGTCCTTATCTTGGGGTTCATTTCACCTAACATCAACTTATCTGAGCTTTTCCGCTTATCTCATACCCCTGTTTTCACTGTATTTGATGTTGGTATAATTTGGGGAGGGGAACGGAAAAAAAACAAATTGTTTAAATAGGGATAAACAAATTGTTTAAACTGCAACATTGAAACAGACAAGATGCTATGTCAAAAAACAAACTTTACAATGGGGGGGGAAGATGGGAGGATAGGGATGGTAAGGGGAAACAAAGAAGGCGGCAACAATGCTTAATAAGAAATGTACTCATTAATTTGCTCATGAATTGTAACCCCTCTGTATGGTATTTTCACAATAAAAAAAATTAAAAAAGGAAAAAAAGAACATGAAGTTAATTAGTACAAATAGTCTCTAAAATATTAAACAATGTAAAAATAAAAGATTAATAAGAAAAAAAAGAAAATGAAAATCAAACAGCACTGAGATCCCATTTCATCCAGTTAGAATGGCTACCATCAATAGTATAAACAATAACATCTTTTGATAGGGATATGGGAATAAAAAGGAAAACTATTACACTGGTGATGGCAAAGTAAACTATAACATGGCTGAAGGAGGCAGTTTAGAGAACCCTCAGAAACTAAACTATTCTACAACCCAGAACTATAATTCTTGTTTATCTAAAAGAGTACAAATCAGGATACCGTAAAAACACTTGCACACTCACATTCATTGCTGCATGATCCACCATACCGAGTTACGCAAACAGTCCAGATGTTTGACTTGAATGGATCAAGAAATTTTGGTGTATACATACAATGGAATTTTACTCATCTGTCAGGAAGCATATTATGTATTTGCAAGGAAATGGATGGACCTGAAAAAAATTTACGAAGTGAAGAAAGGCCCAGTAAGAAAAAATGTGTATATTGTCTCTCATATGTCGAAGATAGATCTAAACTATAAACATACATGAAATCATATATGATATCATCTGATGAGACACACAAAAAATTGACCAAAGTATGGAACACAGGGAATGATTCTTGTTACACTCAGGGAAAAGTGCAATGGTGTAACTCCAGATCATCACAAAGAACAAGTTGCTAAAATATCAAGTATATTTTTCTGGTGTGTTTAAGTTAATGTCTTCAATGTCTTTGAATTTTAAATTAGGAAAGGTAAGTCCATGTGCCAGCCTTTATGAATTCTATTATAATTTTATATTTTTAAATTGCTGTAGTATCCACCGTTATCAGGCTGTTAAATTCATTTTCCCACCAAGTAAGCTCAGTGATACTATTTTCCAGTTGTATGACAAGCAGAGAATTCAGTAATATCACTGCCAAGTTAAAGATATATGGTAATACTTAGTGATCTGATTTAAAGTAGGCTCATCCCTCTCACACTGAGGACCATTTTAAGCTCTGGTTTACAAGTTCAATGTAAGGTGGTAATGCCTTGCTATTCAGAATGTATCATGCTTTCAAGATACTTTATACCTATATTTTTATTACCATGTATAATAAGAAAAATACCTTCTTTTTGTTTTGAAAATTTGTTAAAAAGAATGACAACATGGAACGTGGTCCAAACTGTATTTCTATGATTATATTCTTACCTTACTTAAGTAAATGTAGATTTGTTTTTATTTGAACAGAGACCTCTCTATTAGTAATTATTTTATCTGTCTGGGGACTTTTGTCTGACCAGTTCCCAGGTACTTCATGATTCTCACCCTCACCTCCTTCAAAGTCCACTCAATGTTCCATTAGAATGAATTTTCCAGTCAAATGAATGGAAGCTGGAGGAGAAACAGGGAAGTTCCTGGGATACATAGAATTTCTACTCCACAGAGTATATGGGGACATAGAGTCTATCTATCTATCTATCTATCTATCTATCTATCTATCTATCTATCTATCTATCTATCTATCTATCTATCTATCTATCTATCTATATACCTAGCTACCAATCTAGCTACCTACCTATCTATCATCTATCATCATCATTCAGGACAGATTTGATACATTTCCTGAGAATTCCTCCTGCAAGAAAGAAAGAATGGTGTTAAAGTAGAAAATAGCTAGTGGCAAATTAAAATAAAAAGCAACCTTTGGCAAGATCTGATGAGAAACCTATGCAAGAATTCAAGAAAGAAATAACAATGAGAAATTTGTTAGGGTTCTGAAAACCAGCGTGGGATATGATGTGATAACTCATTGAACATTTGAATGTAAAAGAAAGTGTTAAAGCATTTGAGTTTGAAAGCTGAAGGGCTATAGGATTCATAAGGATTTATAGAAACAACTCAAGAATGAAAGTAGGATTGCGGGCATAGCTCTAATGGTAGAGCACTTGCTGAGTAAGTTCAAGGCCCTGAATTCAAACTCCACTATCATTAGGGAAAAAAATAGACTGCAAATAATCATGGCTATTTAATAAACACTTCAGAGGATTAATTCCTAGATGAACAGTTAATATTTTCATTTACCAGATATTTAATAAGCATCTACTATAAGTCAGACAAAAAGCAGGTGCTGACAGGAAGATAAGTTAAAATAAATTGCTATCCTTAACAAGTTTAGTATCTCATAGAATATATAGATAGTTAATAATTACTCTTGTGTGGTAATGTCTATAATAATGATAAATCAAATTCTTCTCAATTGCATGGTAATGATGAATGCATTGTAAGCACATAAATATGAGATCATGGCTTTATTTTATCTGCAAGTTAGAACAAACAACTTTTATACTCATTTGAAATGTTTGATAATAAATAATTACAATAATTGATCAAATGTGCTCATGTAATTGTTAGGTAGAAATGCCTGAAATTATACCTACTTATTTATTCAATATGTTTCCCTTATCCTACCAGTATGAACCAGTATATACAATAATTTTCTGTCTATTTATGAAATTAAGTACAGTTTCATAAACAGTTTCATAACAGTGATGTTAAATGGAGGCACATTGAATAACTTAATTGCAATATTAAACTAGAAAAAAATAAACAATTTTTATTTTTTAACCCCCCCCAAAATAAACAATTTTAAAATGACCAATTTAGCTACCCCATGTTAGCAGAAAACAGACAAGTTACAGAATATTACAGTCATCCTGAGAATTCTTAACTAGCTAAACTCCTGTGTTTTAGTACTATTAACTTCAGTGTTTATCAACATTTTTTAGAATTTTATCAACTTCAGAAGCTTGAACCAAAGTAATGAGGATTTTCTTTGTGATAAAGACTGAACTTTGGACTTGCTGCACTAAAGCAATAGAAAGTATGATTCCCTTAGTGGACGAATAGATGAAGAAAATGTGGCATATATACATAATGAATTCTACTCACTGATGAGAAAGAATGATATTGTTCCATTTGTAAGAAAACGTAAGGAAAATTATATTAAGTAAAGTGAATCAGAGCCAGACACATAGGCTGCATGGTTTCCCTCAATTGTAGAAACTAGAATGTGCCTATGAATCTACAAGTAAACACGCTGAATGACAATATTAACTAAATAACACTGGGACATGATAAATTACATAGGACCCTAGTAACTCACATACAGAGGACAAAGGAGGCTCTGCATAGGAGTAGTGGACACAGGCTCAATAACTATGTGCAGATGATCATATAAAATAGTGTTCTATGAAATGAACTCCAAGAAAGGGGAACAAGAGACAGTCTTTAGTTGCCATTGTTGTTGTTTTTGGTTTCTTCTCCTTTTGTCTTGTTAGTTTCTTGTATTTGGGAGGGTAAGGGAGTTCACATAAAAGATGGAACAAGGGTGAATAAATACCACAGTGATACTCTTAAATAGACACTGTGGAAAATGATCAGAATATCTTATGAGTGGGGATGGGAGGAAAAGACTGGTACAGAGCAACTGAAGGGGAGACATGGCCCCCCAAATCGCAAAGATTGAACCTGATTCATGTAACTGTATATCTGTATACCAACTATACAAAAACAATAGAAAAGATCCAATTAGAAGAAAGTTCTTGACATTCATTACTTCTGGCTGGTAATTCTGATGGCTTCTTCTTATGTTATGCCAAGTCAATCTTTATAATGAAAGAACACAGGAAATAATAAAGTCCTTATTGGTCTGAAATCATCAGAGGAAAGAGAAACAAAATGAATCAGAGAATTAAAATGTAGACAGAAAAGGGGAAAGACACATTAGCAGATAATATAGACAGTCTGAAGGTTGATTTTGGGTTTTGTTTTTTATTTGGTGCCAGTTATATATATATACGTATATATATATATATATACGTATATATATATATATATATTATATATATATATATATATAATATATACATACATATATGTATGTATACATATATACCAAGATCTGAAGAACAAGAAACAAAAGATGAATTTGACCATATAGAAACTCTCTACAAAGATATTTCCGAAGAGATTCCTCACAGAAATTGTGATTCTTTATTATTATCTCTAAGGAGATGTACAAAGGGGATTCAAATAAAAATAACACTTTATGGGTGCATCATTGTCATCCTTTTGATTGTTCTACCCCATCAACAATGAATTTCTTGCTGGAATTTTTAATTGGGGCTATTGAAAGAGTTTTGTTTTTGAGAATGAGTGGCAATAATTAAGAAGAAAGTAGACAAGTTTGCTGGACGCCGGTGGCTCACGCCAGTAATCCTAGCTACTCAGGAGGCTGAGAACTGAGGATCATGGTTCAAAGCCAGCCGGGGCAGGAAACTCCGGGAAACTCTTATCTCCAATAAACCACCAGAAAACCTGAAGTGGCACTGCGGCTCAAGTGGTGGAGCATAGACTTGAGCTGAAGAGCTGAGGGACAGCACTCAGGTCCAAAGATCAAGCCCCAGGACCGATTAAAAAAAAAAAAAAAAAAAAAAAAAAAGCAGACAAGTTTTTCTTTCAGATCTCAGGAGGCTGAGATCTGAAGGTCATGGTTCAAGGCCAAACCAGGGCAGGAAAGTCCGTGAGACTCTTATCTCCAATAAACCACCAGAAAAACGAAGGTGGTGCTTTGGTGCTGTGGCTCAAGTGGAAGAGCCCTAGCCTTGAGCTGATTTGATAAGAGAAAGTGCCCAGGCCCAGAGTTCAAGCCCCACCGAACGATTAAAAAAAAAAAGTTGATCAGTGGAGTTCACGAAACTGTCTCATACACAGAACAGTGACTCACCATGATAGGAGTTTCATAAATGTTGTTTGAAGAAAGGAGATATGAAGAAATAAGAGGAATTCAATAAAAAATGCTTACCCAGTATTCCCTCTCTCCATGAGCAAGTAGAAATACAATATCAGCAATGGTTGGACTTAAATGAAAGATATGACAAAAATGGTTTTACTATATATATATATATATATATATACATATAATTATGAAGATACTGTACAGACTGGTTACAGTTACATGAATAAGGTAATGAGTACATTTCCTATCGAGCATTATTACCCCCTGCTTTTTTTTTCCCCTACCATCCCTTCCCTCTCCACCTCCCCAACTACTCCCTCCCCTTCCCCCTGAAGTTGTAGAGTTCATTTTCAACATTGGTCTTGTACATCTCACTCTACAATGGGTCAACCTGTATCCTTATTTCAGCATTTTGTTATTTCCCTTCCTCTCTCCAAATTAGAAAAATGTATATACAAGATTCGGGGCACTGGGATCAAATACAGTAAAACAGGGATTATACCATGGGGGAAGAACATACAAAAGAAACAAAAAAAATCACATAGTAGATTATAAATACATTAAAAACAACAGCAAGAAAGATAAAACCTCTCGTGTCCCTGTCTTGGGGCTCATTTAGCTTAACATCATCTTATAGGATCATATGTACATATCTTTATAGCTATTCTGCTTGTCCTAGACATATACTAGTTATTTCAAATAAAGGAAACCATGGGACCTATGTTGCTTTGGGGCTGGCTTACTTCATTTAATATAATTTTTTTCCAAGTTTTTCCATTTTCTAACAAATGGGGCTGTGCCATTCTTTCTGATGGAGGCATAGAATTCATCTACTGAGGGGCATCTGAATATGGCCATAGAAAGGAATAAGTATATAACAACATGAAATTTATGATGATAGACTATAAATTATACCATCAATTCCATGAAGGAAAGACTCACAGATTTCACAGTAAGGGGGCCATATGTACTTGTTGGTGTGATGAACAAACTTCATTTTCTTAGCATTCTTTCTTATTATCATTATATTTCTTATTATCCTTATTTTATTCATATTCTTATTTTACTCTTATGTCTATTCTTATTCATATTCTCTTTTCATATTCCTATTAATGGCTTTGTAATGTGAGAATCAGATGCGATAAATGGCTTGAAAAATTTCAGAGCCACCAAGTTATTAAGTGGAGCCTATTCTCATTGCAGATATTCTGATTTTAAAGCCATATTTTTCCATATCCTGTGATACTTAAGAAGAATGTAACATATTTTATGCTATTATTGTGAATCTTAGATCTTTCTTCTTGCAGTTAGATTAACATCATTGCAATGAATTTTTCTTTCATTGTAAAAATCACAATGATAATGCATCTATGCAGAAGAATTTCAATTAGTATGACACGCACAAGAAAATTTTGTTAGGCCGTTAGTTAGATCTTCTTACCAAAGTCCAATCAAATCATCAGAAATATCCCTGTAACATCAAAACAAAGCATTTTGAATTGTCTACCCTGAATCAGCAATCTTATAGTCCATTGAACTTACTAACTGCAAATGGAGATAGTTATTGTTACATAGTAATTGCATATAAGAAAACTAGATTTGCAAGCATTAAAACTATTTGCTTAAGATTCTAGATTAAAGAGAGATTGGGGTGAGCCAGATCTGTTGAGCTTCAAATTCAAGTGCTTGATGTTGAGTGATATTTCCTAAAAATGTTCACTCATCATCCACTGCTCAGAGTAGATTTGAATTTAATACTACATTCTCATAATTTTCAATTTTCAGCAAACTACAATAGTTCCATTAAACTAAGTTTGAGATCTAAGAAAAAAACCATCCCTTCTTCTGGTGGTAAAACACTGCATGTCGTTTTTTATTTATTTAACCAAAAAGCCCTTCAGTATTTCTTCTATGTAAAAATATATTTTCATATCCTGTAGCTGAAAAAAGGCAATTAGTAATTCATGAGGAATTCAAGAAACACTGGCTATAAAGTTATAGATATTTACATAGTTTCCATAAATTATCATCAAAACTGTAATTTGTTCCATTGGAATTCTGCTAAAAGCTCACATTTACATAGAATACCTAAATGCCAAATGTTGACACATGTTTCTAAAACCAACATATTGGGGCTATTTCCTCACATATTTTAAATTAAATTCTTATTGCATACCAGAAGCAATAAGGTTTATTTGCCTCTATCAAGGGGAAAAAAGACAAATGCATTTATGCACAGTTAGAGGCAAGAACATGGAATTTACTGCCAACTTCCCAAACATAGAAGTAGCAAAGGAGACTCAGCAAACATAGTGTCTGACTAACATATATGACAAAAATACTTATTTCAAAAATGGAAATATCTTCCAAGCATTATCTGTTAGAATGAAATTGTAAACCAAAATGTAGTTAAAGAGAACATGTGGCTGTCAGAAAACCATGACTCAAGGGTAAGAGTTAGATTTCACTATAGAAAGTCTAAGTATGTAAAACTGAAATATTTTATAAAATCTATTTCTACAATTGCATCCTTATACCCTGTTTCATTTCTCTGAACTAGAAACAATAAATAATATTCATGTATACATTTTCCCAATCAATAAAATATCAGTAAGTGCATTTCATGCTGGAGCATTCTGCTCAGTAATAAAGGGAATAATAGTTTGTCATCAGTGTGATGATGACAGGCAAGTCTGCCTACCTGCTTGCCTTCCTCCTTTTTGCTCTGCTTCTCTTCCTCTTGCATTTTCTCTCTCTTTTCCCTTCCTCCCTCTTTTCCTTCATCTTTTCTTTCCTTTCTTCTTTCCTTCCTCTTAGCCTCCTTCCTTTCATATTTTGTTCAACAATTCTTTCACTCTTTTAACAACAATACACTACCTAAATTCTATGTGCAAAGTGATGGTCTGGGCTCTGAAGAAATACTTTCCCAAACAGACCAGTCACTGCTATTGGAATGGAAAGGTAATTAAGTAAGCAAATATTTGTTTAATCTAGATAAAATAATCTTTAATGGGGCACAAAATGGATATCAACAACTACATTTGTTGGACCTAATGTATCTCATGGTTACATCCAGGAATACAGAAAAGCAATGATGTCCATGACTTGCTTTAGAAGGAAGGAATATTCACTTTAAAGAGGGACTCATGGAAATTCAGAAACATTGAAATTATGCCCTGGATTTTCTCAGACCACAAAGGAATAAAATTAGAATTCAACACCAAAAGCCACCAAAGAAAACCCTGTAACACATAGAAGCTGAACAACAAACTGTTGAACCACAAGAGTGGGTTATAGAAGAGATAAGAAAGGAAATTCAAATGTTTATGATATTTAACAAGAATGAACACACAAACCACCAGCTCCTCTGGGATACAGCAAAGGCAATACTCAGAGGCAAGTTTTTAGGTCTGAGTTCCCACATCAAAAAATTGAAGAGATCTGAAATCAACAATTTAGCAAGGCACCTGAAACTCCTTGAAAAAGAGCAACAAACGAAACCCCAATACAGTAGATGGAAAGAAATAATTAAAATTATATCAGAATTAAATTAATTAGAGTCCAAAAAAACATAGAAAGAATGAAGAAAACAAAGAGTTCATTCTTCAAAAAAATTAACAAAATTGACAGGCCCTTAGCAAGTCTTATTAGAAAAAGAAAACACACCCATATAAACAAAACTCAGAGATGAGAATGGAAACATCACCACAGAAACAACCAACATTCAGAACATTATAAGGGAATATTTCTCAAAACTTTATGTTAATAAGTTTGAGAATTTAGAAGAAATGGATGCATTTCTAGCAAACATTGACATGTCCAAACTAAACCAAGATGATTTAAATCAACTTAACAGACCTATATTAAGCATTGAAATAGAAACAACAATAAGAGACCTCCAACACAAGAAAAGCCCAGGACTGCAAGGATTTACAGCTGAATTCTACATGGCTTTCAAAGCAGAACTCACACCGATACTCCTCCAACTCTTCAATGAAATTGAAAATGAAAGTTAACTACCAAACTCCTTCTATGAAGCCATCATAATGCTCATCCCAAAACCAGGAAGGGACTCATCAAAGAAAGAAAACTATAGACCCATTTCTTTGACGAACATTGACGCAAAACTTCTCAACAAAATTTTGGCCAATCGACTTCAACAACTTATCAAAAAATCATACACCATGATCAAACAACATTCATTTCAAGGATGCAAAGCTGGTTTAATATATACAAATCAATTAATATAATTCGTCACATCAACAAGAGCAAGGATAAGAATCATATGATTATTTCAATAGATGCAGAAAAAGCAGTTGACAAGATCCAATACCTCTTTATGATGAAAGTTCTGGAAAAAATATTAATTCATGGAACATTCCCCAATATAATGAAGGCTGTGTATGACAAACCTACAGCCAGCATTATACTTAATGGCAAAAAGCTAAAACCATTTCCTCTAAACTCAGGAACAAGAAAGCATGTCCACTCTCTCCACTTCTCTTCAATATAGTATTAGAATGCCTAGCAAGAGCAATAAGACAAGAAGCAAACATAAAGGGGATCCAAATAGGGAAAGATGAAGTAAAACTCTCCCTCTTTGAAGATGACATGATTTTTTGTATTTAAAGAAACCTATGGACTCCACTCCCAAGTTACTTGAGCTGATTTGAAATTTTGGCAAAGTAGCAGGATACAAAGTTAGTGGGTTTTCTGTATGCCAATAATGAGAAGAACATGGCTGAAATCAGGAAAGAAACTCTTTTTGTAACAGCCACAAAAATAAAATAAAATACCTAGGAGTTAACTAAAGAAGTGAAGGACCTCTATGATGAAAACTTTAAAAACCTGAAAAAGGAAATTAAAGTAGAACTAAGGAAGTGGAAAAACTTCCCATGCTCCTTGATTGGGAGGATTAACATCGTGAAGATGGCAATACTGCCAAAGGCTATCTACAAATTCAATGTGATACCTATCAACATCCCAACATCATTCTTCAAGAAAATAGAAGAAGCAATCCAAAAATTCATATAGAGCAAAAAAAGACCCTGAATAGCAAAAAAATCCTTAGCAGAAAGAACAGTGCTGGAAGAATATCAATACCAAACTTCAAACACAAAGCCATAGAAATAAAAACAGCTTGGTACTGGCATAAGAACAGACCTGAGTACCAATGGAATAGAACTGAAGACCCAGAAATGAACCCACAGACCTATAGCCAGCTAATTTTTGATAAGGGAGCTAACAAAATAGAATGGGAGAAAGACAGCCTCTTCAGTAAATGGTGCTGGCAAAATTGGTTAAACACCTGTAGAAAATTAAGCTAGATCTCCATATATCACCATGCACCAGAATCATCTTCAAATGGACAAAAGACCTCGAAGTCAAAAAGACACCCTGAAAACATTACAGGAAGGAATAGGAGAAACTCTAGGGCTCCTTGGCATAAGCCAGAATTTTCTTAATAAAGAACCAGAAATACAACAAATCAAAGAAAAGTTGGACAAATGCGATTGCATGAAACTGCAGAGCTTCTTCCTGAAGGACATAGCAAGCAAGATCAATGGAAAGCCCACAGACTGGGAGAAGATCTTCACAAGACATACAACGGACAAGGGTCTCATATCTAAATATACTTTGAACTAAAAAAATTAATTCCCCAACAACAATTCATCAAACAACCTTTCAATTAATAAATGGGCTAAAGACTTAAAGAGAAATTTCTCTGAAGAGGAAATAAGAATGCCCAATAGACCCATGAAGAAATGCTCAACTTCTCTAGCCATAAAAGAAATGCAAATCAAGACAACATTGAGATTACCCCTCACCCCAGTTAGAATGGCTATAATCAAGAACTCTAATAACAACAGATGCTGGAGGGAATGTGGCCAAAAGGGAACCCTACTGCATTGTTGGTGGGAGTGTAAACTTGTTTGAGGACTCTAGAAAGCAGTATGTTGGTTCCTGAAAAGACTACACAAAGAGCTCCCTTATGACCCAGCAATCCCACTTTTGGGCATTTAACCAAATGATCACAAACAAGGTTATATCAAAGCTACCAACACAATCATGTTTATCCCAGCATTATTTACCATAACTAAGATATGGAACCAACCTCAATGCCCCTCAGTAGATGAATGGATCAAGAAAATATGGTGTGTGTGTATATATATATCTATATATTTATATATAGATATATATATATACACACACACATATATGTATATTTACATATATATGTATATTGGAATTCTATGCTTCCATCAGAAAGAATGACACTGCCTCATTTGTTAGGAAATGGAAAGACTTGGAAAATTTTATATTACATGAAGTAGGACAGACTCAAAGAAATATAAGTCCCATGGCTTCTGTCATCTGCAATAACTAGTATACATCTAGGACAAGCAGAAAAGGTCAAAAGTTATGTACATATGACCTATAACCTGATGCTAAGTAAAATGAACCATAATATAGGGGCGCAAGCAATTTATCTTTCTTGTTGTTCTTTTTAATGTACGTATAATGTACTACGTGACTTTTTGGTTTCTTTTTACATTCTTCCCTCATGGCACAACCCCTGTTGTCACTGTATTTGAGTCCGTTTTATTGCATCTTGTATATACATTTTTCTAATTTGGGGAGGGGAAGGGAAATAACAATATGCTGAAATAAGGATACAGGATGACCCATAGTAACAATGAGATGTACAAGACACTATGCAGAAAACAAATTTTACAACTTTGTGGTTAGGGGCAGGGGGTAGGAGAGAGAGGCGTTGTTATGTGGGAAGGAAAGTGATGGTAGGGGAAAAATAAAGGAGGGGTAACAATGCTGGATAGGAAATGGATTCGTTACCTTACTCATGTAACTGTAACCCCTCTATACAGTATCTTTACAATTTTATATATATATATATATATATATATATATACACATATATATATATATATATATATATGGAGAGAGAGAGTGAGAGAGAGGGCCCCAAATATACATTGAATATCACTGAGTAAAGAATTAGTCATGATATAATATTTTGGTTTTTTTTTAAAAGACGATTCTTTTTGCTCTGTTGAGAATAGATCCTGACATAGCTTAGAGGTAAAAATGGCCTGGGGAGACAGAAATAGCAGAAAAGCATTATATTGTAGTAACTGCTTGGCTCAATATGACTAGAATAGCTTATGAAAAGAAGTCAAATTTCAAATATATATTTATGCCAGCACTAATAGCATAAGACAATATATCAGAAAAACATATAAAAATGCATGTAAGGCTTTGGGACTGAACAATAGAAGCAATAATTTTGCCATTTTCAGAGTAGAGAATACAACAGGAGAAGAAAGCTTATATTTAAAAGTGAGGGATGAGCATTGCAAATTTCAGCTGCAGAAGGCATCCAAAAAGATGTTCATTAAGCCAACAGATAGAGGGTTCAAAAGGTAGAAGGAAGTTGAGATGTAGATTAATTACCATCTGATGCAATGAACTCTCACCATATTAAACTATTGAAAACACAATATGTTAGAAATAATCTGTACAACTTGTGGAGAGGGGGAGGGAAAGTGGGAGACAAATGATGGAGGGGGTAACAAGTTCTACAGGGAATGTACTCACTACTTATGTAACTGTAACTCTGATGTACATCACCTTGACAATAAAATTAAAATTAAAAAAAGAGAGGGAGAAGACCACTCAGGAATGATGTCTATGGAGATAATGATATGACAGATGATGAAACCTATGTTTTCTCCAAGACTTATATGTTGAATTTATAAAGAGAAATCAGCAAAATATGATGTAAAGGAATAGTAAGTAAAGCAAGAAGTGAGAGACTAGAGAATGTTGTCCAGATGTTGTACCCTCCCAATGGATGTGTGATGGGTATCTGTCTAGAGAGGGATTGATCAATTCTGTGAGAACCTCAAACAAGACCAATAAGGGATTCCAGTGCACTTACAAAAGTTCACTTATGACCTTGGAAACAGTTGCTTCAGGAGACACTAAGGTGAAAGTTTCGTAGGGAGTGGTACAAGAGAAACTCAGATGGAAAATGGAAAGCAGGGGTCACAGGAAAGGCTTTGAGGAGTTTTTTCTATTATTTGAAGTTATACAGCAGAGTAACATACTTGTCAAAGGAAACATGATCAGATGGAGGAGAAAGTGTGAATGATGCAGAAAAGAGAGGTGTCATCTACTGAAGATCAGTCTGAGAATCAGAGATAGCTTGAGAGAATACTCATTGCCTAATTACAAGTCCTAATCCACCAGACTGAATAAAAAGTCTATGGGCTGCTGTACTTAATAGCAGTGATTACAAAGAGTTGTATTCATTTTCGGTAGCTAGGGAATCAAATTTTTGTAGACATCGTTGCTATGGGCTCAAACTTGTCCTCTTATGATTCCAGAGTTCAGAAATACAAAGTCAGTCATATTGGGCTATAATTAAGGCTGGTTACCTCTGGAGGTTCTGACCTGGGGACCTAATTCCTTGCATTTGTTCAGCACTAATAGCCATGACTTTACAGAACTCCTCCATATCACCACCAAATCCTGCTCCCATCATCAAATTTTCTACTATTAACACTTATCTTGTTCTGTCCTTGCTGGAAGATCTTTTCTGACTACACTGGATTCTCAAAGTACTATAGCATAAACACCCACATTTATATCCTTCACTTTAGCACATCTGCAAACTTTCCTTTACAACAAATGAAAGTATTCACAGGACCTGTGGATTAGGATGGGTTTGTTTAAGGACTATTTCTCAGTTACCACAGGGGTTGATATTTACTAAAAATCAGCCCTACGCTAACATCTCTCCTAAGAATAATATGAGTAATAAACCATTCATTCTGCAACATGACTATATATTTTTATGTATGTATGTGTGTACATATGTATGTATATATGTAGGTAGATAGGTATTTATTTGTATGTTGTAGTGATTCAGATCAAACACTTTCTCAAATCCCAGAGAAATACTCTGACACTGTACCTCAGCCCTATATAAGGTTTTATATAGCTGTTAGTAAAAATTTTTTTCATACTTAAATAATTTTTATTATTAATAAGATTTTATTGTGAAAATACCATACAGAGGGGCTACAATTACATTAGCAAGGTAATGAATACATTTCTTATCAAGCCTCCTCCTTTGTTTCCCCTTATCATCCTTGCCCTCCCATCTCACAATGTTAGTATAAACTTTGGCAAATGAAGGTTAAATAGCCTCCCCAAACTCATATAGATAATAGGTATAACTGTAGAATTTAAATGTAATCAAGTCATTGTGATTGAAGAACTGATTTTCTAGGTTCAGTGAAAAAGAATAAAAGAATACCACTGTGATTATACTATGTTGCCCTGCTTTAGTGTTTTGCTGTATCTATGTACTATTATAGAGTCTTTGTTCCCCATAAGGAAAATATGAAAAATGTTCTCTTCCAGAAACTATGGGAGCTAAAAATAGGGATCGGCAAATTAGGTGGTTTGATCTTGTGTGTATATGTGTGTGTGTATACGTGTGTATGTGTGTGTGCCTGTAACATACACATATATAATATATTATAAATATAAATCTCAAATACTAGTGACATACATGTAGATATATACGTACATATATACATAATTATCTCAGATATCACTGGCATATATTTACATATACATCTATACATAATTATCCAAAATGTCATTGACATACTAAAACATGAACTAATTTGCATGAATCATTTGAATAATTGCTATTTTCTGAGCTTGATCATAACTATTTATAACCATTCACAGTGAGAATATTTTAGCCTGACTCATAATTATGCTTTATCTAATTTCTTAGAAACTCATAAAAATAATAATGCCTAATATCCTGGTATCCTACCCAATAGGGTGAACAGAATATGTAAGGGGGATATGAGAGCTATAGAAGCCAAACCTATAAATGATGAGAAACATGTTCTCATAATAAACTATGAAATGCATGACATTTATTCATATATCATGTATCAATGTTTTTGAAACTTACTGAACTTAAATAAACTGAATTCAGAACCATCTAAGTGATCCTTTCTTAATTTACTCCATAAAGTTATATTGGCAGCATGTAAAGTTGGATATTACTTGGTCAAAATATATGAATAGATGATTGAGCAATTATACCATGGTATGTTTAATGTGACGATTAAAGAATGCTCATGGACGGGCGCTCATGGCTCACTCCTGTAATCCTAGCTACTCAGGAGGCTGAGATCTGAGGATCACAGTTCAAAGCCAGCCTGGGCAGGAAAGTCCGTGAAACTCTTATCTCCAATAAACCACCAGAAAACCGGAAGTGGCACTGCGGCTCAAGTGGTAGAGCACTAGCTTTGAGCTGAAGAGCTGAGGGACAGCTCTCAGGCCCAGAGTTCAAGCTCCATTATTGACAAAAAAAAAAAAAAGAATACTCATGGAACAATGGGAACCAAGAAGAGAAGTGTCCAATATTTAGTATGATAGAACAGGATGCATACAGACCTCGCCACAGATGCTTTGTCAGGAGCTTAGCAAGATGATTTGATATAAAGGTGAATTATGAAGATGAGTAGTAAAAATATTGTCCAGAAAGAAGGGGGAACACAAATAGAAGAAAAGCCCCAAGGATTCATTTATCCAAAGGATCACAAACAAGGCCATACTAAAGCTACCAGCACAACCATGTTTACTGAAGCATTATTTACCATAGCTAAGTTATGGAACCAACCTAGATGCTCCTCAGTTGATGAATGGATCAAGAAAATGTGGTACATATATACAATGGAATTCTATGCTTCCATCAGAAAGAACACCACCACCCAATTTGTTAGGAAATGGAAAGACTTGGAAAAAATCATATTAAGTGAAGTTACCCAATCCCAAAGAAATTTAGGTCCCATAGTTTCCCTTATTTACAATAATTAGTATCCTCATAGAATAATCTTATCAGATGAGCGGAAAAGCTCAAAAACCATGTACAAATGATCATATAAGTTGATGCTAAGTGAAATGAACCTCAAGATATGGACACAAGAGGTCTGTCGTTATTGTTACTGTTTTAAATATACCATGTAATTTTATAAATTTTTTTGTTTCCTTTGTATGTTCTTCCCCTATGGCATATCCCATGTTGGCACTGTACTCGATTTTGATACCCTGTATCTTGTATATACATATGTCTAATCTGGGGAGAGGAAGGGGAATAACAAAACGCTGAAACGAAAACACAGGATCACCTATTACAATGAAGATACCTACTGGACAGTATATTGGAAATGAACTTTACAACTTAGGGCAGTGAGGGGGAAAGGGGGATACGAATGTAGGAGGTGGGGGATGGAAGAGATAGTGGGATAACAAGGAAGAGAAAGGGGTAGCAATGACCAACAAGTAATGTACTCATTGCCTTACACATGTAACTATAATCCCTCTGTACAACATCTTAACAATAAAATTAAAATTAAAAAAATAAAAATCCCAAGGACATCAGATAAGAGGATTTGAAGCTGCTTTACTCCACAGAGTTAACTCTAGACCCCTGCATATGTGAGATGGCACTGCAAAACCATCAAGCACATGTACAGAGTTAACACCATCTGTATTGTGATTGAAAATCCATGTGCAAACCATGAATTAGCATTCATATTCCACCAACTTATCATCACATTCAAACCAGAAAATATGCTTACTAATGAACCATAAAACCTGTTTGAAAAAAAATCCCCTTTTAATTGCAAAATAAATCTTACATCTTTATCAGTAGGAATGCTTAAATGTTTATCACTGGTCTCTTTCACATATACACACACACACACACACACACACACACACACATTAATTTCAGTGTCTTCAGACATAATCTATTTTGTTTGACTCATATTTTAACTGTGAAATGTTATTTTTCTATTAAAATTCATAAAGTCAAGGAAAACTTTAATTCAGTGCAAGTTAAATGCCTTACCTCCCACCTGTCATCTGCACAAAGCATATAATTTCCCTAAAATTATGCAAAAAATTAGCTAATTAAGACTTAATTTGCTAATCCTTGCTCAGTTAAACCAGTGACATATTCAAATTGGCTGCTGAGCCCTTTAAATTTTTTGAAGCAAATGATAAACAAAATTTCTTTTGAATTAAAAAATGTAAAGAATATAGTAATTGACTCAACCTAGTGTTAGATGGCTGGATAAATACTCACTAATAGTTTTGCTAGAAGCAAAAATAAGCATATTCATAAAATGTGGTTTAAGTGAATACACAGTCATGTTAATCATAAATGTCAAGGCCCATAATGACAGCAGTACAAGAGAAAATTAACAGTGGACCTTGAAGAGATAATATATTCCAAACCTTATTTATAAAATTACCAGAAATTCTATAGCTTTTCTAAAGCATTCATTTAGTGCTTTTTACCTGCGGCAAACAATTCTAATCAATGAGACACGAAATATCTCTCTACATTTTCAGGGAAATTACTTGGAATTACTTAGCATTGAATTTCTTTAAGAAGGGGTCAGCAAATGTCAACATCATTCCTTAAATCAATGTAGTTTATGAATGCTTTTTTTAACCCAAATTACTCTAGTTATTTTATAGAATTATTGAGTAGCTATGATGTTCCTATAAAGAGATATATCTACCCAGAAGAAGTATTTTGTGTATTTACACATACAGGTAGGCATTGTATGTATGTGTGGGTAAAGACATTGCATATATGACAGCTGATTTTTCAAATTAACTTACAGTACAACTAAAAGGAACTATACTAACTACATCCTAAAATGTTTTTAAAAAGATATATCAATAAACACTATTCTTACAGATTACAATTCCTGGAATTGTTTTAAATAGTTGGATATTAGACGATCCTAAAGTGGTACAAAAGGTCTCCCTCATTTCATGTATTAATAGAACACTCAGACATACATACATTCTTCAGAAATGACTTTGGATTTCTGGTTTCCATACACATAAGTGTGCAATGGTTTGTGAGAGCAGCATTGAAAACCAATAGAGCTATTTATTATTATCATCACTGCCCTTTGCAGAGGACAGTTATTTTATAATTGGACTGTGTAAATCCTATGCTTGTCTCTGAGTTTGATTAGACATCTGATTTTGAGTATTGGCCATAACAACAGTGTATATGACTCATATTCTTACAAAAATCCAAATTCTACTAGTGACTATTTTTTAAACTGTTGGCTTCATTTGGCACATTATTAGACAGCTCAAACTTGACTACTTGTAAAGGAGAAGGCTCATCTAAACTTTCCACCTTCATGTCTTCTAAAAGCAAGATTCACTAGGACTCTTCTGGATGGGTGAATCTGTAGACAAGGAGTTTGCATGAATAAACAAGGAAGTAGGAGCCTAGATATATTTATTCATGAAGACTCCTGCCTGAACTACTTTCTAATATGATAAACATCATTTGCCTTTAAATAAAAATCTTATGTCTGCAAGTTCAGTGGAATCTTGCAAGTCATTTCAAATATGCAAATTAGATTAACATAATTTTAAACTATTATATCTTCTGACTATTCCCACTTTTGATATTAGGTACTAGAGATTATAGCAGTCTTATACCAAGATCTCTTGTTACCGGTGTTCTTGGATACCTTTTGAAGACATTTGTTATTCAAAATCCCTTTATTTATACCAATATAAATAAATCCTTCTCTTAAGTGCTTACAATCCACAAAAGATCTATCTGAATCAACTGAGTACTATACTTCATGTTGAGAAATTTACAAGGGAATTGTTTGAATTAATCCTGTATAAATGTACACAAATGCATGCATATTCTCACAAAACACATCTTTTTAACAACAGTTGGGCCTTGGGCCATTGGCTCATAATTCATGTGGACGTTATTTTTCTATTGAACACTTATTAGCATTCTTCAGAGAACTGACACACAAATGCCAATGTGGCAGGCAAACAAGCATGCAAAGAGCCCACTTGCCATGAAGTGTGTTTCATGTTATAGCAGCCCAGGGTAATCAACAAGAAATTAATCCTTTTCATGTTGAGACCCATATAGCTGTGAAGTGAAATGTGATCTTGACATTGGGAATTAGAGTTGCTTGCAATCAGCCAGGAGTAATGCACTTCATGTGATACCATTTTGTGAGGTTTCAATTAGTTCGCACGATAGGGGGTTTTATGATGACAGGAGCCTGAGTCAAATCACTATCAAAGGGTTATCAAAACACAGTGGCTGCTAGGAATCAATCAACTGCACCTTCTGTTCATCCTTCAGTTGAGATGTTACTGAGTTGATTAATATAGAGTCTTGTGGAGACTTGGCTTTCACATATAGCAGTCTGGTGATCTTTCACTGATTTTTTTAATGTTTTTTTTTTCTGTATCCCAGGCTCTCCTTATTATGCAATAATAATCAAGGTGTAAAGAATCTCTGCAGGATTAATCATCAGAGAGGAAATCATTAGTTATTAGTGTTCATGAACAATCCATGCTTGAGAAATATGCCACAAGCCTACTTTTCTGACTTGAACAGATGTTAACACACATATAAAAAAATCTTAGATAAACTGAAAATTCCAATGCATTTGATTATCAGTACATTATGGGCAAAAATCAGCTCCATTCTTTGTATCTGTTTTTTTCTTTATTCAACATGACAAAATTTGTGAATGTTTTATGTCTGGCATTGTTTTAGATGATAGTATTCCAACACAAATAATAAGTTGAGAAATATAAAGCATTCATTAATGTTGAGGCTCAAGGTAGAATGTAGATTGCTTCTGGAAATCTACCTAGAAGAACAATTTTTATTTCACTTTCTTAAGTAAAAACAAAATCTAAAGTCATTTATTTAATGTAGTTTACATGGAAACATATATTTGTAGAAGAGACAAATGTGAGCATAATCTCTCCAGGACAAAAAGAACAATAACATCCTTTCTTAGACAAGAAGTCTCAATGACACTCAGTCAATGTTATGGGGACTGGGGAGGGGATAATTGCATATCCTAACCAAAGAGACACAGAAGCTAAACAAAGAATGGCAGCCTAAATAGGTTGAAAAAAAATCTCCCTTGTGTAGATTAGATCCTTGAGATACAAGATTTCTTCAAAGCAGGGCTGGGAAGGTGGCTCAGTGGTAGAGCGCTTGCCTTCCATGCCTGAGGCCCTGGGTTCGATTCCTCAGCACCATATAAGCAAAAAGAAAAAAAGCTGGAAGTGGCACTGTAGCTCAAGTGGTAGAGTGCTAGCCTTGAGCTGAAGGGCTGAGGGATAGTGCCCAGGCCCAGAGTTCAGGCCCCATGACCGGACCAAAAAAAAAAAAAAGATTTCTTCAAAGCAAACCCCTCTTTAACATGAATATATATATATATATATATATATATATATGAAAATGAAAATGTAGATTAGCAGTGTAGCTTAGCAAAGGCTTGACCTGAAATCAAGCAGAACTGGGGACAAAAATCACTACTTATTATCCAAATTCTATTTGCTGAGAAATTTGTCAATCACTCAAAGTATATGTCAAATTATTTTCTTATTGTGTAAAGACTAAAATTTTTGGTAGAAATTTTTAAATAATTCCAGGGGCTAAAAAGCAGAAAAAGAAAAATGAAAAATGATACTACTTCAAGCTTAGAAGCTTCTGAACAGTAGATGATAAAAGTAGAAAAGTAAAGCTACAAAGAAAGCCTTTCTAAGAGGAGATATTTAGCAGCTGTACATGTGAACTTAACAGGGTATTAAACTGTCTAAATCCAATATTTTCACTGAAAACAATAGATATACATATACATACTTACAGATAGATCTGATGAATATATATTCAATATTAAAGCATATTATTATATGTAAATATATTAAATTATATTTATTAAACTGTTCTGTAGTTGTATTATTATACATAACAACACAGTATATTCTACAATAAACTGTGTGCATTGTGCATTAATAAATCCACACATTGAACACATACAAGACAACATAAGTATTTACAGTGTAGCTATATATAGACTTAAGGAATTCTGTATAAGATATATCAAATATATTTCATCATATAGACATATCGCATATAATGAATATTGTATGTGTTATATAACAATTACTACATATGCAATAAATCAAGCCTGTACTCTTCCATACTTTGAAGGAATAGATCATTGGACCACAGCTCCAGGTCATCCTGGGCCTAAACTTATCCATTCATCTCATCTCATCCAATGCTTGGGCATTAGATATACCCAGTGGGATACACATTAAATATACGTAATAGGTTATACACATTAGATATACCCCATGGAACACAGAGAGCAGCTCAGGCTAGCACAGGGAATAAAGCAATATCCTAACTCAAAAAAAACAATCAAGGTAGTAGGGTTCCAGTAGCTTCTGTCTATAATCATACCTACTCAGGTGGGTGAGATCTGAGGATTGATTCGAAGCTGGCCCAAAGAGGAAAAATCATTAGACATATCTATAATTAATCACAGAAAATCCAGAAGTAAAGCTGTGGCAAAAGTGACACAGTGATATCCTTAAACAATAAAGCTCTGGGACAGTGCCCAGGCATCTCACACACACACACATACACACAAATTAATAATAAGACACAACGGGGCTGGAGATGTAGGTCAAGTGACAAAGATCTTACTGAACAAAGACTTGAGTTCACTCTCCAGAACTGACATAAACTGAATGAATGAATGAACAAATATACTTAATTGAACAAAATGATTGATGAAAATAAATGTTGATCAATATTTATAAAAATAAAAAATTAAACCAATACATTAAATATTTGGTGGGTAAGAAGAAATCCGTAGGTATTTTACATTTTAAATATTAGTTAGGATAGGATTTTTGCCCAATTAGAAAAACATTTCTTTTTCTGAAGCCGTTATCCTGTATAATTGAATAACTTTTTCTAATTTTTAGTGCAAATATTACAAAATTTGCATGTAATTTGGGGACAAATGAGAAAACCTAACATTCTTCATATTTTTAAATTTAGCATATTAGATTTAAGTAACTCAGAATTTCTCTAAGTAGAAAAAATAAACTTTTTTTTTTTTTTTTGCCAGTCCTAAGGCTTGAACTCAGGGCCTGGGCACTGTCTCTGAGCTTCTTTTACTCAAGACTAGTACTCTACCACTTGAGCCACAGGGCCACTTCCTGCTTTTTCTGTTTATGTGGTACTGAGGAATTGAACCCAGGGCTTCATACATGCTAGGCAAGCACTCTGCCACTAAGCCACATTCCCAGCCCAAAATAAACTCTTTTTAAAGAAATCAAGTACATTAAAATTTATTTTATTTTATTTTTTGTCTGTCATGGGTTTTGACCTCTGGGCCTAGGTGCTGGCCCTCAGCAATTCACCTCAAGCAAGCACACTACCATTTGAACCACAGTGCCACTTCCAGCTTTCTCTGTTTATATAGTGCAAAGGAATCAAACCCAGGGCCTCATGAATGCAATACAAGCACTCTACCACTGAGCCACATTCCCAGCTCCCTAAATTTTAAATTTTAAATCAAATCCATTGAAAATTTGAAACTAAAAATTAAAAAAGTGAAAATAATTGGAAGAATTCAATTAACAATGAAAGGAGCACCAAAACAAAATGGAACTGGATTTTCATAATATGCTGCATTATACATTTGTTACATTTTAGCAAAAACAATTTAAACCTTAAAGAAAAGCTTGGTTTCTAATTATATTAAGGACAACTAATAATATAAAAATTCACCTCTGAATGATTATCTTTTTCTTTCCTACAATTTATGATTAAGCAGCTTACATTAGTGTCATAGAATGGGAACAAATAATAAATCTGAAACAAACATTAAAAATATTATAATTATTACTATTCTTTATTTCATACAATTATATATTTCTGTATTTTAGCAATTTCTAATATCAACATATATTAATTTTATAAGTGAAGATAACAAAGATGGTTCTACCTGTGAGATTATATTTTAATTTACTTTACACCTAAAAATGCTAATTTTAAAAATAACTTGTTTAATGAAAGCATATACACCTGATTATTTTGAATTAAATTATATTAAATGCATTGCTGCTAAAATAATACAATTATTTATTTGACTAAAATCCATAAAATAGATCATGATTGAAATAGATGTATGTATGTTTATATAAAATATCAATTTATCAACCATATGTCCATATATCAACTACCTATCTTCATCATCTACCTATCTACTTATCTATGTATCTAGCTAATATATAATGTATAAGGTCATTTGGTCACAGAAGTTAGGATCTCAACTGATTTAGAAAACTAATTGTTTAAACTACAAGAAAAAGTGCACTTCAGAGTCAATTAGGTGGCCTTAATTGTGATTCTCTTATCTTATCATTCTGAGTAGCAGGGATTGCAGGCTTGAGTACTGCTTCTAGCTTATAGTATGATTTTGACTGCTTATTTTTTTCATTTTTTGTACATTTTATTGTAAAAATGCTGTACGGAGGGATTACAGTTACATGAGCAAGTCAATGAGTACATTTCCTATTGAGCATTGTTGCCTCCTCCTTTGTTTTCTCCCTATCATCCCTTCCTTCCTACCTCCACACCTACACCCCCCCCCCAACTGAAGTTGTAAAGATCGTTTTCAACATAGTGTTTTGTACATCGCATTTTTAAACCTTATTTGTTTCTTCTCTGAGAAAATGTGGGGAAAATACTGCCAAACCACAGGTATCTTGTAAACACTTCAAATAAATCAAACTCCACTATTTCAACTAAAATGTAAGCATATTGAATTTCCTTATATATTCCTCATAAAAACATATTTCTTATCTACATGAAACTTAAAATTTACGGAAAGAAGCAAGGTGTACACATTAAGAAAATGAAGATGTAAATGGAAAAGAACATGCATATAAATCAGTGGGAGAAGAAAATATGTGAAATTAGTGTGCTTCTTTGGTATAATACCATAGTCCCAGTACTGTGGTAAATACTTGAAATGTAGCACTAGCTGATATATCATGTGGTGTGAAAACTGTCACTAGAGAACTGAATATTCACTAATTGCCAGTGTTATTTGCTGGCACTTAGGTGTGTTTGTGGAGAATTCCATGGTGATATAAGTTCAGAGTTCTGAAGAGTAAGCCAAAATTAACCAAGAAGAAAGAGGAAAGATGCTAAGCCTAAAGTTAAAGAAAATTATTTACAAAGGAATAAAAAGCAATTGTCTGATATATTTGGCCAGTACTATCTATTGAGCAAGGGTTGATTTCATGGAATTTGGCAATGTTTAAAAATAAAAAAAATTCCAATAAATAGAAAATCAATATTGGATTAATTCTGCATACCTCAGTATTTTAATTTTCTATTACATTTTTGTTTATGTATATATCATTGTGCTATTTATGCAGTGATATATTAAGAACCAATATATTTAAAAGAGAGACACTGTGGAAGTTGGGTTGGCATTCAAAAAACAAAAGTTTACATTGGGATAAATGACTTGGAAAAGAGACAAGCAATAAACAAAATAAGAATTTGTTTCTCTATTAACAAAATCACGAATATTTTCACTAGACTGACAAATACAAAATGAGAGTACTCTCAATTTACTAAAGCTGGGAAGGAAATAAGGGGCTAACTATCTAGTAAATAAAAAATATGATAAAAGGAACAGTATTAGCAACAACTGTTAGACACTAAATTGGATAACAGGCATATTTATTAAAGATTCTTAGAAAAGTATACAAATCATAATTGTTTTTACAATATACAGCAGGAGAAAATAGAAAATAAGAATAAAACATAAAAATAAAGATATCCAAGCTAATATGTATTATTGAGTTTCTGCATCTTACCTTTTTCTAGTCTTCATAACTATCATTTTCTTTGAAAGGAAGTTCTTATTTGACACTGTTTAATCTTCTTAACACACTTTTAAATCATATTTAAATAATGTGTACTTCTTTCCCTTCTGCTGATATTCCAAGTGAAATGTATATTAGCAAGTAATTATTTCATTATACAAAAGGAATTAAAATTGCTGCTATTGGCAATAGAGTTTTTTTTGTGAAAATACTGTACAGAGGGGTTACAATTACATGGGCAAGATAGTGAGTACATTTCTTATCAAGCATTGTAGCCTCCTCCTTTGTTTACCCTTCCCATCCCTTCCCATCCTCCCTCCTCCCCAAATCCTCCCCCCCCAAGTTGTAAAGTTCGTTTTTGACATGACAACTTGTACTTCTTATTGTTGCAACAGGTACAACTGTATCCTTATTTAAACAACTTGTTTTTTCCCTTCCCCTCCACAAATTATACCGATATCAAATATAGTGAAAGCAGGGGTTATACTGTGGGGGAGGGACATACAAAGCAACAAAGAAATAATCTTATAATTGTGTTAGAAACAAATGCATGAAAGAAAAAAAACATTTAAAATACATATCTTAGGATTCATTTTCCTAACATCACCTTATCTGACCTTTTCTGCTTGACTCATACATATACTAGATATTGCAAATAAGAGAAATCATGGGACCTATGTTTCTTTGGGCTTGGCTTACTTCACTTAATATAATTTTTTCCAAGTCTTTCCATTTCCTAACAAATGGGGCAATGTCTTTCTTTCTGATGGAGGCATAGAATTCCATTGTGTGTATATACCACATTTTCTTGATCCATTCATCTACTGAGGGGCATCAGGGTTGGTTCCAGATCTTACCTATGGTAAATAATGCTGCAATAAACATAGTTGTGCTGGTAGCTTTAGTGTGGTCTTGTTTATAAACATTTGGGTAAATGCCCAAAAGTGGGACTGCTCAATAGATGCAGAAAAAGCATTCGACAAGATCCAACACCCCTTTATGATGAAGGTTCTGGAAAAATTAGGAATACATGGAACATTCCTCAATACAATAAAGGCTGTATATGACAAACCTAAAGCTAGCATTATACTTCATGGTGAAAAACTAAAGCCATTTCCTCTTAACTCAGGAACAAGACAAGGATGTCCACTCTCTCCAATTTTCTTCAACCTAGTATTAGAATGCCTAGCTACAGCAATAAGACAAGATGCAGACATAAAGGGGATCCAAATAGGGAAAGAAGAAATAAAACTCTCCCTCTTTGCAGATGATATGATCTTGTACTTAAAGAATCCCATAGACTCCACTCCCAAATTACTCAAGCTAATTCAAAACTTTGGCAAAGTAGCAGGGTATAAAATTAACCCTCAAAAATCAATGGCTTTTCTGTATGCCAACAATGAGAAAAGTGGGGCTGAAATTAGGGAAGCAACTCCATTTGTAATAGCCCCACAAAAAAATAAAATACCTAGGAATTAACTTAATCAAAGAAGTGAAGGACCTCTATGATGAAAACTTTAAAAACTTGAAAAAAGAAATCAAAACACAACTTAGAAAATGGGAAAAACTCCCATGCTCCTGGATTGGAAAGATTAACATCGTGAAAATGGCAATACTTCCCAAGGCTCTCTACAAATTCAAAGCGATACCTATCAAAATTCCAACCTCATTCTTCAAGGAAATAGAAGAGGCAATGCAAAATTTCATATGGAACAATAAAAGACCCCGAATAGCAAAAACGTTCCTCAATGGAAAGAACACTGCTGGAGGAATATCAATACCAAATTTCAAACTCTACTATAAAGCCATAGTAATCAAAACAGCTTGGTACTAGCACAATAACATACTCAGGACCAATGGAATAGAATTGAAAACCCAGAAATGAACCTACAGACCTATAGCCATCTAATCTTTGATAAGGGAGCTAAAAAAATAGAATCGAAGAAAGACAGCCTCTTCAGTAAATGGTGCTGGCAAAACTGGTTAACTACTTGGTACTGGCACAATAACATACTCAGGACCAATGGAATAGAATTGAAAACCCAGAAATGAACCTACAGACCTATAGCCATCTAATCTTTGATAAGGGAGCTAAAAAAATAGAATCGAAGAAAGACAGCCTCTTCAGTAAATGGTGCTGGCAAAACTGGTTAACTACTCTTAGAAAACTAAAGCTAGATCCTTACATATCACCCTGCACCAGAATCAACTCCAAATGGATGAAAGACCTTGGAGTCAAAACAGACACTCTGAAAACATTACAGGATGGAATAGGAGAAACCTTAGGTCTCCTTGGCTCAGGCCGAAATTTTCTTAATAGAGACCCGGAAACACAACAAATCAAAGAAAGGTTGGGCAAATGGGATTGCATGAAGTTGCAGAGCTTCTGCATGGCAAAGGACATAGCTAGCAAGATCAATAAAAGCCCATGGATTGGGAGAAGATCTTCATTAGCCATACAACTGACAAGTGTCTCATATCTAAAATATACTTGGAACTCAAAAATTAAATCCCCCATCAACAAATCCTCAAAGAAACAACTACCCAATAAGTAAGTGGGCTAATGACCTAAAGAGAAACTTCTCTGAAGAAGAAAGAAGGATGGCCAATAGATACATGAAGAAATGCTCAACCTCCCTAGCCATAAAAGAAATGCAAATCAAAACAACATTGAGATACCACCTCACCCCAGTTAGAATGGCAAAAATCAAGAACTCTAATAACGACAGATGCTGGAGGGGATGTGGACAGAAGGGAACCTTACTTCATTGTTGGTGGGAGTGTAAGCTTGTTCAACCACTTTGGAAAGTAGTATGGAGGCAATAGAGTTTAAAATAGATAATCTTGCTTTGACATTTATCCAATGGTTAGTTTAGGAAAATTTCTTTTCAGATGAATAAATAAGTTTAAATAAGTTTTAGTATCAAAACAAGTGTGCACACCTGTCAAAAATGGCTCATTTACATTACCCCATTTGTTAGGAAATGGAAAGAATTGGAAAAAATTATATTAAGTGAAGTAAGCCAGGCCCAAAAAACATAGGTCCCATGGTTTCCCTTATTTGCAATATCTAGTATATGTCTAAGTCAAGCAGAAAATGTCAGATAAGGTGATGTTAGGGAAATGAACCCTAAGATATGTATTCAAATGCTTTTTTTTCTTTCTTGGGATTGTTTCTAACACATTTATAAGATTATTTCTTTGTTGCTTTGTATGTCCCGCCCCCACAGTATAATCCCTGCTTTCACTGTATTTGATGTCGGTATAATTTGTAGAGGGGAAGGGGAAAAACAAATTGGTTAAATAGGGATACAGGTGGAGCCATTGCAACAATGAGATGTACAAGTCGTTATGTTGAAAATGAACTTTACAACTTTAGGGGGGGGTGGGAGCGGGGAGGATTGGGGGGGGAGCGAGGATGGGAAGGGTTGGGAAGGGGAAACAAAGGAGGAGGCTACAATGCTTGATAAGAAATGTACTCATTATCTTTCCCATGTAATTGTAACCCCTCTGTACAGTGTTTTCACTTTTTAAAAAATGGCTCATTTTCTTCTAATTGATGACCAGTGGTAAACAATGCTGCAATGAACATGGTTGCGCTCGTGGCCTGCTTTTTTGCCATTTGAGTAAATACCCAGGAGTGGGATTGCTGGGTCATAGGGAATCTCTATGTTTAGTCATTTGAGAAATCTCCATAGAGCATTGCAGAGAGGTTGAACAAGTTTACATTCCCACTTACAGTGTAGTGGAGTTCCTGTTGGCCACATGCCTGCCAACATCTGTAATTATTACTTTTCTTGATAATGGACATTCTGACTGCCGTGGGGTGGAATCACAATGTTGTTTTGATTTACATTTCTTTTGTGGCCAGAGATATTGAAAATCTTATGTTTCCATTGGCCATTCTTATTTCTTCTTCAGGGAAGTCTCTCTTTAATTCTTTAGCCCACTTATTAATGGGGCAGTTGTTTGTTTGTTTGTTTTTAGAGGTTTGGTTCCACCCTACACTTTGGTACTTACTTTGTAGCATTCATAAAGGACTTAGAAAAATATATTAAGTGAAGCAAGCATATCCAGAGAAACATAGGTTGCATAATTTTCCTCATTTGTGGAAGCTAAAATGTGTCTATAAATCGCTAATAAACACAAACACATTGGGTGGTAAACCAGTGGTTACAAATGAATTAACTGAAGTATAATAAACTCTATGGAGAGAGTAAACAGTGTAATTCTAAAACAAGTCTAAGTCAAGTAAGTCAATACCCAACAAAATAAGAAATAAGTACCTGAAATGGTTTTAATCTTTATGCATGTTTTGAGATTTTTATGAGTTATTCATAGTTACTCTAACCTAGAAAACCTTATATGTAAACTTAAAACTAATGTGTACTCTGCTCTTCTTCAGTGATGGACTCTATAGATATATAATAGAACTAGATTATTATTTTTTCCAATTTCTGTATTGTTGTGTATCATATGCCTCCTTAAAACCTCTGAATTTTTGCTTTATGAGTTATCTGTTCTCATTGCTTAGAACATTCCCTTCCATCTACCATACAGAAATAAAACTCTCCAATCCAACAAGGAAGATAATTCCTGATATTAACTCACTATAATTCTTTATATTGTTTCTTGTTACAAATACTACTTAAGTTTGTATTTCTTTTCAATATAAAGATTTCATTTTTAAATAAAAAAGGAAACTAATTTTTTTTCCTTTGAGGAACTCCAGGTCTGCTGCTTGCAAATACTGAGCACATATTCTACATTGTAAAATACTCAACCAAGAATAACAGAAAAACATTTAGAGCAAAGGTTAAATAAAGTTTATCTTCTTACTGATTATGTAGCAACAATCTGATAAGTAAACACAGGTCAAGGTTGGCAAATCAAGATTAGTCTGTCATTTCCAGGTCTCTGGATTCAAATGTTAAAGAACATTCAGAATTTAGTACCTAATAGAGAAGGCAGTATAATAATAAAGTTCAATGCATATCCTACAAAATTAAGAAAATGGAGGGAATGGTGGGTTGGTAGGAATGGGAGGGTATGATAAAAATGATAATAATGATCAAGATACATTGTATTAAAAATACTTCATTGAATGGTGATTCCTTTGTGAAACTTCTTGAAGATAAAAATATATTTAAACATACATTTATGTTTCCTAAACTGTACACTGAACATTTTATGCTGATCTTCTACTTTTAAAGTCACTGTGAACTGCTCTGCCTGCTCAACTTTCTCTGTGGCACCTAGATCCACTGCATGCTCTAGGAACTCTGAATTCTTTCTCATAACTTTGTCTTACATTTGTTAAATCTCTGTATCTTCAGGTGATCTCTGCTAGGAATATTGTCCACCTCTGTTCTAAACATACCTCATTTCCTCACAAAATGAAGAATATCTAGTTAGAGGAGGGTGGAAGGCTGTCATGAAAAGGCTCAGACCATAAAAAGTCTATGAGGATGAGTCTGGGGAGGGGATTTAAATCCTCATTTTTGCCTACATTTGTGTATAAAACAGAAATACTAGGGGAAACAAAGGAGGAGGCAACAATGCTTGATAGGAAATATACTCATTACCTTGCTCATGTAACTGTAACTTCTTTGTACTGTATTTTTACAATAAAAAAATAAAAAACAAAAGAACAACCCAGAAATATTGTATTGGTTAAGAAAGCTTATACAAACACGTTAGTAAATGCTTCACGTAGATGAACCATAAAGAAATCACTAGCAGCATTTCTAGAAAGTCAACTTTAATACTAGACATGGGGAAAGGTTGATGGGAGGTAAAATGAGGTTTGGTTATTTACTAGACAAAATTAATGGAAGAATTTTCAAAAAGTGTCCTTATCACAAAATAATTAAAAAAAAACAAGGACTGAAACTAACATCCTAATTTATTTTGCTACTCTAATGGAATAGTAAGCTGGTGTTAACACCAAAAGTATAGTTTTACTCTATATAATTTAACACTCAATCTGTAGTTGGATACTTAAGTATTCCATCTTTTTTGAATTAATCTTTCCTATGATTTATTATTATTAGTGTTCTTAATACCTAAAAGTATTCGTAGTTATATGTGAGAGATGATAGGGATAGATACAAAAACATAAGATATTACCAATACATATTTGTCCAGATAGAAAGCACACTTGAAATTTAACAGTAAAAGTTCAAAAATCTAAGTTAAAACAAGCACAAGACTTGAATGGACACCCCTTCATATAAAATATAGAAATGATTGTTAACTTTATAAAAAGCTTAGTATCATTAGGGTATAGATAAATACTACATACATGAAATCATTGACATACAGTAGGATAGAATGAATATAGGTTTTCAAAGGTTTTAGATATTAAATAGGAATTGTAGTAGAAAATTTCAAGCATGAAATGAGTTTTCAAGCAATAAATATCCAAATACTTTGTATTAGCATACCATATATTTTAGAGCAAAGGTTGCAGTGAACAATTAAAAATTAGCACAAGGTTTATGTTTTTAATAATCTTGTCATGTAATGGAAAGAGCCAGGGCTTTGGAGTTAGAGAAGCTTGAAAATATTTGGAGGCTACATTGTTTTGAAACTAAGACAATAAGTTAACTTTTCTGACTTCTGCTTCCTCCTTTACAAAAGAAGTAAATAGCAGTGATCTGGCAGAACTCCTTCAAGAGTGAAGCCATGCTTAATGGAAAGTGTATAGCAAAGTACCTAACATCATCATGGTTAACTATACATTAATTTCTATTATGTAATCATTTCACTAAGATGGCCTGTTAACCAAGGCCTGGGGGAGGGAGGGCCTGCAGTATATAATCTTAGCTAAGATAAGAGCCAGATCCAAAGTGGAGAACAGAAAGTCAAGTATTAAACCAATTGTAGCCTACCCATGTATCAACTCACCAAAACCCGGCAGCCACAGCCTACTTGTTATAGCAAAGAGAAGATTTCCCTTTTCAAAAAATGACCTTATCAACACACACACACACACACACAGACACACAGACACACACACACACACACACACACACAACTCCAAGAAAAATGTGCATATATATAGATACACACAATTATACATACATATGTAACTACAAACACATATATGTACCTACATACAGAAATGTAAACACCTAAGCATCTATAGCCACATATACAAATCTAAAGTCACATATAAACTCATACTGCATGCTTACACAAGATATATATATATATATATACATATATACACACAATACACACCTACACATGTCAACACATGCATGCACACACACGTACTCATACACATGTACATACTCAGTAATGAACACGTGTACCCATGCACAAATGCTGGTTAGTGGATGTTCCCGGACCAAATTGTTAGCACTACAATCCTTTATACCAAGGTGAACATATGACATGTAAATGAGCTTTTAAAACTATAAACATATATTATAATGCAAAAAAATATTGTATTAAAATTAGTGTTTTTGTACCTGTCATCAATAGCTTATAATTTAATTACAACTAAGCCCATTTTACAATGGTAAAGTCCTTTTTTATTGTTTTCTTTTACAGAGAAGGTGATTACATTGTTATTATATTATTTTGTTGCTCATTAAGGTCTTTTCTTTGTACAGTGGAAAATATGATAAATTACATACACACACACACACACACACACACACACACACACACACACACACATACACCACATCCATCCATACATACATCCCACACACATACATAGACACATAGCTTGATAAATCTACAAAAATGCTGTTAGACTTTTGAGAATTTATCTATCACATTTCACATATTATACAATATCACATTTCTCCTTCCAACAATAAGTGAGGCTTCTTTGAAATTGTCTTTAATATTGTCAGTTATTAATTTATTGATAAAATAGATGAACACTCTTACTAAGAAAAATATCCATGTAACCACTATCACATGTGTTTGTGTTGGGAACTGAGACACCATCATCCCCTGCTATGGGAGGAGTTGACAGTAACCACTGGTGCACATTCTAACACTCAGCATGTGTGGATGTTACTTTGGCAAAGCACTTGCAGAGAATGAGACAGGAGACAACAGGTTGCGTCTCCTGATCATGCAGGCTCTTCCTATAAAAATGGGTGGATGAGTTCTCTTCACAACTAAGAGGGTATTACAATTGTGTCATTTTTTTAGCTTTGTGATTAGTCTTTCCTTTTGGATCTGTGAAAATACAGAATGTCTTTAAGAATATATCTTATTATTATTATTGTTGTTGTTGTTGTTGTGTTATACAGAAGGACTACTATTTCATAAATCATGCAATGAGTCCATTTCTTTTTGGACAATATCACCTTTAACTTTGCTTTCCCCAAATTTCCCCCTCCCACAAGTTGCATAGTTCATTTTCCACATGGTATCCACTCAGTACCATGACTGCACTTGTTTGTGCATCTGCAATTACTGATTGTTTCATTTTTTTAAAGGAGTGCTTGTACCATTTGAATTGAAATATTTAGGAGAACTTAAATTTTATTGTTTCATGGAGGGAACACAAGAAAAAAGCACATAGATTTCCTTCCATTGGCCTAAACATGGAATTAAACTCATGTGAAGGGGAAAGTTCCAATTTTGCATCTCTGAATCCCTTGAGAATGGGAAGAGGATAAAAGAATAACTTGATCTGGAGGCATCTGAGGTAATCCTGAAAAATTACATAGAGAAGAGATTTCTGATTGTGTGTTTATCAGGTGGAGACTATTATAGCCTCTTGCCTATCAATGATCATAGCCTGCTCTCCATGTCTGCCATTCCATAGCACCATGGTAAATATGAATCCAGACATGATGGAGACAGTGGGAAATCCTGTAAATATGGAGTGTAGTTCTCCAGTGTAGTTCCCAGATTTGTTACTTAGACACTGTACAAATTTAAGATTATGTAATATATTGAACTTGTTTTCCTGTCTCCTCCCTCCCTCCCTTCCTTTCTTCTTTCCCTTCCTTCCTTCATTCCTGTTTTTTTCTCTTTCCTTAGTGGCCATTTGGAAGTATGCATTCAAATCTTCACTATTTTTAGGCTTGAACCATACCCCCAGACCTTTTTGCTTTCATATGATGTTTTCATATGAAGTCTTGCACTTTTTGCACCAGGTGACTTTATCCTATGATTCTTGCATCTACAACTCCCATGTAGCACTAGTACACCAGGATTGTTTCTTGAGATGGTGTCTCTCCTACTTTGTTCCTAGGCTGTCCTTGAAATGCCTCTCCATCTCAAGCATCTGAGATTATTAGTGTATGCTACCACATCTGTCCCTATTCCCCCCCTTAAAATTAGGGCTGTTGCCATATTGTCCAGTAACTAGGAGGAATAATTTAGACTGTTTATTAATGAATCAGTTTCCAGAATACATGTTCATAATATATATATATTATATATATATATATATTCGTTTTCTCCCAGCTGATTAAAACATTAAACAGAGAATTAATTTATTTCTTTAAAAATCCCTAATACATGTAACCTCTACCCCAAGTTTAAATTGTGCTAATAATTAAATTTTCACTACAAGAGAATTAAGATTCAGAAGGGCAAGGTTTTGTAAAGAAATAACTAGAATTTTATTCATCCATAAGAAAGAATGATATTATACCATTAAAAAAGAAAAACAAAGACCTGGAAAATAGTGCTAAGTGAAGTACATCTGGCTCAGAGAGACAAAGAATGCATGTTTTTTTTCCATATATGTGAAAACTAGATTTAACTTACAAACTCATACATAAACACCTTGGGTGGTATGCAAGTGTATACAATGTATTAATTGAAAAACAGTAAATTCAATAGAGAGCTCAAATAATGCAATTCCTTAGAAAGCCTAAATCAAAGTTCAGCAAAATCAAATACAAAGAGGTGGTTACTAGAAAGGGGTGGGGTGTGGTCAAGGGGAACAGGGCAGAGGAAGGAAGAGGGGAAAAAGGGGACAATACAGTCAAGAATCCAACATACAACCCATAACATTAAGAAGAGGAAGGGAAGCAATGAGTTGGGGAGGGATGGGTGAGAAGATTGAAGGGGTTGAACTTGATCAAGATATATTGTATTCATAAATTGCTGTTAAATGGAAACTTCTTTGTACAACTGCTTAAAGACAATAAAATATTTAAATGAAAACTGAATTATGAGGAAAGGCTGAGAAGGAAAAGAAAAGATTAAAGCTGAAACTAGGTTGGATGAAAGTACCTTGACACTCATTGTGCCTCTTACCAGAGTTGTAGTCAACCAGTAGACAATTAGAATTGACCTCTGGCTGGAACCCTGTGACCATCTGTGCTCTGGTGCCAATACTGTATAATTGTCTAATATACTGGTGTGCAAAGTGAAATCTGGGGTTTTATGTCTATTTGACATTGGAAGGGCTATATAAAGTTTCATTTTTACATTTAGATATGTGAAAATAAAATTAGAAATAAAATTATATTACAAAGCTCTTAGGACATTGGGTAACTCTATCTACAAAGTGTGTCTAAATGTGGAGTGGAATCATGCACAAATACAATCATAAGAGTCAATGTTCACACGTGAGAATGGAACTGAGTAAACTGAGGAAGAAATAGGGGAGAAGGATGGAAGGGATGACATTGATCAAGATGCAGTGACCTCACAAAGTGACATGATGAATTGAATGAAGCCCTTTTATACAACTACTTAAAACAAAGAAGGAGAAGGAGAAGGAAGAAGAAGGAGAAGAAGAAGAAGGAGAAGAAGAAGAAGAAGAAGAAGAAGAAGAAGAAGAAGAAGAAGAAGAAGAAGAAGAAGAAGAAGAAGAAGAAGAAGAAGAAGAAGAAGAAGAAGAAGAAGAAGAAGAAGAAGAAGAAGAAGAAGAAGAAGAAGAAGAAGAAGAAGAAGAAGAAGAAGAAGAAGAAGAAGAAGAAGAAGAAGAAGAAGAAGAAGAAGAAGGAGAAGAAGAAGAAGAAGGAGAAAAGAAGAAGAAGAAGAAGAAGAAGAAGAAGAAGAAGAAGAAGAAGAAGAAGAAGAAGAAGAAGAAGAAGAAGAAGAAGAAGAAGAAGAAGAAGAAGAAGAAAGAAGAAGAAGAAGAAAGAAGAAAAAGAAGAAGAGAAGAAGAAGAAGAAGAAGAAAAGAGAAATAATAAAACTAGAAGCCAGTTGTCCATACCTATAATCCATAGCTACTCAGAATGCTGAGATCTGAGGATCACAGTTCAAAGGCAGGTCAAGCACCAAAATCTGTGAGACTCTTACGTCCAATCAGCCATCCAAAATCCCAGAAGTGTAGCTGTGGTTTCAAGTGGTAGAGAGCTGACCTTGAGCAAAAAAGCTCAGGGATACTGCTTAGCCCCTGAGTTCAAGCTCCAAGAACTGGCACAAAAATAAATAAATAATAAATAAATAAATGAATAAATAATTGGAAAAAATCACACTTTTTAAAACTATGTCAATACCTTGTCAAACACCTATTAAGCACTAGAAACAGTAGCTGTGATTGTTTCTAATGTATAGTTTGTGGTATTCTTTTCTGAATTTTAAAATCTTTTTATTTGGGTTGAGCTCAGAAGAACCATGGATTTTGTTGCTTAGGAAAGTGTTAAGTTGGTTAGGCATGTTGGCTCATGCCTATGATCACAACTACTAGGGAGATGGAGATCAGGAGCAATATAAAGTTATGGTCAGCCCAGGACAAAAGTTAGAGACCTCATCTGAATAAACGTAGCTGCGATCCCAGCCACATGGTAGTTAAAAATAGGAATAATTCAACTAGGCCCAGAGCAAAATCACAAGATCCCTCCTTGACAAATACAACAAAACAGTGAAGGGAATGGCTCAAATTGTAGAACATCTGTCCAGCAAGTAGGAGACCCCAGATTTGACCCTAAAAAAAAAGAAAAACAAAACAAAACAGGAGAGTACTCATTGAAGGTTTTACTTGTGAACAGGAAGGCAGCAGTCCATCCTGCAGGCATGTCCTGTTTCTCCGTGAGTGCTAGGGTGGACAGGGCAGTGACTGGACATGGAGAGAGTAGCCTTCCACCTTCCACCTTTCTGGACATACAGGAAGGAAGGGACCTGGTGTCACAGCAGCTGCAGTGAACCTCCTGCCCTAGTCATCATTGGAAGTCCTTCCCACAGACTCCCAGGTACATTACATTAAAAAAAAAGAAAGAAAGAAAAAGGATAGCAGTTAACATGCCAGTCTGTCCCAATTAAGTCTATGTTCTTACCACGACTTTTGAAAATGGCTTTTGAAGTCTAAATTTGTATTTATTTTTAGAGATTCTTGCATTTCTTTCTGCCCACAGCCACTCCTGAGGCTGTTTATTGCTCCCCATTGCAGAAGAAGGCTCCTTGGAGATGTTCCTTTCCAATTTGACCGGCTTTTTTTTATTGTTAATAAGGTTTTTTTAATTGTGAAAATGCCATACAGAGGGGTTACAATTACATGAACAAGGTCATGAGTACATTTCTTAGCAAGCATTGTTGCCTCCTGGTTTCCCCTTACCATCCCTACCCTAACATCCCTACCCTCCCCAAGTTGTAAAGTTCATTTTCGACATAAGGTCTTGTACATCTCATTGTTGCAATGGGTCCACCTGTATCCCTATTTAAACAATTTGTTTTTTCCTTCCCCTCCCCAAATTATACCAACATCAAATACAGTGAAAACAGGGGTTATACCGTGGGGGGAGGGACATACAAAGCAACAAAAAACAATCACCGTATAAATATGTTAGAAACAATAGCAAGAAAGAAAAACCATTTTGTTTTGCTGGAGGAATCATTGTTCATGCACTTAAGAGGGTATTTGTGAAGTACCCTACAAGAGAAATCTCTGTATCTTTTATCTTGGCAAAATTAGCAAAAATCTAAGCGGCAAAAGAGATTCACACACTGGTCCATGGAATGGGAAATCAGAACCCTGGCTGGACAGGCTCCCAGCCTCTCCCTTGAGGGTTATCAACACTTTGTTCTTCCAATCAGTGCCCTCATCACAGCAGGAGGCAGGCAAGTCCATAATGAGCAGGAGACCTGATCTCATCATTAACTAGAGAAACTGTAATTTAATTTCTCAGAAATTATACCAGAGACTCAATAAAGCACTGGAAAAAAATAATTGATAGTGCTCCAATTTCCATACAGCCAGTGATTGCAGATGGGCTCAGGTAATGGAATCTTAAAGGTTATCTCACTACTTCATAGAGCTTTGGTCATTTCAAACTCTGGCCTTTCTTTTTCCATATCTAAACAGTGAGGGATGTGATGAAACCACACACACAGCCATAATAAGTGAGGGATTTTTAGCACGAGTATATACTGGTGATAAACCAAGTTGGAACACAGAAGAGAGTTTATCTGAGATAAATTGTGGTAGAACAAGGTTTGGACTGTATACGAGAGACCCTCTCCCCCATAACACCTGCACACTCAGCACTGCACTTGTACTGAGTAGACATCATGACTTTCTCACCTGTTTCCCTGCCTTGGATAGGGGTTCTGTGAGCCTGTGTGTGTGTGTATGTGTGGTGTGTGTGTGTGTGTGTGTGTGTGTGTGTGTGTGTTGATAAAACTTGTACAATTAGTGTTTATTTTGGATTTAGACTATTTCATGATGATAGATGCTAGAAAATTTCATTGGTTGATATAAAAATAATTGCTTAGCTAATCTTAAAAATATTTATGTAATTGAAGTAGTATGATCTCCCAGTGTGCTATAGTGGATGTAAATCATTATAAATCTAAGTGAATGAACTTGGATCTCACTGATGATAAACATGACTGAGAAATGTTGACACGTCCTTTTAAATTATGCTAAAGTAAGTTAATATTATCAGAGCATTGATTAAATTTCCTAAGTGAAAGCTTGCTTTGAATAAGACATTTCTTGTAGGATATGCTCCTAATATAGTGTTTAAATTCTGGAGTAAGTGTAACTTGGGACAATGTAGTGGATTTAAGTTATCATCTGATAATAATCATCTAATGACTATAAAACACAAAGTGGAAAACACCTGCATTGCTAAGGCATATTTCCTTAGATCTGGTTATGATTATCATTAACAGTCCTATGCTAATCATTTAAATGATTACCTGTAGTCAAAGTTATCTGTTCATGCTGTGTGAATTTCTCTCTACATATGTTAGCATATCTCCAAATTATTTGTGAGACTTCCCCAATGTGGACTATTATCTTCTAGAATAAATGGAAAGATTCCTCAAAATATTTGCTGCCTCCTCCAGGTTTGTTGGCTTTGAGCCAAACTCACATACATCCATGCTCCAATGGGTCAGGCCATTTGCATGATCAACAAAATGTGGAAGCAGTATATGACATCTCTATAAGAAGTTCATGGATTTCACTGGCTCTTTCTCCCTCTGCCACTAAAGTAGAATTGCTCTAGGTAGGGGCTGCTTTGTCAAATTGGCTCTCAAAAACAGGATGATATAGAATGAAGTAGCTTGAAAATGTGGGTGGTAGAAGAAACAATAGTTTTGAAATACTCAATATTATAGATCTGTGATTATTTGTTATCACAGAATAACAACTTCAGAGGATAACACAGATTTTTATAAACTACAGAACTACAGGCATGCAGTACTTAAACCATTTAACCCTTATCTGTGTCACTATTGTCAAATTCTGTAGCTGGACATTTTAACATTGGTCTTGATTGCTCTCAAAATTTCCCAAGACGCATTGCCTGATACTTCCAGACTCACCCTGTGGCATCCAGCTCTGTCAGACAGCTTTCGATTCTCAGAGTTGAAATTGTAGGTATGCACCTCCCACTCTGCTACTCCAGAAGGTTTCCTTTTATCCTACAAAATCCAGTTCAATGCATGGTTTCTGAAAAGGTCAGACTGAACCCATTGATCTGTAGAGATTAAATTATCCCTCCCCCCCCCCTGCAGCATTCTTTCAGCCTTAGCATTCTCCTCTGTGAGAATACTTAGCCTAAGACAACTCAAGTATAGATTTTGACTTCTTGATTTTGGTTGACCTGTACTACTCTGTTCCTGCTAATGCTGGACACAATGAAGACAATCAATAAATGTAAATTTGTGTTTTCTTCTTTTTAATTTCAAGGGGAGGGTCATTAATATACAAGCTATGTGGTTGTATACAAGAGATAATACTTTGTGGACTGGGGAATCTTAATCTCTCCCTCTGGAATAGTCAATTTCATGTCTGAATGTACTTTGAATCATCAAGTCAAGCATTTAAAGTAGGAGTTATTAATCATCTTTGCCATGATTTATAAACATATTTTATTAGCTCTCCCTAAATCCCCATTGTGCTAGTATTAATAGGAATTTTATTGACAGAAATTTTCAAGAGAGTTGTCTTATTGGAAAATCAAATCAATGTGTCTGAATATAGTTGTAATTGTCTAACCCTTCCTACTTCATCTATTTCAGTTCAGTTATAGATGCTCAAACTTATGGTACTTCTTGATCCCTGTACTTATAAAAACAATTATGTAGAGTGACATGAGTCAAATAATTAGAGGCAAAATAAAAACTGAGCAAGTCAAAGATCAGTTGGAGCCATGCAAATATACTACATTTCAGAGATCTTTGAGAATTCTACCTTGACAAAAAAGCACCAAAAAAAGGATCATACTGTATATTTTAGAAATGAAAATAAACTAAGGTATAATTTGCTTTATCTCGATAATCAGTAGGGCAGGTAAAATACCAGGCATGAGAGATTAAGAGAATGACGAGGAGCTAGAATCTCTGCCATCAGAAATTTTCACTGCAGTGGCAAGAATGACTCATAGAGAAAGAAAAAAGTATTTTACTCAGGATTAAATAAATGCTAAAGATTAGGTAAATATTGAGGGAGGGAGGCAAGATAGGTAGAAGAGAAGGAGAGAAGAAGAGAGATTGGGAAAGAAGACCTTTTCAAGTTATTCCACTTATATCTGCACTAGGAAAATGGACAGGAACAAATGAGGTTAACCTAGAGAAAAAAAAATGGCACTGAATTGGACCTTAGATGTGAAGGATGACTAGCACTATGTGACATGACAGAGGACAGAACATGAGCAAAAGTGTGGGATATAAAATGCCCAATAAAATACTCAGAAGAATGATTACATAGGTCCAAATCAAATGGAAGGATAGTAAACAGTATGATTGTGAGTGTGAGCCATAGTAAGAGTGATCTCTGGCTCCATGTTGTCATCTGAATCCTTTATGCAATGGCTTTGAACGAAAACAGCACCAGAATAGATAGGTCTGAAACTTGAACATGAAGTGGAGGCTTGAAGAAAAGGACAAACTCAACCTCTTAAAAAAGATGGGGGATGAAAAAACAAAAGAACACTCCAAAAAGGTATAAAACCTGGACTCATTTGCATATTCAAATTACTAACCATTGAACAGAAATGTTTGCTTCCCAGACTTCTGGCCACAATGACCTACATCCACACAAACATAAAACCTGCAGTGTTCCCAAATGAAACATAATTTGTACACTCACCAGCTATCATATGAACATTCAAACTACATTGATCCATACTTTTAATGTCATGAAAATAGTTGCAGTATAATCTATTAAAAATATAGAAATAAAAATGTAAGCAGTAAAAGTGTAACCTATGAAATAAGTACTAGATGTGAAGTTTTAAAAGTCAGAAGGAAATTTATTAAAAGTATAATAGCACTCGTTGAGTGGTTCACCTCTCTGTGATATTTAAAACAGGACATGGTTTTTCTCATATGCAGATGCTAGATCTAAAATACACTGGGACACGATAAATTATTCAGGACTCTAGACAGTCACACACAGTAAAACCAAAGGAAGGTACTCTTATTGTAGGAACACAATGCGCAATGCCCATGTACCTCAATTACATAAAATCATATTTATCAAAATATACTCTAGGACATGAAAAGAGCAATTATATGTTACAGCCTTCTATGCTTATCAGATTTTCTTGAATGAACATGTGTTTTGAATCATATACATAAAAAATACAAACTGCTTAAAAATTAACGTATTTATAATATACCATGTGATTTTTTTGTTTCTTTGTATGTTTCTCCCCCATGGTATAACCCCTGTTTTCACTGTATTTGATGTACCAACATCCTGCATCTTGTATATACACTTCTCTAATTCAAGGAGGGGAAGGAAAAAAAACGAAATGCTTAAACAGGGTTACAGGTTGACCCGTTGTAACAACGAGATGTATAAGACACTATGTTGAAAATGAACTTTACAACTTTGGTGGGGGGTAGTTGTGGAGGTGGGAGGGAAGGGATGGTAGGGGAAAAACAAAGGAGGCAATAATGCTCGATAGGAAATGTACTCATTACCTTGCTCATGTAACTGTAACCCCTCTGTACAGTATTTTTACAATAAAAATGCACAAAAAATAGGTCTACAATGTTCCACAGAGAGTATCACAGCTTATCTAGAGCAGAATTAGTTTTGCTTACAGTGCATAAAGGCAGCCTACTCTGCAGGCTTACATATCATCTTTGGAAATAACAATCTTAGTATCATGAAACATTATGATTTATGTTGATCCACTGTTCAAATGTATGTGATACTACATTAAGAATTGCCTTAATACTTTGGATTTGGTTGACCTTTCATATGAGATTAAAACACCTTGTCACTTACTTTTATATATGACATTGTTAAAAAATGTATTCTTCATCTGATGTATGTAACTGTAACCACACTGAATATCATCTTTATAATAACAATAAAAAAGCATGAAAAAAAACCTTGCTGGGCCTGTAATCCTATCTACTCAGGAAGCCGAGGTTTGTGTGTGAGGTTTGAAGCCAGCCAGGGCAGGAAAGTCCATGAGACTCTATGTCCAATTAGCCACCAGAAAACCGGAAGTGGTATTATGGCTCAAGTGGTAGAGTGCTCACCTTGAGCTAAAGAGCTGAGGGACAGAGCCCAGGCCCAGAGTTCAAGTCCCATGACTGACAAAAACAAAAACAATGACAACAACAAAACCTTAGTGAAAAGATAAGGTAAAATGCCAACCCTTGATTTGCAGATTTGCTTCTTGTTTTGAATCCTGAATGTCCAGGTTCAGTTGATTTGCCTCTGTCAGAACTTGATTTTGACTAGACTCAGAATTGCTAGCTGGATCCAAGAAGCTTTCCAGAACAAAAACACAGAAAATCTCCATGGCTGGGTAAACAAAAGAGGAAGATATGCAGGTTGTTTCCTGGTATGGTTGACTCCTCAGGAGTCTCTGCACTCATACAAACTTAAAGTCAAATTTCAGCTCTACACATACTAGATACATAGTGGTAGCCCTGAACCTAAGTGTCTAAATATCAATTTACTTTGTCATTACAAATAAGAAAAAGAATTGTACCTCATAGGCCTCTATGTATAATCAATTAATACATACCAGCTATAATTTGTTAATTTATGGAATAGCTCAATATATGTGATTCATCCTTATGCCCCCAAGCCTGTCTTACCCTTATCTCTCTCTGTCCTCTGCCCTTCTCTGCCTTTACCAAAATCAGTCATGTGGAAGTACTTGCCATGTCTTGAAGAGCTACTATTCCCTGCATATAGCCAAAGCTATTGTTGTCCTTCAAATCCCAGTCTCATCTGCCACAGTAATGTGATTTTCCTGGGTAATGTGATTTTCCTGGGTAATGTGGTACTCTAGGAACATGGGTTAGATTGCTTCCTTGTGAGATGCTGCGTGCCAGTGAGTTGGGGAAATGAATTGTAATAGAGAAAGTCACAAGTGACTTGCCATAGTTTTCTTTAAGATGGACCTAGGATATGCACTTTTGCTCCTTAGTTTTTTCCTGGTTGTGTTTTTTTTTTTGTAAAGTTTCTGCCTATTTAGACATGGCAATTTGAAGACTAAGGGCCATGCATAGAGATAACAAAAGAGTTACTTAGAAAAATTTTCTTGGGCTGGGCACAGTACATTACACATATGATTCCACATCATCAGGAAGTGGAGATTGGGAGAGCTCAGAAAAAGAGCGAGACCTATCTGAGCAAATAAACAAGTAGTACCACGCAAGCTTGTAATCCTGGCTCATAGGAAGATTTCAGTCCAAAAAACAAAACAAAACGAAACAAAAATACCCCAAACAAACAAACAACAACTACTTCAGGCCAAAACTTTTTAGACTTTATCTGGAAAATATCTAAAGCAAAAAGGCTCAATGGAAATGGCTCAAGTGGTAGAGCAACTGACTTGACAAGAGCCAACAGTGAGAACTTTTAAGTTCAAACACTGATACTTAAGAAGGAAAGGAGAAAACAAAGAAGGAAAGAAGGAGGAAGGAAAAAAGAAGGAAAATTCTACAGATTCTACCAGCCCTAAAACTTTAGATAAAATAGAAATATGTCTCTCTTGAATCAAGTATTGTTAGTGTACTTGTGCTATTTAAATACAAACCTAATTCTATCTGATGTAATGCTAAACTCTTTACAGGTGTTAATGTCTCTGTCTAGAATGCTTCCTCTGCTTACTGTTTTAATCAGAATATTCTACTATAAAGGTGTAGTTTACATATTATAGTGCTTTCTGCAGAATTCCTTCCTGGATTCCTCTAGACCAGGGAATGCTGGGCTAGCACATCTCCTCTATCAAGACACATCTTGTATTTTTAAGTTGATCTCACCTGTGCTATGAGAAGCTGGAATTCTTGGACGGTCTTTTATATATATATATATATATATATATATATATATATATATATATATATATATATATACATATACATATATGTATATATATATCATATATGTATACATATACATATATGTATGTATATATATACTGAGCGAAGGTAGACCATGGTAGCTATGCAGCAAAGTTTGAATGAATGAAGTAGTTGCATCAAAAACAGACAAAAGGGGAAAACCCATACCTGAGAATACCCTTATAATTATTCACCAAGGCATCTCAGTTACCCCCATTCCCCATGTTTTTTCTAACCCATCTGTGCCTTCTCCCATCCATAGACTGCAGTTGCTTCAACACTAACAACAGCCTTTACAATGCTTTAGTCACATCACAGTGCATTTTTCCAATGTTTGCTGTGAATTCGTATTGATTTTTCTAACCAGAAATCTCAGCTTCACCTATGTGAGTGCAAAGAAAAGTAGGAGGAGGAGATAAAGTGTGAAATCCATTCCCACCTAAATCTTCATTACTTTCTGCTGTTCTCCTTCCAAGATGAGTCAATTACAGCATGTTCTCTGTTTTTTTTAATCTTAGGGTTGCTTATGAAAAATTAAACTAGTTACATAAAAGAGATTATATTGCTGCTTTTCCAAACCTCAAAAATATGAATCCTCTGAAATTAGAACAGACCAATACAAGCTATTTTGATTTAAACTTCAGATTAGTTCATTGCTGGACTCTTTATGTGCTAGTATATTGCTGCTACAAATTTTCCTAAAATATCAATACAAAAATGTAATTAGATCTTCTTCCAAAGTCTTATTTCCCCCAATCTACAGAATATAAATAGCTTTTTAAAGATTCTCTTTATATTCCCAAACAATCTATATTGCCTAGGTTTTGTCTGTGGTACCTGCAGGCCTGGCTGTGTTATCATGACTGAGACCTGTTCAAATTCAGATTCAATTGGCTTCAATTATGGTAGCTTTGGCCAATTGAAAAGGGTTTTTAATGTAAAATATATACTTGGAATGGTGGAGAGGATTTTAGCATTTGAACTCTTCTTTCTCAGTTAGGTCTTTAAATGAGACAGGGACGTCTGAGGAGAGTAGAAGTTTGCTGTGATTATAACATAATTCAAACTGAGCCTCCAGGCAGTGGAATTGTTCGGAATTAACTCCTTACAGACCAGAGACCCATACAATTTGTGTTTGTGTGTGTGTGTGTGTGTGTGTGTGTGTGTGTGTGTGTGTGTATGTGTGTGTGTGTGTGTTCATCTGTCTGTATATCTCTCTCAGTGTGTGCTGGTAATGGAGCTTAAACTCAGGACCTGGGTGCTATCTCTTCATTTTTCTCCCCAAAACTGGTTTCAATATATACAGCATCCTCTGGCAACTTACAAGAGGAAGGGCATGCAAAAGTGACCCACACAGAAGAACCACTAAGTGGAGATTGGTGAAAGTTAAAAGATCAGGATAGCTAAATGACAAATCATCATTTCCCTTTTGTAGTTTTGGAAGTAGCTCAGTTTGGCTCACAGACCTGTACATCCAGAGAAGTAAACAGATCAACCATGAGGAGGAACTGGTCATGGTGAACAGGCAAATAAATAGTCAGGACACCTGGTAGGCATACTAGTTCTACTAGTATACTCATACATTCACTTGTTTATTATTTAATCAGTAGTCATCTATTAAATATTCCTTATATTCCCTATTTTATGTAATCACTTGGGATCTGACAGTAAAGGAAAATGATTTTTTAATTTTTATTTATTTATTTATTTATATTTAGTGCCTTAGTTTGAAGTCTAATAAGGTCAGATTAACAGTAGAGATAAGCACAGTTTTGGGTCATTTGGAGTAGAATGGGCTGGGGTACAGGAGATGGGTTTTATAATTTTGAGGAAAATGGACTTCCATGAGTGAAGATTAGAGGGAAGAAGTGAAAATAATTATCCATAGATACTACAGTGAAATTAGACCAGCACTGGGACCCTGAGAACATTGCCTCTGCTTCTTTTCCATTTTTTGTCCAATGAGAATGATAACAGTAAATTTTTAGAGCTTCTGTGGTAATTACTATGATAAATATGGCATAGAAATATTTATATCATATAGAAATGTATCATATATATGGTATAGAATTGTTCTATATATGCACACCATAAATCTATATATATATATATATATATAGGTATATTGATATACATACCTACAGACAGACAGTTTGGTGTAGAAGAAGTACTCATATAATTATTTGCTGTTATTGTGATCGTCACTCATTTCAGGAAATTTCAAAAAAAACTCCCCATTTCTTTCCTTATTTCACATTTGGAACTAATACAACAAGCTTGTTACTCAGTGTACAGTGTTTAAACATGGAATATCTTGGCCCTTTGGTGTCATAGATTAGCTTTAATGGACTGTTGACAAATAGCTGGGCTTGACAGACATGTAAAGATGGGACTTATGCTTCATCTTAGAAAGGAATGGATCTTCTCAATTACTTAATCGACAAATAAGTTTTCCTGAAGCTAAAATTAAAATATTCTTGAAGAAGTTGCCTCTTTACTGATAACTCTGATGTAAAGACATAGGAATCTCTTTCTGGACCTGTCCAATGGGGCATAAAATCTTGAGTTCAAAGCCAGATAACTTAGGTGGTTCAAACTTATGACAGAAATAGTTTTGAATATAATCCTCAGCTATATATTTATAAAAAATATAAAGTCAGATTGCAAACAACAAAGCAAAGCATGCACTCTGTCAATATCATCAAATCTCTATTCAATTAACAAGATCAAACAGTAAGACCAGAATTCAAAATAATTAATACATAATAACAAAAAAGAAAAATAACATGCAAATACAATTAGGAGAATTAGAACTATGAATTTGTCTTAAAAGAATCACTTTTATCTCTTTTTGGAATTATCACTGGAACTGGAAGCTAAAATTAAAATTTAGTCTGTTCCCTGTTAGCTATATAATAAGGAGATAATAACACAAATCAAAAGGATTGTGTTGGCTTCATAAAACAATTTTTTCAATAATAATTCTAATAGATATCTGTCACCAACAGAACTTGACATAAGGGACATCGAGGGATTTAGTGGGTAACACTCTTATAATCAGTGACTAGAATTCTAAGGATGATAATGATGATGACGACAATGGTAAAGACAACAAAGTTTGTGATTCTAGAATATTCTTAGGAAAAACTTGAATGGGCCAAGCTGGATAATGTATGGAAAGCATCTGTACTTTCTCCAACATTCTCTCAAGGTCATTCATCATTTTAAAATCAGCAAATTATTTAACTCACACAATTAATAACTTGCTATGTTTGTTATGCTAAAATGCATCCCTCATGATGGTATCCATATAATGCCTAAAAAAAGCAGTTATAAGTATAGCTTACAAGATTGAAGCAAA